>NC_080691.1:15398803-16009508 GCF_030445035.2 Dasypus novemcinctus | reverse complement strand
CACACCCAAATCTCTCTCTAGCTCAGTGCTGTCCTGAGCGTCAGCTTCTAACCCATGACCTCGTGGATGTTTCTACTTGGAGAGCCCACAGGTATCCCCAACTCAACATGCCCCAAGCAGAACTCATTCTCTTCTCCCCAAATGCTGTTCTTTCCAGCCCCAGCGACTGTTCTACCTTTTTGCCCAAATCAGAAAGACAGAGCTCATTGTTTCTTCAGTACCTCAGTACTCTCGATACATATCACGTATGTAATCTGTGATGATGTCCTCTCGATGCCTCTTCTCTCCATCCTGGTGGCAGCAGAGCTCACCATTGCCTCGGACCTGGACCACGCACATCCTCTCTGGCCCTGTCTTCTTGCTTGCAGTCCCCTCTCCTCCACTCCAGGTTGATGCTTCTCTAAATTGAATGGTGCCATGTTCCCATGAACTTAACTCACTTCAGGGGCTTCTCATTGCCCCTTGGATAAAGTGCAGACACCATAAAGTGCCTCCTGTCAGCCCTGGGTTCTTGCCCTTCCTTCCTCCCCAGCCTCGTCTTGTGCTCTTTCCCCTTCTCCCCACACGTGGGTGCTCCAGCCACACTGCGCCTCACTGCCCCATCGTGGCTGCACGTGCCATCCACCTTTGCTCCACTTTGCTCCAAACACTCTTCCCCTCCCATCGGCCTGGCTAATTTCACTGGTCCTTTGTATCTCACAAGACAAGAGTCCCTTCTCATATTGCCATCATGCTTTGTTTAATGGGACTAAGTCAGAGAGCAGCCAGGGGATCCTGGTCAAAGTCTCCAAATCTCGATTTCATTCTCTGGAAAATGGAGAACAACAGCTGCCTTGATGGTCCGTGCTGGTTACCTCGACCACTAGGTGGCAGTGTTGCCGTGCCCAAGACCCTTTTCCTGCCGAGGCAGCAAGAGCTGGAGGTGGGGTGGCAGTGTGGGGTGGGGCGGGGGGCCGAGGGGGCTGAACCCAGCGCTGGAGCAGGGCGTCGACTGGCGCCTGTGATCAGGAAGTCCTGGGGTGGGTCTGCTTCCCCTCCCAGCTCTGCCGTCTTGTCCGCTCCATTCCCAGACTTGTCCATTCCAGTGGTAGCAAAAGTAGCATTCAGATTTAAGCCCTAGAAGTTTCGCCCTCAGCGGGAAGAGAAGGTCCACTACCCTAGTTCAGCAATGGTCCTGGGGCTGAAACTCAGGAGCTTACCTGGGTCCCTTCTGGGATCCGCCGCTGTGGCTGGGGTGACATGCTCTGATTGGCCTGGCGGGGCCACGTGTCCTGGACCTTTGGGGCTATGGGGGCTGGGGGGCGGAGGCGGGGTCCCCAGAGGACAGCCCAGGAGCTTTTTCCAGAGGGAAGTGTGGGCGGACTGGCTGCAGGCTGGCACAACCGCAGGTGTCTCCGCGGAAACTGTTGCAGCTCTGCGCTCGGGGGAGGCGGATTTGAAGACAGGAGAGGCTGCTGTGACCTGAATACGGGGCGCCCCCCACAACCTTGCTCGGGGGGCTCCTAAGCTAGGTGCCCCTGGCCTGCCACACCCCTGCTGGCCCTTCAGCTCAGCCCCAGGACTTCTCTGAGCAGAGCCCACATGACAGGCCTGTCCTTGGCCGCGACCTTGGCACGTCGCGGATGGGCTGACCTCTCCACCTGACGGGGCTTCTTGGGGGTCCTGCCTGGTCATTTCCACAACCTCAGCTCACGGCCTGACCCCGAGGAGGCACAGGCTCGAGCGTGGGGAGTGTGGGGCTGGGCGTTGGGCCGCCAGAGGCCCGAGTCTCTTGTCTGCACTGATGTTGGGGGGTGAATCATGAATGCATCGCGGGGGTCAGGCAGAGCCCCCCCTTTCGGTAGTGTAGGAACCTACTGCTGTGTAGCGCATTCTCTCAGACTTAGAGGCTTGAATTAAGTTTCCGAACGGCGCGATTTGGGCACAGGTTGGAGGGCCCCTGGCTCAGTGCCCCTGCCCAGGCTGGAGCTTGTTGGTTGGGCTGTGGTCACGTCCCCAAGCCTGGGTGGGGAAGGATTCACTTCCAGCCTCTCTCGGGACTGTTGCGAGCATTCAGTTCCTGGGGGCATTGGACCGAGGGCCTCTGTCCCTCTCTGGCTGCTGGCTGGAGACTGCCCCAGTCCCTTCCCACAGAGGCCCCTCCTGCGCCAAGAACAAGCGAGAAGGCGGGAGAGGGCGCCAGCGGGAAGGAGGCTGCGGCCCTTTTGTGCCTAACGGGGGGCCTGAGGCTCTGTGGGCCCCAGGAGATCATGTTCTACGGCTGGTCCATTCCTGGGTGTGCACCTGTGTAAGTAGGCCCTTCTGGGGAGGTGGCTTCAGTTAAGGCCTGGCCCAGGGTGAGTCTTAATCCTCGTACTGGAGTCCTTTATGAGAGAATAAAAGGAAAGAGAGAAAGCCAGGGAAGCAAGACGCTGAGAGCAGGTGAACCCAAAAGAGCAGGGAAGGGCCAGCAGACGCCACCGTGTGCCTGCCATGTGACGCTAAGGACCAAGGGTCGCCGGCAGCCATCCCAGAAGGCCACCGTCTTGGGGAGAAAGCAGTGCCCTAAAGATGCCTTGATTTGGACATCTTCCCAGTCTCAAAACTGTTAAAGCCAACTCATTTTGGGGGTACCTGCTTTATCAGCCCAGCAGACGGACATGCCTGGTCCTGGGACACCTACTCTGCATCTCCTTTGCTGCACTCTCTTCACTAGCATCCGGGCACTGGGACCAGCCCAGGCCCAAGAGGAAGGGGCCATTGGGGCCTGTTGGCCCAGGTACCCCCGGCCAGTGAAGGGCTTCCTGAGCAGGACACCAGAACAAGGTTGCAGGGGGGGTCTACCACCTTAGGGTCTTCCTGGCTTAACCAGCACCCAGTCACACACACACCACTGATAAGACCTTCAAGAAAGCAGGAGCTCCAAGGAGCACTGCAGGGACCAGGTGGCCTCTTACCTCCTCTCTCACTTCATGGGCTTGAAAATAAGGGACTGACTTCAAGAAGAAAGAAAAGGGACAAGAGAAAATACCTGCCGTGCCCGAGGCTGCTCAGGTTGGCCTGTGCAATCGATGTTTAATTGTTTATGACACGAGTAAATGAATTACATCCCCTAAGAGTGGACGGCGAAGTTGGGAGCGATAGACTCGTCCTGGGCTGGGAGCCCGCTGCATTGTCAGCCTCCGATGCGCTGACCGAGGCGTTGGGTCTCGGGCGCAGCCGCCGAGGGGGCTGGGGGACAGGCAGGTCACGTGGATGAGGGAGGCGGGCCGGCGTGGGGCCGTGCCCACCAGCTCCTCGTCCCCATCGGCCGCTCTGGGGTACCCCTGGTCCCTGGTTCCCCTCGCTCACGCTGCCTCTTCTCTGGTCGCTTCTCCTTGGCCTGGGGGCCATCCCCCCTCTTTCTTCTGCCACCCCACCTCCTGCTCCTGCCAGCCCAGAGTCCTCTGTGGACCATCACAGGCATTCTACCAGGGTAGCACCAGGTGTCCCAGGCTCGGGGTGCCCCAAACCGAATTCTCACCTCCCCCAGCACCCTGTTCCTCGTCTCCCTCTGCCCTCGCCTCAGTGACTTTCTGCCCAAGCTTGGCCTGGGTGTGGGGTGCCCCTCCCCTGCCCCCACTGAGCCCCTTATTTAGGGGCCCTCGCTCGGCTGCAAAGTGGCCTCTGAGCTCACCTCTAGCACGCTGGGCCGGGACCCTGCCAACCGCGTCTGCTTTGCCAGCTGCTCCCCGTTCACATCTGCACTGGCAAGAGAGGGAGGCCAGGCTGGAGGGCCAGAGGGGAACTGCTGCCGCTTTCTAGAAGCATCCTCCCAGCACTGCCTGTTCCTTCCAGTTGGAGCAGTTGAGTCCACTTTCTCCCCCACTCACACGAGCAGCTTCGTACCCCCACACCCACTCCTGCCAGGACATGGGCACAAGCCAGACCCCTTCCCAGACGTCTGAGCGTCAGCTCTGTGGGGCCATTGTGCCCAGCTACTAAATAGCAGTCATGCCCAGCTTCCTTCACTGCTAGGAGCGGGAGATGCCCTTCCTGCTGTTACTGCCACGGTACCTTAGGTCTTTCTGTACTTGCAGCTATGCAGTTAGCCGCGTTAGGTAGGTCACTTTTATGTTAAACTTCCTTCTGCTAAAATAATCTGCTGGGTTTCTGCCTCCTGACCCTCCTGCAGCATCCAGCCAGTCGCCTGGGCTTGCGAGTCTCCTCCGAATACCTCCTGCAGAGTTCTGCTTCTCTGCATCCCCGTGGCCCCTGGCGTGGCACAGGTTACCCTCTCTGTCCCCAGTCTTGCTCACTGCCAGTCTCTTCTCCATGGTCCCCTTGCTGTCCCCTCCTCCTGCTTCCTCCACTTCAGAGGTTGCTCATCACTCTTGGGATAAAGCCTGAGCTTCTAAACGCCCTCCAACACCGCGTTCCCTGCCTCGACTTCCCCCAGCTGCACCTGCTACTACTCGCCCTCTGTCCAGAGCCCTTGTCCACCGGGGCTGGCCTTCTCTAGCCCCTCCGCACCTGTGTTGGGGCCCTTCCCGGGCACCCCTGCTATTCACCATCCCGCCCTGCTGGGTTGGGGTTGTCCGTGAGCTCCATGTCTGCAGCTGCTTCCCGGCTATGGCTCTCCAACATACGCACGATGCTCTGGTGGCTCCGTCTCAAGTCCTCTTGGTCCCCAGGTCAGGGAGTCCTCATGCCTGTTGGGATCATGTCTGAAGTCTTCTCCCTCCCAACCCCCCAGCACCAGGTTGGGGAAGGGGAAGAGAAGGGACAGTTTCTGAGTCTGGTGCTGAGATAGTTCCCCTGCAGCGAACACATCTGAAAGGAGGGGACAGCCCTGTGTTTTATAAAACTGCCCGAATCTCACCTCAGGGAGTGCGACGGTCACAGGCAAAAGCAAATTCCTCTCCATTTTGTGATTCCTTGGAGCGAAGCTAGGGGACAAAGGGAAGTGGCCCGTCCACTCGCCTGCACCTGCGCGAGCAGCCCTGTGACTTACTGTCCTGTCCGTGATGCTGGCCGCGGTCTCTGTAGCCTGCTTGTCTTAGGTAAAACCAAGGTGCTTCTGCAGGACAGTACGGGTGGGAGCCCTTTCCTCTTTTTAGGTGGGATTTCACGTCCTTGCAGCGCCCAGGGAGCCTCAGTGGTGTTTGCTCTCCCTGGAGGCCCTGGGTCACCTGTGGTCTCTCCTAAGGGAGGGATGGGGGGCTCCCTTTGTGACCCTTGCAAACCAGAGCCTGGTCCTGTGGAGTCCTTATGCTTGGCTTCATGGACCCAGTTGAAGAGTTGCAGCGGGGCTTTGGCCAAAGTCCCCAAAAGGCTCCAAATCTCTGGTTTTGTCTTCTGGGAAACGGAATAAGAACACCTGCTTTGGATCATGGTGTTGACAGCCTCAGCCATTAGGTGGCAGTGTCGCCGCGCCCAAGGATCCGTTCCTGCAGCAGCGACTGGCGTGGGCAGCCTCGGGCCCCTGCGCTGGGGGCGGGCGCCGGTTGTGGGGAGTCGGAGGGTCCAGTTGCCCGCCCAGTACCCCCAGGGCCCTGTCCCCCCTCCCGGCTTTGTGTCCGCTGGGTTCCCTTCACTGCCAGGCGGGCCTGGCACAGAATCAACTCAGGTTTTGGGGAAGGAAAGACAGGGCTTGATTTTGTCCCTGAGATCCCCTGAAGCTGTGGCTGAGGAGGGATTTTCCCGGCCACAGGTGTCACACCCTCCGCTGTGGGTGTGGACCCCTTCCGCATAGGACCAAGGGAAGCTGTGACTTTTAGTTAAGGGGCGGCTGGAGTGGTTTCAGTGTAAGTGACGAGAGTCCTTCACAAGCAGAAGGAATTCAGACACCGTCAGAGCCCCGGGGAGGAGGCGGAAGCTGAGGGAACCCAGAGAAGGGAGGACAGCGCCACTATGACGTGAGACAGGGACACTGGTCCGGGAGCCCAGGGTCACCGCAGCCAGCGCGCAGCCACAGTCTTGGGGAGGGGGTACCACCTTGTGGGCGCCTCGGATTTGGACTTCTACCCTCAAGACCACGGGCTGATGAGTTCCCGTGCTTAATCGGACCCGCTGTGTGATATTTGTCACAGCAACCTGCCGGGCTGAGACACGGGGCTCCTGGCCTAGAGTCTGGGATCCCTGTTGGGGCGTGTGCCCTTCCTTTTGGAGTTCTTTAGGACCTTCTTCCCCAGACTTCCAGGCCGCCTCATCTGTCAAGAGCAACAACAGAGTCCCTTTTGGCTCTGGGGAAATCTAGGACCGGCTGCTGGGGATGGGGAGGGTCACAGAGGACGGGCATGCCGGGGTCTGAACTCAGCAGCCGTCAGCCTCAGAGAGGACAAGGAGCGCAAGCCTTGGGTTCCAGGAGCCGCAGAGGAGAGCTCCCGGGGTGACCTGCCCCAAGTGAGCTGACTTCCCTCTGTCTCTGCTTCTGAAGCAATGAAATGGATATATTGTATAATGACATAATAATGTAACAACAGGATCACCATTTCCTCTGTCTCAGGGTGGTATGAGGAGCGAATGAGCCAATCCCTGTAAAGCAGAATGGGGCTGGTGTGATGTAGTGTGGACAATTTGTAGCTATTCCTATCATTATAATCAAAATATCACTTACTGGATCCTACCAAAGATAAAGTTGTGATAATTACCCACCGATATTGGTGGTTTCTTTCTCTGAAATTTGGCTTCTATCAAGCAAGTTAACATCAATTTTATTTGCTGTGATTGCTCATCAGTATTTTTGTGTGTACATTTGTCTTCACCATCGAATTTTAAGTTCTTCCAAAGTGGGCCTGTGTCCTCCACTTTTCTTTTCTTCCTAGTGCTCTACTTCCTGCATCATCAGGGATGTTTATGGGATTACTCAGACAGAAAATAGACTTCCGTTGATTTCTTGTGCTGTAGGTGAAAAAGGGTTTCCAAGAAATTTAACAGTAAGCAAGATGGTGAGGGGGATGTTTAAGGCCCCAAGGTCTTGCTTTTTAAGTTCTTGGCCCTTAAAAAGCAGCTTCAAAGATTCATTAGATCTCAGGTTCTTGGGGAACAGTCACAAACATGAACAAAATTTGTCTTCCCTTCCTCCAGTTACTTCATATGCTGGAAAATAGCGAACTGTATTAAGAAAAAAATCAAGAGAAAGAAATGCCACATGTGATTTTTTCCCCCAGGTAGCCTGGGTTCATGTTGTTTTATGGTTTCTAAGCTGTACTAGCTAGTAGCACAGACTGGGTGGCTGAAAACAACACCTGAAGCAGTAATGAAAGGCCAAATGTGAAAAACAAAACTTTTTCACTTTTTGATACCCAATTTATTTTTCCTTTATTTAATTTTTCTGAATTACTATGTATTCTATATCTAACCTTTAAACCCATCTTTATATATTCTACTTTACTATTTATACTTTACTATATATTCTACTTTACTATTAATGGGACCTGGCAATATATTTGGCTTCCTTTTTGCAGAAGTTTTAGACTACAGAGAGGTTCAACTATGGCGGGGGAGGAGCACTTGTGTGGGGTGTTATTGGTGGGGGGTACATGGTTGGGAGGGAGTTCTCCAGGGCATGTATACAGGGTACATAGAAAGGTTTGGATATTTTCATAGTGGTTTCAGTTGGAAACGACAGCTGAGAAAGTGCTGAGTTCCTGGCCAGGGGAGCTCTAGCACATTCCCCAATGGAACAGCAACAATCCCCCAAGTGCAAAGGCAAAGACCAACAAAGATATATGTTCCAACAATGAGCCCTTGATACTGATGGCTCTGATTATGAGCCTGTGTGCCTGAAATATGAACTAGGCCTAGAGTTGTGGGGTGCCTAAGAGTTACCTCCTGAGAGCCTCCATATTGCTCAAATGTGGCCACTCTCTAAGCCAAACTCAGCATTTGGATGCATTGCCTTTCCCCCAGCATGGGACATGACTCCCAGGGATGAGCCTCCCTGGTGCCAAGGGATTATTACCAAGCACCAGCTGATAATGTAACTAGAAAAAGACCTTGAATAAAGGGGTCAACTCAGACTGGCAGAATATCTCAGCCTACATGTAATATTAGGTGTTAAAAACTGCTTTTTGACTTTGGATAAAAGGGGGAAATGGAAAGGACAGGTGAGTTTATGGCTATGAGTCTCCAAAAAAGAGTCGGGATGTCATCAGAGCGTGATGTTTATGCACGCCTCAGTGGGGTACCAGAGATAGCTAAGGTGGATGGAAACCCAGGTGCTGGTTCTCCTGAGGGCTGCAGAGACCCACAGATTCTATGGTCATGGCAGATGACTCTGGAGTTCAGGGACATGTCAGTTGGCCCTACTTTGGAGTTTGTGTTCCTGAGTGTGATGGAGTTGGACTCAGATATGACCTTTCTACACATGCCTCTTCTGTTACTTTTACCAGACCTGTGGATGGCATTTGGGTTGGTGTATACTCAGGAGACCTGAATCTCTGAACTGTCCATGTGATGGCCAGGTCCTGGGCCTCAGCAGACTTGCGGCTCCTATCCTCTGGTTTGTTGGACTTACCTGGCCAGCTGACAGGGAAGTGAAGAAGGTCAACCACCATACCAGGGAGCCAAGAGTGCCTATAGCTGCAAGCAGGAAAACTGCATCCATCATCCTTGTGGAATCTAAGCCCCCTTTTGATGTAGAGGGGAACTGGACATAACCACCCCAGGGTCCACAGGATGGAGGAATAGAGTATGGATTAGAGGGGGTGTTCTGCTGGGGAACTACTGTGATTAGTAAGGGAAAAAATTGTAGTAGTGATGTGGAGAGGGTGGCCACGGTGGCTGCTGATGGTAGGGAGATAGAAGAAGAGATATGATGTGGGGGCATTTTCAGGATTTGGAGTTGTTCTGGGTGGTGCTGCAGGAATGGATGCTAGACGTTGTATGTCCTGCTGTGGCCCACTGGGTGGACTGGGGGAGAGTGTGAACTACAACGTGGACCACTGTCCACGTGCTGCAGCGGTGCTCCAGAATGTATTTGCCAGGTGCAGTGGATGTACCGCGATGATGGAAGAGGTTGTTGATGTGGGAGGGGTTGGGTGGGTGGGGTGGGGGTTATATGGGGACTTCATATTTTTTGAATGTAACATTTAAAAGAAAATAAAGAAGAAAAACAAACAAAAACACAACCAAGTGTCCACAATCAAGGTGTCACAGGGCTGTGCTCCCTTGAGTCTCTAGGGGAGGGTCCTTCCTGGCCTCCTCCAGATTCTGTGACCCCAGGTGCTCCTTGCCTTGCAGAAGAATCTCTGCCTTTGTCTTCACATGGCCTTCTCCTGTGTCTGTGTCTCAAGGCTCCTCCTTTTTCTCTTGTAAGGACACCAGTTGTTGGATTCCGGGCCACCTAAATCCAGGATGATCACATCTCAAGATCCTTAACTACCTATGCCAAGACCCATTTCCACATAAGGTCACCTGCACAAGGGCTGTGGGTTAGGACTTGGAAGTATCTTTTTTTGAGGGGCTAAAATCCAACCCACTATGTAAGTCAAGTAGAGTGAACTACATCCATGAAGAAGAAATGCCTAAACCCGGGGCTGGAAACTCATCTTGGGTCCTGGGATCCGGTCTTCATCCCCCAGCTCTGCCGTCCTTAGTGCTGGTCTCATTCCCAGGCAGACCCTCAAATGGGCAGAAGGGCCAGGCAGGGGGTAGACGAGGGTGAGAGTGTGGGAGTGGGGTGACAGGGAATGACGGGGACTGCGGGGAGCCTTAGAAAGCAGGCACCCTCTAAAGAGAGCTGCGACCATGCTGGTCAGGCTGATGATTGCACAACTGACCTCTTCAAAGGTTTTGATTTCATTTTAAAAGAAAAGCCAGAAATATGGATTTTTATGTTGAATAATTCACTTTTTAGAAAAACGTGAGTAGGTCAGATAAATACGTCTGTGTCCCACATTGAGTCTTAAGGAGCCTTCTTGTTAAACCTGTGGTCTCAGTGATAGGAGAAAGTTGGGAACTGTGACATGATTCTGGTTGTGGTGGTGGTAAATCTGGTTCTTAGCAAACCCGTTGCTGTGCCTGTAAACCTGTTGCATGTCGTGGGACCTTTTGGTTAGATTCAGTGAAAGGAGGTTTTGATTAGCTCACCTTTGATTAGATCACTTCAGTTAAGGGCATTTAATTGGATTGAATTCAGCTGGGGGCCTTTTCAGTGAGGTGTGACCCAGGGTGGGTCTCGACCTTCTTGCTGAAGTCCCTTATAAACAGGAGACGCACACAGCAACAGAAAAGCGATGAACACAGAGAAAGCTGCCATTTTACCCTGCCATGTGAGAGGGGCCTCCAGGATTGTCTACAGCCGCAGAAAGACAGAGAAACCCCTAGAGACTGAGAGAGAAGCTGGAGGCTGGAACCCTGAAGCTGAAGAGACAAGGCCTGGCAGAGAGAGAGGAGAGATGACCCATATGCCTGATTGCCTATGGCCGAGCTTGGGGAGAAAGTGAGCCTGGAGCAGGAAAACAGACCGACTTTCATTTTGCCTTGCCACATGGCACAGCTGAGCAGCTGAGTAGCTGACCTTCCGTGAAGCAGCGTCTCTGACGATGTCTTGATTTGGTCATTATCACAGCCTCGGAACTGTAAGAGTTGGCCCTAAGAGATTCCCCTTGTAAAAGCCATCCCCTTTCTGGTATTTTTGCATTGGCAGCCTTCAGCAAACTAAAACAGGTGGGTTAACTTATGTATACTCAGGGCTGGCTATATAATGTATACTGTCCAGGGCAAAAGGGAAAAATGGGCCTCCTGCTCAAAAAGCAGGAAAGGCTGCCATTGAAGATACTATGATATAAAGCTTTTTCCTTGCTTCTGTAGTCTCTCTGTCTCTCAGCTTGTCATGGTGTTTTTGCTATTTAATGTCATTCTAAAAAAGAAAAATTAAAACCTTAAAATTATTAGCATGAATTTTACCATTCATCTTTTATTGCATAATACCAATTTAAAATGCAAATATGAGAGCATTTAGCTTGTATGTGGATTGCTGAACTTGCACAAATCACATGTCATAGCTCTTAACATGCATATGCATTTTGTTCTTGCCTGAACGGTGGAAAAACAGCACAGACCAAACTCAGCTGCTTTTATTTCACTTCTTGATCTGCACCCATTCTACCAACACAGTCTAGCTTCCGCTTACCGATGAGCAGGGAGGATGAAAGGAAAAGGAACCGTGCGTTGCCCTGTCCTTCCCTTTCCTTCCGTGCCATGACTTTCAGTGTGAAAGGCTGGCTATGCCAGCAAGTAGCAGGAGCAAGACAGGTTATGACGGGTTCCTTGGTCGGTCGTGTTTCTTAGAATGTGGTTGCTTTTATCTGTGTTTGAAGCAAGTTTGGGTTTGAATGGAAAGCATTCACTCAATTGTAGCTGCAACATGCTCACCTGTACTCTCTTTGAGTCCTGCCAAACTCACAGGCGTGGGCCCCACCAGAATTCTGCGCTCGTGGGGCATCATGCTGTCACTGTATGCACGTGGAATGGCAAGGACGACAGCCGCGTAGTGCACATATGTTCTCTGCTCACGTGACCACTCGAGCCCTTCAGTGGAGGTTGGTTTATTTTGGGCACTGGGTTCAGATCCTCCAACTGTGACTCCAGGGTAGTATGTCAAACTCCAAAGGTAAAACATTTCCTCAGGTAATTGCTAAAATGTCTGGTGTGTGGCCCCTGGCAAATTCCTATAGTTTCACCTCAGCAATGCCAAGTGTAGAGTAGTTGTGGCACCAAAGAAACCAGCCTTGCCTTGATGTGCGTTGTTTCATTCGGGCCCTGGAGTGGAGTTTTGTGCTGTTTTCTTCCCAGTGTCTTCTTACTCTTGTTATTGAAGTGGTACCTTGAGGGTACTTGTCAGGACACCTGCCTTCATGCTTCAGTTAGAGCTGGCTCTGACCTGGGGTGGGGCATGTGACCCAGGCTGAACTAATCAGGACAGGTCTTCCCCACCCCCCCCCCCGGCCCTAGTGATTGGTTCAGGGAAGGGCATGTGACCCCAGAGACACTGAGATGTGTGTGATTTTGTCCTTGAATCTTCTGGGAAAGAGACGATGCTCATTCTTGTTGGATGGGAAGGAAGACAAATGTGAGCTTTGGAGGTGCTGCTCTCTCTGTGACATGGAAGTTGGGAATAAAGACAGCCAATGGAAGACAGAGCTGAGTGATGGGTGAAAAGTCATCTTTAAAAAATATTTCAAAATTTACTTGCAGTAAAAGCCATACTTTTTGGTATATAGTTCTAGGAGTTTTTGACAAACTCTTAGAGTTGTGTAACTACCACCACGATCAGGATAAACAACAGCTCCACCACTCCCTGCCCTCCAGATTGCTTTGTTTTGACTTTTTGCAGTCAAACCCTCCCCAACCTTTAACTCCTAACATCTATGGATCTGTCTCCCATCCCTCCAGAATGTCCTACAAATGGAAAGTTACATACGTAGCCTTTGGGGCGTGGCCTCTTTCACTCAGTGTAATGCACTTGAGACTCATCCATGTCATTGTGTGGATCAGCCATTTGTTACTGAGCAGTGTTCCAGTCTATGACTATACAGCAGCTTGTTTATCCATTCATGAGCTGAAGGGCATTTATAAAAATGCATTTTGATGACATTGTTTGAATGCTGGATCCAGCCTTGCCTGAAGCCATATACCCCTAGACTTCTCAGCTAGGACCACCATTAAATTACATTTTAGTTTAGGCTCACATGGTTTGTGCTTTCTGTGAACTGAAAGAATCATTATTGAGATAACTAGTGTGCAAGTAAAGGGAAAGCCAGTCTGAATTAGTGAGCTGTCCAAAGCAAATGAACCCTACGTGTGGCATTCCTATAAACACAGTTCTTCAATAACTAGTCGTGCCACTGGGTTACCTCCTGGTGTGTCCCTGCTGGGTGGGAAGGAGGTGATACCCATTTGACTCACAGGGAAATTGAGTCTCAGAGGGACAAAGTGGCTTGTGTTGGGATATACAGTGAGCTGATGGTAGACCCACTGATCAGCCCATCGTTCCCTGCCTCCGAAGGCTCCCCCACCTCCAACCTGACAGGGACAGAGCTGTCAGGATAGCTTAGTGCATGCTTCTCGCTTGTTTAAACAATCTCCAAGGTGTCCAATTTAGAATTAATATATATGGAAATTAGAACAAGGTTATCAACACTTCCTGCTGTGTAACAGCTGACAGTGCCCGTAGGAGGTCAACATTGCTGTCACTAAGATCTATAGAATCTCTTTAATAGTGCTCTTTCCACATCTGGCGCCCCCAAGGAAACCTCTCACGTCAGCGTGCGAGCACTTCACTTTTGCTTTGCCATGAGTCTCTTTCTCTCCTCCTTGTTAATGAAAGCACAGTTTCCATTAAGGAAGAGTGATGCGGTTTGTTTGAACTTTTTTAGTAAGCCTGTGTGATGCTGCGTTAGTTATGTATTACTAGCTGCCTAACACATAACCCCAGGTAGAGGCTTAACGTGATCAAAGGTTAGGTGTTGCTCACCTGGTGATGGAATGGGGTGCCCATGTTTGGCTCGTGGCTCTCCCGTAGGGGGAGATTCAGGGGTTCAGGCTCCTTCTCGCTTGTGGCCCTGCTGTGTCCCAGTGTCTTCGAGCCCCTGCTTCTCACGGGTGGAAGGTAAAAGGTACCAGTTTTGGCTTCGGAGAGATACTGCTCAATTCCATTGGTCAGAACTAGTCACAGTTCGATGCAAGAGGGGCTGGGAAATTCCTGGCTGAGTGGCGACGTGCAGCACTCTGGATGGGAGGTTTCTGTTTTGGGTGGGTAGCCGGCTCCCTCCAGACATGGTGCCTCACTGTCTGGACTAAGAGCTCTCCCCTGCCCTCCACCCATGAGGCTCAAATTTCCAGCTGTCCTCCCCTCCTTGACGAGAAAGCCTGACTGTTGTCAAAGCCCTGTGCTCACGCGGTGAAAATAGAGTGTGGCCGGATTGCTTTCAAAGAAAGCTGATGATTCCCCATCCCTCTGCATTCTTGAGCTTCCTTCCCAAATGCAGCCTCGTGTAACCGTTTCTCCTTTCATGTCTTCTGCTGATTGCTTCTGTAACTCCACAGACGAAGCTGCTTCCCCCACTTCTTGAGTTGAATCCAACAGCGGCGCTCGCTATGTGGAGAATGAGGGCTCCCCTGATTTGCGCTCTTTCCTGCTTTCCTTTGTATCAGTTAGGAGTGAGGTGGCCCCCACTAACAGATGTCCTGGCCCCAGTGGCTTGGGAGGTCGGGGCTGATCATGTTCTGGGTGCTGTGCTGTATTGTGCCACGCTGCACTGGTACACTCTATTACCACTGCTGTCTCTAGTGCATTAACTGATCCGTCGCACCTGTGGCTGGTGCCTTCTGTCCCCCTGTGTCGTCAGCCTCAGGTGTCACGCTGGTCCTCACGGCTGTGTGTTGCTGCTCCCTCTATCTCCTGGCAGCATGTGGCTGCCAGCGCCCACACCTGAAGCCTGAGGCTTCCCTGGAGGGTTAATCCACTTTCCTTAGAGAGGGGAGCTCTGAGTTTTGACTTGGCCTAAATACTGAGCCTTCAACCTTTTACTCAGGGTGCCCAGCGTGGGTGTCCCATCTGTAGGATTAGCTGCTCCTCTTGCTTTCAGCCCCACTCTCCACCCCTGTCCTCCACTGTGTGCACCAACATTGAGTCACCCCCTCCCCGGAGGTCCATAGTAGCCCCCGCTCCCCTGTGGCACACACAGACTATTCCGGCTCAAGGTTTCCTCTGCTCTGTCTTGCCCGATCAACCCACTTTTATCCACCTGTAATCTTCCATAAATGTATTGAAAAAGCTTCTCTCCTGATAGTCTTTTCCTCCATTTTCCTTGATAATAGGTCTATTCCTTTTTGTACTTTTATTATTTGTTAATTTCCGTGGGGTTTCTGTGGAATTGCAAAGAAATGAATATGCACAGTCGGAGATTTAAAATAAAATCCATAGCTTTCTTTTTAAAGTAAAAATGTCAATATTTCTCTTAGACTGAACAAGCAATGCGTGCTCACTCCACACAGCCTGAAAATACAGAGAAGACTAAAGGAGGCATTAAAAGGGATCTCCAGTTCTACTTGCTGTGAGGCCCTCTTCTCCAGCCATTTGGGTCCAATTTGGTTAGGGCTTGGACCACTTGGCAAGATGATTCCAGAGTTAAGCTGGAAGAAGAAATAGGCAAGACTAGCTAATGCAACATTGGTAAAGACTAGTAACCCTCCCACGGAGTGCCTGCCGTCATCAAAGTCCACCCTGATTGAAGCTGGGATGTCCCCGCACGAGGGGCGAAGAGCAGAGAGGCAGGATGAGGCACCCACAAGCAGAGCCTGGGCTGTCGGGATGCAAACCTGACTGGCAGGATGCCTCCGAAATCACTGGGGGCACTTATACAGTCATAGTTTGGAGAAAGTGGCTAGCTATTTGGGGAAACCATCTCTACGACCAGGGCTTAGGCACATACCAGATAGGAGTGGAAAGTGGTAGATTTGAGTGAATTGGAAAGTAGTGGCCCCTGTGCATGCGCCCTGCCACAGGTATTCAAATTCAGTTTAAAATACCAAAGGCGAAGTCCAGTAAAATACACCCCCCGGCCAAATCCAGTGCATGCTAGCTTTAAACTTCTATCAGATTCTCACTTCACATTATTTAGCAAAATAAATTTCAGATGGATTTAAGAAATAAATGTAAAAATGTAGACATATACACACACACAGAAGCCCAGGTGAAACTTGAAGTGAGTGTATTTGATTGTGGGATGTTGGGGGCAGGACTTTCTCAGCATAAAAGCAGTGATGAAATTCAGAGAGGAGAAATCAGTACCCTCCATTTTGTTTTAAATTGTGTGCCTTTTCCTTTGATTGTGGAGAACGTACCGCTGGACGGCAGTGACGGTAATCTCAAGTGCGCTGGGCTTTAACTCCTTTGCAGGTTTGGGAAAAAAGCTTGTGTGGGGGAGCCTGAAGGGTGGGGCGTCCGTTCAGTTCTCCAGAATCAGTTCTGGACTTTACCTTTCCATCAAGCCAGACCATCCACAGTCTCTGTCAGCTTCCTGCTCCACTGCCCTTCATTATTGTCCCACCCTGCTTTGAGGACCACTTGGAGAGCACCCTAAAAAACTCAGCTTAAGGCAGGAGCACCCCCACCCCAGAGGGATTTCTCTTCTTCTCCGAGCCTGGAAAAGCTTTACTCCTTGCTGTCATCTCACAGGCAGTGCCCATCAGGGGTCCTAGCTGAGAGCTGAGAGCAGGGCACTTCAAAGCCACACCCGCAGGTCCTTCAGTCGCTGCTTAGACGCGTAGGATGTGGATTAGGCCTTGGCTGAGCTTTTCTCTGGCAGGAGAGCATCCTGGCGAAGTAGAACTCATGTCCATGAGGAATTTTCGTGCTCCAAGCACAGCAGTGATGTCCATCCCTGCATCTGGGGGCTCTGTGAGTCGCTTCAGTCTGGGAGGTCATTCGTTTCCCCCCAGAGCTCTCTTTGGGGGTCCCCTGGAGCACCTGCCCTGAGCCTTGCCGACAGCAGACGGAGCGTCTGTCTGGAGCCCCGTGTGCTTTCTCCAGACCTGAACTGGATTTTCTTCCTGGCTCCTGACGAGGCCCGTGATGAGAGGCCCTTTCCAGCTGGGCCTCATTAAGGCTTTCTCGTTTTGTGCTCCAGGACCCCCTCATTCAGCCGGGTGGTGAAAAGCCCTCTTGGAAATCCGCGGGTTGAATGGGGCCTCATTTCCCATTCAGGATGCGGCTGCATGGTCTACCTGCCAAAGGGAAAATGAATGGTGCCCCTTTATTATATTGTGGAATTAAAGGGCGGGGTGTTGGCTTCTCAGGCCAGGGTGCAGTTCCCAGGACACGGGCCTGCGTGGCTTCATAAAATGCTCCTGAATTCAGAGATCCTATTTTGTTGCAATCTGGTTTGAGGACAAAATGAGGCCCTGGCAGCTGAGGTTTATGATTTTCCATATAAGCTTCCAGACAAAAGTTGTATTGCATTTTGCTTGAGTTATGATGGGGCAGGAGTTATTTCAGAGAAATAACGCTGTTATTTCAGAGAAAATGGAGGCTTTGGCCACAATAAAGAAGAGAGAAGGCACAGCTTTATATTTCTTGTAAATCAATTTTGGAGATTGTAAAATACCTATAGGAGAGAGAAAAGTAACAACAAGCCTATTCACAACGAAAACCAAGCATATTAAAATTTGCATTATTTTAATTTCCTTTCCCACATCTGGACCCCTGTTAAAATTGAAACCTGCCTTGGACTGCCCTTAAATTTCCCAAGAAGGCGAAATCTGAACCTCTCGCCTCCTGAGCTGGTCAGCGGTGTACCCACTTTGCCCAGCAATGGGGCATCATCCCACCTCACAAGGGGGACGCTTCCTGCCGACTGTAGTTCTCATTGCCAATTAATTCCTGGGCAGGGTCGCCTGGAATTTCACTTCCTGGTTGGCAGTGAAATAAACCAACAAAAGGCTAATTTACATTTCATCTGCGATGTGTTTCTGCATTGCCTGATACTGCCGAAATATGAACTGCCCCTTGGTGGCGGCAGCAGCTGAAAATTTCTCTCCCTCTTCTCTTTGACCCAAATCCTGCCCAATTTAGATGGACACATTTCTAAGGAAGCTCAGGTCTATATCGTGGAAGTGAATATATCATGTGCGTGTGTCTATGTATATAGGTTTGAGTGTATGCATTTCTTTTTGAAAAATTTGGGGTATGTTGAACAAAATTTTGACGACTTCTTTTTACTTAATGTGATTTAATAATTTTCTCATGACTACGTGTTTGTTTAAATCATGTTTTGGATGACAGAATACCATACCCTCAGTGTGACTTGAGGAGTTTCTTCAGTCATTTTCCTAATGCTGGGTTTGGAGGTTGCTTCCAGTATGTTCCTGTTGTAAATCAAGCTTGGGATGGACATACCTACATGCTACTCTCCTTACTCATCTCGTTGTTTTCCACCCACTCGTCCCCAGGTAGAGTGATCATGGTGCATTTTAGGGGTCTGGAGGTTGTTTCTATGGTGTTCTTCTGTTAGCCACATCCTCTCTGCACTTTCTAGCTCTTTGGGCAGAAGCCATGTCTGTCTTCATCTCCTGATGCAAGATAGAAACATAGTAAGTGAATAATAAACATAGTGAAATAAACACTGGGAGGAATAAATAAGTATTTACCCTCCTCCCAGCAATAAGCCCAACCTGGCAGCAGCCATGTTGGTGACAACTGAGAACTTGCTTTCTAAACACTTTCTTGGAAGGAAGGATGAGCTAGCCCCCCTCAGTAATGTCTTTCAGTCTCCTACTTACAACTCCATCACCCTCTGGGAAGGAAAGATAACCAAGGACAGCCTTGAAAAGGCCAAAAAACATTTAAATCAACTGAAAAATCATAGTTTGCAACATTGGGCTGTAAAAAAAAATGTTAGCAGGAGTCAGGGTCCATGGAGTGGCATTTGTTTGCCTTTTCGTCTTCTAGTGATGCTACATTTTAAACACCACTGTCAATTTCACTTTACTTTGCCTTGGTGGGAAACCCGAAGGGAGCTGGAGCTGCAGTGCTAGAGGTTTTTCTCGGGGCAGCAGAGAAAAACCCTGGCCTGGTTTGGCCAGCCCTGCTTCCTGGTGGACTGTCTTCAGTTTGAACAGGCTTGTTGGGTCATTGCTCTCTGTGTTTTTCCATTTAGACAGAAAAACAGTAAGAATATGTGTGTGTGTGTGTGTTTTAATTAAGAAGGTAATACATGGAGATTTAATGCATTAAAAGGAAATAGAAGGATAGATGGTAAAAAGCAAACATCTTTCTCTTTTTTGGGTTCTATAAACATGTTTGTGTGTGTGTGTGTATATGCATATAACACATAATTTAAAAAATCCAAATAGGATCATATATGACACATTCATAGTTTATTAGTTTTCCCACTTAATAAAATATTGTGGACATCCTTTCAAGTATGTACATAAACTTTTTAAAAAAATCTCCCCCGTGCGGCTTTTTGTGTGCTGTCTGCTCTCTGAGTCCATTTGCTATGTGTTCTGTGTCTGTATTTATTTTATTTATTTCCCCTCCCCCACCTTGCAGCTTGCTTGCTGTCTGCTCTCTGTGTCCATCGCTGCACTCTTCTGTTTTTTTTTGTTTTTTTTTTGCTTGTCTCACTTTTTTTTTTGTTGCATCACCTTGCTGAGTTGGCTCTCTGTGGAGCTTGTGACCCGGGTGGCTCTCTGCAGGTGCAGGCGAGCCTGCCTTCAGAAGCTCCCATATGGTAGGTGGGAGCTCAACTGTTTGAGCCATAGCCGCTTCCCCACCCCATGGTTTTTACAGCTACTTGTTAATCCAGTTAAATTGTATCGTTTTCATAGTCTCCTACTGGTGAAGTACTAATTACAATAATACATAATAATAGCAGGTAAATATTCACTGAGCATTTAGTGAGATGGTGTTTCAGGCACTGTTCTAAGCACTTCATGTTTATTAACTCATTAATCCTTACAACAACCCAATAAGGTCAAATTTGTTTTTATCCTTTTTTACGAAGAAGATGGAGGCACAGAGAGGTTAAGTAAGTTGCTCAAGGCTGCTCAGTTAGGAGGTGGCAGGTTCAGATGTTAGAGCCCGGTTCACATCTAGCTGCAGCACCGAAGCTCTTACTTTTGTTTGTTTGCAATTCAAAATGGTGCTGCAGTGAACATCCTTGTGGATAAATCTTACAGATTCTCATGAGCATTTCTAGATGAGGGAATGCTGGGCCGTAGCTCTGCCTCCATTTCAGTGAGCATTTTGGAGATGTATAAATGTCCCCAGTGGGCAGTTGTCCCAGCTAGACGTCACTGTCGGAGCGTGGGGAATTAGCCTCAGTAACAGTTGCAAAGCCTTCGCCTGTCGTGTGAGCCAGCGCCATGGCGGGCGGCTGGGGCGCCCTGGCCCCGCAGGCGGCGAACGCCGAGGATTCCTGTGGCCCCTGGGCTGGGCCTTCCGAGCGCGGCGGGAGGCGCGTGCGCCCTCCGTGGAGGGGCCTGTTGGGCCGCTGGTCCTCTGACTCGCGGTCAGTGAGGCCCCTTCCCTGGCACTGGTGGTTTGGGAGGCGACGTGGGACACCCCCTGTGGAGGTCCCGGGGCCGGGGCCACCCCCGTGGAGGTGCGGGCCGGGCGCGGGTGGGGCCGGGCGGCGGCTCCTCGCGGCCTGCGTGAACGTGGCCTTCACCGTGCCCCCGCTCTCCTTTCTTGTGCAGTGGCGCGGACCCGAGCGGCCGCCGACAGCCTGCAGAGGTTCTCCTCGCTTCCCGCCTACCTCCCGGCCAGCCTGCGCGTCGCCAGCGCCCAGCAGGCCTTCTTCCTCAAGGAGGCCCACCAGGACCTCACCAGGAACTGCAGCCTGCAGGCGCGGGCCGAGCCCCTCTTCATCTACCGGGCCGCCGCGCCCCCACTCGTCAATGCCAGCTACGGCCCGTTTTCCGCCGAGAGGACCGTGCCCCCGGAGCTCCTGCTGACGGCGACGCCCTTCGCCACCCTGGAGGAGTTTCCCTTCAACTGGAAGCTGAGGTCCCACATCCTCGACAGCTCCATCTACTCCAACAGACCCAAGGTGCAGACCCTGTTCTACGTCACCGGCACGCGCTGGGGCGACGGCGACCCTGCCGACGGCCTGCCCTGCGTCAAGATGTTCGCGTTTCCCGAGGCCAGGGAGGTGGCGGCCAGCTGCCGGCTGCGCGGGGACCCGGGGCTGTGCGTGGCCGAGCTGGAGCTGCTGCCCGAGTGGTTCAGCTCGGGCCTGGACCTGGAGCCCGAGGAGGAGGTCCCGGCTGTGCTGGGGGGCACCGCCCTCGAGCTATTCTTCGCGCTGTACGCGGCCGACGAGGCGGGGGCCTGTCCCCTGGAGGAGGACGGCAAGTGGGAGAACCACATCCTCTCGGGCCAGGAGGGCCCCCAGCAGGCGCTGCCCGCCCGCGAGAGGATCGGCAGCGTGGTGGTCTACCCAACGCAGGACGACCTGAAGTGGTCACCCGTGAGCCTGGATGAGAACCTCGTCGTCTCCGTGCCCCTGAACCTGGTCCGGGACGGCGGCACGGCCACCTTCCTGGTGTCCCTGACCAGCGGCTCCATGGCAGACCACTTCACTCTTAGGTGAGCGGCTTTGCGGGTCGGGTGGACGGGAGTCACCTCTTGTAGATAACGGATGGTCACTTAGTAAAACGGGTGTCCGTCGTTGGCTCTGCCAGTGGAGTGAGGAGACTTAGAACATGAAGTGGAGCCCTGTGCACAGCGGTGCGTGTGCCAGGGCCAGGAGACGTTCCCTGGAAAGGGCAGATGGGAAATGGACACTTCGGGCCGTGTGGGGTCTGTTGCAGCTACGTAACTGCCGCTGTAGCATGACAGCATGGAAGAGAGTGAGCAGGCCGGGTGCTGGTCACACGCCATTGACAGGTACTGATGGACGGCTGACTGTGACCCATGGGCCGTAGTGTGCTGGCCCCCAAGATAGATGCACCCTAAGGCAGATCAAGTTTGAGCTCTCGGAGTGGAGACCGTGCAGGTTATGGAGCTGAGGGGCGAGAGTGGGATGGGTGGAGAAGGTTCACGAAAGTGGAGTGGAACTGCGGTTGGTGGAAAGAGGCCAAGGTGGGAGAACATGGTCCCGCGTGGGAGGGAAACCACCGCAGTGGTGTCAGGAGCAGGAAGGAGTGACGGCTTGGTCGTGGGAAAGGCAGGAAGTCGGGTATAGGGGCAGCAGGGAAGCAGCGACTGCAGGAAGCGGCCACAGCCCCTGGCGGGGGGGGCAGGGAACGCAGGGAGGAGGCTGAACCTCGAAACTTGGACCTCTGAGGAGGGGGCACTGTGTGCTGCTGCTGGGTCTCTGGGGTGGGAGGTGGGCAGGTGATGGAACTGGGCTCAACAGTTAGAAATACTGCAACCTAGAGCCACCCGCTACAACCAGGCTGCCCTGCAGCCGCTGGGGTGAAGGGGCCGGGCTCGGGCCACCCGTCGGCATGAGGAGCCACTGGGAGGCCACCAGGAAGGGTCTAGCCCTTCGCCCTGCTCTTGCCTGTCAGTGTCCCTCTAGCGCCACTGACTGACAATGAAACAGTGACCCTGCAGGCCCAAACATCCGGGAGGGCGGGTCCAGGAGACACAGCAGCCCCCAGGAAGAGCAGCTGTGGCGACAGGCGGGGCACCGCAGCTGACACTGGGGTCTTGGGGAGTGCAAGGGCAAGCGGATTTCTCCTGTGGAGAAGATTCTAGGACTCCCAAGCAAAGGTTTGACTTGACCCTTCCTTTCCAATACCAGCCCCTTCCCCAGAATTAATGAGTTTTTTAAAAATTTACATACATATCTATCCATAAAGAAATACAGATTTGCTTTTCTTGGTGATGATTTTATTGCCCTCCTGCAATTCTGGGGCTGCATTGGCTTGCCTGGTGGTCCCCTGTGGGGTCTCTCGTGTGGCTGCAGTCGGGGCGGGGGCTGCAGTGCCCTGACAGCGCACGTGGGCTGGACGTCCACACGAGTGCTCGCGTGGCTGGGCAGGGCCGCCAGCTGGTCGCCGGCCTGCGCCTGGAGCTGTTTACCTTGGTGCCAACACATTGCTTCTTCAAGGCGCTCGTCCTTTTCAGACACAGCAGCTTGGTTCTGAGAGCGAGTGTGCCAGGAGGTTGGGGTGGGATGCTGCAAGGCTTTTTATGACCTGGTGTTCAAAGTCCCAGAGTGTGTGAACCCCTTTCTATTGGTCAAGAAGTCTCTCAGGCCAGCCCAGGTTCTAGGAGAGGTGCCATATCTTCCACCTCTTACTGGGAAGAATAGCAGGAGTTTAACTTTCAGAGTAGTGCCCAAGCTTAGCACCAACTCAGACCTCCACGATGTGATCAGGACTCAACGAGCCCTGGAAGGGGGGCTTCTCTCTCGGTGACCCAGTATTTAATTTTGTCCCCCTGCACCCCTAGCCCTCCTCGGAGCCTCTCCTGGTGTCCTTGTCCTCTTCTGGGAGTCTCTCCTTCGGGACTTAGGACATGCATTCGTCTGGTCTGGTCTCCCTTCTCATTCTGAGGGTTCCTTCTCCCTGTACCCTTATGTGTCCTTCCAGGTCCTCTTCCTGTCTGCATGGCCATCTGAGTTTCTGATCAATATCATTTTCCTTGTCTCTGAAGAACTTCTTTCAACATGTATTGCAGGGCAGATCTGTTGGCAACAAATTCCCTCAATTTTTATTTGTCAGAGGAAGTCCTTATTTCATCTTCACATTTGAGGGTGAATTCAGCGGGTATTCCTACCTGGAGCTGGCTTGCACGGAGGCTTCTGAAGCTGGTACCCTGGGATTCTCTGCATCTGTCTGCCTGTCCAGGGATCACGCCATGTTGGCCGTGTGGCCTCAGTTCTCAGACGACTCCGCAAAGAGGTGCTTAGAATTGATTTTTGTTTTCCGTGAACGGCATGGACACGGTGGGCCTGGGCCTGTGGGCTCTCTTAAAACGCTGTGATGCGTTTTGGGCGTGTGCCTTCAGACTTCTCTGGGAGCATTTTTATTAGATTTCCAAAGTTGATGGATTAAAATTTTAGAAAATTCCTCTATGCTTATAGTTATGTCCCCTCTCCCAATTTGTCCTGTCTCCTTTTCAAAAAATTCATCAGATCTGTTGAACTTTATCTATTTAGTTGGCCTTTTCAAAGAAATAATGTTTGGTTTTATTGATCAATGCTTCCATCTTTCTAGATGTTTTAATTCCTTGTTTCCTGTTTTATTAAACCCCCTACTGCTCCTTTCTTTGGGTTTATTTTGACAAGTCGTCTTCAGTTCCTTCAGTTAAAGAAACTTTATTTCTCTTCAATTTTTCTTTCTTATTTTCTAATAACATATTTAGGGCTGCACATTTTCTTTTCTTTCTTTCTTTTTTTTGAAGTACCAGGGGTCTGGAATTGAACCCACAACCTCTCGTGTGGGAGGCAGGAGCTCAACCTCTTGAACACATCTGCTCCTTGCACATTTATCTTGAATAGCACTTTGAACACATCTCACATGCTCTCATTTAGGTCCGGCGTTGGTGTTTGCTTACAATCACCCTTTTTTGGGGTGAGCCCTAGGTTTAAGTGTTTTGTTTGCTTACCACTTCTTCCTGGAGGCTTCCATCCTCTGTCTGGGTGGCACAGCATGAGTCCTTCACTCTGAACACTCACGCCTTTGTTTGATTTGGGGATGTGCTCTTCTATGGTCTCTTTTCTTCCTTGACAGATGCCAGAACTTTCCCATCTATCCTTTATGCCTTTTTCTTATCTTTTAACTTGCTTTCCTTTTGCACTTTTGTTTTATATTCTGTGGGAATTTTCCAGTCAGATTTCCCAGCTCATTAATCAACTTTTCCACCCGTCATCTTTTGCTACTGAGACGATTTATTGAGTTAAAATTCAACAATTAAGTTTTCGTTACTGTTATTTCTAGTTGATTCTTAAGGATGCATTATCCTTTTGGATCTCCATGAGGGTTTTGATTATATTCCTTCTAAAGTCTCGCTCTATTTAATATACTCTTTGTTGACAGGGTTAGTTTCTCTGTTTGTTGCGTTTGGGCTCGCCGTTGTTTTCCCTAAGTGCTTGGCTGTGTGCTCATCTTTGTCATTGTGGGTCCCTACAGGAGACTTTACGTGGCTCTGACTGCTGACCGTGGTCAGCCTCTGGTGATTTCGGGGATGGGACTGTGGGGGCTGGGGGATGGTTTACACTCTAGGAAGGGTGGATTGGAAGGAGCGTTCTGAAGGCTTAGAAGTAAGTGTTAGTTTCCTATTGGTGCTATAACAAGTTACCAAAAACGTAGTGGCTTAAAACATCACAAAGTTATTCTTTCACAGTTCTATAGCTCAGAAGTCTAAAGTGAGTCGGTAGGCTCTGCTCCTTCTGGAGGTCCTAGGGGAGAGAGTCTGTTTCCTTGCCTTTCCAGTTGCTAGAGGTGGCCAGAATTCCTTGGCCTGGTTCCCCCTCCCCCATTTCAACCTCTGCTTCTGTGTCGTGTCTTCCCTGACTCTGCCCCTCCTGCCTCCCTCTCAAAAGGACCCTTGAATGACCTTGGGTCCCCTGGGACAGTCCAGGGCAATCTCTCCCTCTCATGGTCCTTAACTTCCCTTCATCTGCAAAGCCCCTTTGCTTTAAAAGGTGGCAGATTTTGGGGATTAGGACAGGGACATCCCTGGGAGGCCGTTATCTGACCTATTCCAATAAATCAGGAAATCTGGAGAAATACGAGTTTGGAGATGGAAAGGAAGTGATCACATGACGTCCTCTAGGAGAGCGGATGGCGAATTGCTGGGGGAATTGGCTGTGGGTGAAGGCGGGCCTGGCTCGGAACCGGGCTCTCCGTCAGTGTTGGCTGCTTCCATCCGTGGGACTTTGACAGGGACTCTCACAGCTTCTCATACCTTGTGCTTATTAAAGGGAAAACACCATTCTCCAAGACAACTAGTTTTCACGAGTATTATCTGAGTTCCGCTCCTGAGGAAGTAAATCAGAATATCTGGGGTAGACCCTGGGCAGGAGCCTTTTCTGAAAATCCCAGGTATTTCTGTTGTGTGACCAGGACTAAACCACTGCTCTGAGAGCACAGCCTGCTTCCCCTTCCCGGGAGGCTCCAAAAGCTCTCCTGCCACAGTCTGAACCCATCACTGGCCAGTTTGATAAATCGGGCAGATCGCTATAATGCTACAAATAAGTGGGAACTTTGTAAATGAACTCCAGTTATAACTACATGAAGGAGTGTTCCTGAGATGATGTCTTTTTCCTCAGTAAAGAATCCTTTGGTGAGGTGAACCAGCTGCCTCTATATGAATGATGACGATTTGTTTTTAGGATTGCAAAAGTGGGGGGACCATTGTGTGACAGGTTGATGAACCTGTCTCACAAGAAGTTTTGAGTAGCAGGTAGGAAACAGCAGATGTACCAGCTATGTGCCCTTGAGGAAGTCACCTAGCCTTCCTGTGCCTCAGTTTCCTCATCTTTGAGATGGGAATAATGATTGGACCTATCTCCTGGGGTTGTTGTGAGGATTATATGAATTATTAAAGTACTCAGAACCTGGCCTCTTAAGAGTCCTTGGTGGGAAGCGGACTTGGCCCAATGGATAGGACGTCCGTCTGCCACATGGGAGGTCCAAGGTTCAAACCCCGGGCCTCCTTGACCCATGTGGAGCTGGCCCATGCATGGTGCTAATGTGCGCAATGAGTGCCGTGCCACGCAGGGGTGTCCCCCGCATAGGGGAGCCCCATCCACAAGGAGTGTGCCCCGTAAGGAGAGTGGCCCAGTGCAAAAGAAAGTTCAGCCTGCCCAGGAATGGTGCCGCACACACGGAGAGCTGACACAGCAAGATGATGCAACAAAAAGAGACACAGATTCCCGTGCAACTGACAACAACAGAAGCAGACAAAGAAGAACACGCAGCAAATGGACACAGAGAGCAGACAACTGGGGGAGGGGGGGAAGGGGAGAGAAATAAATAAAAATAAATCTTTGAAAAAAAAAAAGAGTCCTTGGTGAACATTCACTTGTGACTGTTTCTCTGGCCTTCAGTTGACGAGGTTGTGGGAAGTCAATCCCACCATGAGTGGGGCTTGTTTTGTGTGCACAGGGACAGAGAGGTGGTTAATCAGTTGTGAGCCCACTGTGGCCCCTCTCATTATGACACAGGTTGAGGCCCTGAATCTTTCTTGTTTGAAGGTCCACTTGCTCAGACACCTGTTAGTAGGTTCCAGGGCTCTGGCAGGTCCCAAATGGGTTGATTAGCCTGCAAGTAGCCAGGTTTCTGATGGAGCCCCTTGAGTTAGTGTTGGCTGGTTGTTGATTCAGAGCTGATTCATAACATAATGTGGACTCGGAGGTAGTCACTCTAGTGGTGGATATGGAGTAGTTTAAAACCTAGTTCCTGTCCTCAGAGAACTGGGGAATCCCAGGATCCAACTCTACAGAGGTCATTTCAATACAAGGCATGCAAGCTGCTTGCTAGAGACCAAGGAAAGCAAAGATGGCCTCCACACTCCTGCCTCTCTCTACACCCTGGTGGACATACCAACCAACTTTAGCCCTTCAGTAAGTGCTCTGGCACGGCAGATGTTACTAATCAATGCCAGCACTCTCTCTGCTATGGGGGATGTTACCAATTGACAGCAGCACTTCCTCTTCCATGGCAGACATTACTACTTGATGCCAGTGCTCTCTCTGCCTTGGTTGATACTACTGATTGACTGCAGCAACTTCCTGGGCCATGGCAGATATTACTAATCTACTGCAGCACAGAGCCCACCACCCCAGGCAGCCTATTACCAAGTCACGCTGGGGAGTTGGCCCTTAAGATGAAACCTATTTGCCATACTTGGTGTAGAAAGACCATGTTGGGTGAGAAGTTTAGCGGAAAGGGAGCGGAGATCATCTGGAAGCCTTGGAGGCTGCTTGGGAATGGCATTTCAGGCCAGCGAAGTGGTGTAAACAGCACTAGCTAATATTCACCGAGGATGTAGAATGTTCTGGGCTATGTTCTAAGTTCTTTACGTGAATTAATGCATCAGACCCTCACAACCAACACCTCTTAGAGGCAAGTACTACTATTATCCTTGATTTTCTGAGGCACAGAGAAGTTTAGTGACTTGCCCAGGTCACAGGCTGGGGAGGGGTGGCTGTGACCTGGGCAGCAGGTTGGCCTGGAGCCTGTGCCCTTTACTCCCACACTCCACCGTCTCTCAGGGGCTCGAGAGGGCACCAGCTGCCTCCCGGGCTGGGAGTGGCCCAACTGGGCTAGAGCAGAGGCTTAATTTCGGGAGAGTGGAAGAGGAACCAGCACCCAGGTTGCAGGGGCCCTGAAGTGTTATCTTGGAAATAGCAGGCCCTCGAGTTTTTTTTTTTTACCCCATACAAGTGTAATTTTAGAGCTGAAGGGTCTCTAAGGCAGACTGCCTTGAAAAGTCAAGCATGAACTGTCAGCCTTCTGAAACAGAGCCCATGGCAGGTGGCGGAGGTGGGGGGGGGGGCTTTTGATGTTTGGACTCCAGAGCCCTTTCTTTTGGGGAACCCTCTAGGATTTTAGATTCCTACTTGGGCTTTGGAGCTGGAGAGGCAAAGAAGAGGCAATCCAGCCAAAGAATGTTCCCACATCTTTATTAAACTTTAGTTGTGGTGCTGTCTCAAAGGAGAAAGATCTAGTCTGGAATTTGTAAACTGGTGGCTGTAGCTAAATCCAGCCCACTGATGTGTGCTTTATTTACCTTGCATGGTGTTCTTTAAAAAAATTTAAAAGAGCTGCCAACCTCTACCAACAGGGAAATTTCACAAACCATTTTCTTTGAAAGTTGTTTGAAGATCTGGCAACATGGCAACACTGGGCTGTCATTAAAATGTGGTTTCCCTTTTGGACGCATTGTGTTATCTAGTTTACCTCAGGCCCTACCACTCCCTTTTGTCTCATGCCTAGCCCACTTTGTTGGTGAATGTTATCCATCTGGCTCCTGTGGGCATTTGAATTTTGACTCCTGATGAATGGAGTACTGAAGAAAAGGGGTGTAATACTAAAAAGAGGGGCTAGATTTTGATCTCGAGGACAGACACCACTAGCTTATTCAGTGTGTGTTGTGGGGAGTTAGAAATGAGCAGTGGGCATATCACAGGAAATGAATCCCCCCCATCGTCATTGGCCCTATTTACTAAATTAGTTACTTTATGTAAAGCACTTAGAAGGGTGGCTGGCACACAGTAGGTGCTCAGTAAGTTTATTGGTACTATTATTTGCTAAGTATGTACTTCTGCCGGGTGCTGAGTTAACCCTTTCTATGCGTTCTCTTGGTATTAGCACAGCCATTTTACATGCTGTAACAGTTTGATATGGTTTTGATTATGTTTGTAATCTGGTCTATTACTGGGTGTGATTGAGTTATGATTAGGGCTTTGATTGGGCCATGTCATTAGGGCATTGAGTCCCACCCCTTGGTGGGTGGGGACTCAGATAAAAGGCATGGTGAAGGACAGAGTTGGAGCTTTTGATGCAAGGGTTTCTGATGTTGGAGTTTTGATGTTGGAGTTTGATGCTGAAGCCTTGAGCTGGAGCCCCAGCAAGTCAGCATGCAGAGGAAAGAGAAGCCAGCCCCAGGAGAGGACCTGAGTCAGTAGAAGAACACAGAGGAATAGAGACGGCTCCTTAGACACGGCAGAAACCCCAGGGAGATAGAGCCGTTCGCCTGATAGTCTACAACTGACCCTGTGGAGAGAGGCAAAGCCTAGAGCACCTCATAGTCCACAGCTGCCCTTGTGGAGGAAATAGGAGCTGAGCCCAGAGGAGCCCAGGAAGCCTGAACCCTGGCAGGCGTCAGCAGCCATCTTTCTCCAAGATGTGGAAATAGACTTTGGTGAGGGAAGTAACTTATGCTTTATGGCCTGGTGAGGGGGGTGGGAGGTATATGGGAACCTCATATTTTTTGAATGTAACATTAAAAAAATAAAGAGAAAAAAAAAACAACCAATTTCTGGTGTTTTGTGTCAGCACCCCTTTGGCTGACACATACTAAGTGTTATTTACATCCATTTTAGGAATGTGGAAATTGAGACCCAGAGAGGCTAGGGAGGGGTTCCTGCCTGAGACCCCACAGTGGGGGAAGTAATGGAATGGGAGTGTAGACTGAGAGCGCCCATGTCCCCCACTCTGCTGGCTGCTCTGCTTGTCTAGGTGGTGACTCGACTTTATCCATCAACCTTCTCCGGGTCATCATCTAGAGCTTCGTTTTCATGCCTTCATAGCTCTATTACTTCCTGTGCTTAGAAGAGTTCTTTATTTTATGGCTGGAGGGAAGCCCATTGAAATTGTGGACCTAAATGAAGACCATCCAAAGGAGGACAGAGAGAGGCTCTTTATTCAGAGCGAGGGAGGCAACCACCATCACTTGCACTTGGCAGACTCCAAGGCAGGCCGGGGAGCGGGCAGGCTTTGGAGGGAAGGAAAGGGGAGGCTGCAGGTGGCGGGGATTGGAGGCTGGTGGCACGGGGAAGCTGGGAACGGGGTGTTTAGAAGTGGGGCATCTGCTGTGATTGGTGGAGGGAACATGCTCGGCTTTCCCTGACTGGCGCTGGGCTGGAAGCGACAGTAAGAAATGGGGAAGTTGGCAGCTGCTGACCCGGTGCTGGCCCTTGTGGGCTCACAGCTGCTGAGGCTGCAGTTCAGCTCCTCTGGGCTGGTCCCTGCAGAACTGTGGGTCAGAGACGCAGCGTCGGATATTGGTCATTGTCCGTTTGTATATTTAGTCGCTCAAAATAAAATAAAATAAAATTTTAAGGCCTGGGGAAAGGTCTTATTTCCCAGCATAACTGATGGTCTGTTTTAATCATGTCTTTCATAAATGAAATGTGACATATTTCATTCTGGCTCAGATGACGCCCCAGATCAAAGTGTGAATGTGAACAGGATTTGCTAAGATCTAATTTCAGAGCTGAAGATGTATGGGAAGGGGAAGATGTGTTGCTGTTCATGTGCTACTTTGCTATCTTAGGCTGCATATTATTGAGGGGCCAGTATGAACAAAAGCTGAATTTATTATTCTCTAGTACCAAAATAGATTCAGTTAAACATTAGCATCTAAATCTGACTGTGCATTGGAAAGACTTTTAGTGAAAGGTTGTAAAATGTGGTGTGGAGGGAGGGTTGTGGGTGGCTGGGCAATGCTAGGCTGGGATCACATTAGGCTTTGCTACGGTTTCCAAGAAAGTTTGAAGTATCATGAGTTTTCCCCCACTCCTAGTATCTCTAAGGCTGAGAGAGATCCCGGAAAACTTTGTCCCCATATGCCTCATTTGAATATGAATAATCTTAATGCTTAGGTATTTTTTTTAATTGACTTTAGTTTTTAGAGCACTTTTAGATTTACAGAAAAATTGTTAGCTTATACAGAGAGTTCCCAAATACACCCCTGCTCAGCTTCCCTCATCAGTAGGCTTGTGCATTAGTGTGGGATATTACAACTGATGGACCATTATTGATAATGTTTTAGTAACTGAAGATCAGAGTTTATATTAGGGTTCACTCTTTATGTGGCACAGTTCTTTGGGTTTTGAAAAATGTCGTGTGTCCACCGTCACAATGTTATACAGAGCAGTTTCACTGCCCCCCCAACCCCCTTTACCTCACCCCTGCATTCTACCCACCACCCCACATCCCTGGCAACTACTGATCTTTTTAGTCTCTCTAGTTTTGCCTCTTCCAGAATGTCATTTAGTTGGAATCGCGTGATATGTGGCAGACAGGCTTCTTCATTTTACAAAAGGTTCTTCCATGTCTTTTTGTGGCTTGATAATATTTCATTGTATGATAGATGTACCACAATTTGCTTATCCTTTCACCTTTCTTTTGCATTCACCATTTCTATTCATTTCCATACATTTCCAAACAACATTTAACAATTCTGCACAGATTAAACCCCAGCTTTCCATTCTCTGACCTCATTCTATTTTTTGGTGATTTATATTCTAGCTAATAACTCCACGAGATTGCTCGTTATATTCAGTTCGTAATAGCAAAATCATACAATATGTGTCCTTTTGTGTCTGGCTTGCTTCACTCAACATTATGTCCTCCAGGTTTGTTGATGTTATCATTGCTTCACGACTTTATTTCTTCTTACAACTGGATAATATTCCATTATGTTTATACAACACAATTTGTTTATTCATATTTCAGTTGAAGCTCGCCTGGGTTGTTTCCATATTTTGGCGATTGTGAATAACGCTGCAATGAACATCGGTGTGCAGGTGTCCATGTCCCTGCTCTCAGTTCTCCTAGGTATATACCTGGTAGTGGTATTGCAGGGTCACATGGCAGATCTATATCTAACTTCCTTAGGAACTGGACCAAACAGTTCTCCACAGTGCTGTATACCATTCTGCATTCCCACCAGCAGTGATTAAGCATTCCTATCTCTCCACATCCTCTCCAACACTGGTAGTTTTCTGTTTTTTCAAATAGTGGCCATTCCACAGTGGTGATACTAATATTGCATTGTAGGGAAGCGGGTGTGGCTCAAGTGATAGAGCTTCCGCCTACCATATGGGAGGACCTGGGTTTGATTCCTGGGGCCTCCTGGTGAAAAAGGAGAAAGCGTGCGTGCACGGCGAGTCAGTGCCCGTGCGAGTGCCCGTGTGGTGAGCACGTGCCCATATGTTGAGCACAAGTGCCTGTGTGGTGAAGCCAGTGCCCACATGAGTGCCCGTGTGGTGAGCCAGTGCCTGTGCAAGTGCATCACACAGCAAGATGACGACACATCACAGGAGAGACAAGAGGAGAGTCAAGGTGAAGCACAGGAGAGACCAGGAACCAAGGTGGTACAATTGACAGGGAACCTCTCACCACATCAGAGGTCTCCAGGATCAAATCCTGGTGAATTCTAGAGGAGAGAAAATGAGAAGAGAAGACAACATAGACAGCAAAAACAGCAGGGCGGGAGGAGGGGAAGGGAAAAAAATTAATAAGTAAATCTTAAAAAAAAAATCTCATTGTAGCTTAGATTTGCATTTCACTAATAGCTGGTGATGTTGAACATGTTTTTCATGTATTTGTTCACCGTTTGTATTTCCTCTCTGGAAAAATGTCTAATCAAGTCTTTTGCCCATTTTAAAATCAGGTTGTTTGCCTTTTTATTGTTGAGTAGTAGGATTTCTTTATAGATCATGGATATTAGACCCTTGTTGATTGTGTGATTTTCAAATATTTTCTCCCATTGAGTACCCTCTTCACAAAGTCATTTGAGGTACAAAAGTGTTTAATTTTGAGGAGGTCTCATGTATCTATTTTTTCTTTTATTGCTTGTGCTTTGGATGTAAGATTTAAGAGACCCCAACCTACCACAAAAACGTGAATATATTTCCCTACATTATCTTCTATGAATTTTATGATCCTGGCTTTTATGTGTAGGTCTTTGATCCATTTTGAATTGAGCTTGTATAGGGTGTGAGATAGGGGTCCTCTTTCATTCTTTTGGTTATGGATATCCAGTTCTCCCAGCACCATTTATTGAAGAGACTGTTCTGTCCCAGTAAAGTGGACGTGGTAGTCTTATCAAAACTTAGTTGACTGTAGAGGTGTGGGTCTCTTTCTGAACTCTGAATTTGATTCCATTGATTAAGGTGTCTATCGTTATGCCAATGCCATGCTGTTTTGACCCCTGTAGCTTTTATAATACACTTCAAGGTCAGGAAACATGAGTCCTCCAATTTTGCTTTTCTTTTTTAGGATGTTTTTGGCTATTTTGCACCCCTTTCCCTTCCAAATATATTGGTTATTGATTTTTCTATTTCTGTGAATTAGGCTGTTGGAATTTTGATTGGGATTGCATTAAATCGGTAAATCAGGTTGGGTGAATTGACATCTTCATGATATTTAGTCTTCCAATCCATGAACACAGAATATCCTTCCATTTGTTTATGTCTTCTTTTTGTAGTGTTTTGTAGTTTTCTGAATACAGGTCCTTTACATCCCTGGTTAAATTAATTCCTAGATATTTGAGTCTCTTATTGCTATTGTTAATGGAATTTTTTTTCTCCTTAGTTTGTTTATTGCTAGTGTATAGAAACACTACTCATTTTTGCATGTTGATCTTGTATCCTGCCACATTGCTGAACTCATTTATTAGCTCTATAGCTTTCTTGTAGATATTTTGGAATTTTCTTGATATTAGGTCATGTTACCTATGAATAGTGAGAGTTTTACTTCCCCTTTTCCAAGTTGAATGCCCTTTATTTCTTTTTCTTGCCTAATTACTCTAGCTAGAGCTTCTAGGACAATGTTAAATAACAGTAGTAACAGTGGGTATCCTTGTCTTATTCTCAGTTTTAGAGGGAAAGCTTTCAACCTCTCCCCATTGGGTACAGTAGTGGCTGTGGGTTTTTCACAAATGCCGTTTATCATGTTGAGGAACTTTCCTTTTATTCTTATCTTTTGCAGTGTTTTTATCAAGAAAGGATGCTGGATTTTGTCAAATGCCTTTTCTGAATCAATTGAGAGGATCATGTTTTTTTTTCCCCTTCAAATTTGCTAATATATGGTATATTATGTTAATTGATTTTCTTGTGTTGAACTACCCTTGCATACTAGGAATAAAACTCACTTGATCATGAGGTATAACTGTTTTTATATGCTGTTGGATTCACTTGGTAAGTAATTTGTTGAGAATTTTTGCATATATGTTCATTAGAGAGATTGGTCTGTAACTTTCTTTTCTTGTAGTATCTTTATCTGGCTTTGGTGTTGGGGTGAGGTTGGTTTCGTAAAATGTGTTGGGTAGTTTTTCCTCCTTTTCAATTTTTTGGAAGAGTTTAAATTGGATTGATATTAATTCTCCTTGAGATGCTTGGCAGAATTCACCTGTGAAGCCATCTGGTCCTGGACTTTACTTTGGTGGAAGATTTTTGATGACTGATTCAATTTCTTTATTTGTAATTGGTTTGTCGAGTTCTTGTATTCCTTGTAGAGTCAATGTAGGCTGTTTTTGCATTTCTAGGAATTTGTCCATTTCATCTAGGTTGTCTAATTTATTGGCATACCATTTCTCATAACCTCTTATTCTTCTGTAATATTCTGTGGGGTCAGTTGTAATGCCCCCTTTTCTTTCCTGATTTTATTTATTTTCATCTTTTCCCTTTTTTTCTTTGTTAATCTAGCTAAGGGTTTGTCAATTTTATTGATCTTCTCAAAGAACCAGCTTTTGGTTTTGTTGATTTTCTCTATTGTTTTTTTGGTTCTCACTTTTATTTATTTCTGCTCTAATCTTTATTATTTCTTTCTGTTTGCTTTGGGGTTGGTTTGCTGTTCTTTGTGTACTTCCTTCATGCGTTCAGTTAGGTCTTGGATTTTAGCTCTTCTTTTTAAATATAGGTGCCTAGGGCTATACATTTCCTTCTCAGCACTGCCTTCACTGCATCCCATAAGTTTTGATAAGTTGTGTTGTCATTTTCATTCCTTGAGATATTTACTAATTTCTCTTGTAATTTCTTCTTTGAACCACTGATTATTTAGGAGTATGCTGTTTAGCCTTCATGCATTTGTGACTTTTCCCCTCTCCTGCCTATTACTGATTTCCAGGTTCATTACATTATGATCAGAGAAGGTGCTTTGTATAATTTCAATCTTTTTATATTTATTGAGACCTGCCCTGTGGTCTATCCTGGAGAAAGATCCATGAGCACTTGAAATGAATGTTTAATCCACTGAATTTGGATGCAGCATTCTGTATATGTCTTTCAGGTCTACCTCATTTATCATATTGTCTGAGTTCTCTGTTTCCTTATTGATCTTCTGTCTAGTTGTTCTATCTAGTGACATGAGTGGTGTATTGAAATCTCCAGTGATTATTGTGGAGATTTCAATTTCTCCTTTCAGTTTTGCCAAAGTTTGCCTCATGTATTTTGGGGCACCATGGCTAAGGCCATAGATATTTTTGACTGTTACTCCTTCCTGATGGATTGTCCCTTTTATTAGTATATAATGGCCCTCTGCATCTCATAACTTTTTTGCATTTAAAGTCTGTTTTGTCTAATATTAGTATAGCTACCCCTGTTCTTTTTTGATTACTGTCTGCATAAAATATCTTTTTCAAACTTTTTACTTTCGGCCAATTTGTATCCATTGTCTAAAGTGAGTCTCCTGAAGATAGCATATTGATCGCTCATTTTTTTGATCCATTCCATTAGCCTTATCTTTTGATTTGGGAGCTTAATCTATTAACATTCAATGTTATTACTGTAAAGGCGTTCCTTTTTTTTTTTTTTTAAGATTTATTTATTTATTTAATTACCCCCCCTCCCCCGGTTGTCTGTTCTCTGTGTCCATTTGCTGCGTCTTATTTCTTTGTCGGCTTCTGTTGTCGTCAGTGGCACAGGAAGTGTGGGCGGCACTATTCCTGGGCAGGCTGCATTTTCTTTCGTGCTGGGCGGCTCTCCTTACGAGCGCACTCCTTGCGCGTGGGGCTTCCCTACGCGGGGGACACCCCTGCATGGCAGGGCACTCCTTGCGCGCATCAGTACTGCGCATGGGCCAGCTCCACACGGGTCAAGGAGGCCCGGGTTTGAACCGCAGACCTCCCATGTGGTAGACGGACGCCCTAACCACTGGGCCAAGTCTGTTTCCCAAGGTGTTCCTTAATTTAATCATTTTACCCTTTGGTTTTTATATGTCATACCTTGTTTTTGTCTGTCTTTTACCATTTGGCTACTCTTACATTTCATTTCTACATTTTCCTCCAAGCCTCTCTCCCTTATCTTTTCTTTTTGGGCTGCAGAACTCCCTTTAGTGTTTCCTGCAGAACTGGATTCTTGTTTACAAACTTTCTTAATTTCTGTTTATCTATGAATATTTTAAACTCACCTTCACATATAGACATTTTTGCTGGATAACGAATTCTTGGCTGGTGTCCTAAGCCCTAGCACAATTTTCTGGATAGTTTCTGCCTGTCCTCTGGCTATTTTTCTGGAAGAGAAGTGACTCCTGTGCCTGTCTAATCCTCCATCTTCCTGGAAGTCCTCTTATACCTTTTGAATGACATCTTGTATGCTTCCATGTTTGTCAATTATGAATAAAGCTTCTAAAACATTAAAAAAAATTATTTACCAACACTCTATACCCACCAAGCAAAAACTCCCCCTTCTCTACTTCTTCAACCCCTGGTACCCTCTAATCTACATTCTGTCTCTGCACATTACCTGTTTCTATATATTTCATATATGTAAGTGATATCACATAATATTTGTCCTTATATCCTGTGCTTATTTCACTCAGCATGGTATAAACATTTTATTGCTTAGTTAAAATTTCACACTTAAAAATTGCAATCTGTTTGATGAATGTTCCCCAAGTGGCACCAAAATTTCAGGACTTCTTAATTTTTTTTCCAGGATAAAACTCAGATTTCTCTTGAGGAAACTTCCTGTCGACACAGATGCTCTGAAATCTGCAACCTTGGAGCCCAAGTAAAGTCTAGATCTTAGAGTTTAGATTTAGGTAGAGCTTAGGAATGAAGGCAGGTGGTTATTTCTTGAACAAACCTGTACCTGCACAGCATGTTTACTGAGTTCCAAATGTAATCGGCAGCATTTAGTGAGTGTGTTTCCATTAATTAGCACACAGTCCTTACCTCCAAATCTGCCTTGTTTTCCCTCCCAGAGGCCTAGGAGCCTGTGAACCCCAGTGGAGGCTGCCAGGGAGTGGGCGCAAATTGCAGATGTGTGAGGCTTCTCCACAGGGGATTCTGGTCTGCTGCTTATAGCTTGATCTTGGGTCACAGCTTTGGAAAACTGGAGTGTGCCTAGATAACGGTGGTGATGGATGAGTTAGCAAATATGTACTTGGTACTAAAGTGCTGTGCTGAGTAGGTTAGATGTGCTATCGCTGTAACCTGGCGACCAGGCGAAGTGGTTGGCATGATTATCTTCAAGGCTGTCGACAGAGGCAGAAACCAGCCTGCCCCTGGGCCTGTGCCCTTGCGGGTCTTCCGGGGCCCCTTCTCTGCTGCTTTGGGCTGCCAGTCTCGGGAGCTCCTTCCTTCTCCCTGGGTGGGCAAGCCCCCAGACCCAAATGCTTGCCCGGCACTTCTCCTTCATGTCCCTCGTGCCTAGTTCAGTCCTCTACTCTCCTCCTGCTGTCTGTAGGGCCTTTATTAAAAGTGGGATTTCAAATTTCAAAAATAATACAGAAAACATTCTCTTTGCAAAAATAAAACACTAAAATAATACAGACAAGGCCAATGCCCATTTTGATAACCCCTTTCCAGCCGGATTGTTCTTCAGAAGTAGCCAGCCCAGGAACAGTTTAGTGTTTAAACTTAACAGAGCTTTTTCTCTGTACTGTCATTTGCAAATATAGTTTTGTATCCTGCTGTCAGTAGCATTACTTTTCTCATCCAACAATGCGGTAGGAGAGCTTTCCATGCCACCGTGCCTAGGCATAGCACTTTCTTTTTATCTGCTGATACAGCTGCATTGTAGGCTATTGAATTGCTCCCAAGTTGATGGTGTCTTAATTTCCAGGGCTGCTGTAACAACGATCCACAAGCTGGGTGGCTTAAAACGACAGAGAATTATTCTCACAGTTCTGGAGGCCCTAAGTCCAAAATCCTGGTGTTGGCAGCGCGACACTCTGTGAAACCTGTAAGGAAGAAGCCTTCCTGCCCTCCCTGGGTGGTGCTTGGCTTGTAGGCACACCCCTCGTCCTTGCATCACCTTCTCCTCTGTGTATCCTTCCCCTTCTCTTTTCCGTATAGGAACAGCTGTCATTGGACTTAGGGCACACTCAAATCCAGGGGCACTTACCTTAATTATACCTGCAAACACCCTTTTACCCAGTAAGCTCATGCACACAGGTTCCAGGGTGTTAGAAAGGAAGCTCAACTGTAAGAGAACAAAAGCTCACCCTATTGTGGAGGAGAAAAGAATTTTATTAACTATCTTGCAAGAATGGGAGCACAACCTGGATAAAATGGCTGGCACGCCAAATAACTAGTAACAATTTTTATACCCTAAGCCCAAAATGCGGGTCCCTCCCCTGTTCCCAAATGGTTGGGTGCTACAGAGGTTACAGGCTGTCCAAGCGTCCAAGAGGTCTAACTAACTTACATGGGTTCCTCTTGTAGTTACCACTCCCATTCCCTGTATTCCAGTGACTTGATAGTTGGTGCCAGTTTCGAACTTGGCACTGCCTTTGAACTTGACTCCACCTTTAAATTTGGTGCCACTTTCAAATTTGGCACCGGAACCATTAGAGCCCTTTTCCCTCCTTACTTTAACTGCAGAGCTGGTTTTAGCTTCACCTTCTTGCAAAAGCTAAATTAACCCTTTCCTTACTGAGGGAACATACCTTCTGGGGACCACCACTCACCCCGCTGCAGGGCAGTTAGGTCATGTGTCTGTTTTCATTGGTACACCATGTGGTGCTGTGCAGGCATCCTCTACCCTCTGCCATGAGCCTGGGTGGGCATTTCTCCAGGGTGGTGTGGCTTGGAGCTTGGACTCTGGGTTCAAATCCTCATTCTGCCACCCACTTGCCCTATGACCTTGGGTAAACCCCATGACTTCTTTCTGCCTCGGTCTTTTCAGGTATAAATGAAGGTTATAATAGCATCAATCTCAATGGGTTGATATGAGAATTAAATGAATTAATGCATCTAATATACTTTAACAGTGCCCAGCCCAGAATCAACCCTCAATAAATGATAGCATAAATGTTTCTTGTTGATTGTTACTATGATTATACTTCCACCACTAAGGGCCAGAGGGTTGCCCAAAGTACCGTAACTAGCTAGAAGCCATAGTTCAACTAAGACCTACACAAAACCTGGCCCAGGTTCTCTTTACTGTAGGCCATCACTATCCTTTAGAAATACACATGAGCTATAGGTGTAAATAAAATATTTCCAGTAGCCACATTTTAAAAAGTGAAAAAGAAATAGGTTAAAATTAATTTTAATCATATATTTCATGTAATTCAGTATACCCCAAATATTATCATTTCATTATGAATCAATATGATAACTACTAATGAGATAATTTGCATTCTTTTTTTCCATACTAAATCTTTGAGGTCCTGTGAGTATATTTTATACTGATAGCCTTTCTCAATTTGTATGCTAAATTTTCATTGATAATAATGGATTTGTGTTTAGATTTTATAAAATATGCTGTTGAAAAAGCAGATTGAAAAAGCATGTATTCAAGTTGTTATAAACATACTTAAAATTTTTCCAACAATATCGGGTATCTGTTTTTACATTTAAATGGATTGAAGTTAAATAAAAATTCAGTTGCTCAGGCTTACTCGCCACAGTTCAAGTGCTAAGTAGCCACATGTGATTGGTGGCTGCCAGATTGCATAGTGCAGCTCTCTAACAGGAATCATCACACCTTCAATGGGGGAAGGGCTCTGAGTTCTAAAATCACAGAAGGTTCTGCAGGGGCAGAAACACACGTCCTGTTTTATCCCCAGTTTCCCTGGAAAGACTGGCTGTCAGAGCCAGCCTGGCTGCTGCGACATCTTTGGATAATTGTATGTGTGTGCATATGCGTGTGTTCATGTGCTTATGCCGTGTACGTGCCTGCTTATGTGTATGCGTGTGTGCATGTGCATGCGTGCATGTGTGTGCCAGAATTCTTACTGGACCCCAGCCCAGCGTGTCACAGGTAGTGGCCACGTGGACCTGATTCTCCTCTTGGCTCCTCTAGCATATCCACTCCCCACCCCTCTCCGCCCTGTTCCTCCGCAGGGAGCTGACTGTCCAGGCTTCCTGGTCTCCACCATCTGGCTTGCTTGGCCAACAGCAGGCACTGATGAGAGATCTGAGAGGGGAGTTGGACATTGTCTTCTCTTGCCTCCCTGCCCGGCTGTGTCTGGGTGCAACCCTTATGTATAGCTCTAGCACCTGTGGGTGGTCCCGCTCCCCTTGTTCTGGCTTCTGCTCCAGCTTGCTCCAGGTCTCCTAAGCTTCTTCCCCTGTCCCGGACCAAGGAGTGGTAAGGTCGAGCCACACCCCCAAGAGGTTCCAAACATACTTAAAGGCTTTCCAACACCTGGGTACTAGTTTTTAAATCTAAATCAATTAAAATAAAGCCCCAAATTTGGGTCTCAGCTGAACAAGGCTACCCACTGTTGCCAGCCCTGGAGTGTTCTCTATCCCTTATAGGTCCTCTCCCCGCTGCCCACCCCTCTGTAATAGACCCTTCCTACAACACTGCTGGAGCCCGATAGGCTCAGCAGTGTGTGGCATCAGCTAGTGGGACAGTAAGGAAGGAGGCCCTGGTGGGCTCAGCGGTGTGTGGCATCAGCTGTTGGGGCAGTAAGGAAGGAATTTGCCTGCATCCAGCTTAAACCGCCTTGTTCTCTAGCTTGCTCATCTTCCAGAGTTTTGAGAAGGTTGGTACTGCCCATAATTTTACTGTCCGTATTCAGCAGCTCCTCTTACACCGCCATCTTGATGATACCAGTCCCCTATCACATGCTTTTGAATCTTCATGTTTTGGATTACCAGACTTTTTCTTGGATATTATATGAATGCTAAACTGGAGATTTTGGACTCTTGTTATTCTCCAATGAGAGTTGTTTCTTTTGTTTTAGCAGGAAATTGTTTTGGTTGGACTTGGACTACAAATCTCTTTTTTTGGGTCACAACTCCCATCTCAGTATGGATATTTTGTCTTTGCTGAGATGCTTTGAGGATGCTCTATATTGAAATGGTTTGGGATTCAGCTAGAGATGTTGACAGGTGTAATTTTTTAGTATACTTTTTATTTAATTGATTTACCCAATGGGAGGTAGTAGTGAATATTGGAGTGGAGGGAATATTGGAGAAACCGGCGCCACTGCTTCCTTCTCAATCTGCTTCCTGCAACATCTTGGGCAGAGTCTGCATCCCCTCTTTGACTTCAGCTCCTGTAGGACATAGGCTGTCTGTGAGTAGACCCTGCTGAGGTTCTGACCTCAGTTCCAAGGTTTTTGGGAATGCCACTTCCTCCCTGTCTCTCCAGCCAAGAGGGTGGGGTAGCTCCTTGCTGTTCCTTCACCACCCCCTGCTGAAGTTCTCACTTTTAATCATCTATGTGGCCAATTCTCTGTATTAAATTCCTTCTGTGGAGGTAACAAGAGTTGTTTCTGCCTTCCCAGCTGGGTTCTTTGGGTGCAGGGCCAGTTCATGATTGCAGTTCTGCACATTTTGAGTGTGAGGCACCTGTGGGACCAACAGATGGAGAGCAGAGGGGCAGTTAGCCGTGGGGGCCTGCAGTCAGCAGGGCCTGGAGACGCCATTTTAGGAGTCTTAGACAGCTTGGTAGTAACTGAAGCCTTAGGAAGGATGAGATTTCTTCAGGGCAAATATGAGAATAAAGAGGGCTTATGAGTGAGTCTTGGACTCCAACATTTAACAGTTTGGTAACTGATAAAGATAATTTCTCAAAGAGCAGCCAGGGAAGGAGAAGAGAACCAGGAAGATGTGACCTCATAGAGACCAAGAGAAGAGACTAGAAACAAAGGGGAGTCTACAGAAGTGAATGCTCTGAGAGATGAGGCCAGGGAAGTGAAGATTACCCACTGCCTCTTACAGACAGAGGCCACTGATGACTTTAATAAGCTGTTTCGTAAACTCCCGGGAATAAAAATCAGAATGGAAGGGTTTGGGGATGAGTGATGTATGAGATTCATTAGGGCTTACTGTCAGCTGTAGGTATAAGAAAGCCCAAAGAATATGGACTTCAAAAAGACAGGGATATGTTTAGGGAAAGCAAGAATGTCCACAGGTGGGTATTGGTTTGGTAGTTCAAGGATATCAGAGCATCAAGTTCTGTATGATTCTCTTCACTTTTTCCTCATGCTCACAAGATGGCTGCTGTAGTTGTGACCATCACATCTATATTTCACTCAGAGAGAAGGAGAGAGGGTGAGGGGCAAAACAAATCACAGGCACCTGAGTCGGCTCCTCTTTAAAGGTGCTTTCCCAGAAGTGTCAGCCAACATCTTTTGGCTATTGCTTAATGGCCAGACCTGTGTTCCATCCCAAGTGAGGCAGGCAGTTTTAGGTATTTAACTGGACACACTGCCAGTCCCACTCCAAATAAGGGTTTTTGACAAGGAAGAAATGGAAAATGGATATCCAGGAAGCAGTGAGCAGTGTTTACAGCACACTTGATGGGTCCGGGGAGGCAATGTCTTTCAATGTCTTGCCTATCATTTGGCTGGGAAGTGGAGAGGAGAAGGAAAGCCTACTGGGCCCTGGGGTGTAAGGCATACTTTCTTTCTTAAAGCTGGGAGAACCTGTACATATTTAAATGCTGAAGGAAAGCGCAATGTCTTGGTGGCAATGTGGAGCTGTTTTCCAGGCCCTGACGGAATTCCTCTGTGTACCTTGTGATTTCCAGGACACAACTGGGCAGTCATCATTTTACTACTCACTTTACAGACTTTTGCTTAAGAGAAAAATAAGTAATTGCATGCATCATGGTTCTGCTGTTTACAGTTGATGTGGAGCCAGTTCAATGTGCCTTTTCAACATTTTATCATTGCCCACTGATGCCTTGTGCAGTGAGTAATTCTAAAAAATTTCAAAGGGATGGTGCTAATCAGTGATGCAAGCTACTCTCCGTGACCTTTCATCCTGAATGGTGGGCTATTGTTTAGTGGGTTTCATCAGATTTCCAATAAAAATGTAGCGTACCATTCATCTCTCTGTTAGTTCCATTACAAAGCTGTCATTTAGACAGAAGAGTTCAGAAAAAAAATCACTTTACACCAGGAAAGAAGAAGATAATGAATTGTGTCATGGCATAACCTCTAATCGATAATTTTAAGGTCAGATATAATTTCTAATTGGGAAAAATTGCATTTATCTCTGTGTGGTCTAGACTCACGAAACTTTTTTTTTTTTTTTGCTATGGAATTAAGCAAGCTCTGTGTTCTTAGAGCATTTCGTTCACACTTCTCCTCTAGCATTTATCCAGCATATTACAATTGCCTGACTTTGTGTCAGGCTCTTTATGATGTTCTTGCAGACAGGGGCTACTGACTTGGCTACAACTGTGTCACCCCAGCACAGGGCTGGCAGCCTGTGGGAGCTCATGATGAGTCCCTTGAGTTAAATTCAATTTGAAACTTGCCATTTACCTTCAGGGTCCCAAGTCAGGATTTTTTGCCTCTGATTGCAGTGCAGTCGCACCTGCTACTTGATAAACACACTAGTGTGTTTATCTAAGTGGGAAATCCTCTAAATGCTTTCCACAAGAAACTCAGACTCAGACTCCGAACATAACCTACTCTTATGCCTGCCCTGGGGGTTGGGATACCAGGATCAACGTTGGGAACTTTTTCTGCAGAGAGATGAAGTGGAAATAAAGAAGCCTATATTGCATTGGTTAGGACTGCAATGAGTGGTATTTTATTCCCAGTATCTGACATTCTGATTGGGTCAGAAGTAGAAAGACAGACATGAGAAGTAAAAAGGGCCCCTCTCCTGCTGCACATTTGCAGTGGTCTTGACCATGACATAAGGGAAGGTACAATGTATGTAAAATGCCCAAGCCGCGTGTTCCCAGGACGCTGGCCCACCTCCACCGTGCTCCTTTGCACCCCCTTGCTTACCGCCTTCCACACACACACGCTGCTTCTGTCCAGCCCTGGAATCCAGCAGGCTTATTCCCATCTCGGAATTTCCTTGTGTTCTCTGCTGGAATGCTCTTCTCTTAGAGCTCTGCAGGACGGGCTTGTGTTCACCATTTGCACCTCTGCTCCGTGTCCCCTCTTGGCCTTCTCTGAGCATCTCAGAGTAGGCTCCTAGCTGGTCACTCTTCCATGACCTGGCCACCATCACATGTTCATCACTAAGTCACTTCTTTGTTCACTTCTTTGTTGTCTGTTTCTCCCATACCAGAATGTCAACTCCACGCAGGCAGAGACGTATCTCCACAGTGCCAAGACCGTGCTTGGTGCTCAGTAAATGGGGAGCGAGCACTTCTTGGATCTGGCAGTTTGCCCACGCTGAAAAGAGGTTGCTTTTGAAGAGGTTATTTAAAGGGGTTGGCTAATGTGATCGGGGCAGCTGGGAAAGCCAAAATCGATAGGGCATCAGCAGGCTGGAAATTCAGGCAAGAGTTGATGTTGCTGTCTTCAGGCAGAATTTCCTCTTTTCTGGGAAACCTCTGTCTTTTCTTTTAAGACTCCAAATGATAAGATGAAGGCACATTCCCATAATCAAAGGTCACCTCCTTCCCTTAAAGTCGCCTGACTGTAGACGCTAAGCACATCTACAGAAACCTTCATAGCAATGTCTAGACTAGAGTTTGACCAAAGAGCTGGGCCCCACTGCCTAGCAAACTGACATATAAAATTATCACTCCACCCTATGATGCAAAGCAATAAAATAGCTTTCAGTACAATCTATTAACCCAGAAGTTTCCAAAGTCAAAATCCCTAGTCCTTGTCCTTGTTCTTTTTCATCAGCAGTTTGAAACTTTGAAGAGCACAGATTTGTATTCTTGAATTGGCTTCATTCATTGGCGCCGCTGCTTGGCAGACATTTGGCTCACAGGATCTTGCTCTGCACTTGGATTTACTGATTGGGGCTTTTCCTTGGGGACTGAAGGTATGGGAAGAGAGTGTGAAAACAAAGGTGTCACCAACGCCTTCTTCTCCTGAAGCCCTTAGGTCTGAGATGACTTTGCCACTTAAATTCTCCTGGGGGACAGACCTTGCCTCAGCTCACCTGCAAACACATTTCTTTCCTTGTCTAGGTTTAGAAGTGGCTGGTTTTACCTAGTGACTAATCAGTCCCTGAGTCCTGGATGTTTCCTTGAAACCAGGAGATGCACAGAAGCTGGTCTCGCTAGCAGCTTCTCTGGGCGCTCCAGCCCAAGCTTGCTAAATGCACTTCGTTAGGAGCCGCCTTCCCCTTCTCTTTCCCTCCCCTAGACTTGATTCTGTTTGGCAACCTTGTGTGTTTACGCCGGCCAACTTGTGCTCCTCAGTGCTCCCTAGTTAACTGTGATTACGTGCTATTAAAGAAAATGGAGAGTGAAACAGAGACCATTTATGGCTGGAATGAGAAATGAGAGAGTGGATATTTCCAATGCTGCATACAGAAGAAACTCAATTTTGGTGGCTTCATGTTGCAGAAAAATGTTGGGAGTTAAATCTCATTTTGTAGCAGGGCTGGATTGCCTAGCTGAAATCCCTAAGATCAGATAGAACGCTTCCATCACTGAGCAGGTTAATCAAGTCCCTAATAGGATTTGCTGACCATAAGGACTGCAGACCAAGCCGCGGAAAGGTTTTATTTATTTGCCATCTGTATGTAAATTTTGCTATTATGGAAATTGTGTCAGAAATTGTATTGCAACCAGATAGCACACAGTGTGCTGTAATACTTGAGCTCAGATACCAAAAAAAGGCAGCCTGTGTGTGTGCATGAGAATAATCCAGCTCATTGTTGTGTTCTATAAGAGACTCAGTCTCAGACTCAGAATCTAACCTGTGATCACCTTGGACATGCTTGTTTAAGTTTGCAACAGCTGTTCAAATCTAGGAGGTGGGGACTGGGTTTTCAAGGGGGAAATGGGTGCCCAGGCCTGGCCTCATTATTTGCTCCCTGGGTGCGGTGCCTGCCTGTCCTTCTTTGGTGACTCCCCAGGTGACTAACGAGAGGGACATTCCTTTGCAAAAGGACACATATTTTTGCAGTTAACGGTAGCTAGTTGCAGAATAGAGGAAACCCTCTTTGCCTTTTATCCCTAAAGAAATGGAACCGACAGGAAGAAATAAAATCAGGGCTCAGGTTTTTGCACGTCAATTATGTCATGCCCGGGGGTGGGGGAGCCGCATGTTGTGCCTCTAATGGCTGCGACTGTCTCCAGGATCGTCTGTCTCTCTCTGGAACACCCGGTTAGGAAGCCGGACTCGCTGCGGCTGCTTGTATCTATAGTAACACGACCAGAGTTTAGAGAAAGGGGCAGGCCCACGTTTGGGGAGACCTGCACATCAGTCGTCGCCTGCTCTGTCCCCGTTCCTTCTTCATCTCATTCTTTGCCCCTCCTTGCTGAAGTGACCACGTTTTAGATTGGTCTTTGCCTTGAAATCACCTTAGACACCGCCTAAAATCACTCTGCATCTCACCCTTTGGAAACCACCAGTGAAGGAAACGGTTTCACGTGCTACCTGAACGGTGATGGCAGGTATTGAGGTACCAGGTGGCGGTAGGTGGGGAACCCGGAACCCCCTGGGGGCAGTCGGCTCCTCCTGCAGCCTCTTTCCATCCTGGCTTAGTCAAGGAGAAAGGCCTCTGACATCCCCCGGCCACTTGCTAGTCTCCTTTTTCTTGGTTGGTTTGTTTTCGTTTTAAATGATGAGCACCCACCAGGAACCTTGGGTAGGCAGTAAGTAGCATCTGGCAAGAATTCAATAACATGGGTTTAATTGTACTTATTTTAGGGGTTTCTTCTCTTTATGGAAAGTGACTTTTAAAAAAAAAAGTGAAGTGCTGATATACAGCTTCCTTGCCAGGTAAGTTTAAGTAAAGCACGTGAGAAGATTTAAAAGGAAATTTTAAGTAAAGAATAATGATGGGAGAATAGATGTGCTCAAGCAGTTGAGTGCCTGCTTCCCACATGGGAGGTCCTGGGTTCGGTTCCAGGTGCCTCCTAAAATCAAAGACAAACCACAAGCAAACAAACCAGCCAGCTCACGGGGGCGATGTGGCTCAGTGGTTGAGTGCCGACTTTGTACTTAATGAGGTCCCGGGTTCAATCCTGGGCCAAGGTACCTCAAAAAACAACAACAACAAAACAAACGACATTTGGTACCCAGGATAAGGCAGCATATCATATGTGGGACAGAGGACACCTGCAGACGTGTGCGCTGGCCTGCTCTGCGTCACGAGGCGTCCAGCAGCCCGGAGGCCGCCCGAGGTGCGGTTTCTGTGTGCGTAGCAGTGGTGGCCTGAGGGCCCTTGGCCTCCTCGATCCGCTCTCCAGTGGGGCCCGTGGCTGGCTGGCTCAGGGACACTCAGGCTCGTCCTGTCCCAGTTTTTTCACCTGGACCATGGGACAATCCCACTTCCCGTCTAGAGGGGGTTTCCTACAGCAGTGAAGCCCCGGCTGGGGGCGATGCACCCACTGTGAGTTTACCAACGACCCCACTTCACCTAGAGGCCTGTGGGCCCCGCCACCCATGCCGGGACTTTGGACTGCGCTCGTGCCCACCCCAGTGCCCTGACCGCCGGCACACCTGTGCAGATGATGAAAGCAAAGCCCACCCACCATACGTGCCTGCGCTGTCATGGGCGGGGGACAAAGGCAGCCACAGGCTTCCCCGTCTGAAAACCCTCCCTCCTGCGGTCTCTGTGCTCTGGGAACCCCACACGCTGCGGCATCCCTTGGGAGGGGGTGGGGGTGGGGGTGGAGGTCAGGGATGGGAGGTTGTTCAAGTGCAGATTCCTGGGCCACGTGCAGACCCGCTGGATGCGAGTTGCAGGGGGTGGAGCTGCAGCCTGCGTGGGTGAAACGCTGCTGCACACTCAAGCCTCGAACTGCCTTTGTGTGCCTGTGAGGCCTGAGGCACCTGCTGGTGTGTGGGCACCTGCTCAGGTGAACGAGGGGGACGTGGTGGCTGATCTCCCAGGGGGCTTCTCTCCTCGGACTGCTGGGGAGCTGCCCCTGGGAGTTCCCTGAGATGGGCTGAGCCGGGGGTGGGGGAGACTGTCCTGAAGTCAGGAGCGGCTGAACCAGAAGGAGACCCAGGCAGGAGGCCGCTCTCGGAGGCCGGGGGATTTGGGTTGTGGGGAGGGGAGGTTGGATCTGGAAGCTGTCGCTAAGGAGACCTTGAGAGAAGAGTGAAGAGACAGGTCAGGGGTCTCAGGGTCAAGATTCCCGATACTGGCATCTCTTGCTATTATATCCTCTGTGCCTCAATTTCCACTTCTAAAGATGGGGATAACATAGATTCTACTTCAAAGGGCGGTTGTGCAGAATACATGGGTTCATACATGTGAGAAGGTTGGAGCAAGGCCTGAAACCTAGCTCTAATTACCATGGACATTATCCTTCTTGTAATGGTTATTCCATGATGGAGGCCCTGGTAAACCTTGCGGGCACCTGAGTGTTCTTAAGCGATCCTCACTGGGCTGGCAGACCCTTAGGGAAGTCATTTGCTTTAAAAAGCAGCTCTGTGGACCTTGCCGTGGGTCTCCATCGCAAGCCCTTCACTCAGCACCTGCGAGGACGTCTCGGACGAGGTCCTGTCCCTCGAGGCCCTCAGGTTCTTTGGAGTGCAGGGCACACGTGCAAACACGTGAATACCAGAGCCAGGCTTGACGCCATGGGTGTTTAAGAAGTGGTTCAAAGGTAGAAACGGCCTCTAGGGCGAGGTGCTCAGGGACCCTGGGAAGGGGAGGTGGTGTTTCATCTTGGATGGTGAAGGTTGCCTAGATGAGGGCACGAGGAAACAAGGGGAAGAGGCCTTCCTGGTGGGTGGAGTTGGTGTCGCTGGAGTGGTGGGCAGCCCAGGGCGGGTGTTGGTGAAGGGTCAGAGGCTGAGGGGGCCTCACTCAGCACGCCGCCCATGTCAGGGAGCTGTGCGCTATCATGGAAAGGGCATGGACAATGAAGCCAGGTCCCCAGTCTGCTGCTTACCAGCTGTGATTATACCAATTAGCATGCACTGGGCTGCATGCATCACAACCCAAATAGAGCGCTCATCCCACAAGAAGCTCAGGAGGAACAGCTCCAGGAAGCCATCAGCGCCAGGCCCCACCTGGTGCCCGCTCTGCCTCTATCCTAGCACGCAGCTTCTAGCCCCACAGCTCTTCTGCCTCTAGGAGTTGTGCCAGGGTGCCCAGAGGGAAGATGAAGGCGGCCGGAGGGAAGTAGGCCTGCACAGCTGGATGTGTCCCACTCTACTGTCTCTGAACTCACTTCCTCATGCGTGAAAGGGACACCGGAGCTGCCTCTTGGTGTTACTGGAGGTTGAAATGAGATGACATGTCCCATGTCCCTCTGCAAAGCGGTCCCACGTGTCTTGGGAGAATGCAGCAGGTTGAACTCCAAGTCTGAAGACCTAACCTTCATTTCAAGGAAAAGCATCTCTTAGTGATGAATGATGGTCCCACCAAGATGGCCATATGCCAATCCCCAGAACATGTGAACATGTTTATTACATGGGGAGGGGGGATTTAGGTGGCACATGGAAATAAGGTTGCCAGTCAGCTGGCCTTAGGATAAAGGATTGTCCTGGGTAGTCACAAGGGGTCCATAAATGGGGAAGGAGGCAGAAGGTCAGAGTCAGGGAGAGCTGAAGCCTAAATAGCTGACCTCGAAAATGGAGGATGGGGCCATGAGCCAGGGAAAGGGGCTGACCTCTAGGAGCCAGAAAAGGCCAGGAGGTGGGCCAAAGTCAAGGCACTGCTGACACTGTGACTTTAGCCCATCTCAGGCTTCTGGCTTCCAGGACTGTGGATAATACATTCGTTTTAAGCTATGAATGTGTGGCAGTTTGTTACAGCAGCAGTAGGAAACTCATACACTGCCTTAGCCAATTAATTCAGAAAATAGGTGCATGTCTGTCAGTGAGCCGAGCCCACCGTGAAAGAGGGGCTCATTGAAAGGGAAGAGCTGGCGGTGTGCTCGGTCGCTAGGAGCTCGGTTCCTGTGTGAGGTGAACGCCTGCTCAGTGCGGGTGAAGAATCCAGGAGTCCCTGGGAGCCACCGGGACAGGGAAGGGTGTGGAACGGGGGTTTGAGAGAGGAGGCGTTTTCAGAGCACCACACTGAGGACAGAGCTTTCCGGGTCTGGGCTTGCTCCTGTCTTTTCAGTGGAGGAGTTACCTTCAACTCAGAGAGGAATGCCGAGGTACAGATGGAGCTCAAGATGGGCAGGGCGCTGAGTCTGTCCCGCCTGGCACCGACGGGCCATCTCTGCGGCCCAGTGGATGTGGCGGGGTGACTGGGCGCCTGCCCCTGCTCTGCTTCATCGCAGGGAGCTAGCCCTGATGGCTGTGCCTCCAGCTGCCTTCAGCGGGCTCCAGCCAGGGGGTCCCCAGCAGGGGTGAGGGCAGGGGGAGGGCAGCTGGGCACCCGCCTCTGCTGCTTTGGTGGTATCCACGGCAGCAGCCTCGTTTCTCCTGCTTGGCGAGCACTGCGGTTCTGACTTCTCCCAGCGACCCTGGCCCCTAGTTCTGAGAGCATCCCCTTCCCCCTCCATCTCCTCCCGCCAGCCCCGGGCCTGTAGGAGCTGCTGCTGTTGCTAATTCCATGAGGCCCTTCCTGGTTTCTCTGTGTAGCCCCTTCCCTGGACCACATTTCCTCAGTTTTAAATACCCAGAGTGGTTTCTGTTCTCCCAGCCAGACTCTTCCTGGTGCAGGAGACATCAGATAGAAAGGGAAGGCCCTGGCATGATCAGCCGTGCTGCCAGGCTTGTTCCAACATGGCACGGTCAGCGTGCTGCCAGGCTTGTTCCAACATAAGCCAGCATCCGTCGTAGCTCCATCCTGCTCAGGGGAAGGGCAGGCAGGTTCTGCTTCTCCCTCCCATAGAGATGCTGGGGGTTTTGCTTTCAACACTTGCCAACCTGCTGGGTGCCGAGCCACCCCCTTCCCAGCACAGTTCACACAAGACCCCAAGCAGACCTGAGACCAGCAGTCGGGGACCAGGCGTTTCACCTGGGAGGTGATGCCAGAGACCCAGAGGGAGAGAGTGGAGAGAACGAGGCAGGGAAGGAAAAGAAGCTGACAGAGGGTGCAGCGGTGAGCCCTTGGGGCTTCCTCTCACTGGGGACCCCATTGGAACCACATAGGTGGTGCCCCAGAATGTCCTGCTGGAGGGCAGGGAGGCTGGAGCGTTTACCTCCTGACTGCCATCCCCCTGGGTTGAAGGCTGCCCTGGAGGTCACTTGGAGAGAAAGAGCAGGTCAGCCAAGAGCCTTGGGAGAAGGCCGCCGGCAGTGGAGTGTGACCTGTCCCCTCAGGTAGGTTAGGGAGGTGGTGCAGTGCTCACAAGTCTCTGTTGCGTGTGCATGTGTATGTGCATGCATGCAGTATGCACACGCATGTGTGTTTGCATGAGCAAGTCAGGTACTGAGTTGGGCACAGACCCAGTTGGGTCCCTCCTGGTGGCTATCCACAGCAGAGGTGCATCTGCTCCTGCGGGAATTCTCCCCAGTTGCCGGTGGGAAGTGCAGTCAGTACAGGTGCCGGGTGCGGGTGATGTTTGGGGTCAGCTGGAGTGGAAGGTAGGTGTCATGTGATTCTGATCAGCTCCTCTGGGGAGGACAAGGGGGGCACTGCTGGCTTCCTGCCCTGGGTCTTGGCCTATTTCTGGATTGGGTTTCCAGCTTCCCCCTCTGCTCTGTGATCTGCCCAGTATCTTCCCTACACATCCATTTTTTACAAACTTGCCAGAATGGGTTTCTGTTGCTGGCACTCAAAGAACTCTAACTTACTGCCTCCCTCAAGTGTTTTGGCTTTTTGGTTGGTTATTATCACATGATTTTATATTAATAATTTTCATTTTGCACACAATATCTTTAGAGTCCTTAAACACAGGTAAAAGTAGGGTATGCTTAATCTTTATTTTCTCAGGCAGTGTGGTTTCTCATTGCAGTTTGACATCTTTATTCTATTTTAGATCACCTGGTTATGTCTTTTTTATTCTAAGACGAGTTCTTAACAAGGGGTCTGTAAGCTTGAATTGAAATTAAAAAAAAAAGTTCTTATGGGGATGGATGGCTGTGATATATTTATTAAATAATACACAGTGTCGTGTGGACTTAGTAAGGGGCCCGTGGTTTTTACCTGATTGGCAAAGGGGTCTTGGAACAAAAAATGTTCAGAACCCCTGTGCGAAGAGGTGGTCCCAGGCTGCTCCATGGTGATTCTGAGCTGGATGGGCAGTGTCCCTGCCTTCTTCCCCACTGTCCTCGGGGTGCAGGGGGAGCAGAGGCCCCCCTGCCAACTGTTCCGGGCCCTTCTCTGAGCCTCACTTCCTTTACCTGCTGAGAATGATGATAGAAATCGTTTCATCAACTGCGACACAAACAAATGCAGAAGCCTTTGTGAAAGTTTAAAAGGCTATGTGACATAAAAATTCTAGAGTTGAAACAGGTAATATCTGAAATGAAATTCATCAGATTAAAATAAAAAAAAAACCCAGAACTACTGAAATACCTTCTTTTTCATTTAAATGCAACAAAAATTGTGGCATTACATGTGTATTGGATGATGATGTACGATCTTTTCCCCCTTTCAGTGTTTCTTCTCCCATCCTCTGTTTCTTGGGTGTCTGATAATTCAACAACGTAACATAGCACCGAGTGCCGTATGCAAATGGTCCGAATTGGGTGACCGCCGGTAGAAAGAGCAGCTGGGAGTAAAGGCGGAAGATTGACAAGGCACGGTCAATATCCCCAGAAGAGATGACTGTGCACTGGGGAAACCCGGAACACACCCTAAAAATTCAGGAGAGTGGCTTTTTGTCCAAGCTTTCTTATTTAATAGCTGCAAGACCTGAGGAAAGCCACTTTTTTCTCAACTTCAGTTTCATCCTGTGTAAAACAGGGATTGACTCCACTATCTCTAACATTCCTTCCAGTTCTGAGTTTTACAGCAAACTGAGCCAATATGACATAGTTCAGAAGTCCCCAATTTAACTGTAGAAGAATCTATTCACGGTTTTCCTAAACATGTCTTAAAATCAGCTTCACTGAAGTATAATTTGCGTAAAATAAATTTCACCCATTTTAAGTGTACAGATAAGAAATGCGTATAGTTACATAACCACCCCTATCAAAATATATACCATTTCCTTCAGTCCACAAAGTCTCCCAATGTTCTTTTGGCATTTAGTCCCACCCCTTGGCAATCACTGATCTGCTTTTATGTCATCATAATTTTGTATTTTCTAAAACACCCTATAAAAGGAATAATTACTGTGTATAAGCTTTCGTGTCTGACTTTTTTCACTTACCATCATGGTATTTAAACCCATCCATGTTGTTGCGTGTATCAGTATTTCATTTGTGGGTTTTTTCCTGAATCGTGTTTATCCTATGGCTGTATCGCACTATGTTGTGCTATAGTTCACTGGTTGATCGGTAATTGGATTGTTTCCTGTACGTAGCTATTGTGAATAAAGTTTCTATGAACATTCATATGCAAAAGAAAAAAGTCTTTGTGAGATGTGTGGTTGATCGCTGTGATCTGCTGCCAGAAAATCGCATTAAACTCAGTTTGATCATGATGTGCTGGAAATGTGTTATAAAGGGTCACATCACTCATTAAATTATTCCAGATCAGTGTCGACTTGGGAAGTTGTGGGTGTTTTGCTTTTTTAACACCTGTTTTCTTCACCTTCTCTTTGTTTGAAAATCTGTTCCTGGCAGCTCCACGCTGTGTCAGAGGCGGAGACAGAAAAGGGGCAGGCAGGTAGACCAGTGAAGGGAGCGGCCAGGTGTTCCCCGAGTTCGGACAACTGGAGGGCAGCTCTGAGCTTGTGTCCTGGCAGATTGCCTGTCCCTGCATACGTGCTTTCTGCTGGCATCCGAGCTGGTGAGTGGTAATCAGGTAGCGGTAGCCAGCTGCTCTCTACTGCGCTGCCCCGAGCTGGACAAGAAGCCCCCTCTCGCTGCAGGGAGCTGCTGCTTTGATTTGCAGCTCAGAGACCCCTGGGGTGCACCCTTGGGGGTGAGGTAGAGGGCGAGGCTGGTTGTGAAAGCCCGGACAGCTCTCCACTGTGTCTTACTGGGGGCACTTGCTGTTCAGTCCTTCGTGCATTTTCCCTTTGCCACACACCACTCCAACTCCTTTTCCATTTCAATTCATTTCTTTTTCATTTCAGTTGATACACATATTTTGCAATAAATCTATCTTAGAAGAAAATTTTTTATCACTCCCCTTGGGGGGAGGAATCAGAATCTCTTGCTTTCCTAGTTTTATTTTTTTCTGTTACTCATGAACATGGGTGTACTACCCACACCCCTCTCCTCAGGAACTGGGCGGGTGGTGCCCTCTCCTTTCCCCAAAGACTCCCCCCACCCCAGTACATATCATATTTTCTTTAAATCTAAGTGCATTTATCTAAAACAGTGTCACTTGCCATAAATAGAAGGTAACTGTAATAAATAGACACAAAACCATTGCTCGTCCATGCATGCTGGAAAGTTGAAGGCTCTCGAGTGGCTTGGTTGTGAGGCCTGTTAGTTCTTCCTGTTGAAAGGAGAGATTTGCACGCGAGAGAGAGGATTAAAGACTCTAATACCCAAATGCAACTTTCTACCTGGTTTAATTAAAAGGGTTGAAAAAGATAAAAAGCTGTCTCTTTTTGTGACTCAACAATATTAAATGTTGTGTCTACCACCTAAAATCTTCCCTGCACCCTCAGTGATAGGGGTGTCTACCCCACATCCTGGGAATGCTGCTGTCTACCTGATTTTTTTAATAAAAAAAAAACTTGTTTTGTGGATTTAAGAAGTTGAATTATTTGCCAGCATTTTAAAATCAGGTGAGATGAAGACTTGGTCTTTTACTGATACCTGTTCCTTCCTGATAACAGATGATGGGTCAACAACTGTGTGTGGCCTCTTGGGAGTTTGCTTTCCAGCTTGGATGGGACCCAGCCCTTGCCATCCTGTCCCTGGGCTTGCAGGGGGAGCCCCAGAAGATCCCCCCCGGGCCAGGGGCTTGGCGGTTCGAGGCTGCCTGGCGGACCCCGTTGATGGAGGTGGATGCACCTCGGGCTTTTTGGCTGGAGAGAGCCTTTTGAGTGATGGAAGCAGAGCACCCCAGTTCACGTGAGCATGGGTGATGGTGAAATGCGTGCTGGGTGCCGATCTGATGCGACTCCCAAGCTCCAGTTTTCCAGGGAAAAGCAGCTTGGTTATTGTTGCTCCCCTTCATTTTACAGTAGGCTTGGTGGCTAGAGGAACTAAATGAGGTGCCAGTGCATGCCAGAGTCTTAATAGCATGTTTTTTACTTAGCCCATGGGAAGTGGATCAGTTTTATATACTGTTTTGCTTGTGGGAGATTTGTTAATGTAATGATTAAACACATATTTGTGAGTCTTCTGTTTGCCAGGCCCTGTAGTTGCACTGACTGTGAAGCGGGGAGAGCTGTAATGCTCGGATCTCCTGGAGCTTACGCCTTACAGGGAGGCACAGACCCAGCTTGATGTTTCCGTCTACGTGGGGCCTGTCTTTACTAGTTCACTAGTGACGTTTCTAGGTGGAGCCACATGGGAAGGAGGCAAGGTCAGAAGGCTGGTGAGGAGAAGGGATGCCCTGGCAAGTGTGGGCCGGAATGGGCTATTTTTTGAGTTGGGGAGTGGGATGTTGACCAAAGAAAAAAATGCCTGGCACAGAAAAGCAAATTAGTGGATTCTGCTTGCTTTTGCAATTTGTGCTTTAGTTGATGGTTTGTTGCATTTTTTCTCTATGAAAATGCTTGTTGCGTTTTCAGATGTCTATAGATGCCAGGCAAGGTACTGAAATGAGGGAAGAGCCTGAATGCGGGGAAACAGGTCTAACAAGAGCCCTGTCGGGGACGTGAGAGAGAGAGTAGCAAGGGAAAGGCTCCGAGGTGGCATGTGTTGGCTTTTTGGGGGAACAGAAAGATGGCAATTTTTCTGCATCCAACCTGATTGAGTTTTCATGAAGCTGTTTTGTTGTCACAGAAAAATGCCGGGGCTTGGCTAATATCACATAGGGAGCTGACAGTCAAATTTGATATGAACCTCAAGCTTTCTAAGACCGGGGCTTGGCTAATATCACATAGGGAGCTGACAGTCAAATTTGATATGAACCTCAAGCTTTCTAAGACCTAGAGTTCTTTGACTTCTATTCCTCTGGATATGTGTGATGCTTCATCTTGTGCATCTACCAGGCGGTAGTCCCCAGTTGTGTAATCAACACTAATCTGTGTGTTGCTGTGCAAGTATTGGGTAGATGTGGTTGACATCTACAACTGGTTGACTTTTAGTAAAGGAAATTGCCCTCAAAAAGGTGAGTTGGCCTCACCCCATCAGTTGAAAGCCTTAAGAACAAACATTGAAGAAAAAATGGTTGCTGAGTTTCCAGCTGCTGCCTACACTTCATATTTAGACTTGCCAGCCCCTATAGGTGCTCAAGCCAATTCTTTAAAACAAATTTCTCTTTTTCTCAATTTATTAGCCAATCTTCTCTATCTGTTCATCTACCCATCCATCCACTCACCCATCCATCCACTCACCCATCCATCCACTCACCCATCTATCCACTCACCCATCCATCCACTCACCCATCCATCCATCCATCCATCCATCCATCCATCCATCCATCCATCCATCCATCCATCCATCCACCTATCCATCCATCCATCCATCCATCCCTCTGTATCATCTATATCATCTATATATTGAGACTATCTAATTGGTTCTTACATTCTGGGGAACCCCAACTGATCCAATATGTAATATTTTACTGTCTATCCCTAAAGGCTGTGCTTCCAAGGTGATAACATACAGTTAAGGAGTCTGAGGTTCACAGGCTCAGGGGATGTGTTGTCTCAGGAAGACTGTTTTCAACATCCCAGCTGTGTTATCCATGACTTTATGTGATCCACACAGAAGTGTTTCTTCTGTTTTGTTCATTAGTGACCTATTGCAGAGGAAGTCTTTCTTGTGAAAGGAGAATTAAGAAGTTTTTTGCAACTTGTGTTTTAAGTCTCTGTTTATTTCTTTGGTGCTTATTCTACAAACACAGCCACAAATGCTTAAATCTAGAACACAAGTGCTCAGATGGGTTCTCTGGTTGATTGTTAATTAAAAAACAGGCTTCTGGTCCGTGTGCAGAGGATAGAAAGACCAAGCAAGGCACTGTCAGCTGGAGCGTGGTCTCCTGGGCTTTTTGCATGTCCCATGTAGACTGGGACCCCTGCTCACTGTCACTGGTTAGTCTGAGTCAGTGGTGTCTTCTGTCCTCCTGCAGGGTGAAAAGCTGCATTGGGTACCTCTGATGGCTGCAGCATCAGACAGAACTTTGAACCCAGCTGTGTCCTCGTACTCTGCATTGCTTGGCTTCTCTGGGCTCTTTCCTCTGCCGGGAGAGGTTTGGAGCATCCGAGGAGCCAAGAGATTGGCCAGTCAAGAGAGGACAAAGCCCACGTGGCCAAGCCCTGTTCACTGCCTCCTGGAGAGCCATGGGCTGGGACCGGTGGCCACAGGGATCTGGCCTGCTTCTGTGCCCGCCCACTTGTGTGACTGGGTGGTGGTAGTTTCTTAGGAGTGGTTTCACACGTTTTCACCGGGAGCAGAAGAGGCGGTATGTGAGAAAGCACCTGGAAAGCACTCAGGTGCTGGGGCGGCTGTGAGGAGCCGCTCCTGCTCTTGCTGCTGAGAGACCAGCGCCAGGGGTTCCGGCTTCGTCCCTGGGGCCCTCACCATCCCAGCCAGGTTCCCCACCTTCCAGCCGGCCCTCTGGGTCCACATTCACCGTGCAGGCACCAGGGCCTCATTGGACAGGAGAGCACTGCTCTGTCAGTGGCCAGCTTAGCCGCAGTGAGGAGGCAGGCAGGAGTATCTTCCAGAAGCGTGCACCTGAGGTGAGAAAGAGAAGCGGCCCTGCCTTCCACGTCAGTTTTGCTCTGATTCTGTGTGTCAGATGAAAGCCTGGCCATTTAAACGCAGGGACCCACTCCATTTGATTAATCCGTTTGATTAATTGGGCTAATGTTTGTTGAGCACCAAGTACTGACGACAGCTTGTGTGACGAGAGAAGGGTCGGGTATAGTAAAAGCAGCAGGGGGTGGCCACTGCGGGCTGGGGTGACCATAACCTCCATAGAAGACGGACCTCGATCACGTATGTCGCAGTGCTTGTGAGACGTGAAACTCGCAGGGACAGTGACAGCGCAAGCGAGCCCAGTCCCGCGCCCCTGGGAAGGCTTCCCTGGAGTGGTGCTTGGTGTGAGGCGGAAGGAGGTTAGGAAAGAGCCAGGCAGCCGGGGGCGGGGCGCAGGGGGAGCGCTGCGGGCAGAGGGAACGTGCGTGCAGACGCCGCATGCCAGGGGGCCCGGGCGGCAAGGAGCCTGCGCACCCCAGCGAGGATTTGAGGAAGGGGCTCTCTGTCTTGGTGAGGGCAGGGCCAAGGGCGCCAGCAGGGGCAAGCAGCTGGGGCAGGTGACATCCCTAGCTGTGGAGGCGAGGGCAGAGAGGGGAAGAACAGGGACCCTGTGAAACAGTGGCTCTGGGCCAAGGGTGCTCAGCTGTGCGTTGCAGGCAGGGAACAGCGGGGTACAAAGACCGCGGCCTCCCGCTTTCGCCGTCTGATCTGCTGGAAGGCGGAGAGGGGCCCAGTGAACCTGTGGTGACGCCATTCATAGCTGGCAGCCTCCAGGAGCCAAGGGAGGGTGACAAGTCCAGATAATGGATCTGTGGGGGCAAACGGAGAAGAACCCTGAAGGTTGGGGCTTGATGGGAACTGAGAAAGGCCAGTGGGAAAGCAGGGAACCTTGAGCCTGGAGAGGAAATAAAATCACACCCACTGCCTGTGTGCGTTTTTCATGCACTAAATTATCCTTGTTTGAAACCTACGAGAAGGCTGCTGTTGTTTCATTTCACAGATGAGGAGCTCAAGGCTCTGAGAGGCTAGTTGGATGGTAGACCCAGGATTTGCACCCAGGGGGTCTGGTTCCAGAGTCCCTGCTGTCAACCAAGCTGTCCTGCCTCTCGGCATCATGGTCTCTGGGTCATGGGCCAGACCGTGCAGGACCCTGTGGGATTTGGGACTTTTTTTTTTTAACAATGGGGGTGGCCCCAAGAGCTTGAGGCCTGGAAGTGACAGCTCGGGGGCTGTGGAGGAGCACCGTGGCTGCGGTGTGGTGTGGCTTGGAGCAGTGGTCGTAGGGCGCTTTCTGCAGGGGTGCGGGCGAGGAGGTGGTGGGGGGCGGAGAGGAGAGGAGTTGAAGTGCGTTAGGGAAGTCAGCTGGCCAGGACTCGCTGATTTACTGGGCCTTTCTGTAAAGGGGGTGTCAGCTGATCCCTGCCTTGAGCAGCATGGTGACGGTGGTCCTTTCTCAAAGAGGACAGGGGAGGGGGTGGTTTTGTTTTGTTTTGTGGTGGGATGATCTTGAATTCAGTTTTAAACATGTTGAACTTGGTTTTCCTTTGAGACATCTAAGGGGTGATTTTTTTAAAGGTAAACTATTTCAACTTCAAGAAACAAAATAATAGACGAAAGGCAGCTTACAAATTATGAAAGCATTATTCTAAAAAATTCTGTCCAGGCACATTTATTTCATTTAGTCCTGAAAACAAACTCAATTGTTTCTCCAATATATAAATGAGCTCAGATTGGTTAAATGACATAGCCAAGGTGTCCTTGTTAATGAAGAAAAAATGCAGAATCATATTCATATCTCATAAAACTAAACCCATGTTCTTTTTTTACCTTTAGCATTGGCATAGTACCTTCTTCAGCTTTGCTAATGTAAAGATATTACAATATTACTGGTACCTATAATCTGTTACATTACTTGTATTTTCCCCATGTATCACCATGAATGTTCTTATTTTATATTATTAACCACAATCTTCATCTACCACCAAAATCACTTACATAGTCCTTAGATTATCCCTTAGCTGTCTTTTGATTAACATTAACTTCCCTAGACTACCCCTTTCATTCACAATCACATTTATAAATCAGCAGTGTTTGTTATATTTTAAGAGGTGATTTTAAGTATTCCTTTAGCTTTGAATCTGGGACTTAAAGAATGTTTTGTGTTGTAAAAATAACTTTGAGGCTCAAGAGAATAGAAATAGCAAGCAAACTTGTTACTATTGATTTTGTTTCTTGGGAGCTGTTCATTCCCAGGTCACTGAGGCTTCATGGTCGGAGAATACCCACTATAACAGCAGGAACCCTTGGTCCAGTCAGGGCAGGGGAGGAAGAGGTGAAAAAAAACTTACCATGGCTCATAAAATGCTTTAAATTATTGCAATGAAATGATTCTTTATTAGGCATTTGAAAGTTTATATCACCAGACATTCTATAAATGGCAGGTTTGATGAAAAATGAATTTAATTCCATAAAAGGTCAGATTATTTTTGAGTTATGAATTGTATTTTTATACCTTAGCTTTGTTTATTAATATTTATTATTGAAGTGATAGCTATAAGGAAGGGAGAGGATCTCTGGTTTAATATTTGCTCTCTGCTCACAAGGCTGTTGAAATATTGCAGAGGGAAAGGGTTGGGCGTCCTTACGCCTTCTATCCTCTTCCACTTAGATTACAGAGGGTAGCTTTACTTGTGCGTCTACTGTGGACCTAGGGAGGATTTTATCTGGTCCTCTGAGTGGTAGAAGTGTCAGGTTGACTTTTTTTGTGTGTGTGTGTGTGAGTGCACTTTCAATTGAAAATAGAAGAAACCCGTACTCAAAATGACTTAAGGAGAATTTTTCAGCTCATGTCCCTGAAAAGTTCAAGTAGCTTCAGGCCTGGCTTGGTACAGACGCTTGGACAGCGTGGCCAGGAAGCCATCTCTTTGCCCACGGCCTCCGCTTTCCTGGTTGGTTTTGTTCTTAGGCAGGTGGTGAACTCTGTATAGTGGAAAGAGAGTTGGGCCCAGCTCCCCATGACCACCCTGGGTCACAGGCCTGTTTGTGAGCCAGTCAGCAGTGCCCAGGGGATGGGCTCTTCCTATTGGCTTGGTGCTTGGTTTGGTCAGATGTTTCCTCCTTGAACCAGCCACTGCGTCCAGGAGGATGAAGTGTTTTGATTGGCCACACATGCACCAATCCCTGAAGCTGAGGGTGGGGTCTGCCTGGCCTGAGCTTCTAGACTGAGCATGGGTGGCAGCTCGGGAAAGGGAAATAACTGTGCTGTCCCAGGAGCAGGGATTGGATGCTGGGGGGCTCCACTAGGCTTCCTGGCCCTGTGTGTGTGGGATAAGGTGGGTGGGGCCTTGCGGGACGGCCGACCAGCAGCTTTGCTGCTCTTCTCAGCCTGGCTCTGAAGCATTCAGCACTAGGGGCGATTCTTTGGAATGTCAGCATTTAGGGGTGGGGGGGTTTATGAATAGGCCTGCGCCTGGACTCGCCTGTCACCACAGCTGTCATCGGGACGCTATTTAGTGTTTACCGTATGCCACGTTCTCTTCTAAGCACCTAGTGTATACTGTCTCTGTTTAATCCTTTCAATAACTTTGTAAAGTAGGTAGTATTATAAATAGTTCCCATTTTACAGATGAGGAAACTGAGGCACAATGAGGTGAAAGGACTTTTCCAAGTCACGCAGCTGGAGCCCAGATTTCAAGCCAGTCATGCAGCTTTGAAATCTGTGGTCTTCTACAATTTTCTGTCTGTCTCCTAACACTGCCATTTTCTCTGTATACAGTAGGTGGCTAATGTCTGACATTTAGTAGATACTCTGAGAATGGGCCTGAAATTAAATCAAATCAGATGCTCCCCTAGCCACCTTTTGAATGTCAAATCCCTGAGACTGTATTTTCTTTTCAAACCCCTCCCATCTCAAAGGCATTTCTGGTTCTGAATAACTCTATGTTTATTAATAAGGTTCCCATATGACAATATTGCCTCACTAACTGAATCACAAGAATCCATTTAATGGGCTCCTAGAAAATATCAACCACCCTGCCCTCCCTTCCGAGTGCTGGTTATGATGCGCACGCGCGCGTGTGTGTGTGTGTGTGTGTATTTCCTAGTTTTTCTGTCGTTAACTTCATTGTGTGGAGCACGACACTCAGAGGCCATGGCTGGAATCCCAGAGGAGAAGGCTTGCTGCCTCGGGTAGGTTTTTGCCCTTGTCAACCGTTTAACGTTGTCTGAGAGTAGACTGATTTCTGTGGTGGGAGCCAATGCTTGGAAAGAAATGAAGTACAAGCACAGACCGCGTTCCTGAAGGCAAAACCTAAGGGACTTGAAATTGAGGCAGGTGTTGATTTCATGACAGTGACACATATTACACAGAGCTTGTAGGAAAGGTGCTTCTTGTTCTGTTCACTAGCAGTGGAAATGAGCGTGTGTTCCACTCACAGGAACAAGGGCACACCAGGGAGTGGGTGCCTGCAGCTCAGCCTGGGGCCTGCTTTGTTGGGGGAAAGAGAACCACTGCATTTGGGCTGGGGGCCGGTGGTGGGCATGGGCACTGTCTAAACAAAGGCTGAAAAGCTCAGATATTGGGCAACTACTGGCATTTGGAGTGAGGCAAGACAATTCTGTGCGTCATTTAGCATCCTTGGCTTTATTCTCCAAATATCAGCAATGCCCCCTCCCTCAGTCATTGGACAAAACCAAATGCCCCTACTCATTTTCACATGCCTTCCAGGGGATCACTCTCACCCTGATTGAGACCCACTGGTCTATAGGGAACAGGCTGGTTACATAAATGAGCAAAGAAGATTGGATGCGGGAAAATGGTTGACAAGATGTCTTTTCATTTCCTCCTAACAACTCAGAGAAAAAACACAGCAAATTCATTGCTAGGTGGAAACTGACACTTAGCTTCAGTGTCAGGTAGACAGTAGGGAGTGGTGGGGACTGTGGTAAACTAGAGAGCACATGCCTTGGTTGGGAGGGGGCATTGCTGCTCAGCTGGAGCCAGTTGTTACTGGGCAGGAATTAAGCCCTGTTTGGTCACACTTCAATCTGCATTTTCATGTGAAATTGCCTGACTTTTAAGTGTTGGCCACCAAATCAAAAGTTTTAAAACATGTATTAGTAATCTATTGCCACACAGCAGTAGTACCACAAACTTAATGTCTTAAAAGAACACCCGTTTATCATCTCATGGTTCTGTGGGCAGGAGTCTGGACACTGCTAATCTGGGTCTTCTGCTTAGTGGGTCACCAGGCCGCAGCCAGGTACTGAGCAAGCTGCAGTCTCGCCTGGAGCTCAGCTGGGGAGGAAGCCTCTCCCGAGCTCCCTTGGTTGTTGGCAGAATCATTTCCTTTTGGTTGCAGGATGCAGGGCCCCGGCCTTCTGCTTGCCCAGGGCTCGAGGCTGCCTTCAGCTCCCAGGGGCACCCTCAGCTCCTTGCCGTGTGCGTACTTCTTCAAAGCCAGCTGGGAGTCATCTCTACCCAAGTCTGCTACCAAGATGGAGTCTTAGAACGAGCAGTGTAATCATGGGAGTGACATCCCATCTCCTTTGCCATAGCCTGTTGGTGACAAGCATGTTGTAGGCCCACTGTTGTGCAAGTGGAAGAGGTCACACCAAGGCATGCTCACAGGAGGAGAGATCATCAGGGACCACCCTGGTGTTTATCCACCACAGTGGCATGGACTGGTGCTCTAGCTAAGACATGCTCTAGGCTGCAGCTACCTGTTTAGGGCTAGTTTTAGAAATCTGGTGCCAAGATAGAGCTGTGGACTTTACAAATCTAATCCAATCTAATCTAATCTAATCTAATCTTATCTTATCTTTGGGAAGTGTGTGTGTGTGTGTGTGTGTGTGTGTGTGTGTGTGTGTAGAGTGAGAGAAGGAGAGAAAGAGAGAATATGAATGAGACTGTGTGTCTTCCCTGGGAGATGGGCTGTAGGAGAGTTGTCCTGGATTTGTGTGAACCATTCGCACTGTTTCTCCTGAAGTGTCAACAAAAGACAGCTCTGTCGATAACATCCCATACCAGTATTCCTCCCCTGCCATTGTTGAACCTCTCTGTGATCCAGAACTTCTTAAAAAATGAAGCCTAACATATTGCCAGTTTCCATTAATAGTAAAATGGAATATAGTGATGAATTTAAAGGTTAGATATAGAATACATATTAATTTAGAAAAATTAAGGTAAAAATAAATTGGGGTATCAAAAAATTAAAAAATGCAAAAGCTAGATACAACCCCAGGTATTGATTCTACTGAGGGCTACAGAGACCCACAGGTTCTATGGTCATGGCAGATGGAGTTCAGTGCCATGTCAGTTGGCCCTGCTTTGGAGTTGGTGTTTCTGTGTGATGGAGCTGGACTCAGATGTGATCTTTGTCCACAAGCCTCTCCTGTTACTTTTACCAGAACTGTAGTTGGTGCTGGGGTTTAATGTATACCCAGGGGACCTGAATCTCTGGACTGACCATGTGATAGCCAGGCCCTGAGCCTCAACAGACTTGCAGCTCCTATACTCTGGTTTATTGGACTTACCCCACTCAGCTAACATGGAGATGAAGAAGGTCAACCACCACACCAGGGAGCCAAGAGTGTCTTCAACTGAAAGCAGGAGAATTGCATCCAGCATCCATGTGAAATCTAAGCCCCCTCTTGATATAGATGTGGAGTGGACACAATCATTCCAAGGTCCACAGGATGGAGGAATAGAGTATGGATTAGAGTAGACTTACTGATATTCTACTCATGAACTATTGTGATTAGTAATCAAAGAAAATGTGGCATTGGTGTGGAGAAAGTGGCCATGGTGGCTATTGGGGGTAGGGAATGGGAGGAAGAGATGTGATGTGAGGGCATTTTCGGGGGTTGGAGTTGTCCTGGGTGGTGCTGCAGGAACAGTTACCAGACATTGTATGTCCTCCCATCGCCCACTGGGTGGACTGTGGGGGAATGGGCTATGGTGTGGACCATTGACCATGAGGTGCAGCGGTGCTCATAGATGTATTCACCAAATGCACTGAATGTCTCATGATGATGGAGGAGGTTGTTGTTATGGGGGGAGGAGTGGAGTGAGGGGCTGGGGGGGATATGGGGACCTCATATTTTTTGAATGTAACATTAAAAAAACAAAGACAAAAAAAAAGACAGCTCTGATCATACATTAAAAATTGTGCATGTTTCAGGCTATCTAATTGACAGTCATCATGCTTAAAATATACTTAATCATGAAGCAGTTGACTTTTAAATTTCTTCCCAGAAATGGAGGACAATCAATCGCTTATTCATATTTCCCTTTTTTTTCCCTTAATCTTAGTGACAAAAACATCTGTCTCAGAGCTCATTTGTCACAGAGCATTTACTTGTTTATCGTATGTCTCTTCCTGCTAGAGGGTAGCTCCATGGAAACAGGGACTTTGCTCAGTGCTGGATTTCCAGCACTCAAAAGAAGGTTTGAAGCATAGTAGGTGCTCAGTAAACATCCCCTTAATGAATGACTAACCTCCATGCCCTCTCAGGGTGTCATTTCAGCTCCGTGTGCCCCTCTAGCTTTACCTTCCCTGGTTCTTCCCCTCGTCGCGCCCTCTGCTATCCCTGCAGAGTGGAGCAGAACCTTTTGCCATTCCCTCATCTCTATCATCTTTTCTGCCTTCTTTTGTATTGAAGAAAAATTCTTCCAGTTTAAGTTTTTAGCTTATACAGATCTTCCAATATGATTACCTTTGGTCCTTAAGACAATCTGTTGGGGGGTGGGGTGGGGGTGGGAAAAGTGGGATCCTTCTTTTGCAAATGGAGATGTAGCAGCACAGAGAGGGCCAACTCCTTGCTTGAGGTCGCGCTGGTCAGCAGACGAGGCAGATGGCCGCTCTGGGCTGCTGAATTCAAGGAGGAGAGCCTCCGGCTGCACCCCGGTAGCCAGGGTGTCCTGCGAGTCATCCGGCTGGTGTGGCAGCGATTTGATCTCGTCACTTTGGAAAGCGTGGCCCTCTTGTCTCCTGATGGATTGTTGAGCTCCCTGAATCCTTCCAGCCAATGTCCTTTTGCACAAGGAAAGCCAGAGATACTTTGCTGCTCGTATCCAAGAATCTGGATTTGTAGATAATCACGATGCATGCTTATTAAGTCACCACTCCATGTTCCGGCCACTGTGCAAGGCCTCACCCAATGAGGGACAGTCAGATGTGGTCTTTCTCACGTACAGCTTACCGATGAGCGGGGACGAGCTTCCCAACACCTCCTGGCTTGTCGGAGGAGAGACGCGTGCTGAAGTTGAGCCTGCGTTTCTCTCAAACTCTAGGAAGCGGAGAGAGTTTGCAAATATTTACAGAGTGTCTGGAACATGTAGGGACTTGAATCAGGCTGGAGAGACCTGGGGGGGTGAGAACAGACGTGGCCTGTGCCTTCATGGCATTCACAGAGGGGAGACAGACACCACCCCTCTGCTGTGTCCCTTTCTCTTCTTCGTGTCCCTTCCCATGGCTTCACCTCCCCTGGAACCTTGTATCATATCGTTTGCTGGAGTGTAACCACCTCAACAGCGACTTTATCCACTTTATTCACTCCCGGTGATGAATGTATTTGAGAAGAGCTTGTGTCGATAGGGGAGATGTAGCAGGAAGTGCTAGGGTGGAGCTGCCCTGACAGATGGACTGTGGAAGGCCCTGCGACTTGGGATTGGCCACGCGCCTGCGGAGCTGGAGCCAGGGAAGGTGTCACTGCTGTGGAGAAGCGTCCTGTGGTAGGGAAGTGGCATCGTGTTGGTCTGTCTGGTGGAGCCCAAGTCAGCTCCACAGGCTGGACAGAGCTACCCACAGACGTAGACCCCTGGCGTTTCCATTCTCAGAGGTGCCTTGGTTGGGCTGAAAGAGAAATTTCTACAGTTACCATAGAAACCACTGGGACGAGCATTCTTATCTGTCCTTCCCTTTTGCTTTGGAGGGACCCCAGTGCTTTCCAAATTGCCTTTCCTGGTTGATGATATCCAGCTGTATCCCAGGAGGTAAAAACAAACACTAAAACAGCAAAATCAAGGCAGCCGTTCTGCTTGAAACATGGAAAGAATCAAAACAATTCTTTTGCTTGGAAAAGTATTAAATTTCTGATTTGTCAAAAGCTATACACATACTTTGCTGAACGTTTGACTTTCTTGGATGAAAAATTAAATGAAGCCATAAGGCAAGAGAAGGGAAATAACCTCACAGAAGTCAGCATGTGTTGCTTTGGGGAAGTTCTCACTTGCATAAAGAATCCCCCCAGCGTGTTTCTATTCTCATTGCTCCGATCCGTGCTTTCCCACCCCTCTCTCTGGTAGACGTGCTTTCCCAGCCCTGCTTGCATGTCTGTCTTTCCAGATGCCTCAGAGAGCAAAACGCTACAGCCTCCAAGTGCAGGTTTCAGCCAAGCAGAGAGGAGGAACCCGCGGTCAGAGTGACGAGGGCGGCCCCACATGCTCCCTGACTGTCCAGGCCTGTCTGGTGGGGTGTGCTCCTGCCTCACTTGCTTCCCCAGACTTTTGTTACTGCCTTGGAATCCTTTCAGGTTTAAATCCCAGTTGGGAATGGGTTCTCGCAGAACTGCCTGTCTCCAGCCTCTGGTGGCCTGGTGGGCCGTGGCTGCATCCCTCCTCTGCATCCCTTTACACAGAGGAAGGGATTTGCAGGAGACTCCCGATTCAAGGTTCATTACAGTTTTCCTGCAGCCCCTCTCCCCCACCCCCCCGAAGTGCTCCAGTGTCCAGGGCTGGCTTAGCTCAGAAAGCGTGTGCTATGCCAGATGCCCGCATTTCTATCCATGGCAGCACATGACCAGTTGAAATGTGTCCCCAATGGTGCTGCCCAAAGAGTGTTCCGGGGCCCACGAGGGCTGACACACTCCAGTGGCAGCTGGTTTACAATGCACTGCTGGGTCCCACCTCAGATCTACCGGGTCGGAATCTCTGGAGGTAGAATAAAGCCACCACACAGGCCTCAGGCCAGGGGGGTTCCCGTACCTGCCCTGCTCCCCTGCCCTTGGCAGTTTTGGGTGCTTCTCTTCCTGGACTACGTAATGGAGTGTTCAGAGACAGAGGACACTTTATTTTATTTTATTTTTTTTAAAAATTTTTTTATTTTTTATTGACTTTGTAATAATATTACATTAAAAATATATATGTGAGGTCCCATTCAACCCCACCCCCCCACCCCCCCTCTCCCCCCCCCCCAACAACACTCGTTCCCATCATCATGACACATCCATTGGATTTGGTAAGTACATTTTTGGGCACCTCTGCACCTCATATACATTGGTTCACATCATGGCCCATACTCTCCTCTATTCCATCAAGTGGGCCCTGTGAGGATTTACAATGTCCGGTGATTACCTCTGAAGCACCATCCAGGGCAGCTCCATGTCCCGAAGACGCCTCCACCTCTCATCTCTTCCTGCCTTTCCCCATACCCTTTGTCCATTATGTCCACTTTTCCCAATCCAATGCCACCTCTTCTATGTGGACATTGGATTGGTTGTGTCCATTGCACCTCTATGTCAAGAGGAGGCTCAGATTCCACCTGGATGCTGGATGCAATCCTCCCATTTTCAGTTGTAATCACTCTAGGCTCCATGGTGTGGTGGTTGTCCTTCTTCAACTCCATCTTAGCTGAGTGTGGTAAGTCCAATAAATCAGATTGTAGGTGCTGGAGTCTGTTGAGGCTCAGGATCTGGCTATCACATTGTCAGTCCAGAGATTCAAATCCCCTAAATATATCTTAAACCCCAACATTAACTGCACCTCCAGCACATTAGCATGAAAGTCTTATGAAGGGAGATCCCATCTGAGTCCAGATTCATCACACATAAACACCATTTCCAAAGAGGAGCCATCTGCCCTGGTAGTTAACCCCATCGGCCATGACCATAACTCCCATGGGTCTCTTTAGCCCTCAAAGGAACCAATATCTGGGGGTTGTATCTGCTTTATCTGTCTCTCTGACTCTGCTCAGTTGTGCATGAGGGCAAACCTTCTGCCAGCCTCCAGACTCTTTTTTAGAAACTCGTAGCCATATAAACTCATTTCTCCTTTCCATTTCCCCCTTACTTTAGGTCAAACAGCATTTTAAAGTCATGGTATTTTATGTAGACATGGATATTCTGCTGATCCGCATTGAACCTTCCGTATCAGGTCATTTTCCAGTTGCATCATCAGTTGGTAGTTGATAGTGGTCCCTCGTTGCCAGGGAGGCTCATCCCCGGGTGTCATGTCCTGCGCTGGGGGGAAGGCATTGCATTTACATGCTGAGTTTGGCTTCGAGACTGGCCACATTTGAGTAACATGAAGGCTGACAGAAGGAAATTCCCAGGCACAAAGTTGCTCTAGGCCTTGTTCTTATTTTGGGTTTATCAGCTCACAAGCATAGTCATTAGCATCTGGGGCTCACTGTTGAACCCTCACTCCCTCCTGGTCCCCACCACTGTACCTGGGAGACTGTCGCTGCTCCCCTAGGGACCACAACAGAGCACCACAAGAGACAGAGGACACTTTAGACACTGATCCTGTGCCCCAGCAATCCTCGCTAAGCCCCTCGCAGGGGCCAGTGGGGGTCTGCGCACCCTGGACACATGGATACAGTGGGACACAAAGCCTACAGAAGTCCCTGCTCCCTCCGAGTGGAGAGAGTGCACGAGCAAGACAAGTGAGATGCGCAGGTGTCAGTGCTGGGTGCTGAAGAGAAGAGGCAGGGAACTGGGGTAGCATGTGCCGAGGCAGGAGGAGCTGCCCTCAGAGGCAGGCCAGCCTGGAAGAGCCCATTGAGAAGGTGACGTTTGCCCCAGCCCTGCAGGAGATGAGGAACCAGGTCACGTGGGTGTGCGGTGAAAGCGTCCCAGACGGAGGGGCCAGCCAGTGTGAAGGTTTAGAGGCAGAAAGGGACGTTTTAGGAACCAAGAGGAAGTCAGTGTTCTGTCCCCCACCAATACAGAATTTTCCACACAACCAAAATACACATTTTTATGAGCTTTGTTGCTCAAAGTTACATATGTGTTATGGGGAGTTTTTCTTCAATCCCAGAGTAATTGGCCAATTAAAATGGGGGCCACACATTTCTTAGAAAAGAGTGAGAAAGAAAAGCTTGATTGGGATTTTCTCTCTTCTCCTCTGAAAAATGCAGTAAGATTTTGATGATAAGTTTATTTTTGCTTGTATTAAACAAAACCTCGGTTCAGTAATTGCCACTCTGTGTCGCTCAGGGCAAAGACTGCATCGTGTGTTGATAAGCCGTTGTTATTTTTCCTACAAGTTTATACAACCACGCAACACCGCATTTTTCATTTCATCTTTGAAATTGCTAGTAGGATCACAAAAGGATCAATTTAGCGCAAAAAATATTTGCGGGTTTCCCCCATTTTCCCAGGAGCTTGACTCTACTTTGCTATTCAAATTGCTGTCTTTCGAAGCACTTCTCCTCCTTGTTCATTTTCTCTTCCTCACTTGTTAACTGTCAACAAATATCTGTTGAGAGATGATTGGTGGACCCCAGCTGTATTCTCCTTGTCATCGCTCTGCTGGCATTCGGCAATCCTCCAGTGTGGCAAGATAAGCAATTTCACTCTGAAGTAGATTTGCATGGCATTTGCTTTGGACTTAGAGCTGACAGTCAGCCGAGCCTGACCAGCCAAGATGGCGGCGCGGAGAGTGGTGGGTGGGCACAGAGGCCGCTGCTGCCGAGGGGCGCGTGCCAGGGGGGCCAATGCCTGGAGGCGTCAGTTCATCTGTGCGTATTTTCTTATTCTGTCAATTTATTTCTCTCTCTCATTCCACAGTTTCAAGGATTTGGGTAAGAAAAATTGGTATAAAAACCCCATGAAATGTAAATATAAGTTAAGATGTATAATGTGTGTGTTAGAAAGGGATGAGACCATTAATCGTGTGGTTTTAGATATTATAGTTTTAAAATAATTACATTGCTAAGAATATCCCCAAACCCAAAAATATTTCTCTAAAACTTAATGAATATTCATGACATGGATTTTCTGGGCTTAAATAGTTCTGACAAATATAAAATTAGAAAGGAGTTGGGTGGAAATTAGGAATTGTTTTAGGGCTTGTGTTTAGGAGAGAGAAGAGTCTCACTCATTTGACAGAAGGCTTGTCTCTTTGACGCCCCCATGCATTTCTTCTGGATTAAGCTGACTTTTCTTCTGGTGTCTCGCCTTTCTAACCTCTCATGTGGCTCAGGTAAGATTAACCTCACCGTTAGTGCAGCGATGGCTGCTGGGACTGGCCCAACTCACCAGCATTACCCCACCACCCCACCCTCCAGGCCTCAGTTGTTGGTCCACAGTTGACTACTCAATCTAATTCAAACTTGTGAACCCTGTCCTGCAGATTTCTGTTATCAGTAGTGGTAGTAGGGGTCTTGCTTTTCCTTTGTGGATGAGGATGTGAGATCTAGATCTGCTGCAGCCTGCTTGTCATCATGAGAGAAGAAACTGTTAGAAGACAATGCCCACAGGAACAGGGTCAGGTGCCTGAGGGACCTAGGGGCATCATTTGAGCCTGCCCCCTCTCCCCCCCCCCGCCCTGTGGACATTTTAGCAGATATGTACCAGAGTTAGATTTTTTTTTTTATTTAATAATTGCAACCACCATATAATTTCTGATAATTTGTCAGGTGTATGTTGATGATATCTGAACTCAAGGGTTGAAGGTTGGCTGTTTGCAACAATGGCAGATTTTATGAAAGAAATGGATTTACTACAGCAATGGAGACATTGCCTTTCCTTGGGATGTGAGAAGAATTTTCTGCCAGGGAGCAAGGATCAGGGTCAGAGAAATCCAGTTTGGAGGGAGGTGGCTGGGATCTGGCTGAAGACAGGGAGCAGTTCCAAAGAGCACCCCCCAGGGAGGAGCCCGGGACCCCAAGGCGTAACTTCCAGGGAGTATATGGTAATTCGTGTATAGAAAAATAAAAATAATAACCCAGCTCATGGTGGATCAGTTTCTTTGTTCCAAGCATTCTTCAAATCACTGTAGATAGAGACGATCATTGTCCACATTTTTTAGACAAGGAAACAGAGTCACAGAAGTTCAGAGACTTATCCAAGATCTCACAGCTCGTCGATAGTGTAGCTGGAAGGAGACCAGGCCTCCTGGTCCTGTCCTTGTCAGCACTAACTACCATCACCAGAACTGCATTCGCGGTGTTCCCACCCCTCCTGGGGGCGGGGGGGGGGGGGCGCGAGCTGTGGTCTGATCTGTGGCCAAAACAATTAAGAATAAGCCGGGTTCCTCTGTGTATTTCCACGTGCCTCATGTGCAGCACATGACACTCAAAAAATTCACAAACGTTGGAGGACTGACCAGTAAGTGATTGAAGTGTTTCCCAGCACCTAAAATTTCAGGGTTCTACTTGCTCACTTCCTCCCCCATTCTCCAGCCATGGCAGACAGCGCACGACTGGACCTAACCCAACAACCAAACCCCTGCAGGTAGTTTTGGCTGTTTAGTTCCAAAGGGGCTGGTCTAGGTATAAGGCAGAAACCTTCTGATGCCCTCGCAGGGCGGCTTGTCTCCAGCCCGGTGGTGGAGGCTCCAGGCTGGGGAGGACGGTGCTGTGGTCCCTGGCCCTGCTGGGGGAGGCTGGCCTGGCGCTGGTGGCTTTCTCTTTATTTGTAGCACTGGTATGTCGTCCACCCCGATCCACCTGGGAGGGCTGTTCATCTGGGTCCTCCTCCATCATGGACAAGTTCAAAGTTTCAGACTCTTGTGCCCCGGGGAGCCAAGGTGCAGGCCTGGACTCCTCAAGAGGTGGTGGAGGCCCGGGGAAAGCCCCTGCGTGTGTCCAGGGTGACTTTGAGACTGCCCACTGGACTTGGACGGTGTTGGAAGTCACTGGCTGTGACCTGGCTTTGTTTGAAGTTTTTAATTGTACCCTAACATCTGTACCTGAAAGGGCATGTATAACATGCAGAGAAGTGAGCAGAAGCGAGCACGGACTCGTGAGTTCTCGCAGCCCACCATGAGTCAGCAGCCAGAGGCCGCCCTGGGCCCTTCCCATCTCCAAGGGGGCCACTATGCTGACTTCACCCCGAAGATTAGCTGGTCTCAGACGTTCTTGAAGTGGAATTGTAGAGCGTGCCCATTTTTCTGTCTGGCTTTTTTTTCTCAGCGTTACACTTGGAGGTTCATGTGTGTTGCCATGTGACGAGACACTGATCATTCATATTATTTTCCATTTTATCACATTTGCTGACTCTGTCACACTTTGTCCTGTGGCTGACGAGCAATTTGGCTGTTTCTGTTGGGGCTGAGATGGCAGGTCTGCCGTGGATGTTTTCGTATGCGTCTTTTGGTGAACACTTGTGTGCACTTCTGCTGACTAGCAGTGGAAGTCCTGGGTTACGGCTATGTGGAAATTCAGGTTCAGTAGACACTGCCAAGTGGTGTTCCAAAGAGATGGAGCCAAATTACACGTGGCCAGTTCCAGTTACCCTGCATCCTTGCCAACACTTGCTGTGGTCTGTCTTTTCACTTTATTTTATTTATTATTTTAAAAAATATTTATTTTATTTATTTCTCCACCTCTCGTTGTTTGTGCTCGCTGTCTGCCCTCTGTGTCTGTTCATTGTGTGCTTGTCTTCTTTTTTTCAGGAGGTACCGGGAACCAAACCTGGGATCTCCCATGTGGGAAGGAGGTGCCCACTTGCTTCAGCCACCTCCACTCCCACTTGTGATGTCTCTCATTGTGTTTCCTTGCTATGTCTCTTCATTGCATCGTCTTGTTGCATCATCTTGTTGCGTCAGCTCACTGTCTTGCTCATCTTCTCTAGGAGGCATTGGGAACCAAACCTGGGACCTCCCATGTGGTAGGTGGGCACCAACTGCTTGAACCACAGCTGTTTCCCTGTCTTTTCACTTTAGCCATTCTGATGAGTAAGCATCTGTTGAATTTTTTACCATCGAGTTTGAGTGAAGACATCATGTTGAAGCTCACTAGAGAGTACCAGGAGATTTGCTAGAGTGTGTATCTAATAATAGTGATAATGATCATTAATAATTATAATAATAATTCAAAAATTACCAACAACAACAACCTAAAAGCATCCACAGAGGCCATCAGGCCCGTTGTGGCCTCAGACCATACGGAGATGGTTGGTGGTTCGTTTGTGACTTCTGTGTCCATGGTTGCTCTCCGCAGGGGTCAAAGGAGCTTTCTCAACTCGGTTGTCCGCTCTTTGGGGAGGGTTAGGCCCCAAATGTCTGCTGAAGTCAACCACAGGGAAGGGGGCTGAGCTAGGGATCTGGTCTCTGGAGAGCTCCTCTTTGCCTGAAAGCTCACTGCATGGAAGTTTCCAGATCCCCTTGTGTTCCTTCCTTCTTTAGGTCTTAACGATGTTTTGATTTTGATAAATCCTTTGTATAAATTTCAGTCACCCTTGAGATGAGTCCTTCACCTTTTCAAACTGACCCCTTAGACTGCTCTTATGAATGGAATTGACTGATTAATTTCTCCTAGGGGACCTTTGCTTCCACGTTCTTGGTGGTGGTGGGATGTGTGTCTTAATGTACTTTTCTGGGCTGGACCTTCTTGAACTCTTCCACGGACTATTTTTCTGCACGTAGCACTCTTCTTTCTTTGACTCATGTAAAAGATGCCCTGCACTTCCCGGGCATTTCTCGCTGCCCTCGGGCCCCGGAGGCAGAGGCCACCAGAGCCGGGCCCTGCTGGCCCCGCACGCTGCTTCGCTTCCAGGACTCCCGGCTGCCCTTTGGGGGGCCTTGAGCATGGTCAGGTCCCAGCAGCAGTGGGTGGGCTCCAGGCCGAGCTCTCCTCCCTGCTGTCCTCCAGGCAGGGTCACGGCTCTTCCGGGAAGGGGCTGGCCACTGCCCAAGAGGGGCCCGAGGCCGCCGCGTCGTGAGGCAGCGCCACTTAGGAGAGGGAAGGACGTGCAGACGCTCGGCCTGTGGCCTCTCCGGCCTGTCCTCAGCGGCCGCGGCACCTGCTGCCTCAGCTTATTTCTCAGGGAACCGCGTCCTGCGCACAGTGCGCCGGGCAGCACCTGGCCACCCGGGCTGCTCCCAGTGCCACCCGTTCTCCTCCTGAGGCCCAAGTGCTCCCACTGTCACCCTTGCACCCCGTGGTCAGCCTGGCCCCCTCCGTGGCCCCTGGATGCTGCCTCCCCGGGGCTTCCCCCAGAACCTCCCAGGGCCCTCCTGCTGCCACGGGGCCTATTCTGTCCCCATGTGAAGAGTGGGCCCTGCAGATTCCAGCCAGATGCCCCCACACACCTGTCCACACACACCTACCCACGCACACCTGCCCACACACACCTGTCTATGCACACCTGCCCCCACGCACACCTGCTCACATACACCTACCCATGCACACCTGCCCACACACACCTGTCTACACACACCTGCCCACACACAGCTGCCCACACACACCTCCTGCACACCTGCCCCCCCCACCTGCCCACAAATACCTGTCCACACACACCTGCCCACACACACCTGTTCACTGCTGTCACCCTGGGCTTTCTGAAGCAGAAAGAGATCTGGGTCCCAATAGCACCAGTGAAACAAAAAATTAACCTGCGGGCAAAATGCTGGGGTGGCCTCCTAGCTCAGGGCGCCCGTGAAAATGACAGACATTGGGTTTGTAAGGCAGGGCTGTTTGCTGCCGGCCTCTAGGCCTCTCCTGGTGGTGAAGGGAGGTGTAGTTGTTTCTCCATTTGAGCTCCATATTTTACTACTTGTTTGTAGTTGAAATGGTGTTTTATATCATTTTTTCCACCCAACAGAATTAAGGCAGCCGCAGGGGTGAAGATCATGGCAGTCAGAGTCAGCAGTGAGGACCACTGGGCGGTCCAGGAGGAAGTCGATAACGGCAGCATGCAGACAAGTGCCGCCCTCACCTGCGTGGGCCATCGCCCCGACCTGCAGAGCAGGTAAGCGCCAAGACCCTCAAGGTACCTGAGCAGTGGTGGGGCTGGGGGTAGCTGCAAGAGCTGATAGCAAAATAGTGTGTGTATCAATCAAGCGTGCTCCCCACCGACCGCTCGTCAGCACAGAGCAGTCCCACGGCTTCTGCTCGGCTCCATTGTGGGACGTGCCTCTGAGGCTTTTATGCCTTAACCTCTCTATACACAAATGACCTCATTAGGGTGGCAGTCTCAAAAATTACCTCAGTCAACATTTTTCACTGCATGGGGTTTGATAATGGTATTTTAAACATTTTATTATTACCATTGTTGGCAGAAGCTGAAGACTAAAGTGGGGAAAATAGAAATAATTTTTGTGGCCAGGAGAAAATGGACTTTATTTATGGGCAAAACGAGGATGGCTGTAGCTCTTGGATAATTGCCCCTTAGTGGCTAGTACACGCCTGGGATTGTCACATGCTTAGACCAAACAGGTCTCCAGACTTCAGAAGGTTAAGTCGGGTGAACTTGGCATTGCGGGCAGGCAGCCTGTCTTCTCCAGCATAGACACCAGCCTTGGGGTTTCCGGGGCTGGGCTCACCTGGGCGGCAGAGAGGCCATTGCTAGGAATCTTGCATCAGGAAGCCCAACAGGTAGCGAGCGCTCTCTCCCCTGTGGCCACGGCCTTAGCCCCCAGGCTCTCTGCCTCCATATCCTCTCCTTTGACTGAGCTCCCTTGTCTATGGGGCAGGTCAGTGCTCTGACCAGAATGCCACTCTGACCTGCCCTCCCCACTCTGGAGCCATCATTGATTCCACTGTCACCCAGGATGAGGGTGAAAATCCTCAGCTCCCGCCCGAGTCCCTCACAGGCCTGCCACGTAATACTGTCTACTGCCCCTCGCATTCTCTGTTCCGCCTTCTCGAGTCTGTGCACAGTCCTAGGTCTGCAGTGTTAGGCTGGGAGGAGGAACTCTATCGTTGTTTGCAGAATGAATGGGTGAGTGGGTGGGAGGAGGCTGAGACTGCCTGAAGGGCTCGGGTTTGCCTCTTCCAATGAGCTGTCTGATGAGCGCTACCTGTTCCTGGGTGGCCCCAGCGGGCCACGTTGGACTCTGTCTGCTTTTGAAGATGTCTTTCAAAGGGAGAGAAGTGACTCAGGCTGAGTGGCCCAAAGCCTTCTGTTAGAGAATTATCGATCAAAGCTCTGTGTGGCTCTTACTTGAAACTCAGTGTTCTGGTCATTGTCTTTTACGTCTGGTGACAGAGCTTTCAGTCTGCAACTTACTGGACCAATGATTTTCCTAGACCTTTGTATGTGCCTGCTGAACAGTTCCAAATCCTGAGTTGTTAATATGTGGCGAGAGCCTGGGGTTTTTATACTGGTCCAGGCACCTTCGGTCATAAGCAATAGAGTGCTGCTGGGTGTCAGCTGGCAGTCTGCCACACCCCTCGGGGCTTACAGTTTGATTCTCTGCTTTGCACAGGGGCTCTGTGTGTTTGTATCCCCGGTGGAAGATGTTCTCTTGGCTGCTGGGGTGGTTATCAGGTGGGCTTTGTTCAATTGATGCCATAAACTATTATACTAATAAAGTCCCAGCAAAACAGTGACCTTTAGCCTCTCTTGTAAATGGGAAGGTTCAGGAGTAGACTGGGACCAGGAACATGTGGACACAGATAACGAGGCAGTATCCTTAGTGCCTGTCTCCTTGTCTTTCCTCCAGGTTGCCTTTTGCTCAGGCTGACTCTTCCCTCCTGGTGGCACAATGGCTGCCAGCTGCTGTCAGCATCCATCCCACTGACTTAGGCACTTTAGGAATAAAGCTTCCCTTCTCAGACAGGCCATGCCTCATGTCCTAGGGCTCGTCGTCACTGGCTCTATTGGGGGTAGCTTGGATCACGTACCCACCTGGCACCAATTGCCGTAGCCAACCCTGGATGTGGAAGGTAGATTGGCTGCACCTGAATGACATGGACTTGGAGGGGAACAGAGGGATCCCAGGAAGAAGGATACTGGGGCGGAGGGAAACAGATGGCCCTGCAGCTGCCGTCGTCTAGCCGACTCTCCTCTCGTACTGGTGTGGTCTGAGGAGCTTATGCTGCCTCTTTGGCCTCAGCGAGGCTGTCTGGGTGTTTGCTGGTGGAATCCATGGCCTGTGCATAGGAAATTAATTTGTCGAAATCTTTGACTGATCACGTGGTAACGTTTTAAGTGGAAAACAACACAGACCATGGTTGTCACTTTTGGTTTTGTGAGAATCCACTTTGCATTCTCTTTCAAAGAGCTAACAAAGGTTCCATGAGAACAAAAGTAGTTGTGTGAGGAGACTTCCAGAAGTATGAGACCCTCTCCCCTCCCAGTGTCCTCTTTCTCCTTCCCTTTCTTCACATCCAGTATCTGACCGCTCTTGGGCTGTAGGAAGGGCAGGGATTGTTGCTTTGGCATGATAATTTATGCTTATCCATTTCATAATCTAAGTAAATAATTGCTTTTTTATACTTTTTGATGACTTGTGATATGAAATGAGGTGTGAAATACAGGCTCATGGCCGGGTCTGCCAGCTAACAAAGGGAATGTATGAATAGATTCCTAATGAAACATCCTGCGGAAACTTTAATCTCGGAATGGTGACAACCTTGGGTGGAATAATAGAATATAACATACAAACTGCCTGAAACACTGTGATAAGAATTAAAAACGTGTTGAACGTTAAGACCCAATAGAAAGACAGCCATGGCCTTGATTTAAAATATTTTTAATGATCTCTCATTGTGAGGAAAGTGAGTAATGAAGATAAAAACCAGGTGATAAAGGGTAGGGTTGCCAGAAGAGGAGAGAAGAGATTAGAAAAATAAGCAAATCTGGAAGTGTTCAGAACAGATAACAGCGAACCAGAAGAAATGAAAGCTAGATGATGGGCCGTTTGCATGGAAGCCATGTGCCACCAGAGAGCTCGGGACACGGCTGTTCCTTGAATGATTTCTGTCTGGCTGTTGGAACCCAAACCTCAGAGCAAACAAGCTGCAACTTTTTACATGGCTGGAAGCCATAATGCAGAGCACATTCTCATCTGAACATCAGCACGGACAGAGGAAGGGGAGTTTGTGCTTCCACATGGAAGAGCAAATTCCTGCAACAGGTTCCTGCAAAGAAATAGACACGGCTGCATTTGTAACCCCGCTCAAAGTAAAATGGACATCAAAAAGTCAAAGTGACCAGAATGTTGCCATATTTGAAAATCTGGATCTCATCTTTCTGTTTTTATTTGCATGCTTTCTTTCATAAAATATTATAAGTGACTGAGCAGAGGAAGGGATTACCATTTTAATTAACTCAACTAACCCATTGCTTTTTGTGAAACTTAACAGTTGAACATAAAAGCAAAAACCTGTGCTAATGTAAGAAAGTTGCAGTGTCAACTGTCGTTTTATGGATTTGTGAAACATGAGCAGGCTAAATCTTTCCTTTTGCTTAATGACTCTTATTCTAGTAGGAAAAAAAAAGGGACCAGTTCACAGTTAGATACTTCTAACAGCTGCTCTGTTTCTGAGAAGTAGGGAGAGTTTTTCTACTTGACTCAGTTTTACATTGGTTTCGTCCCTTCTGTAAAGTGTTTTATTACGAGTAAAAGGTAGTACACCTGGGGCATTTTGGTATGTCTTTGAGAACAAGTTTGGGTGATTCTTTTGTCTATTCCTTATTTTATTTAAAAACCATATTATGCCTGTTAGGTTCCAGACACTATTTTAAGTCATTTAGAAAAATAAACTTTAAAAAGTCTAAAGTAAGAATCCTGTGAGGCAGTAACTGTTGTTATTCTCATTTAACAGATGGGCAAACTGAGGCACAAGCGGTTTAAGTGACTTGCTGAGGCCACAGAGCCAGTAAGTGGCTGAAACCATCTGACTTCAGAGTCGACCCACTTCCCCACTGCTCTGGGCTGCCTCAGGTGGAGCTGCGATGCACGCCCATCGCGTCCTCCTCCTTCCTGTGCTTCCTCTCTCTGGCTCACGCTGGACAGAAGAGCATGCCCACCGCACCGGCAGACCGCCTGGCATGTGGAAATATGGCTGCAGCCGGTTGAATGATGGCTCCCCAAAAGCTTCATGCCCATGTCCCCACCTGTGGACATGGATGTGACCTTATGTGGCAAAAAGGCCTTTGTGGGCATAATCAAGTTAAGGACCTTGGGATGAGACGATCCTGGGTGACCCATTGGGCCCTAAGGCCAACGACAGGTGTCCTTATAAGAGAGATGCCCAGAGAAGACAGTCAGGGGAGGGCTCGGAGGGGGACGGCCACAGTCAAGGAGGCCAGGGAGGCTGATGGCTACCCGGTGCTGGAGGATGCAGGAAGGGGGCTCTGCTGAGGTCCAAAGGAGCCTGGACCCTCCACCCAATTCCACATGCCCGGCCTCCGGAACTGCGAGGGCATAAATTTCTGATGTTTCAAGTCCAAGTCTGTGGTCTTCTGTTACAGCAGTCGGTGGAAATGAATGCAGGAGCTTAGTGAGTACTTGTGGAATGTGTGAAGCAGGACTTGCCAAACCTGGCTGAACATCAGAGTAAAGGCCTGTGAGTCTTTAAAACGACACCCTCCTGGACCTTAGCTCCAGGGCTCCAGGTGGTGGTGGCACTTAAAACAGGCTCGAGAGTCGCTGGGAGGCAGGAATGAATGAAATGTTGCGGAAATTTCTATGAGAAATGAACAACACTGTAAGAAAATAAAGATATTCCATCTTTAACAACTTGAGGATTTGAAAATAGGGATTTAGAAACACACAGTTCTTGGATTTCCAGTGCATTTGAACACGTGCTGTGCTCTGAGTACCAGCCACCACACTTCACGAGGGGTCTGACATTTAGAAAGACCCCAGGCCCCGGGCCTCTCTGTCGCGGATGGCCCCATCTACGGGCCGGAGGTTGATTGTTTTAATTCATGCTCAAAAGCAGCCGCAGAGTTCTCCTACATGAAGCGGAGGACACTGCATCCCCTCTACACTCAAAAGGCCAGCAGAAGAGAAGAAAAAAAGGAAATATTTGAAAAACATTGTCCCCTTTGTACCTCAAGATGACTCTGTTAGTGATAGGGGAGGGGCTGCAACTCAGAGGCACCCAGGCCATACAGTGGTAGAGGGCCAAACTGGGATTCGAACCCAGTCCTCAGGATCCTAGGACAGTGCCTGGTACATGTGGGTGCTTGTGGCAGTTTGGTGAGTCCCGAAAAGAGAAAGATTATATTTTTAAACTATTCCTGTGGGTGTGATACCCTTTGATTGCATTAAATTCGGTTGAGGTCCCTTTGCTTAGATTGCTTGGTAAGATCACGTTAGGGCTTTCGATGGGACCACAGTAGTGGGCAGGATTTGTGTTGAGGCGCCGCCTTCTTGTGGGGCTGGTTAAAAGGGAGACAGAGCGCAAGACAGACTCAGGGAAAGGAAGCCACCACTTTTGACCCCGCCACGTGAGGGAGCACTAGAGGATCGCCTAAGCACGAAGTCCCTGAGAGGGTGGGCTCACGGGGCAGCTCAAGAGAAGCCGGTGAGCCGGGGAAGGCTGAGCCCGCGGCAGGCATCGGCGGCGTCTTTATTCGCCACGTGCTGGGACAACAGGGTCAACAGAGGCTGACTTGGGTGAGAAAGCACCTCTCACGGTGCCTCGGTTTGGACTTCCCATGGCCTTGGAACTGTAAGCTTTTACCCCAAATAGCTCCCCTTTATAAAAGCCAACCCATTTCTGGGACTTTGCATCATCAGCCTTTTGGCAAATGAAAACAGCTCCCAACAGATAGCCAGTGAAGGATTCTAAGTCCAGCCCTCTCCTCTCAGCATGAGCCTTACCTCAAAAAGACGAGCGGTGCCCAAGGGAGACTTTGCCAAAGGCCAGTACTTTGGTGGGATTTGGGTGTGCCCCCAATTCCCAGTTTAAACCACATCACCTGAGACCTAGGAAGCTCAGGCACAATCACCACATTGCCAGTTTCTTGCACTGTGAGTCCTTGTAGAACTAGAAATAGAGAAGTTTCTCTCCTGGCAAACCCCAAGTGTCATTTCGCATCTGTCAGGCCCTCTCTTGCTGAGTGCAGATTTCATTTTGAATGTGGGATTTAACTTCTAGATCTCGTCACCTTGTGCAGACAGAAATCGGGCCAGAGCAAACTGGGAACTGTCTTTCTAAAGTTCTGCCAGCACCGTGATTTTAAACCTGAGTCCTCTCCCCAAATTTCTAATGGGCAGTTAGTAACACTAACCAAGGGTAATTTGCAGAGCTACTTCTTAAGAGGCGATGCCAATGAGAATGGCTCTTCATTGGATCATTTATGTTGGCATTTGCTTTTCAGTAATTTTTAGAAATTTTATTATGACACCTTCCCATGGATCACCATCATCAATCAGATTGTTCATTAAAAGTATGAACCTTCTTCTGATGCAGCACAAGTCTTTGAAAACGGACCTTTGAGTGCCTGCTTCCCTCCCCACCCCCACCTCCTTCCTCACAGTCTGCTGGAGAAACTTCTCCCTGATTTGAAAGCACTCATTTTCCCTCAGCCTGCCTCCAGCAGGGGCCAGTTCACGCGCTGGGCCTTTAAATTTCAAGAAAAGGTTCGTTTAGTTTTCCTTCCCTTTATGGGTGAGAAGAAATCTTCTGAGTCTTTGAAAAGGACCCAGGTTTGATTTCACCCAGCCTGTGGCCAGCGTCCTGTGCTGCTCTGCACAGGTGAAGGCTCAGTGGTCGTCCGCGTTGTGCTGCGTGCGAGGAGTTCCCATCCTGTCCCTGGACACGGTGTCTGGCAGCCGGATGCGTCCAGAAGGGGCATGGAAGCCCCTTGCCCCCGAAGATGCTCCTCGGTCCCGCCTTTGCCCCTTTTCCTCCCGATGTTCATTCTGACTTGTCCTCGAGCTCCAGGAGTGCAGACACTGCTTCTTTCCACACCCAGCGTCAGGGCCACTTTAGGGACCTGGTACAGATTGACTGAAAGAAGGAAGCAGTGGGGAGGCGTGAGTGTGTTAGGGGCACCTGCTTTCCCCTGGGCTTCGCTCTCTCCTGCTAACGCTCCAGAAGGAGTGCTAGAGCGCCGGGTTGGGTGAGCATGGGTGCCACGTCCACTGGTAGCTGGTGGGTTTGACTTTCCAACCGCTGATAATTGGATCATCGCTCTGATGTGGTGTGCAAGTGGTTTAAAAGGGGGTCGCCTGGTGGGGGTGGTGGGTGGCGGACGGGCCCTTTAGATAGGGTGGGCAGAGAAGGCTGCCAGAGGACATGCGGTTGGCTCTGCGAGGTGAGGAATAAGGAAGGCCAGGCACGCAAAGCCGGGGAAAGCTCTGTGGGCAGAGGGCATGGCGCGCAGGGCTCCTGGGCAGCCAGGGCCGCGCAGAACCATGGGGACCTGGCCGAGCTTGAGCGTCGCTGCCCAACAGTTGTCCTCATGCTGCGTCCTCTGCTCCCATCCCACGGTGTTTATGAAGTGCCTCCACCTGCCCAGCACTGTTCCAGGCACTGGGGTCTGCTGGGAATAAAGCCTGCAGGACTGTCATTACTCCCCTGGAACTCATGTTTTGGGGTGTGCGTGGGGGGTGGCAGGTCTCCAAAGAAAGAAATATAGAATAACCCATCAGGTGGTACTCAACACTAGTAAGAAGACTAAAGCAGGCGGGGGGACAGAGTGGCAGGGACGTTCTGTTTCAGACAGGGTCTTTGGGGTAGGGTCTTAGGGACAGGGCCTTGAGGGATGGATGTGAGAGTACGGGTCGGCTCGACGTGGGAGAGGACTCTTCCCCCAGGCCCCGGGGCAGCTGGCCCTGGTGGGCTCAGGCCTCAGCTTGGGGGCCAGTGAGGCTGGCGTGGGGCGAGCGGGGGTGGGTGTAGGGGCCAGCTCAGAGAGGGGGCAGGGGGTTGGATTATTAAGGGCTTGCTAGCTCTGAAAGGGCTCTGGGTTCTATTTCAGGGCTGGTGGGCAGCTACTGCAGTGTTCTGCATGGAAGCGGCATGCTGTACTTTATATTTTTAGAAGTGTGCTGGTTGCCAGGTAGAGAAGGGTCTGTAAGGAGGAAGGCTGGAAGCTGAGAGACCAGGTGGATAGACAGTCCTGGGGCTAGCTGAGACGAGACACGTCTTACTGCCTTGGTCACGGGATGCCCCCACGTTAATGATGATATAATGAGAAAAAGCATATACTGAAGCAAGCGGTGAACAGGCCGAGAATCAGAGGGCCTGGCTCTGTCCACTTTGGTGGAAGGGCCGGTGGGAAGGGGTGGGAACCTCAGGGGAGGCTGGGGTCAGAGCCCGAAGGAAGCGTGTTGGGCCATGTGCTCAGGGACATCTTGCTTTCTGTGGACATCCTCAGTGGAAATGGATGATGCGCTCAGATGTCCCCTCACCCCACCTCTCCCATGTGACCCCTTGTCATGGGCAGGAAAGTCCAGGGCTGGGAGTAGGCCATGCCCATTTTCAGGGCTGGAGGCTTCAGGGGTATAGATGGTGGTGGCCAGTGTCCTTGACCGGGCGTCTTACCTTTTGTGCCAGCCAGAGGTGGCTAGATCGAGAAATAAAGTGATCCAGGAGGCTAAAACCAGGATTTGGTCCCTGGTACTTCCAGGGACGTCCGCCTATTGTCTCGCTCTCTGGGCCTCTGCTCCACCCCGGTCTTGTAGAGATGGGGGCTTTAAAGCCCTGTTCCTGTGCTACGGACACAGAGCCACTCCCGGGACACAGGCTCTTTGTTCCTGCCCTGCCTGGGATGTTGGCATGGAGCAGCGGATTGGCTGCTCCTTGGAGAATTAGTTCTCCAGATCCTGTAAGTGAGAGCAAGGTGCCGTCTCCGTGGTAAGCCATGCTGGTTGTGCTCAGTCGGGTGCATCTGTAGGCTTTTCTTTAATTGGAATATCACCACCCTGGTCGCACAGGGAGTTTGGTGCCTGGAGAAAGCTGCCTTTTGTTGAGAGGCAATAGGTTGGTGGGCAAAGGGGATCCTTGAATATTTTCTCTGATATCCAAGGAGCATGACTTACCCTACCCATACTGCCTTGTCGTGGGTACCATGGTGTGACCTATTAATTATGAGCTTTGCCTTTGCCAGCTGGGGGTGCAGAGACTGAGAATTTCATTTCTGATGGATCAAGTTGCTTATTTAACAAGCAGTTCATTAGAAAGTATAAAAACTAACCAGGACTGGCTTCAGCCTTTAGCCACAGCTGCTGGGACTGCCAGGCTGCAGTGGAATCAGCGGGCTTTGACGTGTGTGCGTGTGATGTTCCGTGATCACTTGGTGCCAGGCAGGTTCCATGTGTCTCGGCATGAACTTGGCTCAGATTAATTTTCACCTTAGTGAGGACTGTTTTCCTTTCACAATTTGCTTTGGTTCCACAGAGTTCAGAGTTAGCTCATTTGGTTTAGGAATAGTCGAGAAAAGCCCTTGGAAATGAAAAGGCAAGTTGGCCAAGAAAAGTGGGAACCAGGAGGCATTTACTGGAGCATTTGCATCTGATTCTCAGTGAGTGATGGGCAGTGTTACAGGTTGGCTTTCGTTCCCCAGAAGACATAGTTAGGTACCAACTCATTGGAACCTGTGAATGGGACCCACCCTATTTGGAAATAGGGTCTTTGAAGAGGGGAGTAGTCAAGACAAGGCCAAACTGAGTCCAAAATGACAGGTGTCCTCATGGGAAAGGGGGAATTGGACACAGGAAGACAGAGAGAAGGAGGCCATGTGGCAGCAGGGGCAGAGGTGGAAGAGAGCACCTGGTAACTGCCAGCAGCCGGAAGAGGCAAGGAAGGCTTCTTCCCTGCAGGTTTCAGAGGGAGCATGGCCTGAGGACACCTCCATTTCAGACTTCTGGCCCCCAGAACTGGGAGGTCATAAATTCCTATTGTTTAAAGCTGCCCAGTTGGTGATGCTTTGATATGGCAACCATGGGAAACCAAGACAGGCGGGCACTTCATTACCTCAGAGGATGCCATGTGCTGCACCTCATTGTTGATGAGTCTTGGCCAGAAACCTTCGGGAATCAGCTGCCATAGGTAGCACCTTCAGAGATGCTTATTATGTATTTTAAATAATTGGAGATTTACAGGATTTAGACTCAGCCTGAAAATGACCACTTCCTTCCTTGGTTGTAAATGGCCATGTTGAGTGAGGCTCTCCCCCCGATGCCTGTTAGTGTCTTTGCTGTGAAATATTGCAGCCATCGAGGCGATGCCAGGGTCTTGAGGAAAGAAGTTCTCTCAACACGTGCTCTAAGTGGCTTTATTTCAGGAATGACACTTCTATCACCTCCCTCTTTGAAATGCTCTCCAGTTCATCCGGGATTTCTAGGCTTGTAATCATAACTGACCATGCTGATAGTATCCTGAGCTAGACAAAGAAGGAGATGCGATGTTTTGTATTTTCTGCATTCTCTATTCTACCCATGCCAAAGCTAGGTGTTTTGCTTGCAGTTCACTAGGAAATGCCATGTAGTTCTTCTCGTTTTTCATTTTAGAAGACTTTCCAGACAGAGTGCTAAACCCGAGGTACTTGTTGGGTGTGTTAGTTTCCTATGGCTGCTGTAATGAATCACCACAAACTTCGAGCTTAAAACAATTCAGAGTCATTCTTTTGTGGTTCTGGAAGTCAGAGGTCTGAAATCAGTCTCAGCAGGCTAAAGTTGAGGTGTTGGCAGGGCTGGGTCCTTCTGGAGCTCCAGGAGAGAGCCCGTTTGCTGTCCTTCCCCAGCTTTAGAGGCTGCCTGCACGGCTCCTCCGTCACATGGCAGGGCACGTGGTGGCATCTGCCAGTCTCTCCCTTCTCTTCTGGGTTCACTTGCTTTCAGCATCTTGTTTCCCTGGCTTTCTCTCCTTGAATTTCATTCTCTTACAAAGGACTCCAGTAAGAGGATAAGACCCACCCTGGGCTACACCTTACCTGAAGTGACCTCAGCTAACGGTCCTGCTTACAATAGATTTACACCCAGAGGAGTGGATTAGCTTTAAGAACATGATTTTTTGGGGTACATACAGTTTCAAATTACCATACTCCACCCTCTGGACCCCAAAAGACATGGTCTTTCCATGGGCAAATACATTGACCCATCACAGTATCCCCAAAGCCTTAAGTCATTCCCGTAAGAATACTAAGTACAAAGTCTCCTCAAAATCAGGTATAAGTGTGGTCTGTCCTGGGGCACAGTTTCCCTCTGGCTGTGGAGCTGTGAAACCTAGAGAACAAGTTATCTTCTTCCAATATACAAAGGAGGAACAGTCATAGGATAAACATTCCCATTCCCATAGGGAGAAACTGGAAGGACATCAGGGGTCACAGGTCCCAAACAATCCCGAAATCCTGATATTAGATTTCAAGTCTGAGAGTCATTTTTGGAATGATGTTTTGTCCTCTAAGCCTGATGAAGTGGCAGCCCCACCCTGTTGAAGGGCTTGTGCGAGAGCCATGCTCTTCCCAAACACTGGAGTAAAGGCTCCAACATCTTCAAGAATTGGGGTGGCAGCTGAGCTCTGGGCTCTACCCTCACCAAGCATTGTGGTGGCAGGCAAATTCTCTGCAATCCTCCAAGCATCTGAGACCACTGGGGTGGTAACTCTTTTCCTGAACAAGGGAAGGCCCCCCCTCTCCAAGCTCCAGGGCATACTCATCCTTTCCAGTTTTTCTGCAGGGTGGAGTTTAGACATTTCCACCCTGGTTGCCAAGAAGCACGCCAGGTGTAGGATCCCGCAGTTTCTAGAGTACAGTGCGTTCTTATTATCTGAAATAGCTATGTTCTATGAAGTTGCCACAAACATAAATTAGCAAATACTGACCCATGGCTTCTAGGGGAAATCCAGGGTTAGGTTCTTGTGTGCCTCTGTTCACAACATTTTTATCAGCTGGTCAATACAAACTTTTTTTAAATGTGTGTTTCTGTTTAAAGACTCCTTATTTAAAATATATCATTGATTTATCAACTTTGAAACCACAGCCAACAGCACACGCCTAATAAACCCTATTTAACGCATGAACTTTCTCTGCAAGGCATGTCTCAGCCTTCTTGTGCTTAGGAACACTAGACAGCACTTCAGCACTACACTTGGGGGTCACCAACAGTAAAATCACTAACAGAAAGTACAAAAATGTGATAGCTATGCCACTAAATTTATCATGAAAAGGACACTTGTTTATAGTAGGAGAGCTGAACAAGGAGGTGGGCATCGCTGTGTTCACCTGCACCTGGGAGCATGCGTGTCAGGTGACTCCAGGTATTTCCTGTTCTGCTCATGTCCACAGATGGCCGTGAAAGTGCTGCAAGCATCGGTTTTGGGTTACAAATCAACTTTGTGAGAAGATGAATAAAAAATACCTTTAAAGGTATGGTTGGTTAAGCTGAGGTCAGACTGGATTAGAGAGGACCCTGGCGTCCTCCTTGGAAGAGGAGGTTGTGGCACAGAGGTACAGGGAGCGAAGCAGCTGCGAGCCAAGGAACGCTGAGGCCTGCTGGCCAGCAGCCACTGGAGGCTGGTGCAGCCCTGCCTGAACCTTGATTTTAGACTTCCAGCTTCCAGAGCTGTGCGACCGTCAATTTCTGTCACTTTAAGCCCCTTCGGTTTTGGGTGCGCTGTCATGGCCAGCCCTAGGAAACTAAGACAGACGGCGGAGGCCCTGGGGGGAATTACAGCCGTGAATTGAATAGCAAGTGTCCATGAGGGGTTTGCAGCTTTGGAGAAGGACCTCAAATTGAGGTCCTTGGACTGAAGATCTGGGAGACGAGGGGCCATGCAATGGCCGTCAGGGGCCGGTGGGGCTGTAAGGGGCAGCCGGGACCAAGGCCCAGCTGGGACTGGGGACGGCAAGGAGGTGGGAGGCGGGGTGCAGGGAGAGGCTGGAGGGGCAGCCCAGGGGAGGTCTCCCAGGGGCTTCGGGGACATCCTTCCTGCCCTTCTGGCTCAAACGAACCATCCGGGCTGGCGGCCCTGCTTGCGCTTCTCTCCCACCCTGCCCCCGTCGCCTGGGCAGCTTCGAGGGTCGCAGTGGAGACGTGGGCAGAGCCCGGCTGCCTGGGTCTTACCAGCCGTGGGACGTGGGTGGGTTCCTCGGCGCCTTGGGCCCTCGCCACTGCAGTGAGGCTACGAGGGCTGCCCCACGGCCGTCCTCCTCCCCGACAGGCACGGGGTTTGTTTTCTGTTCTTTTTTAAAGTTATAGACTATTTTAAGCGTACTTACAAATGCAGAGGACATTGCAGCGAACATCCATCCATCACATAGCTTTGTCGTGATTTAGCTTTTTGCCAGATTTGCTGCAGGGCTTGAAAAATACAAGAACCAAAAGAAACAAAGGAAACTCCCCTGTCTCATTCTCCCACCTGCCTCGACCCTGAATCACATGCTTATCACGGTTAGCAATGATCTGATAGACGGTGTGTTGGGCGTGTTTTCAGACTTCACATGAATGGGATCGTGTGGTAAGAGCCCTTCCGCAGCTCACCCCTTGTGCTCAGCGCGGCGTTTTCTAAGTTAATCTCTGTTGGTATGTGGCTCTAGTTCTTCTGTTCCCCTTGATGTGTAGTTATTCCATTCTACAGCTGTTCTGTGATTTACTTACTCTTCCGCTGATGGGTGAATGTTATTTAAATTTTTTCCCCCGCAGCATTCCGTGCCCATTCTTGGACAAGTAATCTTGAGTAGGTCCTCAGGGAAAGTGGCTTTCAAACTGGAGGTGAGAACCCACTAATGACAAGCATACCAAAAGGGAAATGGAATCGCCCAGCGCAGAAGAGAAGGCACCGGCCCATGGCATGTGGGATGGGTTGATTGTGGCCTCCAAAAAGGCTGAATTCCGAACCCCACGTCTGCTGTTGTGGACTTGTTTGGAGATAAAGTCTTTGTAGATGTCATCAAGTTAAGATGAGGCCACACTGGAAGAGGGTGGGCCCTAAGCCCAGGGCCTGGTGTCCTTGTAAGGGGAGGAGAGATACAGAGAGGAGGAGCCATGAGAAGTTGGGGCAGAGCACCAGCTGCACATCCAGGAGCCGGGGAGGCATGGGAGGAGGGGAGCACGGCCCCCAGCACCCTGAATCGGGGGCTCTGGAACCGTGAGAGAATCAGCTTCTGCTGCTCAAGACACCCAGATTATGGTCATCCGTTAGGGCAGCCCCAGGAAGCGACTACCATGTACAGTACGGAAAAGTGCGATTTTGTAACGTTGTAGGGTCTTTGTGTGTGTGTGTTCTGAGCTGTCCCGAAAAATCTACTTATTACCATGGGTTGGAGTGAAACAATATGCTGCCAAAGTGCCAGGATCGTACTCAGCAATGGAATTCCTACATCCTTGCGTGTAAGTGTCATCAATTTTCTGTGTTGCCAAATCAGTCCTCAAAGTCGTTGTACCAACTGGTATGTCGCATTTGAGGTTAGAAAGTTTCTTAACTTTCTGAAAGGAGAGGATTTTTCCAGAAGCCTATCCTCGTATATCTCATTGTGAGTTGTTGTTCTTTTGACTTTATTTTATAGACATGCCTTTGGTGTTTTGTTTTCTTAGAGAAACACTCATCTTAATGACATGCTATTTAATTTCTCTGCTGTCAAGAGGCAGAATTAAGTTATTCCTTTTTTTTAAAAAGAATGATTTAAGTAGGAAATCATGAATGCAAAATGCTGTAGTTAAAAATCAGTAGATAAGCTGATGGATCATCTGTCACTTGGCTCTTGCAATAAAGGGAAAGAAAGTGATACTTAATCATTTTCAAAAAATAGAAACAATGATGATGGATTTGGTGTATTTTGATGCTGAATGACTCATTAGGGAAAACTGCTATTTTCCAGTTATTAAAGGAACTAGTACCTTCCATTTCCCCCTTGATCAGACAGGACAAATCAAAGAATTCTTTTTTTCAAGGGCATATGAGGTCCGTTTAAACTGTTTAAACATGTGAACAGTTGCTACTAATCATTGACTCAACTGGAAATCCTATATCTAGGTGGCAAATCGGTGACCCACAAACCTGTTTTGTTTGGACCACACATTGTTTATTTTTACCCCCTTCCTTTTGGTCTTACTTTGTAAAAATCAGGAGATACTACAAAGTGTGGCGATACTAGATGATCTGGCAGCATTGGGTTAGCATTTGTGAGTGGCCACACTGGCTGCTCAGCTCAATAGACACCGTGCTCTCGTGCGCACTACAGTCTCCCACGCTCCCCATCGTGCCCCTGAAACTGGGGTTGGCTGGGTGCTGGCTGGTGTTTACCACCACGGATGTAGTGATGCTCTTCTCACAGGAAAGAAGTGTGTCTTGATATCACCATTTTTCAGCTCTGTGACTCTATGGGATTGAATGATGTGCCCCTCCCCACCCATCATGTCTACCTGGAACCTCAGAGCAGGACCCTCTTGACCCTCTGTGGAAATAGGGTCTCTGCAGGATTAAGGTGAGGGTGGAGACCCTGGATTAGGGGGCCCTGAGTTCCAGGAGTGTATCCTCAGGGGAGACAGAAGAGGATACAGAGACAGAGGAGAAGGCCATGTGGAACTGGGAGGGATGCAGCCACAGCTAGGGGACCCCACAGGATGCAGCAATCCCCAGAAACAGGCGAGAGGCAGGGCACAGCTGCCCGTCAGCGCCTCCCGAAGGCACCACGGGCCCCTGCGTTGGACCCCAGCCTCCACCTGTGAGTGCACAGGTTTCTGTTGTTTGAAGCCACCCAGTTTGGGGTCATTACTTACGGCCCCCCAGGAACCCAAGGCAGTACCCTTAGACATGCTATTAAGGTTCTTGTGTTTCCTCTTTTAATTTTTAAAAGTCTTTAAAACTGGGTGAATAATAGTACTCACCTTAAAGGGCTGTTGTGAGGATCAAAGAAGTTTAGATGTGTAAAGCATTTCAACTGCACCTACAATAATTTAAATTATTGTATCAGCCATGCCTCTGTTGGGTGGGAAATGCAGACAAAGAGATGGAGTGTTTCAAGATACATGAGAAAGCATATTTCTTTGTAGGAACAAAGAATATTCTTCTATGTTTAAATAGGACAACAGAAGATTTCTAAGTTGAAAGAAACAACTAAGATACCCATGAGAAACAAAATTCAGGACACTCTGTGATACACAGAGAAGGCATATGCTGGAAAACTTAATGAATCCATGAAAGGGCTTAGGTTTCCAGCAGGCCTTCTGCCCACGCGCAGAGGAGCCGCTGCTGCCGCTGCACCTGCAGTCGTGGCTGACTCTGCACTTGGTCCCCCTCACGGAGGGAGCTGCTGGCCCCCCAAGCATCAGAGCCCCTCCTGGCCCCGTGTTCTCCATTGCCTTGAGGAGAACTCCCTGGGACCCAGGGGAGAGGAGCTCGTGTAGAGCAGGGGTGCCGGGGCTGCAGGCAGAGAGCTGCGTTCCTGGCGCTCCTGGGCTCTGTCGGCCCCGGGAGCTGGTGACCCCAGACTCCGGGGATTCTGCTGCAAGCCCAGCTCTCCTGCCCCTCCCTGCAGGCTCACTGCGGGGATTAAATGGAGTAAAACAAAAAAGCAGCTTCTTCCCTCGGCAGAAATCCACCCCAAAGACGTGACTCCAGATGCAGCGCTTTTTGAAGATTTTTTCCTCTAAAATGGATTTTTTTTTTTAAAAAGCAGAGTTTACACAATTAGGGGAATGAACATGGACCCTTACAGAGCATTTCAAGTTGCATTTGGGTTTCTCCCCAGAAGCGCTTTCGGATTCCCCTTTTACCTCTGTCAAAGCCCTCAAGCAATAAAGCCATCACTGCGGGAGTCCTGGGTGGGGCGGGCCCGGGCAGGTTGAAAAGGCTCCCGCCCGGGGCCTGCTGCGGGCCTGGTGTGCTGCGGCTGCCTGAAGAGGGAACCTGGAAGGGGTTGTTTAAACTCCTGTCAGCCGACGCCGGCGGGGCTCGAGTTGGGATGGTTTTGTGGTTTGTCTGAACCTCTACAGGAAGGTAAAATGCCACCGTCCTTTAGATGTATGGTCTTTGGAGTCAGCGCTGGGTTCCAATCCAGGCCCTGTCATTTAGTCATGGTGCGACCTTGGGTGACACAAGACCTCCGTGACTCAGTTTCTCACCTGTGATCTGGGGAAAAGACTAATACCCACTTACTGCGGGGATTAAATGAGATGATTCACGTAAACTGTTGAGTTTGGTGTCTGGGGAACAATCTCTTCACAAAGGGAGGAGAAGTTTGGGAGCAAGGGCCCTGTGCGGCAGGGGACCCCACTGTGTCTGAGCCGAGCCCCTGGGAGGTGTGCCTCTCTGTGGCGTTTGATCAGCTGGTGTAAAGCCAGGCTGTCCTGTAAGTGGATCGGCGTTTCTGGCAGTCGAAATGCCTATCTTTGCATGGCATCTCTGGATGCTAATTTAAGTTTTGACAAATGCTGAGAGGATGGACGAAGCGGATCTGGGGGTCAGGGTTGGCCCCTGGTCTCCAGTCGGTACCCCTTAGACACTGGCCAACCACTCCCTGCAGTTCACGAGCAGGCCTCCAGTTTCTCCTTATCCCAGGACACGGTCGGATTCCCATTTGTCATCCTGATTCTCTGACATGCTGACCAGCTCCTCCACTCACCAGAGACCTTCCCTTCTGCGAGGGTCTATCGTGGAAAAAGCAGCGCCTGCCTTGGGTGGCGCTGCCTGCAGCACTTCCAGCCTCTCCTTCTCCAAGCAGAGCGCGGGCTTCTGTCCTTCCTTTCACTCACACACGTCAGTCAATAGTTCTCGGAGCCTGAGGTGCGCAGAGGAGGGGGTCCCAGAGGTTCCAGGGTAGCCCGCCGTGGCCCAGCAGTGGCCAGGAGAAGGGCGCTGTGGGTGGAAACGTTTATGGGCCGTGAGCTTTGAACTTGGTGCGGGGTGGGGTGGGGGCTCATGGGATGTCCTGTGTCTCCCGGGGCTCCACAGAGCCAGAGACCCTGCTGAGGGCAGTGCTGACGTGCCCTCGTCCGTGACTGTCAGTCCCTGGTCGGCTGCTAAGTGGCAGTTCTGGGACCCCTGCTGGAAGAGGTGACGGTTCTCCACTGGAGGGGTTTTGAGGAGCTGGTAACAGCCACGGCTGTGGGGTTTGCCTTCCGTGTGATGGCCTGGTACTAGTTCTTTCTTAAGATAGAAAGTGAATTGATCTTCAGTTGAAATGGAAACAACTTATAATTAAACATTTGCAGCCAAAGTGTATTTATAGTTAAGGTAGTTACATTTTTCATTGCCAGCAGATGCCAGTGAAGCAAGAAAAATGTGTGTGCGTGTTTAAAATCTGTTAACAATGGTAGTCTTTATTCTATTTGTTTTCTCTGGTGCCTTAGTGACAAGAAAATAGAAGGCAATTGTGCACCGTGAAATTGAGTTGAATTGGGAAGGGCAGGGCTCGTGAAAAGTGTATTTTTTTTCCTGTGGCAATTCATTCAAGTTGCCTTCACCGTCTGTTAAAAATGTTTTATCTATTTGGGGTTTGCTGGGTAGAAGTAAGTGTCTTTTCCACACTATTGATCCACTCACTTCTCCTTTGTCTTAAAGATGAGGTTGGTCACTTGCCTCATTTGTACACAGAAGGTTTGAGATCTGTAGCTGGATAAAACAATCCTAAGTAACTGGAATAATATCTCTCTGTTATATCTGCTTTGTATTCTGTGTAGAACATTCCTCTTTATTTTAACTTTGCATAATTTAAAAAGTAATACAAAGTCATTGTTGAAAAGTTGGAAAACAAAAAGCATGAAGAACCACTATTAATATTTTTTCCTAGTTCCATTTAGTGTTTTCAGCCTATGAATTTATTACAATTTTCTCTCCTGCTTTTTTCAGCTTAACTTCTTTTCATAGGTTTTTGCCATTGTGGTTGCAAACTTACTATAAACTTCTGATAGCTCCTCACTGTTATCTCAAATGGGTGCAACAAAATTTACTTAACAGTTTCTCTAGTAGAGGCCAATTAGGTTGTTTCTAAATATTTTACTGTTCTAAATAAATCTTGAATCTTTGTCTTTTACATTCTTTCTTTAGGTAAATTCCCAGATGTGATTTCACAGGGTATTGACATTTTAAAAGATTTATTATAGAATTTTCAAAACTTCTTTCCAAGAAATACTAGTTAATACTCAACAAGACATATATGATATACACATCTTATCTTTGTAGCACTGAGTGCTATCATATTAACATTCTTGCTTATTTGATAGGTGTGAGCACATATTTAACTATTTTCTAAATTACTTTTTCTCTCTAATGGTGCTGAAAAAAGATTCCAAGGTTTATTGGCCATTTATATTTCTGTTTTTGGATATTGTTTTTCCACATCTTTGGCAGTGAAGCACAGTGGTTGAGAACACAGGCTCTATGTGTTTGTGTCCTGTCACTAACTAATGACCTTGCTACCTCAGTCCCTTCATTTGTAAAATGGGGACAATAATGTGCCACCTATGCCATTATCAGTTTATTGTTTCTCAGCTCCACTTCATGCTTGCTCTGGAATAATGGGGTGGACTCCACGCATTTCTCCTTTGCGGTGAGCATGGTATTAAGCTTCGCTGGTAGAGGGTGCTGGAGAGACACGCAGGAGGCAAGGCCCTCTGTTTTGTCTTCTTGCCACTGCTTAGCTTCACTGGTGTGTGTGGTGGACATCCAGTGAACACATGAGACACAGAATAAAGTATCCAGTTCAGTTCTTCATACATAGAAAGCACCCAATAAGTTTTAGTTCTTTTCCTTCCCCAATTCAAGTCCTCCACTGTCAGAGAGAAAGAAGTACTTCATTTGGCATTCATAATAATATTATGAAATCATCAAGGTAGGTGTTATTTTATCTACTTTTGCAGATGAATAAAAACCAGGACACAAAGGTTTTTTTTTTTTTTTTTTTTTTTTTAATGATTTAGCTCCACACAGGTAGTAGTTAGTAGCAAAGAAGGGACCTGAGTGTTGCCTCTGGGATTTGTTTTTACTTTACTTAGAAGGTAATAAATTACTCCATCCTCTGCAGATCCGTGGTTAATTGTACCTTTCATCACTGTGAAGCGACTCTCTTTATCTCTATTTGTACTTTTTGTCTTAACATCTACTTTGACATTACTATTATTATACCAGTTTTCTTCTGGTTACTGTTTGCATGGCGTATGTATTTTTCAAACTTTTAATTTCAACTTTGTGTCTTAGATGTTTTAGTTGTCTTCCTTGTGTTTTTTTATTTTGCCACTGTCAATCTTTTGCCTATTAAATTGCATATTTTGTCCATTTACATTTAATGTGATTATAAATATTTTGTGTTCTAACCTATGATTTAATTTTTTTCTCATTGCCCCTTCTCCTCTTTATTCTTTTCTTGCTTTCTTTTGGATTCATTGAAGGAAAGGAGGGAAAAATAAAAAAAAATTAGCTTGGAAGTTATACAATATTTTATTATTTTATTCCACGTCTTTTCTACTTATCAAAGTCTAATATTTTTGGACGATTCCTTATAATATTCTAATTCTGTCTATCATTCTTGCTACTTACATGCCACTGTTGTATTTTTTTATATTTTTTTCAATAAAAGACATTATTAGTGTTGTTTTATGTAGGCAATATTCACTTATTTTACCCATGTATTTGCCATTTTCTTTGTTCTTTTTACTTTCTGTGTCCCTGGTCTTCCATTTGGGATCACTTTTCTTCTGCCTTCTTTAGTGTATACTATAGATCAAGACAATCAGTTCTTGTTTGTCTGAAAATGTTTCCATTTCATTTTTATTCTGGAAGAATATTTTCCCTGGCAATAGAAATCTAAGTTGGCAATTATATTCTTTCGGCACTTTGAATATATCATTATATTGTCTTCTGGATAACATTGTTCTTGTTGCACAGTTATTTTCAGTCTAACTATTTTTACTTTCAAAGCAATCTTTCTTCTTTCTGTATCTGCTTTTTAAAAAATAAAAAATTTTAAGGTGTAATTTGGATGCAGTAAAATACACTAATTTTAAATGTACGTTTCAATGAATTTTGACACATTTATTCACCCACATAATCAGCACCACAATCAAGGTGCGGAATATTTCCATGATATTTTGAAAGTTCCCTTGTGCTGCTTTGTCACAGTCAGCTTCCCTCTCCTATGTTTCAGGCAACTGGTGGCCTGCTTTCTGTCTCTATAGATTAGATGGGTCTTTATTTTAGAGTTTGATATAAATGAAATCATATGGTATGTACTCTTTGTGCTGGCTTCTTTTGCATAGCATAATGTTTTTGAGATTAATTCATGATGTCATGTGTATCAGTATTTCATCCCACTCCTCAGCTCCAAGTAGTGTTCCATTGTAGAGACACAATTTGGTATCAGCCAGTTCATGGACATTTGGTTGTTTCTAGTTTTGGGCTATTAGGAATAAAGCTGCTATGAATATTTATGTACAAGTCTTTGTGTGGATATATGTTATCATTGCACTTGGGAAAATACCCAGGATAGGATTTCTGGGTCATATGGCAGTTATAAAAAACTGCCAAATTGCTTTTCAAGCTCATTGTATCATTTTGTACTTCCTACAGCAAATGAGAGCTTCAGTTACCCTACATCCTTGCCAACATTTGGCATTCTTTTCTTTAATTTTAGCCATTCCAGTGAGTAAATTTAGAGGTTTTTCATTGTAGTTTTGTTTACGTTTCTCTAATAAATCAAGGTGTTGTGCATCTTTCCCTAGGCTTATTTATAATTCTTACATCTTCTTTGGGAAAATGTTCAACTCTTTTGCCCATTTGAAAAAATGGAGTTGAGGAGTGGGTATAGCTCAGTGGTTTGATGAAATGAAAAGAAAAGAAAAGAGAAGAGTTTCCTTTGAAGTTTCAAGAGTTATTTTTATAAAGTGTACCAGTCCTTTAATATATACATGTTCTGCAAACATTTCCTCCTAATGTGTGGCTACTCTTTTCATTTTCTTATTTATTTTTTTGTTAAATTACTTTTATTATTTTTTAATTAATTAATTTTAAATGTTACATTAAAAAAATATGAGGTCCCTATATACCCCTCCACCCTCCTCACCCCACCCCTCCCATAACCACAACCTCCTCCATCATCATGGGACATTCATTGCACTTGGCGAATACATCTCTGAGCACTGTTGCACCACATGGTCAATGGTCCACATTACAGTTTACACTCTCCCCCAGTCCACCCAGTGGGCCATGGGAGGACATAAAATGTCCAGTAACTGTCCCTGTAGTACCATCCAGGACACCTCCAAGTCCTGAAAATGTCCCCACATCACATCTCTTCTTCCCATTCCCACCCTCAGCAGCAGAAAGTGGTAATGGCCACTTTCTCCATCTCAGTGCTACATTTACTTCCATTACTAATCACATTAGTTCCAGAATAGAGTCCATTCTAATCTATACTCTATTCCTCCATTCTGTGGACCCTGGGATGGTTATGTCCACTCCACCTCTGTATCGAGAGGGTGCTTTGATTTCACTTGGATGATGGTTGCAACTCTCCTGTTTGCAGTTGTAGGCACTCTTGGCTCCCTGGTGTGGTGGTTGACCTTCTTCAGCTCCCTGTTAGCTGACTGGGGTAAGTCCAATAAGCCAGAGGGTAGGAGTTGCAAGTCTGTTGAGGCTCAGGGCCTGATTATCACATGGAGAGTCCAGAGATTCAGGTCCCCTGAGTATACACTAAACCCCAGCGCAAACCACAGGTCTGGTAAAAGTGACAGGAGAGCCTTGTGAACAAAGATCATACCTGAGTCCAACTCCATCACACTCAGGACCACAGACTCCAAAGTAGGGCCAACTGACGTGGCACTGAAGTCCATCTGCCATGGCCATAGAACCTGTGGGTCTCTGTAGCCCTCAGAAGAACCAATACCTGGGGTTGTATCTACTTTAGCTGTCTCTGGGACTTTGCTGAGGTGTGCATAAGGGCGACCCCTCTGATGACCTCCCAGCTCTTTTTTGGAGACTCATAGCCATATAAACTCATTTGTCCTTTCCATTTCCCCCTTTTACTCAGGGTCAAAAAGCATTTTTAACTCCTGATATTACATGTAGGCTGAGATATTCTGCTGGTCTGAGTTGACCCTTTTATTCAAGGTTGTTCTCCAGCTACATCATCAGCTGGTACTTGGTAGTAATCCCTCAGTGCCAGGGAGGCTCATCTCCTGGAGTCATGTCCCATGCTGGGGGGAAGGCAATGCACTTACATGCTGAGTTTGGCTTCGAGACTGGCCACATTTGAGCAACACGGAGGCTCTCAGGAGGTAACTCTTAGGCACCTTGCAGCTCTATTTCAGGCCCACAGGCCCACAAGCATAGTCATTAGCATCAAGGGCTCATTGTTGGACGATCCTTCCTTATTGGTCTTAGCCTTGCACTCGGGGTATTGTTGCTGTTCCATTAGGGAATGCGACAGAGCTCCCCTGGCCGGAAACTCAACACTCCCCTAGCCATCATTCTCAACTGTAACCACTATGAAAATATCCAAACATTTTTATGCACCCCACACATATGCCCTGGAGAACTCCCTCCCAACCATGCGCCCCCCCATCAATAACACCCCACACCAGTATTCCTCCCCTGCCACCATCGAACCCCTCTGTGGTCTAAAACCTCCCTGAAAATGAAGCCCAATGTATTGCCAGGTTCCATTAAGTAAAATGGAATATAGTGATGGGTTTAGAGGTTAGATATAGAATACATACTAATTTAGAAAAATTAAAGTAAAATAAATTGGGGTATCAAAAAATTAAAAAATGCAAAAGCTTTGTTTTTGATGTTTTGCCTTCCATCACTGCAGTAAGTGTTGCCCTGTATGCACATTGGCAAGGCAACTTCTTCCATCTCTTCCTCAGGGTCTATGTCCTTTCTTTTACTTTTTTCTTTTTTCTTTTCTTCTAATTATTAAGCTTGTCTTCATAAGTTTTAGACCACAGTAATTCATATATACAATATACAGTACTCCCACATATTCAACATCAGACACTTTGTCCCTTCCCCTGCAATAATCTTTTTACATGTTGATACTATATTTACTGCAACTGATGTAGAGATATTGAGACAATAGCTTTCAAACATGGTTATACTTGGGTTTACATTGTGTTCTGTATTTTAGACTATACACTTTTCTAAATTTTTAGTTATCTTATGTTTTACATTATGATTTATATTTTAGCCTATAGGCCCCTATATATTTTTGGTGTAATTTAACATGTCCTATATCCATCCTTGCATAATCTTGTGGAACACTTCCATTGCCCCACAGTTACACTGATTCCACCTATTCAATACCTCTTTCCCCCTCCCCTCAGGGCCCACAGTGACAATCACTCTTCATTGCTTGAAGGGCCATGTTCAGAGATACTTGCAACAATGCTGAGGGCTTGACATGTTCGACTGCCCTAATGCATTGGGAGCCACGATTTCTCTCGAAAGATACAATTCCCTCTATTTGAGAACATCAGTCCTCCCCAGGATGTGGGTATACCTTCTCTCTCATTGTATGGGTTTCCATCCAATGATATAACCCACTACGACAAAATGAGCATGCGCACACTCCTAGAAGCCTGTCCTGTGTCAGATTCTCCCCTTTAAGCGTCTTAAACAGGTAACCTTCCTTATTATATTTTTGAAAAAGTTTTCTCAACAATATACTTTCAACTACATACCTGACAATCTCCTATGTTCATAGGTTCCCCCACCCACCCCCAATTTCTTGGGACATATTACCCATCCTCCCATCCCTAGCCCCCCTCAAGCCCACAAAGCCCCACCCAAAGGTATCCCTATGCCACCATTTTATCCCTTCCCTGTACAAATACTTACCTCCAGCTTATCATAGATTTACCCATGTAGGTGTCAGCTTGCAACCTTCCTCTACCCCCAAAATTCCTTTAAGCCTATCACCCAGTCTCTAGCTCTCTGAGGCAGCTTGGTTTACTTATTTCATATCATTGAGGTCATGTAGTATTTGTCCTTCAATGCCTGGGTTGCTTCACTCAACATAAGTTTCTCAAGATTCATCCATGCTATCACATGTGTTTGTAATGTATTTGTTCTTAAAGCTGAGTCATATTCCATTGTATGTATATACCACATTTTATTTATCCATTCATCTGTTGATGGGCATTTGGGTTAATTCCAACTTTTGGCAATAGTGAACAATGCTGCTATGAACATTGGTGTGCATATATCGGTTTGTGTCCTTGTTTTCATTTCTACTGGATATATACCCAGCAGTGGAATTGCTGGGTCATATGGCAAATCTATAGCTAGTTTTTTGAGAAACCGCCGAACTGTCCTCCAAATGGCTGGGGAAAACGGACTTGGCCCAGTGGTTAGGGAGTCCGTCTACCACATGGGAGGTCCGCGGTTCAAACCCCGGGCCTCCTAGACCCGTGTAGAGCTGCCCATGCGCAGTGCTGATGCGGGCAAGGAGTGCCGTGCCACGCAAGGGTGTCCCCCGCGTAGGGGAGCTCCACGCGCAAGGAGTGCGCCTGTGAGGAGAGCCGCCCAGCGTGAAAAGAAAGTGCAGCCTGCCCAGGAATGGCGCCGCCCACACTTCCCGTGCTGCTGAGATGACAACAGAAGCGGACAAAGAAACAAGACGCAGCAAATAGACACCGAGAACAGACAACCTGGGGTGGGGTGGGGTGGGGTGGGGAGGGGAATTAAAATAAATAAATAAATCTTTAAAAAAAAAACAAAATGGCTGGATCCTTCTGCATTCCCACCAGCAGTGGATGAGTGTTCCCATTCCTCCACATCCTTTCCAGCACTTTTAGTCTTCTGTTTTTTTCATAACTGCCAATCTTATGGGAGTAAGATGGTATCTCATTGTAGTTTTGATTTGTATTTCCCTAATAGCTAGAGATTTGGAGCATTTTTTCTTTTCTTTTTTTTTTTTTTTAAAGATTTATTTTATTTATTTAATTCCCCCCCCTCCCCTGGTTGTCTGTTCTTGCTGTCTATTTGTTGCGTCTTGTTTCTTTGTCTGCTTTTGTTTCTTTGTCCGCTTCTGTTGTCATCAGCGGCACAGGAAGTGTGGGCGGCGCCATTCCTGGGCAGGCTGCTCTTTCTTTTCACGCTGGGCGGCTTTCCTCACGGGCGCACTCCTTCCGCGTGGGGGCTCCCCCACGCGGGGGACACCCTTGCGTGGCACGGCACTCCTTGCGCGCATCAGCACTGCGCATGGCCAGCTCCACACGGGTCGAGGAGGCCCGGGGTTTGAACCGCGGACCTCCCATATGGTAGACGGACACCCTAACCACTGGGCCAAAGTCCGTTTCCCTTGGAGCATTTTTTCATATGCTTTTTAGCCATTTGTATTTCTTCTTTGGAGAAGTGTCTGTTTAAATCTTTTCTCCATTTTTAAATGGATTGTTTGTCTTTTTATTTTTAAGATATAGGAGTTCTTTATATATGCAGGATATGAGTCTCCTATATATATACATATATATATATGATATATGGTTACCAAATATTTTCTCCCATTGTGTAGGCTCTCTTTTCACTTTCTTGACAAACTCCTTTGAGGTGCAGAAGACTTTAATTTTGAGGAAGTCCCATTTATCTATTTTAGCTGCTCGTGCTTTTGGTATGAAGTTCATGAAGCCATTTCTTATTACAAGTTCCTGTAGATGGTTCCCAACATTGCTTTCCAAAGTCTTTATGGTCTTAGTTCTTATATTTAGGTCTCTGATCCATCTTGAGTTGATTTTTGTATAAGGAGTTGGTAATCCTCTTTCATTCTTTTACATATGGATATCCAGTTCTCCAGGCACCATATGTTGAAGAGGCCATTCTCTCCCAGTTGAGAGAATTGAATATTATATGACTGTATATATGAGGATCTATATCAGAACTCTCAATTCAGTTCCATTGGTCCGTGTGTCTATCCTTGTGCCAATACCATGCCATTTTCACTATTGTAGCTTTGCAGTATGTTTTGAAGTCAGGTAGTGTGATTCCTCCAATTTCATTTTTCTTTTTCAATATGTCTTTGGCTATTCAGGGCCTCTTTCCTTTCCAAATAAATTTCATGGCTAGTTTTTCTAGTTCATTAAAGAATGCTGTGTCAATTTTTATGGGGATTGCATTGAATGTGTAGATCAGTTTTGGTAGGATAGACATCTCAATAACATTTAGTCTTCCTATCCATAAACAGGGAATGTTCTTCCATTTATTTAGGTCTTCTTTGATTTCCTTGAACAGTGTTGTGTAGTTCTCCGTGTATAAGTGTTTTCCATCTTTAGTTAAATTTATTCCTAGGTATTTGATTTTTTTAATTTATTATTGTAAATGGTATTTGTTTCTTGATTTCCTCCTGAGGTTGCTCATTATTGGTGTACAGAATGCTCCTGATTTTTGCGCATTGATCTTATAACCTGCGCCTGTACTGAACTCATTTATGAGTTCTAGAAGCTTTCTTGTAGACTTTTTAGGGTTTTCTATGTATAAGATCATGTCATCTGCAAATAATGAAATTTTGACTTCTTCCTTTCCAATTTGGATGCCTTTTATATCTGGTTCTTGCCTCAGTGCTCGAGCAAGTACTTCTAAGACAATGTTAAATACAAGGGGTGATAGTGGGCATCTTTGTCTTGTTCCTGATCATAGAGGGAAAGATTTTAGGATTTCACCATTGTAAATGATGTTGGCTGTGGGTTTTTCATATATACCCTTATCGTGTTCAAAAAATTTCCTTGTATTCCAATCTTTTGCAATGTTTTTTTATCAAGAAAGGGTGCTGTAGTTTGTCAAATGCTTTTTCTGCATGTATAGATATGATCATGTGATTTTTTTCCCTTCAATCTGTTTATATGGTGTATTACATTAGTTGATTTTCTTATGTTGAACCGTCCTTGCACACCCAGAATGAATCCCACTTGGTCATGGTGTATAATTCATTTAATGTGTTGTTGAATATGATTAGCAAGTATTTTGTTGAGGATTTTTGCATCTAGGTTCATTAGAGAAATTGGTCTGTAATTTTCCTTTCTTGTGGTGTCTTTGTTTGGCTTTGGTACTAGGGTAATATTGGCATCATAGAATGAGTTAGGCAATGTTCCTTCTGTTTCAGTTTTTTGGAAGAGTTTCAGCAAGATTGGTGTTAATTCTTTCTGGAATGTTTTGTAGAAGTCACCTGTGAAGCCTTCTGGCCCAGGGCTCTTCTTAGTTGGCTGGTTTTTAATGACTGATTCTATCTCTTTACTTGTGATTGGTTTGTTGAGATCATCAATTTCTTCTTTCTTCAATAGAGGCTGCTTATATGTTTCTAGGAATTTGTCCATTTCCTCTAAATTGTCCTTCTTTTTGGAATATAGTTTTTCAAAGTATCCTCTTAATGATAGTCTTTATTTCTGTGGGGTCAGTGGTGATATCTCCTTTCTCCTTTCTTATTTTGTGTATTTGCATCTTCTCTCTCTTTTCTTTGTTAGTCTAGCTAAGGGTTTGTCAATTTTATTGATCTTCTCAAAGAACCAGCTTTTGGTTTTGTTTATCTTTTCAGGTGCTTTCTTAATTTCTGTTTCATTTAATTCTGCTCTTATCTTTGTTATTTCTTTCTTCTTCCTTTGGGGTTACTTTGTTGTTTTTTTACTAATTCTTCCAAGTGTGCAGTTAGTTCTTCAATTTTTGCTCTTTCTTCTTTTTTGATGTATGCATTTATGGCTATAAATTTCCCTCTCAGTACTGCTTTTGCTGCATCCCATAAGTTTTGGTATGTTGTGTTATCATTTTCTTTAGTTTCAAGGTAGTTATTAATTTCTTTTGCGATTTCCTCCTTGACCCACTGTTTTTCTAAGAGTGTGCTTTAATTTCCATATCTTGTGAAATCTGGGCCTCTGGCCTTGCAGATTTCCAGCTTTACTCCACTATGGTCAGAGAAATTATTTTGTATGATTTTGATCTTTCTGAATTCATTGAGCCTTTCTTTGTAACCTAGCATATGGTCCATCTTGGAGAATGATCCATGTGCACTTGAGAAAAATGTATATCCTGTTGTATTTGGGTGTAATGTTCTGTATATGTCTATTAGGTCCAGCTCCTCTAATACACTGTTCAAAATTTTTATTTCTTTATTGATTCTGTTTTGAGATGTTCTGTCCAAAGTTGATAGTGGTGTAGTAAAGTCCCCCACTATAATTGTAGAGGCATCTATTCTTTCACTTAGTTCTTCCAGTGTTTGCCTCACATATTTGGAGGCGCCCTTGTTAGGAGCATAAATGTTTATGATTGTTCATTCTTCTTGAAAGATTATCCCTTTCACTAATACGTAATGTCCATTTTTGTCTCTCACAATTGTTTTGCTTTTATTTTATTTTATTTTTTTAAATTTATTTATTTATTTAATCCCCCCCCCCCCCCCCCGGTTGTCTGTTCTCTGTGTCTATTTGCTGCATCTAGTTTCTTTGTCCGCTTCTGCTGTCGTCAGCGGCATGGGAAGTGTGGGCGGCACCATTCCTGGGCAGGCTGCATTTTCTTTCATGCTGGGCGGCTCTCCTTACAGGTGCACTCCTTGCGCGTGGGGCTCTCCTACGTGGGGGACACCCCTGCGTGGGGCGGCACTCCTTGCACGCATCAGCACTGCGCATGGGCCAGCTCCTTGACCTACACGGTGAAGGAGGCCCGGGGTTTGAACTGTGGACCTCCCATGTGGTAGATGGATGCCCTAACCACTGGGCCAAGTCCGTTTCCCTGTTTTGCTTTTAAAGTCTATTTTGTCTGATATTTATATAGCTACTCCTGCCCTTTTTTGGTTATTGTTTGCTTGTAAGATTGTTTTCCAGTCATTCACTTTCAACCTCCTTGAATCCCTGGGTCTAAGATGAGTTTCTTGTAGACAACATATAGATGGGTCATATTTCCTTATCCAGTCTTCCAATCTGTATCTCTTAACAGGTGACTTTAATCCATTGACATTTAGTATTATTACTTTCAAGGAATTATTTACATTAGCCATGCTTTCTTTGGATTTGTGTTTGTCTTATGTTGTTGTTGTTGTTTTTTTTTTTTGTAGTTTTAGTTGTTCTTACACTCTTCTCCAACTCTGTCTCTCCTGTTTCTTTCTTTCCTCTTGCAGAACTCCCTTTAGTATTTCTTGAAGGCAGGTTTCTTGTTGGCATACTGTCTTAGTTTCTGTTTATCTGTGAATATTTTGAACTCTCCATCACTTTTGAATGCTAGTTTAGCTGGGTAGAGTATTCTTGGTTGTAAATTCTTTTCTTTTAGTACCTTGACTATGTCATACCACTGCCTTCTTGCCTCCATGGTTTCAGATTAGAGATCAGCACTTAATCTTATGGAGCCTCCCTTGTATGTGATGGTTCTCTTTTCTCTTGCTGCTTTTAGTATTTTCTCTTTGTCTTGTGCATTGGATAATTTGACAAGTATATGTCTTGGGGTAGGCCTGTTTGGATTTATGCTGTTTGGGGTACATTGTGCTTCCTGGACATGTACATCCATCTCCCTCAATAGTTTTGGGAAGTTTTCAGTCATTATTTCCTCCAACACCCATTCTGTCCCCTTTCCCTTCTCTTCTTCTTCTGGGATGCCTATAATGCGTATGTTTGTGCGTTTTGCATTGTCATTCAGGTCCCTAAGTCCCTGCTGGATTTTTTCTATCTTTTTATCAATTAATTCTACTATCTGTTTGATTTCAGATGTACTGTCTTCTACATCACTAATTCTTTCCTCTTCCTCTTCAGATCTGCTGTTATTTGCTGAGAGTGCATTTTTGATTTCTTGGATTGTGCTATTGATCCCATCATCTTTGTGATCTTTTTGTGCATGATCACAATTTCTTTTGTATGCTCCCCAAGTATTTTCTTAATATGCTTAATCTCTTCCTTCTTTCATTGAATTGGTTCATGATACATTTTTTGAGAGCTTTAATTACTTGTTTGGTGTTCCACTTTTCCTGATTTTTAGTTGTTCGTTGTATTGGGCCATGTTTTCCTGATTATTGGTATGGTCTATAGTTTCTTATTGCTGTCTGGTCATCATTTTATCTTGTTGGGTTTATTCTGTTGATTATCTTCTTATTCTAGTCTTGGGGTTTAATTAGTTATTGTTTTTGTGTGCTTGTTAAGTCTTCTCTTTGTCACTTTTTTCTTCTTATTCTATTTCCTTGTTGTTGGCTAAGTTCCCTTGAAGGAAAATATTAGGTCTGGAGAAAGTAAAAGGGGTGAGGAAAGAAAATATAATAATAGTATTGATAGTGAGTGTTAGCAGAAGAACCATATGAGATCTAGGAGAATGGATATAGAACTCATGGGAGCTGTGTATAGTTATAACCATAAGAAAGTGGAGGACCTATAATGAGATATTACACTGAATATGGGGAGGAATATACTATGAATTAAAAGGTCAGTGTGGTTAGGAGAGAGGGAAAAAGAAAAGAGAGGATAATAATATAAAGAGTGAATAAATGATAGAAAACAGATTAGAGGTATTGGAGGTAAAAAGTCAGAAATATTGGGGGCTAAACAGAGAGAGGTGGAATGTAAGAGAAACAAATAATGGAGGAGAGAATGATGTAAAGGAAAGAGGATAGCGTTGGAAGCCAAAATCAGTACACCCAGAAAAGAGAAAATTAAGGATGAGGAAGCACAGCAAATAAGAAATGTTGCCAGCAGCACTAATATAAAAAAAGAAAAAAAGGGGAGGGAAAAAAAGAGAAGAAAAAAAAGTAGAGAGAGGGGAGAAAAAAGAAAAAAAAAAAGAGAAAAAGGGCAGTGGGGGGGAGAATAAAGAGGAAGAAAAACAAGAAAACAGACCACCAAAAAGACCAGACAAGGCCTCAGGCAAAGAATCCTCTTTGCAATTGAATAAACTGCTTAGGATTCTGATCTTCCCTCTTTCTCCCTTCCTCACTTCCTTCTCTCCCAAGGCAGCAGGAAGACTGCATGAGGGCTCCTGTAGGAAATTCAAATGGATCCCTGGTGAACCAACTCACCTGAGAAAAAAATGACTGTTAATTTCTTGCGAGAGCACCCACCCCTTGCCAGGAGCCCTAAATATGCTATTGGAAGCCTGTAAAACACGTCCTACTGTCCCTTTCCCTTAGGTGTGCTGCAAGGGGGCTGGTTAATTTTCTGACTCCACCTTCTCCCAGACCAAGTTTCCTATCCCAGGGCATTTAGGTAAATTGGGCTCTCTTACTAGATTTGCCTCTTCTCTATTAGGCTCTCCCCAAGTCACCAAATATCTCCTCCAAACTCAATAAAAAAGGGGAGAACCAGAAAATTGAACCTACTCTCCTTGGCCCCTCTGCACCTCCCACCTAAATTCTCCCACTTCTGGAGTTAGTCCACGTCCGGATGGGTAGGGCAATGCTGGGTTTCCAGGAGTGCTGGGCTCGGGAAACAGAGACCTGGGAGAATGTGGGCTCGGGGTATTTAGTGTGGGCCGCAGGGGTTCAGGGGACTCAGGCTTGGGGATCACGCGTTTGGGGGACACGGGGCTTGGAGACTCCGCCCCACAACCGGCAGTTCTCAGTGAACACCCCGGCTCTTAGCCCTAGGTAGGGAGGGATTTACCTTCCCACTGCTTCCACGTTCAGTGTTAGAAACCCGCAGTTCTACCTTGAGCAAACACCAATTCTGCTGCAGTTTCTCCAGATCGATGTCCAGACACCTCCCGCCCTGCAGGTTCCCGAAACAGCCTGCTCTGGTAGGACTCCGTCACCACACCGCCAGTCTTTTGTAAGAGAGATGACAACGGTGTGCTTACTCAGACCCCATCTTGCCCCGCCTCCAAGTTTTACAGTTTGATTGAAGTCCAGTTTTTCAATTTTTAATTTTATGGTTCATGATCTTTGTGTCCTATTTAGCTTTTACTCTCCCTGAGATCATAAAGGTTTCATACTATGTTTACTTGTAGGAGTTTTATAGTTCTTATGTTTATGTTTGTGATTAATTTCAAGTTTATTTTTTTATATGGCATGAGGTAAGGATCCAGATCCTTTCCTTTTCTTTTTCTTTTTTTCCTCCCTCCTTCTCTCTTGCCCTCAATTACTTCCTCTTTCCCATTCGTCTTGCCATTTTGTTAACAAAGACAGATTTACTTCTTTTCCCATTTGATTATCTTTTTTTTTTTTTCATATTCTGCTCTTAAGGGTTTATTAGAGTTATATTAATGTGAAGCTTTATTAAAGAAATCATAGTTTAAACTCTCATGAATAAACGTCTAAAGTAGGACTTAAGTTGGTAATGACAGAGTAACACAAACAGAAATAAAATTGGGAGAGAATTTTAAACAGTGTCTTGAGAACTTTCACAGATATGAGATCCCTACTGAAAGTCGGTAAATTTGAAAAGAAGCTGTATTACTTTTATGTATGGTATTATCCTTTAAGAATAAAATAGGGTTTCCCAAAGCTTTCTGACTATAAAACTCCATCTCTAATGAATATTGATACCTCCATAGAACCCAAATACATTTTATGAAAGACTGCAATCTGGTTATCTTTTATTTCTTTTTCTTACCTTATTGTTGGGAACTTAAGTACAATGCTTTATAGAAGTAATGAGATTGGACAGCATTAACTTCTTCCCAGTTTTACACTGAAGGCATTCAGTCTTTCATTATTAAGTGTATTGTTAGCTATAGTTTTCTTTGTGGATGGCTTCTATGAGATTGAGGAAGTGTTCTTCTCTTCCTACTTTTCCAAGAGGACTGTGTCTCAGATGTTGTAGATGTGTTCTGAATACATTTTTTAAAATTTATTTAGATCATCAGAAATTTTTTTTTTCTTAAATATGTTATCATGGTGAAGTACGCTGGTTGATTTTCAAGAGTTAAACCAGCCTTGCATCCTTGTGAGGAACCTTACTTGGTTATTCTGTGTTAACCATTTTGCTGGCTTCTATTTATTAATATTTTGGTAAGGAGTTTTTTGCTTATGTTAATGAGAAATATTGTGTATAGTTTTCTCATATTCATGTTTTTGTCTGGTCATATTATCAGGGTAATGCCAGTCGCATAAAATTAACTGGGGAGTATTACCTTCTCATCTACTTTCTGAAAGCAATTGTGTAGAATATGAATTTTTTCACCTTATATATTTTGTAGAAATGACCAGTTAGCTATCTTGTCTTGGAATTTCCTTGTGGGAATGTTTTTAACTATAAATTCAATTTTATTTATACATATATGCAAGGTAATTTGGGTTATCTTTTTCTTCTTGGTAAACCTGGGTAGTTTGTCTTTCAAGGAATTTGTTCATTTCATTTAAATTGTTGAATTTATTGGTATAATGTTCCTATTAATAATATCTCTTATTATGCTTTTAATGTCTGTAGAATCTGTAGTGATGTCCTCTATTTTATTCCTATTTGTTGCTTGCATCTTCTCTATTTTTTTTTTTTTTTTTTTCCTTATTGGCCTGGCTAGAAAGGTTTCAATTTTATTACTCTTTCTAAAGAACTAGCTTTTGGTTTTATTGCTTTTCTCCCTGGGTTGTCTATATTCTATTTCATTACTTTTGCTTTCATCTTTATTTCCTCCTTTTTGATTCATTTGTGTTTAATGTGCTCATCTTTTTCTAGTGTTTTGCTCAGGATGGTGTGCCATGGGAGAATTAAAAACTGTGAACTCTTTTTAGTAGGTTTGTTTTATGTGTTGGTATGGGCAAAACATTCTGAACCATTTTTATTTTATAAGAATGAACAAATGTGTTGGTGGTGTTGGAAGCTAACTGAGGAAGAAGGATTGTATAAATATGGAATATGGAAAGGGAAGAAAGAACCACTGGAACTGAATTGTAGTTGGAGATATTGCTGTGACCTCATGATTTCAAAAATAGGCATTTGTGTGTGTGTGTTGGTGTGTGTGTGTGTGTGCATGAAAGTATTATGTCCTTTAGATCCAGAAGCCCTCTCCCTGGGTCTCTGACCTCACTTGACTCTGGCCTGGTAATTCGTCTCTCTTTTTATTTCTCTAATGCCTTCAGCAAATCATCTTTATATTCTTTTTTTTTTTAAGATTTATTTTTACTTATTTCTCTCCCCTTCCTCCCCCGTCTACTCTCTGTGTCCATTTGCTGTGTGTTTTTCTGCATCTGCTTGCATTATCGCAGCAGAAACTGCGTCTTTTTTGTTGCGTGTTCTGTGTCAGCTCTCCCCGTGTGCGGCACCATTCCTGGGTGGGCTGTGCTTTTCTCGTGTGGGGTGGCTTTCCTTACGGGGTGCACTCCTTGTGCGTGGCGCACCCCTATGCGGGGGACACCCCTGCATGGCATGGCACTCCTTGTGCACGGCAGCACTGCACATGGGCCATCTCACCACACGGGTCAGGAGGCCCTGGGTTTCGAACCCTGGACCCTCCATATCGTAGATGGACGCTCTATCAGTTAAGCCAAGTCTGTTTCCCCATCTTTATATTCTGACCAGTTTTGCTAGTTGTCCTCAGCAGAAGAATTGGTCAGTCTTACTGAAGCTGCCTTTACTGGAAGCAATAAACATCCAACTTTATTCTTCTAAATATTCAATAGTAGGGATATATCATGATCTATTTAACTATTCCTATATTGATCGACATTTAGTCTGTTTCCAGATTTTTACCATTTCCAATAACGGTGGTTAATCATGCCTGTACATGTGTGAAGTGTTTTCTGGAAAAGGTACAGGAAAATAGAAATGTAAGGGCATAGTTCCGTCTATTTTGAATGGTAATGGAGAAAGTCAAATTGTTTTTGAAAGTAATTGCACTCATCTATACCTGAGAGTTCTCATTTCTCCATGCTTTCAATGTTGATATTATAAACTTTTAAAAATGTAGCTGTTTGATGAGTGATGCTATATCTTTATTATTCTGCTTTTCATTTCAGTGACTGTTAGTGTTACTGAACCTCTTTTCATATGTTTACTGAAATCCCTTTTCAGATTATTTGCCTATTATTAGTTGATTTTTCTTTATTGATTTATAGGTATTCATTTATGTTTTGGATATTAATCTTTATAATTTGTATGTCAACTATTGTCTCTAGTTTGTTACTTGCCTTCAAGTGTTTGGAGTCCTTTGTCTTATGTATGTTTTAAATTTTGTGGTAAGCCAATTATCAATTCTTTGTTCAAATGACTTAGCGTTTTATCTCATACCAAAATCTTCAACCTGTTTTCCTAATTATCATGTTTATTTTTTGCATCTTAATGACTTGCATACACACACACACATATATAATCCACCATTAAAAGTTGTTTGTTCACTCAGGCATTGTGGACTTTTGCTACTTGCCTTTAACTTTTGCATTTCAGGCGTGAATTTTAAAGGAGAGCTCTTGGTGGCCTCTTTGGTAGACTGCAAAAGGAGTTGCCTTTCTGCCACATCTTCCCTGTTTCTTCTTTCTCATCTTCTCTCTAGTGATGATAAGACATTGCAGTGAGAAGTGGTGACAGAGCCCTGGGAACGTGGACTGGGGTCTTGGCTCCCACACAGCTTGCTATGTGTGTTTTCACAAACCTTTTTTCTCTTTGGGCCTCCATGTCATCAACTACAAAATGAGAGCCTTAATCTACTCTGCAAATTTTCTTTTGGCTCTCACATTTTTATAACTCCATTATGATGAAATTTAAGTTTTAAAAAGATTTTTTATCAATGTGCTTAAGACTTTTGACTTGAAAGCAAATTATACATTGAAAACCAAGGGCAAAAAATCATTGAAAACCTTCTCCCAGGTTTATTCTTCCAGTGTCAATGTCTGTTTAGAGATACTCCATGAAACAGCAACTATGAAAAAGTCTGGTGTTCAAATAAGTTTGGGAGGTACTTCATATTTCACTCTCTGCTCATATTTTATTCTGGGAGATTCCAAAAGCATATTAGCCTATTAAATCTCTGCCACTTGTGGGCAAGTGACTGTCTCAGAACCCCAGAGAATACAGGAGTTCTCAGCTGGAGTGCCCCTCCTGCCCCAGCTGTGCCCAGTCCCACTGCCCTACTGGGGTGCTCCTGCCGCTTGTCCTAACCTCCATCCTAGGAACCAGGCCAGGCACCACAGAAGCCCTTTCTTGTTCTGCCTGCATTTACTATTGTTTTGTGTCTGCACATGGCCCTGGAGAGTTATGAATGGAGCTTTCAAGTCAGGCTGGTTTTCACAACGATTTTTGAGTCCTGACTTAGACCCACCTGTACAGATGATACCCTGTTAAGAATGCCAAGTTTCTCTTTTCAGAAACAGAGAAGTTATCGCTACGGCAACTTTCCAGTTAAAGAATGCTGTAACCTATCGTTGACCTGGCATCTCAGATAAAGTAATTAGTGTAAGGTGAAGTTGCTGACCCTGAATTCACTGCGTTTCTTCTCCCTGGGCTCAGTGTTCATTGTGAGCCTATATATGGCATCAGTACAGTAAGACCTCAAAAGGACATGCCTGCATAAACCCAGGTGTATGTGCGTGCGTGTGTGTGTGCGTGCATGTGCGTGACTTCTGATTATTGCCAGCCTCTTGCTGGATGGCAGAGCAGCGGAGCTCTATGTGGAAGCTAAGTGCCAGCAGTTAGCTTGGCCTCCTCAGTAATTTAAAGCCTTTTCACATAGGCATTTGCAAAGATAGAGCTATGATTACAAACGTCTGGCTTAAAGCTTAAAAGAGAAAACATTTCTGTCATCATAAACCTGCTTATTTATCTCTTAGGAAACCAAATCCAGTTTCAAGGAGGAGAAGCCATCCCATTCTGGGTGATCTGGCTGAACCTCTCAGCTTGTCTGCTTTGTATATGGCGGTTTCTTATTTCCTTTTCTAAATTTCTTTTTAACAAGTGGGTGGGATGTCTTATCTGGTGCTTATTTTCACCTGTGGTAGAAACCACAAAGTATCTCAAGTGGAATTTTAAGTACAACACAGTAAAGCTTTTTTCTCTGTGAAGCTAATAAGGGGACTTTAAGGGTAGAACTTAAAATGAGTCTACACTCAATGGGGCTCATTAAAAACTTAAACTACACCTCACCATCCAAGGCCCTCAAGCAATTTGAACAGAAGGTGCTCTATGTATTAAAAGGAGAAATAAGCAGCTTGAGCTAAATAGGACACAACAGGCAACCCTTGGCGATTCAAGGGAATTCTGGAGTGATTCCTAATTGGGAGTGGTGGGGAGGCAACTGCACATTTCAGGGGTGGGAACAGCGGAGCAGGAGGAAATTGAAGGGGTGGAAGGGGAGAGAATAAAGACCCCACAAAGGGGAGAGAAAGGGGAGGGGAAAGCAGAAAGCAGAAAGTTGGGAATCATAAAATGAAAGTGGCAAATGCTATCTCAGGAGCTGAGGGACCTCGTTCAAAGACAAGAACAAAGTGCTGACAAGACTCATGCTCTCTTAGGGGCATTTGTGGGAATAGCAGCTTGTACGCAGTGAATAAAAGAAATCAGATTTGAAATTCTGCCCAGCCCAGGAACACACAGCGGACTTTCCTAAAGGGAGGGAGGGAATTTTGCAAGGATATGTTGATGACTGGAGGGTTGAATAAGAAAAAGTACTAAGCAAAGAAAGGAAGTGTGTGTGGTGTGCTTTTGTTCCATTCTGTTTTGGTGGTGGGGGGTGGGCAATGGTCCTAGTCGCCCTTTATTTCCATATGAGTTTCCTGGAAAGATTATCAGACCATATCTTTTCTACACATGGTTCTCCCGGGATAGATTGCTTTCTAAGGTTTGCTGAATGCTTTCAAAAAGCAGAAATCTGCCAGGGTGGTCGGAAGTGTAGTTCATCAATAATCTGGTTGCACCTACCGCCCCCTTGTGGTCGGATGGGGCCCTGCGAAAACGTCTAGCCCGGGCAGTCAGTAAAAGTGGAAGCGTGGCATTCCTCCTGCCACTGACCTTCCCCCGAGCTCTTCCCCAGGGTGAACGGTCCAGAAGTGCAAAGATGAGGAGCAGCCCAGGGCTCCGCACACTTCTCCTGTGAAGTCCAGACAGTAAATATTTTTGGCTCTGCAGGCCGTGTGCAGTCTCAGCCACAGCCCTTCGACCTGTCGTTGTGGGAAAGCAAAAAACCAGGGAGCGTGGCTGTGTTCCAGAAGCACTTCCATTACAACAATGGGTGCAGGCAGAATTGGGCTCGTGGGCCGGAGTTCCGACCCCTGAGGTAGAACACCAGCTGGTCTACGCTGGACTCGCAGCACGAGTGAACAGTACACCTTCATTTTTAAAGCCAGTCCGAGTAGTTTGTTACTCAGCGTCACCTAGCCAGTATGACGGGTTCAAGGTGCAAGGGGCCAAGTGTGCTCCTTGTTTTAAAGATGAGCAACATTTCCTGGGAAGACAGCCGGAGTGAATCCACAGACCATTCCAGTTAAAACTGCATTTATTGATCACCAGCTGTGTGCTTATAACTGTTCTTTCCTGAGGCTTCTAAGGCAGGTCCCAGGGAAGTCTAAAAATGACCCCTTGCAAGAAGGATCCAAGAGTCAGGGATCCCGAAGGAGTGTGGAGCAGCCAAGAGCCCTTCTTATTTTGGGGACCTTCTCTGTGGCGGCAGGGGGATGAAGGGGAATGGGGTGGCGGTGGTGGCTTGAATCCTGCCAGCACCTTCTGCTGGGGCTTTGCCTGCTGCGGCGCCTTCAGCCCTGTGGGGAAGACTGAGGTAAAGGTTTTTGTTTGTTACAAACTCACCTGGGGACACTGGGCCCTCTGTACTTCTGTGCCCTGGGCCCGGCTCAGCCAGGCAGTGGATCACTCGGCGTCCTGGTTTAGTCTTGGGGGGTGCCCCGCCTACAATGACTCTGCTTGCCTTGAAGGAGGGGACTGGGTTGAAATGCCTCTTTATGTCCTCTGGGGCCAGCGCATAGCGCTTCAGAAATTTCTGTGGCACTGCGAGCTGTATGTCTGCATGTTTTGAATCTTATTCAGGGTTCCTGTAGCAATTTTTTTCTAATTTCTATTTGAAGTTTTGTTCTCTTTCAGCTGAGGAGCCCTCCTTGCTAACGCATTTCCTTGGCGGTTGTCTGTCCCCACCCTGGACTCACAGCCACCTGCATCTCTGTCCCCCTCCCCCAGGAGGCCTGGCCTGGGGACGGGTAATTCCCTGAGCGGGCGCCCCTCGCTCTCTGCAGCCGCCCTCCTGAAGTTCATGCTTGCCCTGTGACTCCGCAGGGACTCTCACCCTCTCACTGGCAGGACAGCTGCCTGCTGCGCGAGGCGGGGAGCCGGTGGCGGGGAAGCGCAGCGACCCAGGCCTATGGCTCAGCCTCCTGCCTCCACCTCAGGAGCTCGCTGGTTTCTCTCCAAGGGCGGTTTTCTCTTTTCCCTCTGACTTTGCTTGGCATAAACTTTTCCTTGCGGCTGATTTTGACCAGTTTCTCTCTCCCGTTTTGGGTTCTGCTTGGGGAGGCAGTGGCTGGGCCTGCTGCGCTCAGAGGTGGCCGAGGGCTGCGTACCTGAGCCTCGACGCCCTCACTGGTCACCGCCGGCACGGCCAGGGCGGGAGCCTCTGCTGGGGGTGGGAGGGACCCTTGCGAGGCCTGTGGAAACCGGGAGAGGATGGGGCCTGCTGCCCTGGGTGTTCTCAGCTCTGGGGTGAGGGCACAGCTCCGGATGGGGGCACGGGGGATGTGCTGCACAGCCTGGGCAGAGCGCAGTTGGTTGGCCCGAGAGGACGGGGCAGGGGGCAGCACGCCGCCTGGGCGGGGCTGAGGCTCCGAGGCGGGGCCGGAGGACGAGCGTCCTGAGCGGAGGAGAGGGCCAAGGTACGAGGGGCGGGCTCAGGGGGTCCACGGGACTGGGGGGCACCACCATGTGCAGGGCGCCCCTCTGAGGAGGCCCCTGCCTGGGCGTCCCCCCGGGCAGTGCCGTCAGGTGAACCGAGTGGACACTGGGCATCCGGAGGAGCCAAGGGACGGGCCCTGCAGGTCCTGACAGCGCCGTCCAGGGCAGCAGGCTTTCCTCTGAGGGAAGGGCGCGCCTGGCTTTATCTTCTTCCCTGCGAGGGCACAGGGTTTCCTAAGCCCTGCGTGGGGAGGGCTGGAGCCCTTTGTGAGGATTCTCTTCAGCGAGTGTGCCCGCGGGCGTGCAGGTGCCTGTCTGTAAGGAGGGGGGGGGAGGAGGGGAGAAAGGAAGAGGGGGGCGGGGAGGGGAGGGGAGGGGGAAGAGGAGCGGGAGGGGTGACGGGGAAGGTGGGGGCCTGGGCCTAGGGAGGCCTTTCTGACCAGCCCCTGCGGCGCTCCCTGAGCCCGTGGGCTCCAGCCCCACGCGTCTTCCCCTGGGTCTCGCAAGCCCCCACAAGCCTGCCTGGCCTGGCACTTCCACCTGCTGCACTGGTGCCTCTGGGGATGTCCCTGTGCCCCCTCACCTCCTTCCCATCCTTCTGCAGATGTGGCCAGCAGTGGGGCTTCTCTGGGCACCCCTCCCCAGGGACCCTGTCCCCCCTTACTTTACTTTTCCCCATAGCATATTCCACTATCCAATTAGTCACTCACTGTCATGTTCGATGTCGGCCCTTGCCCACTAGAATACAAGCTTTCTAAGGACGAGAATCTGTGACTTTTGTTCCACCGTTGTATCCTCAGTACCTCAAACACATTTGCTGAACGAATGAATGAATGAACAAATGAACAGATTACATTGTTGGACACTAAGTGCCTAGCACTGTTCTTGCCCCCCTTTTTACAGCAGCCGTGGTGGAGGCAGGTTTGAACCCCGATGGAGCTGCTCTTTGCTGCCATGACCATGCGTGTGCGTGCACCCCACCTGTGTGCGTGTTTGCACAAGGAAGGCCAAGACCTGCTTCCTCTCGTGACGCCGGCTCAGCCTAGAGAAGCTCTTCCCCTCTCTGAACGTCAGCCCTTCATGTCCACCTCTTCTCTGGGCCTCTGGCTATGTGCCATCCTGCAGGGATCTCTGTTTCCCACTCTGCTAGCCCCCTGTGGGGAAGGCAGAGCTGCTACTGCCAGCGCTAGATGGTGCTGGGAGATCATTAGTGTTTTAAGGTTGATTGTTCTGGCTTGCCCTTCTTCTAGAAGCAGTGGCCAGGGAGACCATAAGACAGACTTTCTAAGTTGCTGGTAACCCAAACCAGTTCTCAGACACCATCACCAGGAGAATGAGCCCCACATCGCTCGACCTGGTTGTCTTTATTTTCTTTCCATGCTGTGATGTCACCAACTAGCACAGAAGAGTCAGTGTGGATGGAGAGCGTCAAATTGCCCACCTATGACACGTCAGCAGGAGCTGCAAGAGGTGCGGCCAGGACTCGGGGCTCCACGTGCCTCCTTTTATGTACATTCAGCCTCTTCTCACGATGTCATCCTTTGTCCACTGCACAGCCCTTCTTGAGTGTCGCATCGACCTTGTACCCACATGGAGCTGGCTGTACCTGAGGTTCCATGCTGGTTCCTTATGTCACATGTGGCCATGCAAACGTGGCTTTCTTACCTTGAGGCAGGCCTTAAAACTGGGGTGACTGGGAATGTTGCCTCATAGTTCAAATAGAGGGAACCCACTTCCATACTTCGTAAACGCCAACTGTGTTCTTGGCTCAGTTCACCCAGGGGGTCGTAGCAGTGTAACTGGGCTGCAGCTTCCCAGTGTTATATTGCTTCCAGGGTCTTGCTGACCAAGACACAGCTTTCCAAAATCTCCTGGCAGCACATCTTATTGTGTGTCCTTCAAACAAACACGTCATCTCCTCCAGTCAGTCCCTTTCACTCTTGAACAGGATTGCTCGGCCATTCAAGTATCATGCTAATAACTCCTTCTCTCCTTTTGTCGTGGAGGCCTTTCTATTGTTCTCAGCCCATAGGTGGGAGTGAAAAGGAGGAAATGACACAGCAGATCCCCCTCCTTTGGGTTCTTCATCATCAGGGCCTGTCCTTGGCGCTGGGCTGGAAAGGATACCCTTTGGGACCAGCTAAGGGCTGCTTCCCCCCAAGGTGGTCACCAGGAAGGAGCCGGAGGTCACTCACAGACTCTAAACGTGGTCGTTCTCAGAAACTGCTTAACTGGGCCCTTTCTGAAGATCATGAAACACAGTATTTTTATTTTCATTCTTAAGAGTTTTTCAAAAGCTCTTTAAAATTCTGCTCCTCTTGGGAAGTTACTTTGTCTTCATATTGTCCCATAGCTCCTGTATTTTTCATTAATGAAATGTAGGGAAGGGGCGTGGCTCTCTCCCCAGCGGAACAATCTGAGTTATGAGAGAGATTATTGCAAAGGGCTTCCGTGCACATTTGAATAATAAAGGCAGGTCAAGAAGGTGATTGCAGCGAGGAATAATTTCAGAGTTAATCCAGAACATTCACCAGGGGAGGTGTTAGCCACACCCTCACCAGCTGTGGACGTAATGAAGGCCACCCAAATGAGAACAAGCAAAGGCTGTGGATTCAGAGCTCGCTATGGCAGGGAGTGCCGCCTATCACTTGTGTTGGGCAGGGGAGTGAGATGACAGAGGCCTTAGGTGTGCCTGCTGGAGGCGGTCGGCACCGGGCTGGCCATCAGCCCCAGCTGTGCCACGTGGAACGGAAAGTGTGGGACGGGTTGTTTGCCAAAGGAAAATCGACAAACTGATAGCAGAGTAAGGGGAATAGATGCTAAGCTGGCTGAAATGTGTATGTCTTCTGCAGTTAGAGCTCCAACTGGATTAGAAAATTGAGACTTTAGAGTGTCAACCAGGACTCAGCCAGTTTTATCACTACTAATTCCAGCTATTTGTTTAAATCACTTTATCAATCAAGAACTAATCTTGTTTTCCTTCTTGAGGACCTACTCCGTGTGATGGGCTGGTTGGTGGGGTCCTGTACTGAGCAAAAGAGACCCTGGCTTCATGGACTCACGAGCCTGACAGTGCAGCCTGAAGAATGGCCAAATAATTGCTTATGATTGTGAAAAGTGCATGAAGGGGAAATATTAGGAACTTAGCATAAAATTGGGATGTCTAGGAGGCCAGAGATGGCTCTCCTGAAAAGGTGATGCTAAACTGAGACCCAAGTGGTATCATCCAAGGGAGGGTAGGGGGATGTGGGGGGGCGGGCATCACACACTGGCTCCCTGTGTTCCCTGAGCCCAGAGTGGACACTGACATCATCACTGGACAGATTCTCTTCCTACGAGGATGCCTCCATGAAAAAGTTTCTGTGGACGACTTCCATGGATGGGACTTGGTGACTTTTCTCTGGAAGGACCCTGACCTTGACCTTCAGGCTGAGCTCTGCATAGTAATGATATTTGGGGGAGGCTTGAGCCATGCACAAAGCCTCATGCCAAGGAGTTGACTAGCTAAGCATAGCGATGGAGCTGGAATTTTCTGCCAGAAAGTTAACTGGTCCCATGATGAAGGAAACTTCCAACCTTGGTCTCATGAGCATCACAAAGAGTAAGAATTTAGCTCCAATATGAAGCTCACAAAAAGCAATTTAACTACTCCTCTTGAGCTAAATAAAACTTCCACTTGATAACACCCCAGTCCTCTCTTGACCCAGACTGCTTTAATTCCAATCCTACTTGTGGGGCGAATAGGTCTTCATTAGCAGCAAGGTGTTTTTAAAGTGCAGTATCGACATTCCATGGTCTGAGCAGCCACATCCTTTAATTAACATCGCAGGAGCAGTGGGTGGTAAGGGGAGTTGTTCCCCGTGTGACGTGACAGTCAGGATCAGATCTCTTTGCCCTTTGCTAAGATAAGCTCCCCATTAGTCAGTTAGTGGTTTATAGATTTCCTCCTCTTTGGGCTGTGGACTTTTTCTTTCCATGGCGTTTACTCTATTTATGATTGTGAATGCCTGGACTGATTATCTTTGGAAAACCATGACTGTGCATTGGGAGCGAAATTAATGAGAGAAATATCCAGTCACTTGTCAGCAGAGTTCTTGAAATCTCATCCCTGCCTGGTGTAAAAGGAAGCTCTGGTGAAGTGATCTGCCTCCAGCTTCTCTTTCCATCTCTTTGCTGATGGAAAGAATAGGAGGAATGGTTTCTCCTTGGGCCAGCAAAGGCTTTCCTAACACCCACCATTCAACTACTAATACCCACCAGTCAACTACTAACACCCCCCAGTCAGCTTCTACACCCCCCAGTCAATTCTGATACTGCCCATTCGACAGGATGACCTGACCTCTGAGCCCAGGGCCACCTCTGCAGGGCAGCAGGGGGCAGTGAGCCTCAGGTGGCTGCGAGATGAGAGGGGCCCTTTGGGCCCCATGGGCTTTTCTCTGACCGGGTCCCGATGCCTCGTGTCTGCTTGGGGCCAGCCCACCTGCCCCTTGGCTCTTGGATGCGGGGACGGGCAGGAGCTAGCTGTGGCTTCGCAGTGTGTCCGTCCCGTTTGACGGGTGCAGCTCTGCCCTGGACCCTCGCCGACGTGGACTGGGGCCTCGTCACTGCTCCCGGTGGAGCTTGTGCTTCTTGGCGAAGGTCCTTGCCTGGCTGCCAGCCCCTCGGGCCGGCTCTGTCCCGTGTCCCCAGCACCTCATGGGCCCTGGCGCCTGGCTGTGTGTGAGGTGACACTGCCCCTTCTCCTGAGCACAGCCTTGGCCCCCGTAGGCTGTCGTTTCGTGGTGGCCTTGGTGCCTGCCGCCTCCGCCGCTGCCTGGCCACCCTCCGCCCTCCTTGCTCAGGTGTCCAGCGGTGAGTCCTGGGATTGGTTTCCGGAGCAGACGGCAAGAGCGCCCGCGCGGCGCCCCACGTCGGCCACGAGCGCAGGGCCCGGGTGACGGTGCAGTTTGCTGAGTGCTCAGGCGCGCTCTGGTGAGTCACGGAGGTTCTGCGGTGACACAGGCTGGTGCTTCTGCGTCATGTAGCTCGTTCTTTACACTCGCTCCCTTCTCCAGCAGCCCTCTGCAGCGCCCCACAATTTGGAATGATGCTCTGATTTGCTGATGTCACCTGTAAAAGAGGAACATTTCCAGGTTGTCCCCCGAGGGGAACAGTTAGGGCTCCGGAAGCCTCGGTGGTAACCACTTCCTGGGGTTCTAGACTTGACTGCATGGAAACACCACACCGCCTCCGCGTCTCAGCTCCTCAGCGTCGCCCCCTCTCAGCTCCAAGCAGCCCCGGGTCAGGGCTGACACCAGGGGTGCACGGCTGCAACCCCAGCTGTCGAGGGGCCTGTGCTTGCACCCCGGCTCCGCCCCCAGGGAGCTGGGTGGCCTTGGGCAGGTTACTCAACCTCCTGGGCCTGGTTTCCTCACGTAGAAAGTAAGAGGGTGCGTTCCTCGTCAGGTATTACCTGAGCGCCCACTGGGTGCCGGGGACTGTCCAGCCCGAGGAACACAGCGAGAGCAGGACCTGCCCAGCCCTCGGCTCCGGGGCTTAGGGAGCACGTACGTGAGTGACTGAGGCGTGTGTGAGTGAGTGGTAGTGCCGTGGCACGGAGAGAAAGCAGCCGAGTGAGCCGGGGGGTATTGCTGCAGGGAGGGGCATCAGGAAGTGCCCCCTGGCGGTACTTGGGGGGAAAGTGGCCAGCCAGCAGCTCTGCACCTTTGGAGGAACAGCTTTGCAGGTGAGGCCCTGTGGTGGCAGCTCCTGGGCCTCCCAAGGGCCACCAGCTGGAAAGCCCAGAGGTCAGTACCAGGCACCTCAGCACTGGGTCCCGTGGGTCTTCTGGGGTGTCTCGTGCCGACCGAGGTTACTCGCTGCCAGGGGTCAGATTTTAGTGTCCTTCAAAGGCTTAGTTTTTGTCTTGCTTCCTCACTGTCAAGTGTAACCCACTCTCCTTTGTGAATTCAATCTGGGCACCGCCTTGCCTTGTCCTTCCCACTTACTACTGCTACCTGCCATTCGATTTGAATGTAGTAGAGGAACGAGAAAATCCTTTGCTGAAAACTTCTTGTAGATTTCTGTGTCTCACTCCTCTCCAGAGTACTAAAAATTCCCAGAACATTTATGCCATTAAGGATTGTAATTTACCTGTTATTTTCGGTGAAATCTTATGATGAAAAGTGTTCACAAGTCTAACTAAGTATTGGTATAATTGTAATTGATGAAGTCGATTAGGAGAACAAGGGAGTTACTAAATAATGAATGCCTTGAGCAGGTAAGGCATAACTCTTCTAATGAATACAGTATGTCTTTGTGAATCTTTCTGGTATCTAGAAATGAATGAGCTACCCAGTGACAAGTTCGTCCATCTCTGGTCAGGAAAGCACCTGCTGTTCGGCGCTGAGGTGTGCAGTTCTCTGTAGCCTCCGGAGTCACCGCCCACGGGTTCTGCCCCGTATTGGGCTGAGCCCAGACCATGCTGTGCCCTGGCAGCCCCCACCTCCCCACTGCAGGGAAGCCAGGCCACGCGGGCATGCCCAGGGCAGGCCATGTGTGCCGGGCAGGCTTTGCCCCGGGCTCCTTGTCGCCAGCTGTGGTAGCCGGAGGCTCTCGCTGTCCAGTCCTGCTTCCTCACCTGTTGACAGGTTCCCCCCAGTGACACCCCTAACTTCTTATCAGCATCTCTTTCCAGCAAGAGGCACAGGGACCAAAGCACCAATTTGCTTTGTACCAGCCACAGATTCCAAACATAAGCTACAGAACTGAGTTTCTTTGAATAGCATCTTCAGCGGGTATTGGAGATCAGGGAGCAAGGAATCACGAAGAGGGGGTCCAGAAAAGTTCCAGGTTCATGTCAGTTGCCAGGGAGCAGTTTGGGGGTGGGGGAGGGAATGCAGATGGCTCAGCCGTGCCTGGGACTGGCTCCTCTCAGGGTGCGCTGGTTTGTCCTGGCTCCAGGTAGACCCGGTTTGGAGCTCCGGACATCTTTTAAGTAGGCATCTTCCCTTCAGGTCATTTTCTTATGCCTTGTAATTCCTCCCCCTCTACTGCAGGGGGTGCTGGAGAATGTCCATGTGTCGGAGGGGTCAGCAGTGCCCCTGCCGCTCTCCCTAGCTGGTCTGCTGCGCCCATGGCGGGGGTTTTGCTGATGAAACAGCTCTGTGTGCGGAGGGTCTGGGGGCTGTGGTTTGTTTTCTCTTTAGATGCAGCCCCCACAGCAGCATGTGGGTGCAGCCATTACCTGCCATCTCAGGCCTGTGGTCCCAGACCTTAGCCTTCCTCACAGCCCTGTCTTTTGGGGCTAGTTCCGCTTCTTTAAAAGCTCACGTGCTTCGGGAGAACCTGCTGTATGGGAGTATGCTCCTGATGATTGTGAGGAAACACAGGATTTGCAAGTCCAGTCATGCTGTCAGTTGCACGTAGGGGCTTTATTTAAAAGAATGTACTTCGACTGCAGTGATAAAGTGAATATCCCTCTTATCTGTCCTCAGGCTGAGTGGCAAGCCCTCTACCATGCTTGATGGCTAATTGTGGCTTGTCGCGACTATTTTATTCTGTGCCACCCCTTCCCCTCCATTCTCCTGACTTGCGACCTTGGCTCACGTGCCCGCCTCAGGGCCTTTGCACTTGCCCTCCCCTGCCTGGGATGCTTTCCCCAGCCTTTTCACCTGGCGACTCCCACGCACTCGGTCGGGATCAGCTCCAACGTCCCTTCCCCAAACAGGCCCCTTCTCCCCATTAATTTTTCTCAAGTATCCTATTACATTACATTGCATTTCCCAGTATTTCTAATTGTATATTATTTAGTTGTTTTTATCTCCCCAACTATTCTATAAACTTTACAAATAGAGGCAATATGCTTATTTTGTTTGCCTCCGAATCCCCAGCAAATATCAAAGTGCCTGACCTATAATAGCTGCCTAATAAATCCTGACTGGCTTCATCAGTCTTTATGGTATGGTGTTGCATAAATTGAAGTATATTGGAGTTCTGTGGTATAGGCCAGTCCACAACTGTTTTGCAAGGCCCTGCTATGGCCCCTGTTTCTGTAATTCCGTCCATGCTTTGAGCCTGCATCCACAAGTACCTTGTGAGGCCGGGCACCTGCCAAGTAGGCTTAGGGTGTTTCTAGCTCCCAGGGGTCCCCAGTCTTGTAAGGGATCTAGTGGACATGTTAGATGGCCTCCCAGCTAAAGGATTTTTTTTTCCTTTAAGTCCCTGAAAGACCCCTTTGCCTGAGCACAGCCACAGGGTTAAAGTCAAGGACTAAAGAGAGACCCAGGCTTTCTTATTCTGATAATTAAATAAATACCAGTGTGAAGTTTTCAATGTTGTTTTTTATGCCACTGTTTTGTTTACTAATCTCTAATGTTTTGAGCTGGGTTCTCCTGAGCATAACACCATACTCAGTTAGAACCGACCTCAGCGCAAAGGATATGGATTGGCTGATGCAACAGAAAAATGCAGGGCAGTGCTGGCTTCAGGCACAGCCTGATCCAGGGGAACCCCACACTGCAGCAAGACCCATTCTCTGTTGACCTCAGGGTGCTGCCACCATGAGGTGGGTTCTCTGCTGGGTATGGGGGGTGACTGTCATCAGTTCCAAGCAGCCCCTTGACAACAACCCTGGACAGGTGCCAGCTCCCACGAACACCAAGAAAAGTCCCAGAAATGAGAATCCCGGTTCTCGCTAACTACACCTAGGGGGAGCTGGGGGAAGCCAGGGGCAGTGTCAGCCCCACCTGAGCCAGATAGACCCCTCAAGGAGAATCTGTGCTGTAAGCAGAAGGGAAGTAGGTAACGGGTAGGTGTCTCCTCACCTGATGCCCCATTTAGAGGAACATTTGAGTTAATGAAGTGCTGGGTCGGGGTGAGGGGCCACCCAGCGCAGTGCCTGGCTCACGGAAACAACTACTCAAAAGCGGAGTTTGTTCAGGTTAGTCTTACTAGCATTGATAGTTTATTAGATAATGGCATTTATCAAGGTACATAGTCCCTTCTGTCACTGCTGGACTAAGAAGAGCAGCCGCAGAAATGGGTCACTTCTCCCTGTACCTTTCTTTGTGATGGTGAGAAGTAAATGGTCTTTTTTATCCTGTTTCTAGGACACTGTGGAGTCATTTGAGACATTGATAAAGTGTTCCTCTGTGTTGCCGTTATAAATCTTGAGTGTAAACGTGACTGTGGAGCCTAGCCCTGTTTTTACATTGGCATCATCTGAACATGTAGCCGTGTTACTTGCTCTTGGGCCTTGTAATTCAAGCCGGTGTGTTTGAGGTAATGACCAGGGAAGGGGATGATCAGACTGTGTTTAAAAAAAAAAAAAAAAAAAAGAACAGTTTGATAGTATGAGCTTATATATTATACTATTCAAACTGGAAGGATTGGCTTTTGATAAAAGTAATCAGACACCTTAATATTCTGACATAAGACCAACTGGGACACTGCTCACCCCAGAACTAGTGCCATGTGGAGCTGGCCTTTCTGACAGATGTGGCTCTGTGGGGACAGAAAGGAATCTGAGGTGCCTGCTTGTTGTTGAGGCATAAATGCTGAGAAAAAATTGGCCTGGGACACGGTTAAGCCTAATTGCGCTCTCCACCCAAATCTGCAGGGTTGTACGCCGTGTATGCTTCAGAAGAAGATGTCTGAGCAAAACTTACAATGAGGCTCAGGAAGGCATCACTGCAAGCCTAATTTATACCACCTTCGTTAGAACCAGGCTCTCTCCAACTCTGTGCAAATGATAATTTACATCTCCATCGCCTGGATACCTCTCACTGGATTTTGGAGCAAACCTGGATATATATCCCTTTTAAAGAGTACAGTCTATTTCATTTTCACTTAGAGGTGTCTGAATGGATTATGAAAAGAGTCAAACTCTAAACTGGTCTTATCATCATTTAAAAAATTTATCGGGAGAAAGCTGAGCCGTGTGGACAGCGAAGTAATGCAATTATTCTGATTGACGGTGCATATTCTCATTGTCTTGTGCAACCCACCCTTGCCTTATGACAGAGAATCCAGCAGAGTCTTGTAGCTAGCATGGTTAACTCTTCCTTCACCTGACTTTTCCTTCTCAAGTAAAACCCTTTATTTTTTCCCCAAGAACCCTAATTTTTTCTTTTCTCTATCCTGGGCAAAATTGTTGTCTTTTGACTTTGGGCCTATTACATTCTTGTGATTTCAGTTAAAAATTCATCAGCTCTTGAGACCAAGCATACTTATCTGGTCATTTTTTATTTTTAGTTTGCTTCCTTTTAAAGTGTAGATGAAAGCATTTTGGTTGGTTAATTAGTTGAGTTGTTTTTGGCAAAGAGAAATGTCACATCATTTGGTATCTGTCTTCTGGTTAGCTGAGGTCCATGTGAGATTTTTACTTTGGACTAGACTTTTGCTTTGAGAAAAATAGAAACACAGGGATGAGGGAAAAGGGGGTTTTATTGGGAGGATGCTGGGTGAAATCCAGAGGCTTGTTGAATGGACAAATAAAGCCAAGGGTATTTCCAAGGGCTAAGAGGAAAGAATGCCTGAAACTCACTTACCTCAGTCTCACCGTCTGCCTCTTTAAGCTCAGTTGGTCAGAAGAGAATTGATGGACCGGCTCTCCGTGGGTCAGCTGTTGTCCTGGTTCAGTTGGTCATGGCTGGGATGTGTGTGGTGGGGCAGGATTATGTAACACCCACATGGTTTATAGAGACCAGACCTGAGTGGAGTCTTTCTCAGGGAAATGGACATGAGCTGAGCAGATACCCCGAAAGGTAGCCTATCATACCCCAACCTTTATGTTGGGTGATTTCTGTGTAACCTTCTCTTCTTGCCTTCTTTGTGCACAGACAGTATGACATGGACACTGTTGGGCTTGAACCACCGAGCACCCATCTCTGCTTCCTTAAGTACCACTCCCCGATTCTCTTCTGGGGCCTTCCTTTCTTGAATCATGTGCATCGTGGGTGGGGCTATTCATCAAGGTGCCCTGCCCTGCACTGACCAACAGGTGGGGGTCTGACCTGTAGTCAACCAGGCAGATGCTCTCTTCTGGGACTTTGACTCTTGAGTAAGTTGATGTATGGTTGGATGAAACAGTAGGAGCTTATTCACTTTACCTGTGCCGCTGCTGAGCTGCCCTAGACTCCAGAGCTGCCCTGGTCTCGTTGTTTCTGAGATTGGGATTTTTGTCTTTTCTTTTAAATCGGTCTTCTGACAAATTCATTTTTGCTCAAGCTACCTAGAGTCAGTGTCTGTTGCTTGCATCCGAAGATCCCTAACTCATTTCATATTGAAAGTCGGGATGAGTCTCTCATACCTTGGAGGATCATCAGTTAATGCCACAGGATGATTTGAACTGAGTCTGGAAGAGAGTCTTATGTCCAGAAATTACTCATAAGAGAAGAAACAAAAGGTTTCCTTTTTGATTCCCACTTAATCAGAAAATTAATTTGGTTATCCTTTATATGAGCACTCTGATTAATGGAGGTTTTATAAAATTGCCCTCCATGTTAATTATATGTTCATATTTTTTACTTTTCCAAATGGGAGGGTAAAGTGAGCAGCATTTGCACGTTGTTTCTTCCTTCCTTTTCTCCCCTTGGCAAAGTTCCACTTGTCCCTCTACTCTCTTCACGGCGCTTCCACCCCTGCCAGCAGTGTTAATTGCTCAGTGTTCTGTGCTATCTACACTTTATTACCGCTGTTGGAAGTATTAGCACAGTGTAATGTAATTAGCTAGTACACATTCCCCTCACTTCTTTTTGACCTTTGCGAGTGCTGAAGCTAGATCTGATGCATCTTCTTAGCCATTATGTCAAAGTCAGTATTTGGCACTAAGTGGTACTCAATACATACTGATCATACCACATTGTTACCTGAGATCCCATTGTAGAGTTCTTGGAAGTTACCGTAGTTGCATCTATGGAGTGAGTTAACAGCTCTGAGGCTCTGCTCTGGAAGAGCTTTGGAATTTGAATTTTAAGTATTAAATATGGTGAGTTTGGGCAGGTTAGACTGGCAGTAAAGACCTCCCATAGCTACCTATAGCTTCTTGACTCATTCCTTTTACTGCAAAAGGGATTACTCTAAGTTCCCCTTTCTCCCCATTTCAATTCTAAGAACCAATTACAGTCCAGCCTTAACCTTGCTGACTGCCATGTTTTCTTTCCTACTAGTTTTCAACTGTAGAATTCATTTGTCATGCACTTTAGGTATTGGCAAGAATATTAAAATTGCCTGGGATGGATCGGAAATAATGTGTATGGTGTGTGTGTGTGTGGTTTGGGAATCATTGAATTACCTCTTGAAGGAATATCATTTATGACTACTGCATTCCTCTAAGTCCTGACATTTAGTTAAAAAAATATATGCTTGAGCAGTGAGAGGCTGGTGAAGAGACAGCTTGAATGATTTTTTTCAGTGAAGAGGGCATGGAAGTGAAATCAGGTGTGATCCCCACCTTGTTTTAGGTACCCTGTATTTATTATTGGTATATTCTCAGTGCATGGTCATTAGGGAGGACTCTGGCATTAAACTGCCTTGGCCCTGCTACTTGCTAGCTCTGTGACTTTGACAAAAGTCGGAATGGCCTGACCAAGAAATGTGTTATTGAGGTTGTGTTAGAACAGGGTGGCTAGTCTTACTTGCTCTGCTGCAGGTGCAAAAGGTTCTGGGCCAAGGACTCGGGCTCTGAGTGCTTTTTGGCATTACGTGTGAAGGCTTTGAGGTTGGACACCAGAGGCCTGAAAGTGGTGACAATTCCTCTTGAAACACCACCGGAAAAATTATTTTGCCATCAAGTACTATTGCCCTCTAATAAATAGGAGGCTTTCGGGCTCTGCAGGACCCCTTTGGGGGTGGGGGCTGGGGCGGTCACTGTCGAATTTCTGTTTCCCAGTGCCAGGAGGCAAATGTGCCTGGTTGCTGGCTGGTACAATTGCTTCTGACTGACTTGCTACCTTCACTGATTTAATTCCTGTTTTCCTTTGCAATGGCATTCATCCTGCTGGGTCTTAAACTTGTGGCATTCTGCCAGCTGGAGTGGAGAGAACTGAGAGGGAGCCCATGTTCTACCATCCCGAGCAGCGTTTTCCCTCTGCCCTCACTGGGTCATGGTTAGGGCCTTTAGCTTAACCTTGAGAACCCGCACTCTGTTGCCCATGGCTGCTGCAGCTCTAGTCGACTTGGGAGCAGACAGCCTCAGTCTGTTCTGTCCCCTTCCCTCTGAAATACATTCAGCACATCCTTCGTGACCCTTTATCCAACAACCTGTGTGGATGGAGGTTTGCTCCAGCAGGTACATAGTTCTTCACAGGAAAAGCAGTATTGTTCTTTCTTTGCTCCAGAAGTGAATGCTGCCTTTGAAAATGTGGAGTGGAAAGCCAAAATTCCAGGTCAGCAGGTGTGGCTGAGTGGCTGGTGACCAAGGAATCCACTGGAACAGTCCACATCTTGAAACTCTTCGTCTCCCCTAGGGTGACTTACGTGAGCGTCTAAACAGACACCCTGTCTTTCTGCAACTTCACCTGGCCAGTGAGGCTTGGAGGGCAGTTCTGAGCAGCAACTCTCGGAGGCTACATGTCTGGGTAGCAATCAGGGGCCCTGGCTGCTTTTGTTCTGTGCCTTTGCCATCTGGAGACTGTGCCTGTTGCCATGCCACCTTGGAAGTTTCCATGGAAACCCTGGAAGGTCTTGCAGGATGTTTTCAAAGGCCAGGCCTGGAAGTGGCTTGTATTACCTCTGCCCACATGCCATTAGCCAGGACGCAGACACACGGTTGCAGGGGAGGCTGAGAAGTACAGCCTTCAAGGAAGGCTGAGAAATGAACTCAGGAAGAAGAAATGGGGAGGTGAAGGCACAATACAGCCTTGACACTCTTGTCAATCATTTTGCCACTTTCTACCCTTAATCTGTGTCTTTACTCCTTGCTCTGTTCTCACCTAAAAGCTTGTTTACCATCTCCTATGTTTCTAAAGTCAAGCTCAAAAACCAGCCTGAACTTTTGTTGAAGTTGAGGTTACGCCTTTAATATTCATAATTTGATAGTAGGTTGCCCTGTATAATTATTTAAACATTTTCTGTGTCTTGGTCTTGTCTCTTCCATTGCCAGCTATTCAACATGTTCCCAAAATGATGTGCTTCAAGATGTTTTTTGTTTGTCTGGAAAGGGCTGCTCAGCGATGAAAGAATCAGGGCCATTTCTATTTTAGCTCTTAATTTATGCAAAAAGTCTTAGCAAAATAAGAATACAAAAACACTTTCTTAACTTGATAGACAGTATCTTCCAGAATCCTAAAACAAACATTATACTTACTAGGAAATCAAAGTTAGGAAAAAGACAAGGAAGCCCATCAGGGTCCCTGCCCTAGCATTGTACTTCATGTCTAGCCAAGGCAACAAGACGTGGAAAATAAATGAGCTATAAGGATCATGTATCAGCTGGTTTTTGCTGTGTAACAATTGCCTCAAAAAGAAGATGCCTAAGGTAACCATTTACTTACCATATCGTTATCCGGGTTTGAAATTTGGATAGAGTGCTGCTGGACAATTCTTTTTCTGGACTTTTCATGCACCTATGGCTGCCTACTGGAGGGTTGGCTGATGTTTTAAGCCACTAAGTTTCAGAAAGATTCATTATACAGAAAGCTCTAACTGATACAGATTAGAGAAGAAGGAACAAAATTGTTATTATTTGCAGATAATATTCTAGCCTCGTAAGAAGATCTTGTATTAGGAATAAGGCTGAATTGCAGAAATGGGATTTTATCACCTTTAAGCAAGTATATTTATTTATACCAAAGAGCATTTTGGGGGCAGGGAGGTGTTGCTCTTGAGAAGCTTTTTTCCTAAAGAGATAAATTTGTGATTAGCAGTATCATTATTTATATACAGCTGTCCTTTTAATTGCATGCATGGGTTTTCTTGTTATCCAGTCTCAGATATAACAGACAAATTCTGAGGGGTCAGAGGTGGTTAGAGCTTGGCAGAATAGGAGGTCCTGCAGTCAGTGTTGTTGAGAAGCCTGATGCTCAGAGAGGTTAACTGACTTATTCATGATCACACAGCATACAGCAAAAGGGAGTATTATTAGTACGAGTGCTAGTATCGTGTTGGAAGCTGGGCTTTTTGATACCTGGATCAATGACCTGCAATGCCTCATGAACTATTCCCTGGCTTATTTCCATTTAGAGGAAGTGACAGCCAGTTTGAAAGGTCCTAGTGGAAGGCGACTGAGCTGTAATACTCAATTGCACTTGTTTCCTTCGAAGGCAGAGTCTACCTCTTAACTTCTGTGGACTTGGGCTCTGTCCTAGTGCTGCTCAGCAGTGCCTTGAGGACATCAGCGACCTTACAGCCTCTTGTTATTCTGTTGTTCATAACTTACCTGTTATAAATTTTAAAAAATCTACTCTCTAGCTAAATAAATTCCACATGTGTTGTTTTAGTTATGTTGGGGTGGGTTATATCAAAGATTAACTGTGCAAAGAATATCAGATATTTCTCCTTTACTCTTTTTTTTTTTTTAGCATTTTTTTGGTATTTTTTTGAAGATACATAGGTCACAAAAATGTTACACTAATAGTAATTGAAGTCTTAATAATGTTGAATTGAATTCTTACTATGTTCCCTGCAGTAGGTTGAATGCATACATTATCTAATTAAATCCTCACAGTAATAAGATGAAGTAGGTATTGTTCTCCTCACTTACAGATGAAAAGACTAAGAAATGAATTGGTTAAACCCAAGGTCAAAGAGAAGCGAGGTGACAGAAGGCGGATTCAAAGCCAAGCTGGTCTAGCTTCAGAGTTCTGAGCTCAGCTCTCATTGATGTTTGCTCGGTAGGTCTGTAGTAATTTTAAAATGGAAATGCATGTTCTTTTGCTATTCCTTTCTTCAAGAATTAGTGCTTCAGGAATTGTGGGCTGGATTTAATGACTTGCTTCCAATGACTGCAGTATGTGGAAGTGGCATGAGGGATTTCTGAGAGGAGGCCACACGAGGCATTGCGCCTTCCTCCTTGCTCTCTTTGGATCCTGTGTCCTGGGGAACCGGCAGCCATGCTGTGAGGACACTCAAGCAGCTCCTTGGAGGGGCCTGTAGCGAGGCGCCAAGGCCTCCTGCCTACAGCTGTGTGAGTGCCTCGGCCGAGCCTGGGTCAGAGAGCAGGCATCCTGACTCCACCTCGTGAGAGACTGAGGCAGAACCACCCGACAGAGCTCTCCCACATTTCTGACCCACAGGAACTATGAATCCATAAATGCTCGTTGGCTTGATCTACTAATTTGGGGATAAGTTGTCACACAGCAATAATAATTGGTGCAAAGCCCTTCCAAGGTAAGGAAGAACCCAGGTGTGCTTCTCCAGTGGTCCCAAACCCTGATCTGGTGGGGCCAGCATTTGCTAAGGCATTTGCCCCTGCAAAGCCACAGGCAGTTTGGCTTTGCCCCATTGCCCTTTGGCCACTGTGATGGGGCATTGGCACACGCATCTCAACTTCTCTCTCTGCCTCGAGAGCCCTGTACCTAACCTTCTGCCCTCACACCTGGGAGCCCCCAGCAGGGTGGATGTCCTGCTTGGCTTGACTGCTGGCCCACGTGAACCTCCTCGAGTCTCCTTGAGCTCAGTCCCATTAGCCAGGTGCTGTACGAGCTGCTGACATGACGTGTGGGCCAGTTTGATGCATCTGCACATGGCGTGGAGAAAACCCAAGCAGGGTTTTGCCTTTACCTGAGGACACCGTGGACGGAACAAGCACTGTGAAAGCAGACCGCCTGCAGTGGGCAGGGGTGGAAAAGCCAGTATCTTTCTCTGGGAAACAGGGTCAAGGTCAAAGGGCCCTGCAGAGCCATCTATCAGAGTGGCAGGTAAACTGAGGTGATTGATTAGATTTTCAGGACATTACTGGAAAGGGGTAAAGTTTAATAACAGTGGATTAATAACCATGGGTGAAAGTGCCGAGTCCCAGGTACCTGGGTGTCTGGGGGTTCAGGAGACATCCCTGATGCCTCTGCACCTCACCTCACACACCCAGGAGCACAACGGGTCTCCTGCACACACATGTGCAAAGCCTTCATCTGTTGGCTGACATCCGCTGCTGCGCCTGCTGATTAGGTTTGGGTTCCAGGGCTCGTGGGGGCGGCGGCCTCCCTATGTGCTTTATGCCTCTTCGACAGTTCAAGAGCGCCAGCAGAAGTGAATTGTCTCCTGAAATCCGAGGGAAAGCAGAGGGGCCGGTGGGGCTGGCCTTTGCAGGGACGTGCGCAGCCTCTGTCCCTGGGCAGCCTGGCTGGGCACACACCTGCGGCTTTCCCAATCCAGTGGCCGCTCTGCTTCTAGAAGTCTCATCTCCCCACAGGGTTCAGGGGCCTGGAGCATCCCCTGCAGGCAGGGCAGGCCTGGAGGGGCAGCTGGGCTCTCGGCTGCCAGCAGGGCCATGAGCGCAGTGGCGCCCGTTGGCGGTAATTCATGGAGCCCACCTCGTGCCCCGGGAGTGGGTGGAGGACGGGAGCTGTCAGGGAGAGACGGGAAAGGCTGCAACGCCTCGGCTGACCGTGCTTCTGCTTTGGTTCTCCTGGGCCCCACGGTCACTCTCTCTCTCTTCCAGCTGCAAACAAGGGAAGGAGGGATGGGGCCTGCGGCCTGGGAGGTGCATGGCCTTGGGCAGGCCCCTGTTTCGCAGGACTTGTGTTCCCACCGATCACGTGTGAAAGCATTCTGTGGCTGTCAGGCCACAGATTACACTTAGGGCCTTCCAGGTGCGCTGGACACTGGTGTACAGCCGGGACAGAAAAGACCCAGGCCCTGCCCCCGGAAGCTTACAGGCAAGTAAGGGAGACAAAAAGGTGCATCTAAAGATGCCTAAAACCTACCTGCTGTGTGCCCGATGCACGAGGAGTATGAGGTGCGCTAAGCAGGGAGGGGCTGCTTTGTCCTGGAGACTGTCCCCGTGAGGAGCGTGCCCCCTGTCGCCTGCACCTCTGAGATCAAGCACCTCTGGAGCACCTGGCAGGAGCTGCGCAGGTCAGCCTGACGATCCTCACAAGGACGCTGTGTGCCAGCTTCCAGGTGCTCAGCATTGCAGGGACCCTGACCACGCCTTCTTGGAATACTTCGACCAGGGCGCTCTCAGGTCAGGGACTCCTCAAGCCAGGCAGAGAAGCCTCGCAGGGAGGGTGTTTGCAGTGGGTTAATATCTGCCCCAGACCTCCCTTCTGCCCTCCACACGCTCCCACCCATCTCCCCTGTGGCTCACCCCGGCTGGAAACACGGAGGGCGCTCTGGGGAAGGTGGTTCCTCCCTGCGGCCTCCACCTTCAGGGCAGTCCTGGGCCACCGTGCGCCTCTGGGGCTTCCATGGCCGTGCCCCTTCCAGGGCTGACACCATTCCCACTCCTTGGTACTTCCGGGGCTGCTGACAGCGTCCCGCCGCTGCTGGTGCCTGCTGCTCAGTGTCCTTTGTTAGTTCCCCTATCCCTGCCCACACCTTTGTAATATTGAATATTGCCTTTATTAAATTCTTTTCTATTACACCAATTTGAGTGGAATCCCGCTTCCTGCTGGGACCGTGGTGGATTCCCCAGGCCAAAGCACTCCCACTTCATTCGGTAAGTGACGGGCAGAGATGCCAGGCCTGGGCCTGGGTCCTGAGGCAGCCTCTGGGCACACTGGCTGGACCAGCCCTGATGATATCCATGGGCACGGGGCATGGGCGGATCCTGGCCTTCCTCTCGTGGGCGTTCAGGGACGAATATGTCCTGGTCTTTTAAGATAAAGTCCATTTTAACAATTTAGTACTTTACTGCAGTGTTTAAGGAACTTCTCTGAACAGTTAATGTGCAGGATGGTTGAGAGGCAGTTACAGGAGTGTAATTCTTTTAGATTAATTTCGGTTGTAATGTCACGCAACATCCACATCCTCCTGAAATTACATTATCTTCGACTCCATGATTTCTTCACCTGGTTGAGTTAGGGTGAGATGTCAGCCACTTAGTTCCAATTTTTGAAACAAAAAAACTGGAAAATAGCCTCCTTGGATTTCAAGATGAGCTTCTAAAATGGCATTGGGAGATGTCTAATGATAAGTGTTTGTAATTTAGCCATTTCAGGGAGGTTTCATGTTGGCATTTGGGTCCATTTTCTGGGAAGAGAAGGCTTCCAGAAAGGAGGTTTGCCTGGTCCTGGATACCGATTTATTGTTTGGCTTGACTCTCCCCATAAATCAGTTGAAATATAGTTAAATGCCAGGGTAAGTCACCACAGCTGAAATTATGAGACAAGTAAAATAATGCCACTTGTGTACTCCAAAATACTGCATCTCGGCCTCATGATAGACTTCACTGCTGTCATATCAGTATATAGATTTTTAGTTGCAAGCAGAAGCTTAAATCAACCTAACCAAATAATAGGCTGCTTTGGCTCAAAGCATCTAGGGGAGGAAGCTGGCCCGTTGGCTGGACCCAGAAGTCCACTTGGCTTCATTCTCTCCCCTGCTTCCTGCCTCGGCCCCCTCTGCTGCAGTCTCTCTTGCCTTCATTGTAAGGTCGGGCACTCTACATGCCCAGAACTTATATCCTATCAGCACAGGATCCCCTCCATGAAAAGGTCACGTTTTCAAACCCCCCAACCCCTACATCTTTTGGGGGGCTTTGCAGAGACAGCATCTGCTTGTTAGCAGAAGGTTTCTTTAGGCTCTGAAGAGTGTAATTGATTAGACTTCAGCTCTCTTCATAGCAAGCACACTCCTTTTCTGATGAGCCTGATTGGACTTGACAATGTGCCCAAATTCTTAACTCTGTATTTGGGCAGTCTTGTGAGTCACTGATACAGCTGAGGAAAACACGGAGTCCTAGTATCATTCTTCTCAAGAAGCCAGCTACTTTAGTCCCATGCTCTGGAGTCCCTGTTCCCCCTCTGGGCTGCCATAAGTCTGCTCACCAAGGAGCACTTGCCTTCCTGGTCCCCTGTGCCCTTGACCTACATGGAAGCACTTAGCCCAGCAGTCCTTTGAAGTGTCTAGTACAAAGCATTTGAAATCTTGCACTGGATGTCCTTTCCAACTTGAAGAGTTATGCCTTCAATTATTGTGGATCAAAGGATGCTTTTTTAACTTTAGGGCATTATAGGAATCTGGGATTTTAAAAAATAATGGAGTGTGTGGAGGGAGTGTGGGTTGTCCGTTCACTACTGTCCTGACTGTGAGAAGGATTTCCAGCTGTTACCATCTTGAGTGCCCGGTGTGGGGGCTTTCCTGCCTGCAGCACCCCACTTCCCCAGGGGCCCAAGCCCCATGCCTAGAATACTAGGGGGTTAGGAGGGTCCTGGGCCATTGAAGAGAGGGCTTGTCCATCCAGGGAGAGTTGGTGGGGGCTGTGCTGTGTCCTAGGGCCCAGATAGTTGTCACTCCCACCGGACCCCCAGTGGCCCATGTGTGACCGTGGACTATCCTTGCTTTCTTCATTTCTCACTCTTTTTAAAGAAATTGATTCAGGCCCTCTCCTGCCAGGCCCTGGGTTCCCCCTCTCCTGTACTTCCTGGTTGATTTCCGAGGTGAGGAATGAGGTCCACTCGCAGCAGATGATTGCTGGGTGCACTGTGGGGTGGGACTGCTGTTGCCAGGCCTTCTTAAGAGGTAGAAATTCAGATCTTTCTGTTGACATCTGCCAATTTTTGCATGTTGCTTTACATTAAAACAAAAACCACTGTGGTTCTGTGGAACAATCAGAAGGCATTTGGGGTCTGAGTTGGAGCCTTTAGGTAGGGAGCCCCCTGGAGAAGCTGCACTGCTGGGTTTCTGTTGGACCATGAGGAGCTCTTGGGTTTTGATTCTGAGCCTTTTCCTTCTGTCGATCTGTTGAGGCGGAGCCATTTGAAGTACAGTGCGTTAGGTGAAGGCTTGGTATATTGATTCTAGGTGGAAAAGTCTTGGCCCTTTGAGTCAGGTGATTATTTCATGGGTATTTGTCACAATAAGGTCCACTATGTTGGGATAAAACGCAACTCTGAAATGTCAGAAGCTTAAAACCACAAATTATTCATATTTAATCATGAGCTGGCAAAGGGACTCTGCTCATTGTTGTAAATAAAGATGAAGCAGCCACCACCTTGGCAGTTGCTGGTCACCACGCGAGAGGGGAAGGAGAGCTCTGAAAAGTCTCCCACCAGCAGTGAAATGCTCAGCCCAGGACTGATGCACTTCCCTGTTAATCACACCGGTGGTCAGAGCTGATTGCCTGGCCCAACTACCTACCAGTGCCTACAGGACAATCAGATGCATCCAAGGGGACTCCCCTAGGCACTTTCCTGGGCCGCTGCTCACTCTTTGCCAGGAGCATCCCCGAGTCGAGTGACAAGCAAGAGTGCCGCTTGCATGCCCTGTGTCACCTCGGCAGAGAATTCCTGCAGCCTGGTGCCTCTGGCCTCTGGTGAGGGGGCCATTGTGGGAGCCCCGACACTTCCAAATCCCTCTTGGAGGAGCGGGTGCAGGAAAGGGGAGTCTCAAAACTGGTGGGAGGGATTTCGGGCCTTTATGATCTTTAGAATGAAGTGAGAGTGAACAACAATGACTTTTGTTATTTTATTTTATTGGTACCTATTTTCAGACACATTTGATGTTACGTGTGATCTAAAATCAACTGCTTTTTCAATCACCATGAGCATATAAGGCAACAGATTGGAGACAAGTGTTAACACGAGAATTACTAGAAGGCTTTGGAACATGCCTCTTTTTTATTTTGTTTGTTTTTTTTTTTTTGAACATGCCTCTTAACTAATATTCTCTTCCTCCCCATGGGATCTGCTTAGGAGAACAGATCCTATACACAACCAAAAGCCATCGAGAACAGAGGTTTGATATCAGTAGGTTTATAGATATCTCTTTCATCTTTCTGATTGTCCCAGAGTAACAAATGTAGGGAAGAAACTGAAGAATCTCACTTTAGGGATTAAAAAGCATCTTAATAGAAAATAAAAAAAAGAGATAGTCACACAAAGAAGAAACAAGAGACAAAAAAGTGTGGCAGCTAGCAGCTCCCAGGCTTGGAGAGTTTCATGCAAAGGTGTTGAGTAGAAGCTTTTTGATCCAAGGTTCCTGTGAAACTTGTTTTCTTCTTGAAACAATCTGCTTTATGGGAATCAAAGAGATTTGCAGTATTAGATGTCCTGTTGGTGTGAAAATCTAAGAGGTATATGGATATCTTTTAAACTGGTAAACACAGGTCCAAGAGTGGATTCCCTGGAGTTTTGCTGCAGTATTTGGGTTTAATGGTGTCTAATGAGGTCCCTTCCAAAAAGCTTCAATTATAGGCTTACACTGGTGCCATTTCCAGTAAACCAGGTCTTTGAAGGCTGTGCAGATTTCCTGTGGGTTTTCCTAGGGAATTGACAGCTGAACCTGTTGACAATGTGCCTGGGAATCCTGCATTAACTCTCTTCAAGATCTGGCCATTTTGTCTTGTAAAGCAATAGAAGCAAGGCTGGGGGGAGAGATTCCCCATGATGATCAAGTGGACGTATGGCAGTGAGAGCCAAGGACAAAATCTTTGGCTACAGCAACTGAAGATCCTCAAGTTGTTTTGCAGATTTCAGTTTTAATGTGGCATTCATTCATTTATTCTACTTTTTCTGTGATCTGAGGGTGGTGGTGGCTGTGAGTCTTCTGGGTGACTGACAGAGCCTAACAGATTTCCTTAACTATGCTCCACTCAGGGTGCCCTGATCCCTACACAGATAGGTGGGTATTCCCCAGATGGGAAACATGCAGTTTAAAATTTTCTTTGCTATTGTCAGAGCCATTGCTTTATGGCAAGGAAATCTTCCAGCCAACCAGAAGTTGGCTGGACAATAGTAAGAATCTATTCATGACTACACGAGGTGAGTAACTAAAAAAGATTCATTTGTAGATTTTCAAACATGTCTAAGGACTTTGGCTCATGTTTGTGTCTTGTCTTCAGAGCTTTCCCAGGATTGTGGGATTGACAGATGGAATCACCATCAGAGGCATCCCTGGCCATCTTCTTTAGGATTATTCACCAATGCTATTTAGAATGTTTTTTTTTTTTCTTTTTAAAAATAACTTTATTTCAAATTCAAAAAATAAAATAAAATACAGAAAAAGGCAGCTCAACAAGTTATGGAAGCATTACTCCTAAAAAGTTCTTTCCAGGCACTTTCATCTCATCTAATTCCAGCTACTAGCTCAGTTGTTCCCCTAGTGTTCAGAAAGATGCACAGATGAACACAGATTAAATGACATAGTTAAGGTTTCCTTATTAATGAAAAAAATGAAGAAGAGAAAAAAACTTAATCATATTCATATCTTACAAAAACAAATCTCATATTCTTTTTTTCACCTTTAGCATTAAGACAGTGCCAACCTTGATTTTGCTACAAAACATTATAATATTTTTTAACTATAGTCATAAATTACATTAATTCTATTTTTCCCAAGTAGCACCACATTCTTAACACCCTGTAGTAGAACATTCCTGCATTTATATTATTAACCACAATCCACATCTACTGCCAAAATCATTGTTATACATTCCCAATATTATCTTCCAGCTGTCCTCCAAATAACATTAATCTTCCTAGAGTACTAGTTTCAGCAATAATTCCATCCATAAATCATGTGTTTGTTACATTCATTATGTGTTACCATCAAGTCCAGCCATTACTACATGTTTACATTTGACATTATTAAAACGTTGTACACATCCATCATCATCTACCCCTTCCTTTTCATCCAGCATTCCATCTCCCACCAATCTACACTTCATAGCCCAACTCCATAAGTCTGTTCATTGTATTTAGCTCATTATCAGTGAGACCGCACAATGTTCATCCTTCTGTGACTGACTTATTTCACTCAACATAATATTCATAAGATTCTTCCATGTTGTTATGTGCTTCCCCAATTGATTTCTTATTATAGCTGAATAATATTCCGTCCTATGAATATATCACATCTTGTTTATCTATTCTTTGGTTGACGGACACTTAGGTTGTTTCCATCTTTTAGCAACTGTGATTAATGCTGCTATGAACATTGGTGTGCAAGTATCTGTTCACGTCCTTGCTTTCAGTTCTTCTGAATATATACCTAGCAGTGGGATTACTGGGTCATATGGCCGTTCTCTATTTAGTTTCCTGAGGAACCACCGGATCATTTTCCACAGAGACTGCACCATTTTATACTCCGACCCACAATGAAGGAGAGTTCCTATTTCTCCACATCCTCTTCAGCACTTGCAGTTTTCTGTTTTTTAAATAATGGCCATTCTGTATGGTATGAGGTGATATCTTATTGTAGTTTTGACCTGCACTTCCCTAATAGTGATGCTGAACATTTTTTTGTATGTCTTTTGGCCATTTGTATTTCCACTTTGGTAAAACGTCTGTTCAGTTCTTTTACCCATTTTTGAATTGGGTTGCTTTTCATTTATCTTAAGTTGTGTGATCTCTTTACATAACATGGAGATCCATCTCTTATTAGAGACATGATTTCTGAAGATTTTTTCCCATTGAGTATTCTGTCTTTCTACCTTTTTGACAAAGTCTTTTGAAGAACAAAAGTGTTTAATTTTGAGGTAGTCCCATTTCTCTATTTTTTCTTTTGTTGCTCATGATTAGGGTGTAAGGCCCAAGAAACTACCACTAACCACAAGATCTTGAAGATATTTTCCTACAGTTTCTTCTAGGAATTTTATGTTTCTAGTTTTTATATTTAGGCACCCAATCCATTTTGAATTAAGTTTTGTATAAGGTGTGACATAAGGGTCCTCTTTTTTTATTTTAGATATCTAGTTCTCCCAGTACCATTTAGCTGAGTGGGTCAGACACTTGACCATAGATGGTGAGGGTTTATTTCCAAACTCTCAGTTCAATTCCATTGATCAGTCTGTCTCTCTTTATGCCAGAATCAGTTCATTTATCATTTCATAAAATCTCTCAGTTTCCCTTTTGTTCCTCTGCCCAGATGTTCTGTCTAATGCTGAGAGTGGAGTGTTGAAGTCTCTAACTATTATTATAGAGATGTCTATTTCTCCCTTCAGTTTTGCCAGTGTGTGTCTCATGTATTTTGGGACACCTATGTTAGGTGCATAAATATTTATTATTTCTTCTTGACGAATAGTGCCTTTTAAAAATTTAAAAAAACTTTTTAATTGTATTTTTTGAAGATACATAGATCACGAAAATGTTACATTAAAAAAAAGAAGAGGTTCCCATATACCCCACATCCCACCCCCCACTCCTTTATCCCTTGTAGCCATTTTACATTTAAAATTTATTTTATCTGATATTAAAATCACTGCACCTGCTCTTCTTTGATTGCTATTAGGTGGAATATCTTTTTCCACCCTTTCACTTTCAGTCTGCTTATGTCCCTATACCTAAGGTGAGTATCTTTAGATAGCAGATATATAGTTTTTTTTCTATTCTATCAGTCTATGTCTTTTAATTGGGGCATGCAGTCCATTAACATTCAGTGTTACTACTATAAAGTTATTACTTACTTCATCCATTTTATCCCTTGGTTTTCTGTTTTCATATCTACTATTGTCTGCTTTTTAACCCTTTCAGTTTCTCTTACTTATATTCTTCATTTCTACACTCTTCTCCAGGGCTCTCGCCCTTGTCTTCTCCTTTCAAGCTGTAACTCACCCGTTAATATCTCTTATATATTTGGTCTCTTGCTAACATACTCTCTTAGTTTTTGTTTGTCTGTAAAGACTTTAAACTTGCCTTCATTTCTGAAGGATAATTTTGCTAGATAAAGCATTCTTGATTAGAAGTTTTTGTCTTTGTCTTTCAGTACCTTAAATATATCATCCTGCTGCCTTCTTACCTCCATGGTTTCTGATGAGAGATTGGCACTTAGCCTTATTGAGGCTCTCCTGTAAGTAATGCATTGCTTCTCTCACTGCTGTCAAAATCCTCTTTTCTTCATTGGCCTTTGGCAGTCTCAATAGATGTCTCAGAGTAGGTCTATTAGGGTTTATTCTGTTTGAGGTACATTGTCCTTCTTGAATATTGATATTCATGTTTTTCATAAGGATTGAAAAATTCTCAATCAGTATTTCCTCAAATATTCTTTCTACCCCTTTTCCATTCTCTTCTGCTGGGACATCTATAATGTGTATGTTTTTGCATTTCATGTTGTCATTCAATTCCCTGAGAACTTGTTCGATTTTTTTGCATTCTTTTCTCTGTCTGTTCTATCTTGTCAGGTTCAAATGTTCTGTCTTCAAATTCACTTATTTGTTCTTCTAACATTTCAAAGCTGCTGTTATATGCCTCTAATGCATTTTTGCTCTGTTATTTTATTTTGCAGGTATGTTAGTAAGCCGAAGGCGGCTGATGCAAAGTACCAGAAGTCTGTTGGCTTTTATAAAGGGTATTTATTGGGAGTACAATCTTACAGTTCCAAGGCCCTGAAGATCGAATTCAAGGTTGCTTTCTCACCAAAGTCAGTTGCCATGTGTTGAAGCAAGTTGGTGGGCGATCTCTGCCTGGTCTCTTAGGGCTTCCTGTATCAGTCTTAGGCAAGGCTCATTTCTTTCCAGGACTTAGCTGCTCAGCTGCTCAGTTCTCTTCAGCTGCAAACTATCAGGCAAATGGCTCATCTCTCTTCCTGGGGTGTTAAATGTTTGAGCCTTCTCCCTTCTGGCACATGGCAGGACCAAAGTAACCAAGTTCTCTCCTTTTCTGTGTATCTTCTTGAGGGAGTGTCCATTTATATCGGCTCACCAAGGGGGAAGGGAATCAACCCTGAGTCATGCCCTAATGATGTGGTCTAATCAAAACCCTAACCTTAACAGGTAATTTAATCAAAGACATCTCAGGTGAATCTACTACAATAAAGGGGTGCACACCCAGAGGAACAGACCCATTTGCAAATATAATCCTCTTTTTTTTTTGGATTCGCAAAAATAATCTCAAACTGCCACATCAGGCTTTCAAATTGTTCTTTATGCTCACACAGTGTCATCTTAATATCCTTTATCTCTTTAATCTTATTTTCCTTCCTCTCCTTAAATTGATGAAGTAGTTGGTGGAACATGATTAATTAGTTGTCTTAAATCCTGAGTCTCATCTGGATTCTTGGCTTGTTCCCTTGGCTGGGCCATCTCTTCCTGTTTCTTAGTGTAGTTTGTTTGTTGATACCTAAACATCTGTTTATGTTGGTGATTTTACTCTTGATCAAGTTGCCCCTCTTGCCTAGTGATTCTATTTCACAGCTCTTCTTTGATTTTTAGTTTAATTTTTTTCTAAAACTTTATTATTGCCCTGTTTAAGTAGTCAAAACAGGGGCAGGGAGCCGCTAATAGGGCCCACTCAGGTCTACCATGCCTGGGAAAGATTTGGGAGAGACCAGCCTGTCTTCCTCCGCCTTCCGGCTGGCCAGCAAATGACGCTCTTGGCAGACCCCTCCACGGAGACGAATCCTTCAGTTTCCACCAGCTCTTCTGAACTAGTGAGTTGTCTGTCACATTCTCTGAAGAGAAACCACACTCAGCCCTCCACCACAGCCTCCCTCTTGCCTGGAGGAATCTGACCTTTCCCCTCTCTGTTGTCCACTCAGCTGCGATTTTACCCAGGTTGTTTGCCTTGGGGTCTGGGATGGGCAGCGTTCTCAGCTGCAGAGGCATCAACTCCCAGTTTTCCCTTTGATCTCTGTCCCCTTTGTCTCTCTGTCCCAAGTCCCTCCTGGTGATGCATTTGGCACTGTCCTGGCCCACAGGGGTCCCCAAAGTGGCTTCCTTTGGTGACTTCTATACTTCTCCCCTATTTTGTAAGAGAGCTGCACCCTGCCTGAGGTACTTTGATGCCATTTTGGATCTGTATTTAGAATCGTTTTCAAGTTTCCCTTTCCATTATGGGTCCTGGCAACAAATATTTTGGAGAGACTCTACTCCAGCGTCTCAGGCAGATCCAGCAACCATCCTGGATTGTCAGAGATCACCAGAGTGAAGTGAATAGTCTGATCGTTCCAAGTGTGTTGTCTAAAAACCACATGCTTGCGACTGGCATGGACTCCAGACCCGAAGCTGAGAGTCTGGTGTTAGTTTGGGCTTCAATTCCTGCACTTCGTGGGTGCCCTTGATATCTGCTAAAGGAGCTCATTTAGCATAATGTCTATTAAGAAATTACCCTTTCCCTCTAGAGTCCACTTTTAATAATTCTGCAGCCTAAATTTCCTGGTTTGGGAAGAGGCAAGTCCTCCAAAGGGCCTTTTATGTATACTTTACATTACTATACAGATAAGAAACTGTGTTGCTTTCAAAGCATACCAAAATCACAGATCATTTCCAAAGCAGATCTGCTGTCTGGATAGACATTTGGTCTCTTGTCTTGAGTTAACTGGAACACCCTAGTAAAGGCTAACATTTTGGTAAAAAGTTGGTCAAAATTTGGCGTCTTGGCCTTTGGGAGAAGGTTGGATTTGAGCACGGCTGATTGAGTGGCGATAGTCTCCTTGTTTGGCTCTCAAATAGGCCCCAGCCATAAATGATTGTAAGTTGGTGCAGATTTCTCAACATTGGCTGGGTTGACATGGTGGCCTGGATATTCTCTGTGGTGGGGGCTGTCCTGGGCATTGTAGGATGTTTAGCAGCCTCCTTGGCCTCCACCAACTAGAAGCCGGTATCGTGTCTGACAACCCTTGGTTGTGATGAACAAAAAGGTCTCCATACATCGCCAAATGCCTCCTGGGGGGCAAAATCTCCCCTGGTTGAGAACCATCGTTTAAAGTGTTTCAAGGAGATTTGATGTGAAGAAGGTCCAGAGAGACATGAGTTGATTGTGATCAAGGCAGTCTGAGAGGTACTTGAGAGTCTTACCAGCAGGCCTTTTGGAACCCCAAGGAAGGAAGGCTGGAAAGCTGGTTTAAGTAGAGTAGAGCTCTGCTAGCAGCTGGAAGTGAAAGGTGAGGTTTTTGCTTTTATGTAGACTCTGTCCCTTTTGTGCTGAGTGAGCCTGTGGGTAGACTGGAAGGTCTCCTTCCTCGGAGAGCCTTCGTTCTGGGGGACAAGGTTTGTCCTCTGTACTGTTAGATGTTCAGGACTTAAACCCTGATGATTCCCTACTCTGTGTGGAGGCAGGAAGACAGGGCTGGAAATGGGGCAATTACAGTTCAGTAGCAAAAGGGTATGTAGAAAAACATGGGCTTTGGGGTCAGATCTTGTTTTGAACTCTGGTTCTACCGCTGACTGGTGGGGACAGCTTGGGCAGGCCAGAGGACAGTTCTTCTTGTGTTTCACCATGGGTAAGTGGGCAATAGTAAAGCACATCTCAGGGGCCGTGGAGGCACCTGGCACAACACTGGGCACCACGAGGTACCCAGAGAGGTGCTGCTATAACACACCCAGGCCCAGGGCCTTGGCTAGGAAAGAAAGTTAACCTGGCAGTGGAACCATGGATATCCCTCTCTTCTCTGGATTTCTCAGTGTTTGGGAATTCTTTCTTCTTGTTTATTCTAATAGCCAGCTGGGTCAGGTGAGTTCTCTGTAGTTGGAGGGCTCTGAATTTTCAGCTGGTCCCTGCACAGTCCAGCCCTTGCTGGGAAGGCATGAGTTATTATGAAACAGGCCTAAACCACTGATGATGGGCTCAGGCTGGGGACCAGCCCAGGAAGTGCCTGCAGACTACAGAGCAGCTCCCTCCCCCAGCCTCTGCCTCTTGTTCTTCACCCCTGCTGTAAGTTCATTTGGGTATTAGTGTGTGTGCATGTGTATGCCTGAGTGCATGTGTGTGTGATTGCATGTATGTGTGCATGCATGTGCAGGTATGCATGTAAGTGCATCTGTGTGATTCAGTGTATATGTGTGCATGTGTGTGAATGTGCATGCATGCTTGAGTGCATTGTGTGAGTGTGCATGAGTGCATTGGTGTGCAGCTCTGCACACGAGCACACCTGTGTGCATGAGTGTGCATGTGTGCAGGTGTGCATGAGTGCATTAATGTATGCATGAGTGCATGCATATATAGGTATTCATGTGAGTGCATCTGTGTGCATTAGTGTACACATGTGCATGTGAGAGTGCATGGACATGTGCGTGAGTGCATGCATGTGCATGTGAATACATCTGTGTGCATAAGCGTATATGTGTGCAGGTATGTGCGAGTGCATTTATATGTGCATAAATGCATGCATGTACAGGTGTGCATGTGAGTGCATCTGTGTGCATTAGCGTATGTGTGTGTGAGTATGCATGCATGCCCGAGTGTGTGTGTGTGAGTGTACATGAGTGCATTGATGTGCAGCTGTGCACACGAGCACACCTGTGTGCATGAGTGTACATGTGTGCAGGTGTGTGCGAGTGCATTAATGTATGCGTGAGTGCATGCATGTATAGGTGCACATGTGAGTGCATCTGTGTGCATTAGTGTGTGTGTGAGTATGCATGTGTGCATTAGTGTGTGAGTACGTGTGTATGTGTGTAGGACGTGTGCATGAACATGGTGAACCTATTGCCCCCTCGGGCCCTTTGCCCTTGCTCTCCGCCTTGTCTGTAGCACTGATCCCCATCTGTCCTTGCTGAGATCTCAAAGGTCATTCTCCCAGAGAGGCCTCCTTTTGCTCCTCCATCTCAATTCTCCCTCTCCTGACACCACTTCCCGTTGGTTAATCTTCAGCTCTGCCTATCTCTGATATTGGTCAGGATGGGCTAATGTATGCTGGAATAGTGAGCAACCCCAAGTCTCTATTTCTCACTCACAGTTGGAGCCCTTCAAGGCATGGCCATCAGTCTCTCTAGTGACTAACAGAGCAGTCCACCTTGAATGTGGCTGGGTGCTGAGGTGGAGGAGAGTCTACACTAGCAATGAAATACTGTCACCTGGAAGCGAGACCCAAAACTTGGGTTCACAGTGCAGTGGTCAGAACTAGTTGCTTGACTCTGTCCAACCTCTCGTGGGCCAGGAGTGCAATCCTGCCCTTGCTTAGAAAGGAGTATTTAGGAAAGAGTACTGATGACTGCCATATCCACTATTTAATAATTGCTTTTTTTCTTAATTGCTTGTTAGTTGTTTCTTTCTACAAGAAAATGAACTCCAGGAGTGCAGGAACCTCATTGGTCTTGCTCACCATGGTATTCCGGTGCTGAAAACAGAGCTGGGCCGTTGGTAGATGCTCAAACATATTTTATTGAATCGTTGAATGAATGAGTTATACCCAAATCTTGGAGACCCAGCCCAAGAGCATACATTTGTGCAACTCTGGCAGAATTAGAGCCTGGACAATTTGTGTCTCTGGCTTATTTTTATGTCTTCTTAGGCACGCTGACCTTGAAGTTCTAGGACAGTCCTAACTTCAAATATTCTGTTCCCATTAGAAGCTCACACATCTGAGACCATGATTTCAATTCTGAGTTCAGAAAGCATGGTCCCCAGACTCCTAGCATCTCTCACTAGGGCGACTCAGCCAGCCTACATCAGAGAGGACAAATTTGTGCCTTAAGACTCAACGGAGCTTACAAAGAAACTGGATTTGCCGGCGCTGACCTTGACGGTTTGCAGTAGAAGAAGGAATTTACTCTTTGTTTGGGTGTCAGGCCTGAACTCAAAATGCCCTCAAAGCTGTGCTTTGTTTCCCAGCCTGCGCTGGACCCTCGCCCATGGTGGTGGGGATGTGTGTGGGGGACGTAGTCATGATGTTAAAGGTCAGTCTCTGGGAATGGGTTGATTCCCACTGCCACAGAGCCCCTCGTTAGTGCGGCCCGGCTCAGCCGCCAGAACAGATGATATCCTTCCTCCTAGAGTTTCAGGACAGTCAGTGGTCTTTATCCTCTGAGGGTCTGACCTGGCACTGACTCCCATCCAGATCTCATCATTATCTGGAATCATTCTTGTTCTTTTGAGAACATGCCCCGGTGAACTTGTTTGTGAATGAGGTTGCTACGAGGTGAGCTGGTGCCTGAGTCCTGTGTGAACTCAGTGTCCCCTTTCCTGGAACCCAAAGAAATAATGCATATGAAAGGCACTCCTGGGCCATTTTATTTTTGCCTCCTGCATCTGGGTATACAGACAATGAGAAACAGTTCCACATTTACCACTCTTTTCTATCATTTCTTGCAGGCATGTTTCCTATTTGCTCCTCTGGACCAATTGCTCTCTCTTAATCAAAATGGGCACAATTCATTGTAAAGAGCTTCAGGAGTAGTTGACTCAATATAATCAGTAAAGGAGAAGTTAGAGAAATTATATGCACATAATCCTTCCAACTGTGGTTGACTTAAGACCTAATTACTTTTAGAGTAATTGGCCTATAAGAAAGATTTTGAGGCTGTTGTAATTAATACAATAGGCCAAGTAGGAGATGTGATTGAACCATTGGGTTTTAATTAATTGGAGAGAGGGGGATTTCTGTTTCCTGAAGGAAACCACTTAGGGAGATTTATGCGTTTTGGGATTATAGCTCCTGAAAACCCCTTCTATTGAGTGTTTGCCCAGCTGACATTTATTGAAAAGCCTCCAGGTAAATTGAAGGTTACAAGAATTCTAATCTGATTCTTGACCCAAATGGCATTCAGAATGTCAGTCTATTTTTGGCTTCTCTTAACTCTATTAAATTTCAAGGTTAATGAGGTTAGAGATTCTGTTTGGATTTGTCTTTGCATATCCAGAGTGTGTGTCTGTTTATTTTTCGATCTCACTCTTGTGTTAAATTTCTATCTTTGCCTTTGTGGTGTTGAAATAATTACTGGTGATTTTGTGATGCCATGAGTTTTGGGAGTGATAGAGTAAAATGGAGATTCTTTACTCCTTAGAGAAAATTAGTAATCACTGTCATTTGTGACACTCCTTGGGAGAGTCATTTTTATTGTCCTTATTTATTTTTAAGTCCTTTGTAACAGCACTTGCCTTCAAAACATTAGCATTGGCTACTCTACCTCCAGTGGCAGCTGAGAAGCTCCTGTCCTGCTAACACTCTCGTAGGTAACAACGGTAAACATTGGGGAAAACACACAAACACCTGCCTGAAGGATGTAGAGAATGACCTAAAGAAGTGTTCATGTGGAAACGGGAACATTTGGGGCATCCACAACCCCTGGAAAGTGAGGGGGGAATCCTGGAAAGGGAGATCAAAAGACTGGAGGCTCCAAGTTCTGTGACCCTGACCCTGGAACCACACATACATTGTGCAGTCCAAATTAACTGCCTGCTTCATGAAAAAAATAAAATAAAACCAAACCTGAAGTGCTCTTCTTCAGAGATGCATAACAGAATCCAGAGCTTCTACATTCACAGTGTCCAGCATTCAATCTAAAGTTACTTGATATAAGAAGAAACAAGAAAATGGGACCCATACTTAAGAGAACAACCAACCAATGGAGCTAGATCCAAAGATGACCCAGATAATGGGATTAGTGGACCAGAGGTATAAAGCAGCTATTATAGCTGTGAATGGGCTTATCGGTAGATTGAAGGTAACAGAAGAAACAGTCAGTGAACTTGAAGAGAGCTTACTGGAAATTATCTAATCTGAAGAACTGTGAGAAAAAAAGAACAGTCTCAGAACCTTGGGTAACAAAAGGAAGTCATCTAACCTATGTGGAATTGGAGACCAAAGAGAAGAGAGAGAAAAGGGGATGTTAAAAATAGTTGAAGAAATAATGGTTGTAAATTTTCTAATTTGGTGAAAAACATTCCTTCCATACGAGCTAGCAAACCCAGTCCTAAATATTTAGCTAAGAGAAATGAAAATCTATGTCCACACAAAGACTAACATATGCATGTTCACAGTAGCCTTTTCAGGGTAGCCCAAAGCTGGAAACAACCCAAATATCCATAAATCGGTGAATGGATAAATAGATTGTGGCATATCCAGACAATGGAATACTATCCAGATATAAAAAGGAAATCTGCTACCAATAGATGCAAAAATATGGATGAATTGCTAAAGACATAAGTTGAGTGAAAGAAGCCAGATTCAAACAATGACATACTGGGTGATTCCAATTTATATGAATTCTAGAAATGGCAAACTGGACTGAGAGAAAGCAGAGTTTTGTCTGAGTTTGAGGGTTGGCAAGTGGATTGTCTGAAAGGGGGCAGGAAGGAGCTTTTCAGGGTGATAGATATGTTCTCTATCTTGATTGTGGTGGTGGGGACATGACTGTATGCATTTGTCAAGACTCATCGTGTTCTATTCTTTTTGTTTTTTTTTAATGTTACATTAAAAAAATATGAGGTCCCCATATACCCCCTACCTCCCTCCCCCCACTCCTCCCCCCATAACAACAACCTCCTCCATCATCATGAGACATTCATTGCACTTGGTGAATACATCTCTGAGCACCGCTGCACCTCATGGTCAATGGTCCACACCATAGCCCACACTCTCCCACAGTCCACCCAGTTGGCCATGGGAGGACATACAATGTCCAGTAACTGACCTTGCAGCACTACCCAGGACAATTCCAACCCCTCACAATGCCCCCACATCACATCTCTTCCTCCCACTCCCTACCCCCAGCAGCCACCATGGCCACTTTCTCCACACCAATGCCACATTTTCTTTGATTACTAATCACAATAGCTCATGAATAGAATATCAGTAAGTCCACTCTAATCCATACTCTATTACTCCATCCTGTGGACCTTAGAATGGTTGTGTCCACTCCACATCTATATCAGGAGAGGGCTTAGATTCCATATGGATGCTGGATGCAATTCTCCTGCTTTCAGTGGTAGGCACTCTTGGCTCCCTAGTGTGGTGGTTGACCTTCTTCACCTCCATGTTAGCTGAGTGGGGTAAGTCCAATAAACCAGAGTGTAGGGGTTGCAAGTCTGTTGAGGCTCAGGGCCTGGCTACCACATGGTCAGTCCAGAGATTCAGGTCCCCTGGGTATACACTAAACCCCAGCACCAACTACAGATCTGGTAAAATAACAGGAGAGGCTTGTGGACAAAGATCACATCTGAGTCCAGCTCCATCACACAGAAACACAAACTCCAAAGTAGGGCCAACTGACATGGCACTGAACTCCATCTGCCATGACCATAGAACCTGTGGGTCTCTGTAGCCCTCAGAAGAACCATACCTGGGGTTGTATCTACTTTATCTGTCTCTGAGACTCTGCTCAGGTGTGCATAAGGGCAACCCCTCTGATAACCTCCTGGCTCTTTTTGGAGACTCATAGCCATATAAACTCATTTGTCCTTTCCATTTCCCCCTTTTATTCAGGTCCAAAAGCATTTTTAACTCCTGGTATTACATGTAGCTAATATATTCTGCTGGTTCGAGTTGACCCTTTTATTCGAGGTCATTTTCTAGTTACATCATCAGCTGGTACTTGGTAGTAATCCCTCAGTGCCAGGGAGGCTCATCCCTGGGAGTCATGTCCCATGCTGGGGGGAAGGCAATGCATTTACATGCTGAGTTTGGCTTCGAGACTGGCCACATTTGAGCAACACGGAGGCTCTCAGGAGGTAACTCTTAGGCACCCTGCAGCTCTAGGCCTTGTTCTTATTGCAGGTACACAGGCTTACAAGCATAGTCATAAGTATCAAGGGCTCATTGTTGGACCTTCCTTCTTTCTTCGTCTTTGCCATTGGACTTGGAGGATTGTTGCTGTTTCTTTAGGGACTGTGATAGAGCTCCCCTGGCTAGGAACTCGGCACTCCTTTAGTTGTTGTTTTTAATTGTAATCACTATGAAAATATACAAACATCTTTATGTACCCTGGATATATGCCCTGGAGAATTCCCTGCCAACCCTGTGTCCCCTGTCAATAACATCCCACACCAGTATTCCTCCCCTGTCATTGTTGAACCTCTCTGTGATCCAAAACTTCTTAAAAAATGAAGCCCAACATATTGCCAGGTTCCATTAATAGTAAAATGGAATATAGTGATAAGTTTAAAGGTTAGATATAGAATACATATTAATTTAGAAAAATTAAGGTAAAAATAAATTGGGGTATCAAAAAATTAAAAAATGCAAAAACTTTGTTTTTGATGTTTTGCCTTCCATCACTGCAGTAAGTGTTGCCCTGTATGCACATTGGCAAGGCAACTTCTTCCGTCTTTTCCTCAGTGTCTATGTCCTTTCTTTTTCTTTTTTCCCCTAATTATTAAGCTTAGCTTCACAGAAGTTTTAGATCACAGTAATTCATATATACAATATACAGTACTCCCACATATCCAACATAAAACCCTTTTCCCTTCCACGGCAATATTCTTTTTACATGTTCATACTATATTTACTGAAACTGATATACAGATATTGAGACAATAGCTTTCAAACAAGGTGACCTTTGGGTTTACATTGTGGTTTATATTTTAGACTATACAATTTTCTAAAATACCAGCCCCTACATATTTTTGGTGTAATTTAACATGTCTTATATCCATCCTTGCGTAATCTTGTGGAACACTTCTGTTGCCTTCACAGTTACACTGATTCCATCTATTCAATACCTCTTTCCCCCTCCCCTCAGGGCCCACAGTGACAGTCAGTCTTCATTGCTTGAAGGGCCATATTCAGAGGTACTTGCAACAGTGTTGAGGGCTTGATGTGCTCAACTGCCCTAATGCATTGGGAGCCACCATTTCTCTCGAGAGATACAATTCCCTCTATTTGAGATCATCAGTCCTCCCCAGGATGTGGTATACCTTCTCTCTCATTATATGGGTCTCTATCCAATGATATAACCCACTATGGGAAAATGAGCACTCACACACTCCCTAGGAGCCTGTCCTATGTCAGATTATCCCCTTTAAGCATCTTAAACAGGTAACCTTCCTTATTCTATTTTTGAAAAAGTTTTCTCAGCATTATACTCTCAACCAAATACCTGACAATCTCCTATGTTTGTATGTTGCCCCACCCTCCCCCCAATTTCTTGGGCAATATTACCCATCCTCCCATCCCTAGCCCCCCTCAAGCCCACAAAGCCCCACCCAAAGGTAATCCTGTGCCCCCATTTTATCCCTTCCTTGTACAAATACTTACCTCCAGCTTATCATAGATTTCATCCATGTAGGTGTCAGCTTACATCCTTCCTCTACCCCCCAATTTCCTTTAAGCCTAATCATCCAGTCTCTAGCTCTCTGAGGCAGCTTGGTTTACTTATTTCATATCATTGAGGTCATGTAGTATTTGTCCTTCAATGCCTGGGTTGCTTCACTCAACATAAGTTTCTCAAGATTCATCCATGTTATCACATGTGTTTGTAGTGTATTTGTTCTTAAAGCTGAGTAGTATTCCATTGTATGTATGTACCACGTTTTATTTATCCATTCATTTGTTGATGGGTATTTGGGTTGATTCCAACTTTTGGCAATAGTGAACAATGCTGCTATGAACATTGGTGTGCATATATCGGTTTGTGTCCTTGTTTTCAGTTCTACTGGGTATATACCCAGCAGTGGAATTGCTGCGTCATATGGCAAATCTATGGATAATTTTTTGAGAAACCGCCAAACTGTCCTCCAGAATGGCTGGATCCTTCTGCATTCCCACCAGCAGTGGATGAGTGTTCCCATTCCTCCACATCCTCTCCAGCATTTGTAGTCTTCTGTTTTTTCCATAGCTGCCAATCTTATGGGAGTAAGATGGTGTGTTCTATTCTTAAAATAGGTGAATTTTGTTGCGTGCCAATTTTATCTCAATATGATATGCTTCTTGCCATGGAACTCACTTAGTGAACCATTCCAGGTTTTGAAATAAAAAACTTTTATCTAACAGTGATTGACTCTGTGTGCTCTGAGGGATTTAAAGATAAATGGGAGGTTGTCTCCACTTCACCAGTCTCAACAGGTAACTTCAGTTTACCTTCCAGATCTCATGCCAGCCTGAACCTCACAAACTAAGTTGTAAGTGTTGCCAGGGATGGAGCTTGGGCCTGGCACTTTTCCCAGTGCTAATATGCATACTTTAAGGTGCTCAGTACAGAGACAATTTTTGGCTAAGGCACACTGAATGCCAACTAAGTTAGTAGTCAAATCTTATGCTAGACTTTTTGAGATAACAACATATCATGGCTTTGCCATATCAAGCTTTTCCTGAACAAAGGGAGACGGTTTGAAGGAAAATCTCCCAAGCTTTTACAGAAAATGACATGGATCCTCACGGATGAATACCAATCTTGGGAGATGCATGGTGCATGAATGGGCTTAGCCTGGGACAGGCAGTGGTGGGGCCTCGGTCACCACGACTGGAACATTAAGCTTCATGGAAACTGAAGCGGTGCCACATTGAAGGTCTTCATGCTGTGATTCTCAGCTTATCCATCCATCCATCCATCCACCTGTCTGTCCGTCCACGTCTAATGTGTATTTATTGTGCGCCTCCTCTGTGCCAGGTACTCTTCTGGGTGCTGGAGGCGTTGCTGGGAACATGTAGACAGAATCACTGCCTCATTGAGCTTACAATCTAGTGGGCAAAAACAGGTGCTTCAAGTATAGCTTGTCAGATGGGGTAGGCATGCGAGCTGTGGGGGGAGAGCAGGGCAGGCAACCACGGGGTCACCAGGGCATGAGGCGGGTCTGAGTGGGCAGCATCGGAGCCAATCGGACCCAAGTCCTGAGGGTGGGAGTGAGCCATCCAGGTGGCAGGTGAGCAAGTGCAGAGACCCCGAGGCAGAAGACCTGTGCTGGGGGAGCGAACAGGGGGAGGGGAGGGGAGTGGCAGCAGGTGTGCTCAGGGAGGTAACTTGCTGTCGGGGCAGAGGAGGCCAGGCTGAGCAGGGCCTTGGAGATCTTTGTAGGCTTGGGCTTTCTTTCATCTGCGTGAGGTGTGGATTCAGCAAGGGAAGTGAAAATATCCAGCTTATTCTATGATGGATATTTTTAATATATATTTATGTAATAGCACCGGTGGCCTCTCTTAGATTTTGCTATAGGGAAACCCAGCATTCCTTGAGGCAGTGTTCCTCGGCCTGATCTTTGCTCGACTGGCCAAGAGCAAAGCCCTGGTCATCGACTGGCCACGAGCAAAGCCCTGGTCATCCAGTTCTACTGTCCCCCTAATGGAAAGCACCTTGTTATCCTTTGTACAGGCCAGTTGGCCCTGCTTGCAGCTCAGGTGTCAGCTGGCTCCCTGCTGAGCAGAGTAGCTGGCTGGGTGCTGGACTTAAGGGGGTTCCAGGGCCACTGGGGAGAATCCGGCTAATCATTGTGCAGAGGGCGCAGTCCCTGGACCCTGGCCTCATTAGCAGCTGCTGTCCCTTGGAGGGGCCTCCCAGTCCACGAGGCCTGGGGAGACGGCCCACCTAATGAGGCCCTAGCCAGGATGGGGCAGAGCAGTCTACAGAGCCTGGCAGAGAAAGGCTGCCCTGAGAAGCAGGCTCTTGGCAAGGTAAATCGAGTGCTCTGTAGGCGCCTCTGCCCTTGTGTGTAGCTGGCCTGTGCAGGACTGGAGACACAGCAGCCCGGTGCACCTGGATGGATAAATGAATGGGTGTGATGTTTGGCATCTCCCCAATGTGGTGCTGGGGCAGGCAGGTGGTGAGACCTGGCCATGCATCTCCTTGACCAGGTGACCTGCCTCAGCTGGGGTTCCCCACGGTTCAGTCATGCAATGCTGATTACCCCTCCCATGCTGGGCTACCATGGCCACTGGGGACCGTGGGACTGTGCCGTGAGGTCCAGGCCAGAGCCCCCATGGTCAGTGAGGAGCACGCCCACAGCTCTCATTTGTCTTTGGGTCAGAGCTCAGATGTTCTAGATGCAGAACAAAGTTCATGGAGTGTGCACCGTTCGTGTCCATCGAGGCCACAGTCACACATTTGCACTGCAGACACAGGGGACACCTGGGAGGGCTAAGCAGGAAACTAATCATGGCTTTGTTGGCTGGTAGGGGGGCAGTTGCAGGTCCAGGGAGTGGTGGGAGGAAGCTTTCCATTATTTTCTTTTATATTTTTTGAATCTTGAATCCTGTGAGTGTATTATTTATTCAAAATTAATATTATTTTACAAAGCGAAATGCAAATCTCCAATTCCACTCTCTGGCAAAGCCACGGATCTCTGTCTACTTTGGGAACCCCAAGGAGAATTAAGATCTGATACCCCATTATTTCTGCATCAGGCGGCATGTTCTTTATTCTTTAAGGAGACCTAAATAGGAATAGGTGTCATGAGGATCTATAAGTCATTTTAGATAGCAAGAGCTTTCCTCAAGGTTGGTAATGGGGAGCGACTAAGAGAGGACCGAACTCCTAAAAGTCATATTTGGGGAGTCAGTGGAAGATGGTTTCTGAGCTGAATTTCCTGGAAGGGGTTTGGGATGTTGTCAGAAAGCCAGAGGCAGAGGGAAGAAAAAAATAATTGTGGCAATTGTCCTAGCTGTCTTCGGGCTTGTCATGGTGATGCTGATAAAATCAAGTGAGCTGGAAGGGAGGGTGAGAAATTGTCGTGGACTTGGCAGCCGAGAAAGCGGAGGTGCTTAAAGTGTTTGCTCGTTATCCAGATTTATTGTTTTCAGCTCTGGGAAAGTGTTGGTAAGCAAAAATAAGGTCACTCTTACCGGCCTGCAAGGTATGTTAAAATGTTTTAAAAGAAAAAGAATATGACATCAATTTCTGGTGGTGGGGAAATGGGGTGATGGTGGGCTTACCTTTTGGGTTAGCTTACTGATTAGGAGCCGGATGGAGAGTTTCTTGGAGCATTTAAGCCAGAAAAATGTATTTGAGATTTAAACAAGAACAGACTCTATCAAACAAGAGAGAGTTGGGGACATCTTTCTATTTTTAAATAAAATATTGCCTGATGAGAGAAAAGTATAGAAAAGAGTATGAAGAGAGAAAGTGATTTTCTTATTAGAGCTGGTCACATAAATGGAAAGATGCAGGGAAGTGGTCGAAAAGGACCATAGACCAGGCCTGCCTGGGCTTTTGCAAGTTTCAGGCCAATCTCTCGTCTTCCTTCTGTCTGTCTGAGCCCATAGAATGAAACTGAAATCCCTAATGAGGAAGTCTTCCCCCAGAAATCAAGCTTTATTCGTGGTCACTAGACTGTGGCTTAAGGCACAAGAGTGGATGTGTATATATTAGCGGGATTTTTTAACAATTGTGGAAAGAAAAAGATTCTAATTAGACCTAGCTTAAGCAAAAAGGAGTACAGGCTGTGGGGATACGGGGCGCTTCCTGGGAGCCTGCGAAGAGCGAGCCTGGGTTCCAGGCAGTGGGACCAGGAGGGAGCACTCCCCTAGGACTGGGAATTCCATTTTCATCTCCACTGCCTCCTTTTCACTGTAATCTCCCTTCCCAGTTCTTATCCCCTTCCTCCTTTTCTTTCTTTTCTTAAATAGTTGTTAACAACCAGATACATACAAAAAACCATATCATTCACTTTTTAAAGTAATCATATGGTGCTGTACTTTCTAGGGCCTAATTTCACTTTCGAACTTCATGCTGGAGGCAAACTAAAGATAATCACTTTTTTTTTCCCTTTAGGCAATAAAATCCCACACTGGGATTTATGAATGAAATAAATAGATATCAGAAAAACAACTCACCATGATCCCCTTTGCCATGAAACAGGTAGCTCTGGTCTTCCAGATAGTGATAAAGTGAGAGAAGAGACGGTAGCAAATCAATGGACCAAAACCCAATGGGAGGATGCCAGGCTGGCTTATTGTCCCCTGTCCCCCCCCCCCCCCCCGGGGAAGACTGGCCCATCTGAGTCTAGTTACACCTTGACCAGCAGAGTCCACGTGCCAGCAGAGCTCACCCCGGCTGCTGAGACTGCACATCCCTGCTCGAGAAAGCAGCCCAGATCAGATTTCTCAGTAGGAATTTCACATTCCTAGGAAGTGTCCCTGGCCCAGCTGAAGTCAGGGGTCAGCTCTGAGTCCAGAGGCCGTGGCTAAGGCCAAGGAGGGGGTCGGTGATAACATCAACATCACTTTCCTGCCCTGTGGACGGGGGTGGGGCGTTCAGAGCTCTGGAGGGCCTAAAGATGGTCTGCAAGCTAGGAAGACAGCTCCTCAGGGATCTCCCAGAAGTCGGAGCCCAGGTTCCTCAGGGATCACGAGTGCCTCCAGGGACCCCAGGGCTGTAATAAATGAGCGGAGCGGTCCAGGACTTGTGGAGAGTGCCAGTCCCGTTGAAGAGGGTGGCACCTGGGCTGCCCTGGCTGATGGTTGCCCTGTAGGAATGTGGCATAGTGTTGCCTGGTCTTCCAGTTTTTTCCAGAGAAGCCAGAAAGACCAACTCATTGCCTTTGGTGTAGAATCTTCTCGTTTAAAAATATCGCAGCCAATTCAAATTTCGTACAACCGTGGTTGGGGCGTGGTTTAACAAAGCCCACATGGTGCCAGGTTGCAGCCTCTGAGTTTTCTATTTAACTTCCCCATCAGCCAGGAATGCAAGAAAAGAACCCCCATTCTTGGGCTGTTTCCATTGATTGATATAGTCCTAGAATTTTAAAAAGTCCTGTTCAGCAGTTTGATGGTAGGGAGCCAGGAAACCAACCCCATAAGGAGAAAATGCTTTGGGCCCCCAAAGATAAGAAATCCCTTTTCTAGACTGGGGACCCTTAAATACTTTCAGACTCTAGACTTCTGATGCCAACCACTGCCTGGGTTGTCGGCTGGAAATGTTTCTATAGCAAGTTCAGAGGGAGCAGCGCTGCTTTTGACAAAATGTAAGTGAGGAGGCAGTGTGGATTTTATGAAATGGCAGAAGGTGATGATTAAATTTATTCATGCACGATTCTGAGCTGGCCATTAGCTCACGATGGAAAGATTTGTCCAACAGGCAGAAAGACAGACAAAATACCTCTGCCCACTGAGGGGACAGGGAGCAGGTGTCTTCCCTGTTCCACTCTGGGAGGACTGGTGGTGCGGGGAGATGTGCAAAGGGGGCAGCGGGTGTGCTGGGGGTCCTGGAGTGGTTGCCTGTCATGCAGCCCCATTCTTCAGGGCTCAGCCCCAACCTGACCTTCAGGACACCTTCGTGACCTGCCATCTTCTGGGGCTCTGCATCCCCCCACCCCTGCAGCATAGTGTCTGTTCTCATTTAGCATGGGTTCTTCTAAGACTTTCTCAAACTGTTGTTTGATAATAGTTCGTTTGTTTGCTTGTTCATTCATTCATACATTCATTCATTCAAGAGATATTTAATGAGCATCTACTATGTCCTGGGCAGTGTTCCAAGCACTGTGGGTACATTAGTGAGCAAAACAGGCATTTTCACAATGAAATAACTTGATTTGAAGGGAAATGCTACAGGAAACTTACAGGGGGGTAAGGGGATCAGAATTGCAGGGAGGGGGGTGAGATTTTAAACGGGGTGGTCAGTGCAGGCTTTAATGAGGAGCTTGGCATTTGAATAAAGGCTTGAGGGAACTTCTTTTTTATTTAGCACCTTGTGTTCATGCTCATGGTTTGGGATAACATTTTCCCATAATTTTTTTTTAAACTTAAAATAGATGTGCTCGTTTATTCAACAAAACTTTGTTGAGTATCGGGGTGGCTTCTATTCATCCGTAGTTTTCAGCTCCAATGTCGGTTTCTTATGGAGACATTCCCAAATGCTCTTTCATTCTCTCCAGTTTTTTAAAATTATGTTTAAAATTTCTATCTTTATATTTTTATCATAAAGTTTTATTGAACTTCTTTTTTTTTTTTTTTTTTTAAAGGTTATTAATTTATTTAATTTCCCCCCCTCCCCTGGTTGTCTGTTCTTGGTGTCTGTTTGCTGCGTCTTGTTTCTTTGTCCGCTTCTGTTGTTGTCAGCGGCACGGGAAGTGTGGGCGGTGCCATTCCTGGGCAGGCGCCATTCCTGGGCAGGCTGCTCTTTCTTTTCACGCTGGGCGGCTCTCCTTACAGGGCGCACTCCTTGCGCGTGGGGCTCCCCCACGCGGGGGACACCCTTGCGTGGCACAGCACTCCTTGCGCGCATCAGCGCTGCACATGGCCAGCTCCACACGGGTCAAGGAGGCCCGGGGTTTGAACCGCGGACCTCCCATATGGTAGACGGACGCCCTAACCACTGGGCCAAAGTCCGTTTCCTTGAACTTCTTAAAAACAAATTAAACCTTCCTCTTTTATTTTTATGATTGCATTAATCATTACCTGAAATTACCTTGTTCTTTACCTGACTGGTAAGGTGGGGCACTGTTCGTTCTGCCTGCCAGTGAATTCCCAGGGCCTGGCACATAGTAGTTGCTTGATAAATGATACTGATGAGCTGAATGTGCCAGGTACGGTAGTGAGACTGGGAGTGAGGACGTTGTCAGCACAGGCTCTGGCCTTTGAAGAATTCATGTTCTCTTGGTGGAGGCAGAGGGTGCATCAGGAGACTTAACCAGCGTGAGGAGGGGCTCAAGGCTCAGCTGGCTGGTAGTTCTTTGTTTTCTAGGACAAGTGACATCCTCCAGGATTTCACTGGGTGCCCTGTAGCCTTTTGAGGATGTTCAGTGAATTAAACAAATACTTGTTGAATTCCTGCAGTTTGCCAGGCACTAGGCCAGCAGCTGCAGACAGAGCAGATGCTGTGTCGGGCTCCTCTGGAGGGAGACCGGAGCTCAGCCTTGGAGGGCGCCCGCTGGGAGTGACTGAGTGAGCCCCTTTCCAGGAGCATTTCTTCACTGTGGTCCTTCTTCAGTGTTCACCCTGATTTCAGGTCGGCCTTTAAGTTAATGCCTAGAAAGAAGGTTCCTCGGAGAAAACAGAGGCTCTGAGCCCAGAGATGCAGCCTCTCTGCACGGTTTCCAGGACAACCCATGTGGGGACGCTTCACCATCTCAGCCTGGCAACTCAGCACCATCCAGAAGGTGGGGGGAGCAATCCCAGTAAATGACCACTTGCTGGAGAACAGGTCAAGACTTTGAGCTCGCTCACTCTTTCTGTCCTTCCTCCCCCTCCCTCCCTCCCTCCCTCCCGTTCCCACTTTCCCTCCTCCCTCCCCCTTTTCTTCCTCTCCCCCCCTCCTTCCCTCTTTCCTTCCCTCCCTGCCCCCTTCTCCCTCTCTTGCCCATCTTCCTCCTCCCTCCCTCCATCTCCCTCCCTCTTGTCCCCTGCTAAACAGCCATTATTGTCAGTAAGTTCCCTGCTGAGAAATAGCTGGGTCCGGTCCCTGGGCACAAGGGGTGGGGCGGGGTGCTGTCCCTTCCCCCACTTTCCCCTCGCCTCCTTCTTGCAGACATTTCTGAGCTGCAGTCCCACTGAGCAGCCACAAGTGGCCTCAGCCCTGCTTCGGGGGTCCTGGGATCGTGGGGAGACAGCTTTTAGGAGAGGTGCAGCTCCCTGGGCACCAGGCCTTCAGGAGGCCTGTCCTTTGGGAAGGCGGCGTGTGCTCCCGCTGAAGGAGAGAGCAGCCACGCAGTGCGGCCACTTCCACTCAGCCCCCAGCCCTCATGCACGCACTCGGGCATGCAGGCACACATGCCCGCCCTTCCTACCCCGGGGAAACAGGACTCGTGAACAGCTCGTGGCTGAAACACCGATCTTGATTCCTGCAAGGCAGCTGGTAATGGTTCACCTGAGAGAACTGTTCAGCACTTCTCTAAATGTCAAAGGCCTAGTAAGACTAGACCAGGCACAGGCAGAATTCATAGTTATGAACCCATCTCCATGGATGTGAACTTCCCAGCAAGCGTGCCAGCTGCCTGGAAGTATAAGACCTCCAGCCTCGGGTTTGAGGGAAATGACTTTAAAGAACACATGGGGAAGCAGATGTGGCTCAATGGATAGAGCGTCCGCCTACCACATAGGAGATCCAGGGTTCAATCCCAGGGCCTCCTGGCCCATGTGGTGAGCTGGCCCACATGCAGTGCTTATGCGCGCAAGGAGTGCCCTGCCACGCAGGGGTGTCCCCCGCATAGGGGAGCCCCATGCGCAAGGAGTGCGTGAAAAAAGCACAGCCTGTCCAGGAGTGGCGCTGCACACACGGAGAGCTGATGCAGCAAGATGACACAACAAAAAGAGACACAGACTCCTGGTGCCACTGAGAATGCAAGTGGACACAGAACACACAGCAAATGGACACAGAGAGCAGACAATGAGGGGGAGGGGGAGAGTAATAAAGAAATCTTTAGAAATAAATGGACACATGGTGGTTGACCCGCGGACTTTGTAGAATTTCTATGGGCGGTCCATGTCCCAGGCCAGAAGTCAGAGAGGAGAAGGAAGGGCCCACAGCAGGGCTCAGCCCGCCCACACAGACCCCGCCCCACCTGCCAAGGCCTGGCCCTTCTCCACCCATGCCCACAGTGCGGATTTAGCTGGGCGAAACGGCCACTGGCAGAGTTGTGCTTCATCTCCAACCTCGCTGGACTTCCTCTTTCTTGGCATTTTCCGAGGCCTGCAGTGCACCGAGGACCCAGTGGGTATTAGCAGCAGCTCCTTGGTTCTGGTTAGACACACGGAGCAGCCCAGGAAAAGGCTGAAGGGCGAGGCTGAACAGATGCTAGGCAGAGGATCCTCTGACCAGAGAGGAGACTCGAGGCTGGATGGGAAATGGGGGTGACCGAAGCTGGAAACTAAATGCCTCCCTACCAAAGTTCCTGAAATCTCTCCAGCCCAGGAAAACACGGGTCCCCTTGTGGGGGAGCCCCGTGCGCCCACCCCCCATCCTTCCAGGAGCCCAGGGTCTGTCAACACGCCTTTTCTCCTGGCGCTGAGTGCCTCGCACAGCCGGATCCTTGAGGATTCACAGCACCCGGGTTGGGCTCAGGCAGCACCACCAGGCTGTGTCTGCCCGTGGGAGCCCCTGGACTGGGCCGAAGCTGGGGCTCTCTGACTCCAGGGTGGTCAGAGTATGTGTGCATGGTAATGAATGGGCCAGTTCACCCCCCTTGACACGCCCCAGCCTCATAACTCTACCACCAGGGGAGACACATGTGACTGTGACTTCCCCTTCTCAGCGGCGTAAACTGAGGCTGGAAGAGCGTACCTGGATTGCCCAGGATACAAAGCAAGCCATCTGCCCTGCATTTGCGCTGTCCAGTGCGGCAGCCGCTGGCCACGTGAGGCTCCTGAGCACTTGAAATGAGGCTGGTGGGAGCGAGGGCCTGCACTTTAAATTGTACTTGTTTTCATCTAGGTTACATTTAAATGTAAATGCCGCTTGTGGCCAGAGGCCACCTCCCTGGGCTGTGCAGTGCCGCAGAGTTTCCTCAAGTCTACAGGGAAACGAGGTGATGTGGAGTCAAAGATGACTCTGCTCTGGGTAGAATTTCACGTGAGGCAGGCCAGGACCACCCGGCTTTGTCAGTCCCCCACTGTATCTGAGGACATCTTGACGTGTGTGGGGGAATCTGGTTGGGGATCCCCAGTTCTTACGTCAGCCCTAAGGGCCATGGGGGAGCTATCCAAGGTGGGAGAATCCTCTCTGGCGAGTGGCTGGCGACGCGTTCTGTGCAGGCTGCCAGTCGGGGGTGTGGGTGGCGACTGTGCCCTGGCCCCAGCGAGGCAGGGCAGAGGCTTCCAGCCCAGTTCAGTCCGGGCCAGCCCGGTGGCAGTCAGGGGCCACTGGTCAGGCTGGTTGGTGTGACTCAGGCCTTGGGCAGCTTGTGGGTCAGTCTCGCTGGGGCCACGTTCCTCAGATCTGGGGAAAGCTGGGTTCCAGGGGATGAGGCAGGCTGACGGATCAGCGGTGCTTCCCAAAGCCGGGGCTGGAGGGGTGTGCGCCGCTCAGTGGGCCCCGGCACTGCGCAGTGCAGTAGTCAGCCTGCACCGTAGCAGGCTCTGCCGCGGACGAGACCTTTGGAGAATACAGATGCTGAAAAGGTACTTGTCCTTTTGTTTATGTCCCCGACCACCTCCTTCACGCTCCCCCCTTCCATGAGCACACATGCAGCCTCGGCTCATAGCCAAGAATTAAGGTTCATAGGATTTTCTTGGATTCAAGCAGATGAGATGAAAAATCAGCTCTCACCCCTTGCCTGTTGCTCATGTAGCTTAGGAAGCCCTTCCCTCTTCCGGGGCTCCCAAGGCCCCGCCCCCACTGTTCTCTCCACTGGTCCACAGACAGACGGCTAAGTCTAAGCAGAACTAGGCAGAGCCCACTGTGTGCCTCGTGGAGTAAGAGTGGAGCCAGATGTGGGGGTTTAGGGGCATTCCTGGTGTGTGGTGCTTGGACCGGGCTTGGGCACATGAGGGGACGGGCAGGGGAGAGAGCTGGGCAGCGTGCCTGGTCACGACACGCTGTCTGATGCCTCGTTGAGTGGGGACAGTCAGATTTCCACGCATCCCTGAAGATGGGTCGTCTGCTTGTTCCAAGGAGGAGGCCGTTGATGGGCAGCCTGGAAATAGCCCTGTTGGCATCACCATGTGCTTGTTGGACTTGGACATAATTCTTCTGGTGACAAAGGGGAATGTGACAGTGCATTACATTCTTGCCATTCTGCTAAGTCTCGGGTTTTAAATTGCACTTTAACGTGTGTTTGTTTTCCAGAGCAAATGGCTCCCTCTACGAGATCTTGCAAGTGGACTTTGGAATTGACAACAGCAGTGGCCTGGCTGGGGCGCAGCAGATCACCTGGCAGGCGGAGTACCCAGGGGAGGCCTCCATGAGCGAGCTGGTCGTCTCTGAGATCTTTGTCAGCCAGACAACCTTCGTGGGCATCGTCCCTCTCGCAATGGTAGGAAATTGGGCCTTAGGAAAAAGCGTCGCGAGGAAGCGATCTCCACCCACTTTCAGTATTCAGAGAAACATGAAACATTTGATAATCCGTTATTTCCCAAGCCCCAGATGCATTGTTTAGGCTTTTTTCCCTGTCTAAACTTCATTTTCTTTACTTGCTGTCCATAATGGCTCCTTGGAAATGCCTGGGGGTCTACTGTGGAAACCGCTTGTCGTTTGTGGGCGTTGCTGGGCCGTGTCTCGGGGAGCCCTTGTGTGTGATTGCCTTACTCTGCATGTTCACCAGGGCTGAGAGCTGCACTGAGTGAAGGTGGTTTCATTGAAAAGCAGCAGGGTTAGGTGGCAGCGACAGAGCTGTCAGCCAGGGAGCCAGCCGCTTGCCAGCCACCTGCCTGAGCGTCCCCAGGGCTCGTGGGGGTTGGCAGACCCTAAATGCAGGTGGAGAGCCAGAGCCTTGCTGGGGGCTGACCCGCTGATGGGAGGGGCTCTGGGAGCCCCCCAGCCGCCCTGTGTTTGTGTTTCACTGGCCTAAAGGCCAGGATTTCTTCCCCCAGGCTTGGCTGGAGCTCCATGCCTGACCAGGGTGAGGGGCCACGTCTGAGAAGAGTCATGGATGAGCCCCCGAGCCTGAAAAGGAAGGCGCTGGGGGTCAGGAGGATGACAGCCCCTGGGTCTGGCAGGCTCGTGATCCCCTTTGCCGCCCAGGGTGCTGAGAATGTGCCAGGCGTGTTCTGCTCTGGTTTGGCCTTCCTTTCTGGACACCCGGACGTCCCAGGGACATCTGTGGGTGCTTTCATCACCCATCTCTTGAGGCAGCACCACAGTCAACATCCTGGCAAGTGAAAACCCTGCGTCCTACGGTCAGTTCTGTGTTCCCCAGGTCTTGCTACTTGGCTCTTCTCTCTCTTTTCTTCGCCTGGAACAGTTTCCCCCCATCTCCCAGCCTGGCTCCTCCTCTTCCTGCAGGACTCAGCTCAAACGTTAGAGGCGCCTCCCCTGTTCCCTGGGCTGAAATCGGCCCTCGGTCACCCTCCTCGCCCGCCACTACCCATCTCCTTCCCGTCTTTTATGTTCTCTGAAGGCCTTGTCCCTATTTGAGATGAAGGGCCCGCCATTGTCCTGTCACCAGGTGAGCTCAGCGAGGGCAGCACCTGGTGGGCCTCATCCACACCTGTGAGCCCAGCCCAGGAACATGCCTGGCACGGGGGCACTGCCCATGTGTGCTGGCTGGCTGCGTCTCGTGCCTTTATCCAAGCTCCAGAGGGGGCCATCCGGCTCCTGAAGCCTGGACTGATGGAGGTCGCCCGTCCGCACTGACTTCCATTTTGGTTTGGAGGCAACCCCGGTTTGTCCAGCTTGCTTTCCCCTCGGGAGCGCTCTGTCAGTTCTCTAGGTTGATCTCTTACTCAAAATTCGCACAAGTTCGCTCTGCGCTTCACTGGCAGTGCTCAGGCCACGGCGGGTCTGGCGCTGACGTTGCCGGGGGTGGGGTTCAGCGGGAGAGCCTGCCCGCCCCCATGAGCGGGCCAGTTCTCAGAGGAGCGGGGCCTGGGCCCGAGCTAGACCAGGCTGAGGCCCGGCCGGCCACCAGCCGTTCCTGTAAGCCAGGTTCCACGGGACACAGCTGGGCCCAGTCCTTGCTCCTTCTCTCCGCTGCTTTAGTGCTGAGGGCAGAGGGCGGCCTTGGCCAGAAGCTGCACTTGGCCCCCCGCAGTGAAGCTCTGCGGAGCCTGGGAGCGGGCTGTGTCCCTGGTCCTCGGGCTCAGGGGAGCTTGTTCTCGGCTCCTGAGGAGGCCTCCAACCGCAAAGCTTCTTTGGCCTCATGCCGTCCTGAGGGCTGGGTCCTGGGGGCTTCCCTCGTGGTGCTGGCTGGGGTCACCAGGGGTCAGCCCACGTGGTGGAGACAACGGAAGTGGGGGGCGCGCAGGTGAAGCCCTCGGGAATGAAGCGCGGCCTGGGTCCCACGGGGCAGGCTGGCAGGGAGAGGAGCGCAGGGCAGAGGCGGCCCTTCCCAGGGAGGGCGTCCACTCCCCGCCTGCGTTTCCTCCAGGGAGGCGCGTCCCAGGCGCCAACGCCCCGCGCAGCCCTCCCCTGCCTTCCCTCCCCTGCCTTCCCTCCCCTGCCTTCCCTCCCGAGCTCGCCGGCGGCGGTGCCGGAGGCCAGGGCATTTCTGTGAGGTGAGTGCCCCCCCCGGGCTGACCGCGCTGGGCAGGGCTGGCCTCTGGCTTAGGGACCACTGGCTGCAGCGCCAGGCTGGGGGGCACGTGGTGCTCCCCCTACCTCTCCACCCCCACCATCCTTTTGACACAAGTTTTCTTTTTTCCTCCATTGTGTCCCTTCTCTTCCTTTCACTTCTGGTAGGTTTTCTGTCTAATTACGGAGCTTTGAGCTTATTTCTGTGGGTGGCTTGGCCTTTCAGGCTCCAGCCCACCTTTCAACTCCAGTTCTTAAAACTAAAAAGCCCAGCTCTGCGCATGCAAATAAAAAAACACATTATCTTTCAAAAAGGTTGGAATAGAAAAATGAACAGACTGCATGAGTTTCTAGGCAACTGGGAGCATGGGTGAGAGCAAAAAGATAATCACACTCCTCTGTGGCCATACAACAAGGCCTGGGCACCAGTGTTTCTTTATTTCAGCCAGTGTTTGTGTGCCTGCTAGAACTTCGAAGGAGCATTGAGCGCAAAAACCCTTTTGAGATACCTGCAACACGTGGAGTGTGGTGTGAAAAATCTGTGATTTTCATTGGCGATGAGAGCTTGATACTGTCAATTCCACTTTGATTTGCTGCCCACATTTGTCATGGAAATAAATGCCTAAGCTCAGTTAGAGGTAAATGGAATTAAAGACGTGTGTGTGTGCGCATGTATATTTACCTGCGTATGTCTGTGTAGATGTGTGTGTGTGTCCTCCCCACCCAGCACCCTGGGCTCCCTGACTTCCAGCAGGGGCGCCTCCTGCAGGCCTCCTTAGGACATGCACAGGGTTTTATCCTGGGAAGCCACAGGGGCTGGATAAGTAGCACCGTCTGATTTAGGTATGAAAACACGCGAAGGAACGCTGAATTTGGACTCGAGATCGGGCCTCTTAACAAATACTTCCTGAGCAGGGCATTGTCAGGCACTGGCTGGGGCCCGGGGCCATGCCGACCAAGTGGCCACGGGCAGGCGGCGCTGGGATACATCTTTTCATTATGATGTGGCGTGTGAAGAGGTGGAGCTAGGACCGGCACGCAGAGCCCCCAGGCCCACCCCCTTCTCTCCACTCCCACTGGCTGCCCCCTGCTCGAAGCCCACCTTTGATGACTGTCACAGCTTCTTAGTCTCCCTACAGACACCCTCCATACCTCCCAACTACCCACCACATGCCACCACATGCCACTCTGATATGCGGCTCCTGCCTCCAGCCCTCCCTGGCTGCTCACTTCCCTCAGGTAAGAGTCGCCCTCCTCAGCCATCCACTGCCCGCTCCTGCCCCCCGGCCTCCCCTCCCCACTCTCCCTCTTACTTTCTGCTGCCACATTCTTTTCCACCCCAGGGCCTTTGCTTGGCCTTGCCTTCTACCTGGAAGTCTCTTCCTGCCTCTGGAATCTCATTCAAACCTCAGCCCAGATAGTGGGAAATGCACCCCGGGGAGATGATACTTTTTGTGTGGGTTTGTAAATTAGCCTCAGCACAGGCATTCTACACATTTGGGAAGGGAGTGGGGAGGGAGAGGTGCCTTTGATGGTAGGAAGAAGGGGGAGAGAGAGAGAGAGGTTTTCCCAGCCCAGAATGAGGATATATGGTCTGCAGAGCAGAGAGGGAGCAGCCACGTTGAACAGTGCGTTTTTGTTTGATTTGCTGGCACAGGACCAGCAAAATACCCACTTGTTTGAAGCGCCCAGGCCGCTGGCCAGAGGCTGCGATTCACCCTACCAGCCACAGTGAAGCTCCTGGAGTCCCAGGGACGCCCTTTCTTTGCTGAGATCGTCGTGCCTGCTGACCCCAAAAGGCCAAGTGGGGACTTAAATCTTGCGATGGTCCTGCTTCCTGCCCCCAGTGTCTTTTCTCACTCCCACTGTGGCTGTTTGTCCTCTTCCTGTTGGCTTTGCATATCGGTAGGGCTCCGAGAGAGGCAGCCTTTGTCTCCAGAGCCCCCTGTCCCTGAGCCAGCTCTGGGGAGGGCTCCTTTACCCCAGAGGCTGCGGCACATGGGCCCCTGGGGGCCAGCCCCAGCTCTGGGAACTCTTGTTTTGTAGGAGGGCATTTCAGAAAGCTTTGAAGGCCTGTGAGTGAGTCTGTTTCTTGTCCTTTGCCTTGTATTTGTTTTGTTTAAAAGTTTTAAAAATAAAATGTAAATAGTGCTTGACGTGTTCTCCTAAAACAGCCTCCTGTCAGGCTGAAGTGCCATCGACTAACTCCCACTTCCAGTCCTCTGTCCCCATTTCACTAGTGTTGGTCATTTTCATTATTCTTCCAAAACTTTATCTTTCTCTCTGTATTCATGCAAGCACATGTGGCTGCAGAAAGCGCATGGCACTGCTTTGTGGGTGGGTGTTTTCTAAAGCAGAGGGCGCTATGCGGAGCCTACTCTTTACCATCAGCCATACGTCCTGGAGACTTTTTTATGCCCGTCGTAATAGATCCACCTCATCTGTTTTTTCATAAGGGCTCATCGTGTTCTGCTGTAGGATATGCTACAGTTTATCTGGCCATTTCCCTACTGATGAGCGTGAACACTTTGGATATTTCAATTTCTTTGTCCTGCCCTGAATCCATCTGACCTGGGGTGGAAATCCCCATTACATCTTGTCCAAGTGGCAGCACCCTGGCACACGGCGACGAGGCGGGAAGCCAGTGGCCAATGAACAGTGCTGCCGTGGGTGTGGAAAGAGGGCTGGGTCCCACACCACAGCCTGGCCCCTTGCGTCCTGGATTGTGCCCAGACCCTCCGCTGTCAACTTCTCCAGCAGGCGGTGACTCCAGACAATCCCTAACCAGGCTACTAAAGAGTCCCTTTCAGTAGCGTTGACTTGGCGCTGGTTACCAGGGTGGGAAGAGAACTCTGCCTCTGGTGGTTGTCTTTGTTGACCCCCACTTCAGGGGCCCATCAGGGGTCACTGTTGGGATAGGTACCTTTTCAAGACCCTGCACAGCAGGCATTCTGTCCGCTGGTTAGCAGTAGGTGTCCCGGATACACAAGACAGTTCAGTCCTGTGTGTTCTCTCCTGTGTACCGGAAAGAGCTGTCACCTTGGTTACGTACACATGGCCTCTCCTGGTTGACCCAAACTGTTCTCAGCTCCACGGGAGCAATTCCAAACTGTCAAGGAGGATGTGTGTCTCGTGGGTACACTTTACAAGTGACCAGAAATCACTATTTTGGTTGGAGGAGATGCAAGCCACGAGCTTTGTGGATGCTGCTGTGGGCAGTGACCACAGGTGTGCCCCGTCCCCCGCACTCCTGCCATGCCCGGGGCAGTGAAACCCATCACCACAGTGGTCCAGAATGGAGACAGCCATTTCCTAACACCCAGTCAGAAACATACAATATAAAAGGATTGCTCCTGGAGAGTGAACTGGAGGCAGCTGAGTGGAAAAGAAGGAAAAAAACACAACAAAACCCTTTAAGATGTTTGGTTCAGGTGACCTGCGTCTATTTTAGAAAACCTTTGTTGACATATAATTTCTGAAGGGGAAAGGGGAAAATAGACCCAGAGAAACAAGTTCAGGAAACAAATGGGTGGTTGTCAGTGGGTAGAACAAAGTAGTAGAATTCCAGGTGCTTCTGCAGCAGGAACAGGGCAGGACACATTTTTATTTATTAGATTTATTTTTTTATTTATTTCTCTCCCCTTCCCCTCCCTCCGCCCCCCCCCCCCCCCCAGTTGTCTGCTCTCTGTCCATTTGCTGTGTGTTCTTCTGTGACTGCTTCTATCCTTCGCAGCAGCACCGGGAATCTGTGTCTCTTTTTGTTGCATCATCTTGCTGCGTCAGCTCTCCATGTGTGTGGCGCCACTCCTGGGCAGACTGCACTTTTTTCCCGTGGGGTGGCTCTCCTTGTGGGGCACACTCCTTGCACATGGGGCTCCCCTATGTGGGGACACCCCTACATGACATGGCACTCCTTGTGTGCATCAGCACTGCACATGGGCCAGCTCATCACATGGGTCAGGAGACCCTGGGGATCAAACCATGGACCCTCCATATGGTAGGCGGACGCCCTATCCATTGGGCCAAATCCACACATTCTTAAACTCTTGGTCTATCCCATTAGCATCTCTGACATCTATCACAAAACCCAGCATTCCAGGGCCCCTTCAAGCCATGCTCCTTGGAATTGCCCTGCTTTGTTGGGTGATGAGTCCAGGATGATGAACTCAGTCGAGGGTGATTATGTGAAGAGCTTTCTGCTCCTGTTTTACGCCCCTTACAGGAGTCAATCTTCAGAAAAAGAAAAAATAAGAAAAGATCACCTTGACTGTGGACGGGGATCTAGATTACTTATCGCCGCGTGGAGTCATGAAGAGGCCAGTTGTCCCTCCCAGCCTGAGACGGTTGAGAAAAGCCAGGGAGCGAAGCGGCCTGTAGAGTGGCGCCCGCAGCCCCCCAGCCTGGGCGCTGCTGCATGCTGAGGGGGAGGCAGCCCCCGCCCAGGCCTGCTTGCCCTTTACCTGAGCCGTGTGGCCTTGCTGCCTTGGAAACCTCGGGTGTGTTTAAAAGGTAAAACAGTTCCCACCGCAGTAACTTTATTGCTTCTTAGGAGGAGGAAATGCAGTGTTTGTCACACAAATATGTGACAGATATTAAGGATTTTTTTATCAGAATGCCAGCATGCTTAAAAAAGGAGACATGTAAGAATGGGGCTGAAATGCAAACTAAGTGCTAACAGGCCGCTGGTAAAGAGCGACGCAGCCCCCGCCCCGGGCGCCCCCGCTGCGGCTCGGCCCCGCCGGGAGGAGGGCAGATGAGCTCCTGTGCGCGTTCTTGCAGAGCCTCTTCCAGAACCCAGCCGAGCCGCTTCTGAAACCGCCCAGGTGGCTTCTCCCCAGGCCTCCACGCCTCTCCTCCAGGATCGGGACTCCCGGGCGCCCCCGGCCTGGCCACTAGATGGCGCCGCAGACCAGCTCGTGGCCCGAGGCCCGGCCCGCCCCTCCCCCGCAGGCCCCTCCGCCCCTGCGCCAGGCCGCGCCCTTTGCTCTCCAGGGACGCCAGGTCCTCTGAGTGTGAGTGAGGGGCGCCTCCTGCAGCCCACCCAGCACCCCCGGGCACCTGCCCCCTGCCCCTCCACAGAGGACCCTGCGCGCTTTTCCCTGGGCGAACTTATTGTTTTTACTAAAATACCTACTCATTATAAAACTTAAGCAACATTGAAAAGTCACCTCACATCCAAGCACCACAAAATACCATCAGTGCTATCAGAGAGCCGTCATTCCCCACTATACGGCGGGACGGATACACAGACATGATGTTTGGAAAAATGAAATCATACTCTGCCCGTTTCTTTGTAAGAAGTGCTGAACCCTCCCTTTTGGTTATATTTACCTGGAGACAGAGAATCTAATGTGAAATTTCTGAACTTCATAAAATATTAGTTGATTACAAGAGGTACTGGTTTTTCCCATATTGCTGTCATCAAGGGAAAAAAGACATCGAGCGGAGACAGTACGAGATGATTGTTATTGCCACCACCTCTACTTCTGCTCTTCTGGGTAACACGATTTAACTCTAGAATAGAAGCTGTGCTGTCCAATATGATACGCACTGGCCACACGTGGCTTTTAAATTTATATGAATGAATATTCAATAAAGAATGCAGTTCCTCAGTTGCACCAGCCAAATCCAGGTGCTCAGTAGTCACTTGTGGCCAGAGGGCATGTAATGGACAACGTGAGCAGAGGACATTCTGTCAGTGAAGAGAGTCCTGCTGGACAGTGTTGGCATAACTGGCTCGTTCTTGGGAAGATGACTAAAGAGTGCCCTTAGACTGCTTGCCACTCCCCCGCCTGGCGCTTAATGGTTTTATAGATTCTTTTACGTTGTCAAGGTTCATTACACTTATGTTCAGATACAGACTCTAACTCCTCCACTGGTTTAATATTAACCCTTTACCCAGGTCCCGTACTAAAGGCATCCTCCTTGCATCATCAGCTCCCACCATTGTTCCCGAAAAGACTGCTGTCTTTGCTCACTGCCTCTCCCTTGTTGATGAAGGCGCTCCATTTTATCCCTTAAATGTCACTGCACATCTCCATCAGAGCTCTTGGGTGACAAGGCACATTGTCCATGAACAGTAATATTTTGAAAGGAATCCTTTTTTTCTGAGCAATAGGTCTTAACAGTGAGCTTCAAATATTCAAATATTCAGTAGCCAGGTTTTTGTTTGTTTGTTTTTGTTTTTGGCTGGGTACAGTGTGCTTTATTGATGGTACATGACAAGGAAGAGGTGGGGCCCTCTGAGTCTCTCCCCTTCTTCCAGAGGTCTGGGATGGAAGCAGTGGAGGGGGGGGATACTCCGAACTGGGGGACTCAGTTGGGGCTAGGAGTCCCCAGCAGCTGACAGCTCTCTCTCCCTCTCACGCCATTGCTGGGACAGGGGTCCAGGGGGCTCTTACTTCCTGGAGGCTGTGTAGACCATAAGGTCCACCACCCTGTTGCTGTACCAACCAGGAGGTGCACTTGATAAAGTGGTCTTTGAGGGCAATGCCAGCCCCAGCATAAAAAAGGGAAGGATGGCTGTCACTGTTAAAGTCACAGGAGACAACCTGGTCCTCAGTATCTTCCAGGATGCCCTTTGGGGGCCACCTGATGCCTGCTTCACCACCTTCTTGATGTCATCATATTTGGCCACTGGAAATGGAAATGCTGACGGTCATGCCAGTGAGCTTCCCATTCAGCTATCGGATGACCTTGCCCACCACCTTGGCAGCACTGGTAGATGCAGGGATGATGTTCTGGGTGGCCCCACACCATCATGCCACAGTTTCCTGGAGGGGCCATCCACAATCTTCTGGGAGGCAGTGATGCCGTGGACAGAGATTATGAGTCCCTCCACGATGCCAAAGTTATCACAGATGACCTTGGCCAGGGTGGGGGCATGCAGAAGGCATGGATGACAACTTTCAGGGAGTTGACAGACTTCCAGGATTCACGCCCATCACAGACATGGGGACATCAGCCAGCGGGACAGAGACGACTCTCTTGGCGCCCCCTTCAAGTGAGCTCAGCTTTCTCAGGGTCGTGAAGACCCCAGTGGACTCCACGGCACATTTAGCACCAGTGTCACCACAGCTGATGTTAGCAGCATTTTACTTCTGGAAGATAACAACAGCTGTGCTGCCATCCAGGCTTTGTTGTTCCATCCATAGAGCACAGGCAGAGCAGATTGAGCACCGTTCCCCAGCGCCCTAGGAGTTTTAGAATGGTGAGTGGAGCCTTGGTTCATTCCGCCAACTGTACTTGTCCTTAACAAGAGAGTCAGCCTGTCCTTGGAAGCTCTGAAGCCAGGCATTGACTTCTCCTCTCTAGCCAGGAAAGCCCCAGGTGGCATCTTTGTCCAACGTAAGGCTGTTTCATCTATGCTGAAAATGTGTTGTTTAGTGTAGCCACCTTCATCCGTGATCTTAGCTAGATCTTCTGGGTAACTTGCTCCAGCGTCTACACTGCTCTTGCTGCTTCCCCTTGCACTTTTATGTTAGGGTGACGACGTCTTTCTGTAAGCCTCATGAGCCCACCTCTGCTGGCTTCCAGCTTTTCTTCTGCAGCTTGGTCACCTCCCTCAGCCTTCACAGGATTGAAGAGAGTTGGGGCCTTGCTCTGGATTAGGCTTTGACTTAAGATTGTTGTGGCCAGTTCGGTCTTCCCTCCAGACCACTAAAACTTTCTCCATGTAAGCAAAACTGCTGTTTTGCTTTCTTACCATTCGTGTGCTCACTGGAGTAGCACTTTTCACTTCCCTCAAGAACCTTTCTTTGCACCCACAATGGGCTGACCGACCCAGGAGGCCTAACTTTTGGTCTGGCTCAGCTTTCAACATGCCTTCCCCACTGAGCTTAATAGTTTCTAGCTTTTGATTTAAAGTGAGTGACGCGGGGCTCTTCCTTCCACTCGTTCACTTAGAGGCCACTGCAGGGTTATTAATTGGCCTGCTGTTGCATCTCAGGGACTAAAAGAACAAAGACTGATCTCTTGCTGCTGCTACATATCACTCACAGGTTGTCGAGGGTGGAGGTTGGCAAACCTAGTCTGTGGGCCCAAGGCCTGTTTTGTTTTGTTTTTGTACAACCCACAAGCTAAGAGTGTTTTTTACATTTTTAAAGGGTCAATTAAAAAACCAAAACAAAGAGGAATATGTGACAGAAAACTTTTGTAACCTGTGAAACTCTTACAAAAAACCCAGTGAGAGGAACGGCTTGGGGTGCTCATAGAAGCATAGTGGGGTAGGGGTGTAGTTTAGTGGGCGGGGGCGTAGCATAGCAGGTGGGGGCATAGCATGGTGGGGAGAGCCTAGTATAGTGGGTGGGGGCCTAGTATAGTGGGTGGGGGCCTAGTAAAGAGGGTGGGGGTATAGCCTGGTGGGCGGGGGTGTAGCATAGTGGGTGGGGGTGTAGTAAAGTGGGTGGGGGGATTGCCTGGTGGGTAGCAGCATAGCCTGATGGGTGGGGATGTGGCATGGTAGGTGGGGGCATAACCTGATGGGTGGGGGCCTAGTGTGGTGGGTGGGGGCTTAATGAGCCCAGGGCAACGTGGAGCAGGACGTGGCCAGAGGGGTGGGCAGCCTGCAGCATGGACAGGCAGGCAGGGGTCAGGCTTCCTGGTTGCTGTGCAGGAGTAGCCTGGAGGGCTGTGAGTTTGGAGGTGACTGCAAGGTCCAGGCAAGACAGGACAGTGGCTTAGCCAGGAAGGAGGCAGCAGAATTACTGAGAAGTGGCAGTGCAAATGCACTTTTAGATGGGGTGTCACTGAGCTGGCTTCTTTTGGTGCCCTGTGATAAAGCCATCAGGGGTTCCGGATGGCATCATGAATTAGAAATAAAGCCTCCATGGTCGGGTATATTTACTGTTATGAGAGATCCCTTTAAAGTTGACTTCAGGCCACAGGAAATGGTTCGCTCCAGGAAAGTTTCAAAAATGCCACTTCCTAAGACAGACTTTGGCTGTTGAGATCTACTGTTTATTATTCTGGAGATAAACTATGCTCACTGGGACAGCAGGCGCTGGGAAGGAGAGGGCTGCAGGCATTTATCGGGTTAATCTCGGTCACGGTTGGAGGCAAATGGTCCTCAGTGCCTCCGCCTCCCTGGCTCCTTGCACCTACCCGCACCCTGAGGACTGAGAAAGGAGCCTTTCAGATCCGCTGGGTGAGCCAAGCGCTCTTTGTGACGTAGCTTATCCACCACGTTGTGTGTAGGAGGCAATTGTACTTGTACTTGCTCCATGGAGGAGTCAAGGTGGGAAAACACACAGGGTCCTCTCCTCAAAGTGCATTTCAGCTCTCCCTGTTCCAAGGGAGTGCAGCACCAAGCCTTTTAGAATCTTCCAGATACACTTGATCCCTCTGCTACCTTAATCTAAAGGAATCTTGGGAAACAGGATGGAAGGTTTAAGCACTGGTTTGGGAAACCAATATTAATTTTTAGTTCATCTCTAGTTTGCTGTGTTAAGCACATTACTTAGCTTCTCTGTTTTCATTTACAACTTCAAAATTCAGACTCTGCTAAGTGAACAATTGTAACCATTTAGCAAACAATCTCAAATGCGTTATGCATTGATCAGAGATTTAGAACACCCAGAATAGGGACAGAAAATTAGCAGCATAAGTAGAATTGAAGAGGAGTGAAGGGATATTCTGAGTACAGATTTTCTGGACCTTCAGGAATACTGAAGAAACGCTGTGCTGGTGGCCGTCAGCTGCAGCACTGCCCTCTCTGCCCTGCTGGTGACGTTGGAGCTGTGCCCTGCCAGCTGGGGCAACATGGGTCTTTTCCAGGAGAGGGTGCCGCAGGGACACGCGAGGCGGAGCAGGGGAGGGGCTCTTCCAGATTCCCTATGCTTGCTCCTCCTTCCCGTGGCACGGCTGCCAGCGGCCTGCGGGAGGCCGCGAGCTCACTGCCAGTGACCTTCCCTGGCCCCTGGCAAGCGGCTCCTTGCTCGCCAGCTGCAGGCCATCTCTGGCTCAACTCCCACATACTGGTCACACTGGTTGCCACCCCGTGGCTGCAGCCCACCTCTGCAGGAGGCCGGAGCTCAGCCCACCCCTGACTGCAGCCCCCTCTGTGGGAGGCTGGAGCTCAGCTTACCCCTGACTGCAGCCCACCTCTGTGGGAGGCTGGAGCTCAGCCTTGGGGGAGGGTGCCCTCCTTGTCTGCCCCTGCCCAGGGTCCACTCCCTCAGCCTAGAGGCCAGTGCAGCTGCCTGCCTTTGCTCTATAACTTTTTCCTAGTGATTCTTTTTTTTTTTTTAAGATTTATTTCTCTCCCTTTCCCTCCCCACCAGTTGTCTGCTCTCTGTGTCCATTTGCTGTGTGTTCTTCTGTGTCCACTTGTATTCTTGTCAGCGGCACCAGGAATCTGTGTTGTGTCATCTTGCTGTGTCAGCTCTCCATGTGTGCGGCGCCACTCCTGGGCAGGCTGCACTTTTTTTGCGCAGGGCAACTCTCCTTACGGGGCGCACTCCTTGCGCGTGGGGCTCCGCTACACGGGAGACACCCCTGCGTGGCACGGCACTCCTTGCGTGCATCAGCACTGCACATGGGCCAGCTCCACATGGGTCAAGGAGGCCTGGGGTTTGAACCCTGGACCTCCCATGTGGTAGACAGACGCCCTATCCATTGAGCCAAATCTGCTTCCCTCCTAGTGATTCTTTATCTTCAGTGCTCCCCCATCAGGCGACTGGTATGACTTCTGTCTCCTGGCTGCGCTGTGCCTCCTGTACAGGTGTGTTGTCAGGCGTGTGGTCACAACATTTCACGCTGCCAATTCTTCTTATTTCTCTGTTGTTTTAAGTAAGTTTCCCGAGGCCACTTTCAGGCTCTTCTTTTTCATGAATGAGAGAATAATTTTCTCGAGGCTGATGAGAGGTATTGAAAGTGCTGAAAGTAACCACACACCATTTTGGTTTCAGACTCTTAATACAGAGGCTGGTGCTTCTTATTCTTGAGGGGGTCCAGAATCACCAGGGCAAGCAGGTTACAAAGTGGGGCCAGGGGCCTCGCCCCAGGCGGGAGTTGCCGGATTTAGATGTCTCATTAAATGGGGACAATCCTTAGGACAGTCCTGGTAGGCATCTTAACTCCATTCCACTGCTCCGTGGCTCAGAGAAGTATCTGGTGGGCCGATTGGGCTGAGCCCAGGGCTTTCCGTTCCCGATCGCTTCCCTCTCCATGAACACTGCTGCTTTTCTGGCACAGAACGAAAGCTCTTCTCCATTTCTTCCATACAAGTGATAAGGAAATGGAGTCAGAGAAATACTTCCACTTTTGGAAGTATTTTTTTCCCATTGTAGAAGAGTTCTTACACATAGAAAATTTTAAAGAAGAAAATGAAAATAGCCCCCCCTTTCACTGCCTGGAGACATGTTTTGACACATTTACTTCTAATTTCCTTTCTTTGCTTCTCTCTTGATTTTAATGAGATGGTGATCGTATTTTACTTCCTAACCTGTTGTGATTTTCATTTTCATACTGACGTGGATTTGCTACAGTCACACAGTGGAGGACCCTAGAATCCAGTGGCTTATACCCACCGTCGTTTGCTGTCGCTCCTGCAGTGGCTGGTCAGCTGGGGGAGGGGTGCAGGGGGAGTGCTCCCTGGGTGCCCCTTTCCCTTCTCCTGAGACCAGCAGTCTAACCTGGGCACAGTCCGTGGCAGGAACACAGAGGGCAAGCAGGAGTACCTGCTACCTCTCATGGCCGGGCCTAGACCAGGACACTTCTGCCCACCTCTGTGCCAAGTAGAAATAAGCTCTTAGCTGCTCACGTTTTTTTCCTCAGTAATAGCTCCTGCCACCTTGCATTGTATATGAATACTTGGGCTCATTTAAAATACCATCCGATAAAATAACCTGTGTCATTTTCTTTACAAATATCAGAAAAAGTAATGATAGCAATATCAGATCATGGCACTGAATTTTACCTGGCTCTAAGCTCCTGATGAAAATGTTGAATAGTTTTAGCTTCCCACAGAAATGCAATGAGGAAAAGTACCCAGCTCGTCATTTTCCTCAGGTAACAGCCCATGTGTGGCCCCAAAGGTTCACCAGCCACCTGTGGGTGACTGGGTTTTTCTCAGCAGAGTGGAGAGAGGGTGCCACATGACGCCTCGCTGAGGTTTTGGTGAGGGCAGGGGTGGTGCTGCCTTCAGATTGCCCCATTTGCGAGCCGCTTTGTGGGACATCTAGATTAGAGCTGTAATCTAGACAAAACAGTGTCGCTGAGCCCCGAGAGCTACCTGATGATGTAATCCATCAGAGAGGAAAACCATGTTTGGAAGATAAAGGAAGAGGTCAGTTGCCCCTAAATTGACCTGCTGAATGAATTGAATACAACCCTAAAATCATAATCTTAGAGGGATTTATTTATTTTTTTGTAGAAATAGATAGGCTGATTCTGCAACTTACATGGAAAATAAAAGGATCTAGGAAAGACAGAGCGATTTTGAAAAAGAACAGAGTTTGAGAACTTTCTCTAATTTAAGGACTTACTACAATGCTTTACTAATCAAGATTGCGGCACTAAAGTTAAGTGTGACATGAGTCAATGGAACAAAATAGTGACACCAGGGCAGACCTACACATAGATGGCCAGTTGTTTTGCAAGCTAAGTCACTGGGGACAGGATGTTTTCTCTAACAACTTATGCCAGAAAAATGACACTCATATGAATATCAAAGAACCTTGACCCTTATCTCACACCATAAACAAAGAGTCACTCAAAATGCATTGCAAACCTAAATACAAAAGCTAATACTGTAAAAACTTCTAGAAGAAGACAAAGTCTTTGTGATCTTGGGTAGTCAAAAGCTTTTTATATAGGACACAAAAACATTAACCTTAAAGAAAAAATTGAGAACCTTAAACAACATAAGAAAATTGATCAACATTAAGAAATTGATACTCTTAAAAACCTGCCATTAAGAAAATAAAGCTTTAAGTCACAAACTGGAGGTAAATATTAGCAATATATATATATATATTTGACAAAGATCTTGAATCTAGGTTATATATAGTAAAGAAGATAAACAGCCCAATTAAAGAAGGGTAAAAGTTGAGAAACTTTACAAAAATAAGATATGAAGAAAACCAGTGAACACAAGGTCAGATGCTCAGTATCCTTGTTCATCGAGACAGTGCAGATTAAAATCATTATGTTAAACCAGAATGCGTCCACTAAAATTAAATAGATTGACTAGCAAGTTTTGGTGAGAATGTGGCCCAGCTTGAACCCTTATATGCTGCTGGCTGAACATAAAATGGTACAATCATTGTAGAAAACACTGTGGCAGTTTCTTATGATGTGTCGTACTAATTCCACACAAATGTTTGTAGCAGTTTATTTAAAATAGCCAAGGGCTTGAAACAATCCAAATATCCATCAACTGGTGAAGGGACAAACAGATCGAGGTGTATCTGTACGGTGGAATGGACTACAGATAAATACTATGATCTGAGTGAATCTCAGATACATTATGGTGAGAAATAAGCCAGACACGAAAGAGGATGTACTATATGATTCCATGTATATGAAATTCTAGAACAGACAAAACTAATTCCTAGTAGCAGAAAGCAGATGTTTGCCTGGAGCTGGAGATGAGGGTTGATTGACTACTAACAGGCATGAGAGAACTCTTTGGCATGATGGACATATTCATATCTTAATTGTCATAGTTACCCATAGTATATATTTGTCAAAATGCATCAAACTGTGAATACAATTCGTACATTTTATTGTCTGCAAAGTATACCTCAATAAAGTTGATGTAAAAGTAAATGATGTGGCATTTGGCTAAAGGCAAGAAGACATTAAAACATGGCTAAAGCTATCTGCAGCAGTAAAATTCTTGAGAGTCATGCTGAAAAAAGTTGACAATATTGTGGAACAATATCCTTTCAATTTTAAAGAAAGGGAGAGGAAAACAAAAACAAGTCATGAGTACAGTCCTTTGCGGGTGTTAAGTGTAGGAATCAAACCAGCCGAGAAAAAGGGCAAGAGTCTTTCACAGATGCTACCCCAGCTGAGAAGTACCTTGAGTTTGTGCAGAGTGATAATTTAGAAAGCAGAAAGTAAGACTGATTTTCCTTTGATTTCTTTAAAATAAGGAATGCTGTTGAGCAGAGCCAGGCATAAGGGAAACTGCTATGCAGCTTTGACATTCAAAGAGACCTGTCACCTGTGAAAACTGTAACAACCTGCTGTCTTGGATTTCTGCTGCCATCTATATCTTTGGAGAAAAGGTCTAACACATATTTCAAGCTCATGAAAGAAATTCTATTTTGACTTGGAATAAAGAGGCTCCCAGTTCAGGAATTTTATTCAACCTGACAAAATCAATGTGTATATCACATTAATTGTCTCTCATGCCTTACATTGTTTTCCTGTGTCCCCTTTAAGCCACTTATCAGTTAACTCTTATTCCATGTGTCTTATCTTTTCTTCCATTTCACAGAGAGTGAATGTCCCATTGGTCCTGGTTCTTTCAATTTTCCTGGCTTGAGCTTCAATGAGAATGTAATTAGTATTTATCATTTTTAAATGGTTTTCAAATGAAAGAATATCTAGCTGGTATGAGCTCAGACCAATGGGAGTTTTTATTCCCACAAGACAGGATGGCTGGAGGCAGGCAGTTGCCATCCTGTGCCTTTCTTGCCTCTCTGGAGTTGGAACTGGAGGCGTTGCAGAAGGCACAGACCACTATGCTGGCATGGGGAGTCATCTTTGATTTCCATTTTGCTCTGTTCTGTCTTCTCTAACTCAGCAGGCACTGCTGCTTACCTAGAGAGGACAGAAAATTCCAGATAGAAAAACTCAGGGGTTTCTTATCTATAATCTTAAAATCGAGAGACAGAGCTAGAAAATTTGACCTGAGGCAGAATTGGCATAGACACTGTCAACATGGTTTGAGATTTGTCAGAAGGACTGAACCACACCGAGTCTGGTCTGGGGATACCCAGGGGGTCGGAAGGTGGGGCCTTCTCTGTGACCTCACTGAATTCAGACTTTTGTGGAGGGGGTCATGGGAGACACATACACCAACAACTAAAAGCTTGATACTACTTGACATTCCAGATGCTACGATTGACTTAACAAAGTGCTTACCCATTTGACTCAAGTATTATGTTTTCTTTTCAGGGAACGATAACTTAGAAGGGCAGCTCTTTTGTATTGGGCTATGGGTGGGAGGCTCTTTGTCTCTTCAGAGATAACCTAAGCTCTCTGACTTGTGGGTGTGACGGTAAGAGGCTGCAGTCCTGCGCTTGGTGACAATGGCAACGACTCCAGTCCCAGGATACAGTTTAACAACGCAAGGTCTATAAACTTTAAGTATTCAGGGGGAAATGCAAACCAAATATGCTAAAAGCTTATCTAGAATGCCTGAGGTCCATGCTAAAAGCTTACCTAAAATGTGGAAGATATATATGCTAATTGAAGCCTATTGAGAACTGAAACAAAGGGACCATTTGGCCTTTCCTCTCTGTATAAAAGGGATTAAAAAATCTTGTCCAGGCTCCGGATTGAAACAGAAAGCTCCCGAGTCCGGCCGGCCATCAATAAATCATTTTTCCTTCTCAAAATCATTCCTGAGTCCTGGCCTCTCTATATGCAAATAATCGAACCTCTCTCAAATTCTACAACAGTACCAGATGGCTTTAGTGTTGGAGGTCAATGGTGTGGGTTCCAAGGCCTATAAGTTCCAGAAGGAGTCACTGAATCAGCTGTTGTACTGATTGATCCACCTCTTGATCCAGCAGTTTTGCCATTGGTCCTTTCTCCAGCACCCCTCCGTTCCCACCACTACTCTGAGGGAAGATGGCAAGTGAGCAGGACAGACAAGGTCCCTGCTCCCAGCAGACCCGAGTAAGACAACAAACAGATGAGAGAGTTAATTTCAGAGGGGATAATGCTCGCAAGAAAACAAAACTGGGTGACGTGGTGGAGGATGATGATGGGTCTTAGAGGGGAAAGTCCCCCTGAGGAGGTGACTTTGGAGCTGAGGCACATCCAGGACAGCCAGCCAGGCCAGAGGTGTGGAGGGAGCATTCCAGGCGGGGGACCCGCCAAGGCAGGACTGAGCAGAAGCAAGCTCACGGCTGGGAGGGCACGTGGAGGGCAGTACAGCGGAGGCTGCGTGAGGGCCGGTGAGGAGCTGGCGGTGAGCCGCAGGCGACGAGGTCGGCGTGTGCAGGGTTCTTGTAGGCTGTGGCAGTGAACTTGGGTTTATTCTTTCCAAAGAGAGCTGAAAATTCCTTCAGCTTCTTTTTGTGATATTGTTGTCTGGTAGGAAAGAAAGGGTCTGTGTGTGTGTGTGACAGATATTGAGAGAGAGCGGAGAGAGAGGAGAGAGAGAAAAGGAGAGAGAATGCTTAATGGTTGTCACTTGTCTGGAATTAAGACAAGTTTGCATGAACAGAAGCCAGACTAATATTTGGGGAGGGGTCGGTTCAGCCACCCAGATTATAACTTCTGTCCTACCCATGAACATCTGCCCCCGGCGTTTCCCATCCTGACAGTTCGGTTCTGGCTGGAGCACAGAGCCTGAGCTGCTCACTCTTGTGGTTTCTCAGGACCAAAATGGCCCAGAGCCAGGACCTTGTGCTTTTGAGGAGGCCAGCTGCCGTCCTGGCTTTGAAATTCATTCCCCTGAGCACTGAAGCAGGGGGTCAGCAGGATTCGCACGGAGGCCTCAAGGCAGCATGTCAGATGACAACTGCCAAAGCCCTGACACGGCAGATAGGAGGGTCTGGGCCCATCCTGGAGGAGCACGGGTGAACGGAAGAGGTGACTGTCCTGGCAGCTTGTAAAGGCAGGGCCAGCTGCAAGGCCAGGGCACTCTGGGGCCCTTGGGATCACCTCTGTGTCCTGAGGACACAGCGGGGCAGCCTCTTGCCCCGTAGGGCTGGTCTCTGCAGGAAGGGGCACTTGGATGCTCGAAGGCAGGTGCCTAGATGGCGCTCAGGTGAGAGTCCTGCTCAGCCGGCACTGCCTTCAGCTGCCGGGTGTCGTGGGTGAGCAGGATACCCTGCCCCCTGCGGCCGCTGGGTGCTCCCAGGCCTAGGCCCGGTGAGGTGGAGGTGGGGGGTATTAGCATCATCCACAGCTCCTGCTGGTTCTGGAGCCCTCCTTGCCCCCCAGCACCACGAGCAGGAGCTCATTCCCCAGGACCCGGGTTTCAGAATTCCCACTCCTCAGCTCCTGGCTGAGCACCGCTGTGCACCAGACACTGTGTCAGCCCTGGGGGTCAGTGGTGACCCTGACACAGGCATCCTGCCCTTCCTGAGCTGACCTTGCAGGGTGGGGAGGCAGACAGAGCAGCATGGGAAGGCCAGGTGCCTCCGCCAGGAAGGAAGACACCCAGGTAATGCGGAGAGAGCCTGGTGTGGGCCGGATGGGTGCTTTAGCAGGGGCCAGGGGCAGGGGTCGGAGGAGGTGGTATTCCAGGTGAGTCCTGCACAACGAGGAGCCAGGCTTGGCCATGTCGGTAGGAAGAGTGTGCCAGCAGAGGGGCCAGCACAAGTAAAGGCTCACAGGGGGACAAAGGCGGTGTGTTGGAGCAGGCCACATAGATTTCCACATCCAGCCCTCACAATAGAAGATGTAACTAGAATGAGCCCCTTGTGGAGACGCCACCGTCTGAACACTTCACCCAAGGCTGCGGAATTCCAGGCCAACAGTGACCGCCGAGTCTGGCCGCCTGACAGTGCTGCGCTGCAGGTGCCAGCGCTTGAGATAACCCCTTGCTGAAAGGAACAGTAAAGAAATGCCAGCAGCCCGGCCAGCCTGGCCAGGTTGGCATCGCTGGCGGTCACCTGGGGCCAGCCAGGTGCCAGCTGGGGGCCCTGGCTTCCCGCCAGCATGGTGGGGGCGGCCATCCCTTCCCACCCCCTCCTGCCCGTGGACTGGAAGGCGGGGTGCACATGGGGGTGCTGCAGGAGGGGAGCCCTCATGACTTCCAGCGGAGACGAGAGTGGGCAGGTGTGGTTAGGGGAGAAAATCAGCGAGAGCCAATTTTGCAGGCAGGTGTTCCCGGGGCTTCGTGGTGTGCAGGAGGCTGGGGGTCTCCCGCTGCCTGGCACCCTGGCCGGTGAGCCCCCAGCATTTAGCAGGGGCCCTTCTGCGGCCACCTGCCTGTCAGGGACGGGGCTGCAGCGTTGGCCAGCTTGATATGAGGAGCTATTCAAGGCGGCTTGGTGCCATGAAGGCCGGGAGGAGACCTCCCAGCCCTGGCAGCGTCCAGGAGCATCAGCTCTTTAACTCTGACCTGAGACGCACTGTCAGCACCGCTGGAGGAGCCCAGCCCCGGGTGTGCAAAGGGCCTGTAACCGCCACGTGTCAGGAAAGAGGGCTGGAAACCCCGCCCTGACTGGACCACCACGGAGCATGTGTTGGTCCTGGAACCAATCACGGGGCTGGGGGAATGCCAGGTGCTGACTGGCTGCACTTCTTGAGGGGGTGGGGTCAGCTCCCGCAGTGGGGGGGGCGGGGGCAGGGCACATGCCCCAGGGCTGCAGGGTCAGTGCAGTTGGGCCGGTGCTGACCTGCCTTAGGGGTGTGGATGTGCTCACCAGCCAGCCTCCTGAAGTAAGAAGGCACTCTGCCCTCCTCAGGGCTTTTATGGCCAGGCAAAGGTCGTTTCTAAAATCCATAACGTGGAAATACAGAAACTAGACAAACGCTGGGCATCAGTGGGCATTAGGGATCTAAATTCCTGGGTCCAGTAACTCTGTCCTTCAGTCATGCGTCATCTGCCTTCCTGACATAGAAAACAGCTTCTTAAATTGAAGGATCAAGTAGGAGCCTAGCTGTCACCCCTGCAGGATTAGCTCAAATCCAGTATCAAAAATGGCTTGTCTGCCCACCCCCTTCAAAGGGCATTGAGGGGAGTTTTTGTTTGGGAGCAGCAAACTTGACAGGAAATGGCTGAGCTGCGGTTGGCTTCCTGCTCCCACGTCACTCTCAATATGCCCCTTTGCCAGCTCCACCGTTGCCAGCTCCCGAGGAGGCCAGCCGAGCCACTCCCTGCCTTCAGCATTGTTCATCACTGCCAGTGGCCGGTGGCCGGTGGCCGTCGGAGCAGGCTTCCCAGGCAGCTGGCTCAGACCCCCATCCCCCTGCAGGCATCCCAGCCCCAGGCGTGTGCAGAGGGGAGTGTGCCTCTCGCAGCATGTGAGAGGAGAGAAATGCTCTTTAGGAAGAGCTAAATTGGCACTCTTCCTCTGTCTTGGTTTTTATTTATTTATTTCTCTCCCCTTCCCCCCTCCCCTGGTTGTCTGTTCTCTGTGTCTATTCGCTGCATGTTCTTTGTCCACTTCTGTTGTTGTCAGCGGCACGGGAATCTGTTTCTTTTTGTTGCATCATCTTGCTGTGTCAGCTCTTCGTGTGTGCAGCACCATTCCTGGGCAGGCTGAACTTCCTTTCGCACTGGGCAGCTCTCCTTACAGGGCGCACTCCTTACGGGGTGCACTCCTTGTGCGTGGGGCTCCCCTACCCGGGGGCGCAGGCACGGCACTCCTTGCGCGCATCAGCACTACGCGTGGGCCAGCTCCACACGGGTCAAGGAGGCCTGGAGTTTGAACTGCGGACCTCCCATGTGGTAGACGGACGCCCTAACCACTGGGCCAAGTCCGCTTCCCTGTCTTGGTTTTTAAAAGCAAAAATGAAACCTTACAATTGACAGGTTTTATAGATCACTAAATATTGATTCCTTTTTGTAGGCAAGGAGGTAGGAGCAATGGGCAATGGCTTGTTTTGCAACTTGAGTTTACTATGAAAATAGAAGAAAAACAAAACTTGTTTCCCCAAGTAGTGAGGAAGTTCTTTCTTAGAGAATGAGACAGAATGAGCTTTCTCCTAATAGCGGTGAGGGCCAGAGTTTGGCCATTGTTTTCCCAGCAGCATGAAGACAGAGCGGGTCATGCTGTGCCTTCCTTTCTGCAAGAAATAAGCCCATTTAGCTGCTGAAGACTCAGGCAAAAGGGATGCCTCTGGGCTTGAGGTAACACAGTGCTGGAGACGGAAATAGATTTGTAGCGGCAGTTTCATTAATTTGAGTCCTGAAATTCTCTGCTCAAATGCTGGAGCAACACAGCAGTTATTTTGAATTATAATAATAGAACATGAATTATTATTAGCAATAGTATTATTGATTTAATATTTATGCATGTTAAGGAAAAGATGGTGAATAGTCTTTAAAACAGATAGGAAGAATGGATTCTCTCCTAACATTACACATTTGCTCTTGGCAGATTCAGGGTGGAATAGAAAAACGAGGATATAATTTTCATGGCGTTCTGTGTTCTGTGCTGTCTTTGTTCAGCTTTTTCTCAAGACAAAATTTCTAAACTGCTTTTAGTGGAAAAAGTGGTTCTCTGTCAGGTTGGCCCATAAGGACACGCAGCTGTCTTTTCTTTAAGGACAGAATTCTGGAAGTGTCCTAGGCAACCTCGTTTGGAACGAGCTTTATAGAGAGCATTCCCATGGACGTGTGCTGGGCAAGCTCCTGCGCGAGGAGCTTTAGTTCTCGAGAGGGTTATGGCAGCCCAGGATTAAAGGGCCCAGGGGGACAAGGCAGATCTCGTCTTCCCAAGGACATGACCTTTGCTTTGCCCATGCCCCACTTCACCTGAACTTATTGCCACCTGGTGTAGTCTCAGTGAGATATCTATTTTGATATTTGTGAGTTGAAACAGTTTTGGTGTTTCTAGGTTTGTTCTAGACTCCAGCATTTAAAGTAACAGGCAGGAGATAGCTATGTGAGCTATGTGCCACAGGCTAAGAGGAGGCATTTGTAAAATGCAGATTTGCAGAAGCAGTTCATTCTGACTTGGGAAAATGTCGTCTGGGAATGCTTCACATGAAGGCAGCATTTTAGTAGAGCCCTGAAGAAAGAAAAAAGGAAGTGGGAGTAATAAAGCCAAGAAGAAACCTTTGTGGAGCACCTACCATGCTCCAAGTGTTTTAAATTCATTTCCTTAGTTAACACTGAGGGACAGCTACAATTGTTAACCACCTTTTATAGGTAAGGAAACCGTGTTGGGTGTGTTTAAACGACTTGCCTGGGACCCCAGGTAGAAGGTGGCAGAGGCAGGATTTGGACAAGGGAAGCTGGCCCCTCGCCCAGCCCTGAGCTCTCTTGCCACGCTGCGGGTGGTGCCGGGCAGAGGCGCGTTGGGGGGCAGGAGCAGAAGCTTGCCCACGTGTTAGGGGAGGAGCTTACGTCACCCCTACCCGGGCCTGCGTGTGGCAGTCGGCAGCTGCTGCACTTAGAGAGAGTGGTGAGCCTTGGTTTTCTCACAAATGGGATTGGAGAGTGGGCGTGTCCTTGGGGAATGGACCCCCGTGTGTCCCTCCCTCCCTGGATTCCTGTTCTTCCCACACGGCCCTTCCCTTACCTTCTGAACCAACAGTTACAGCACGACAGATCCGGGCTTGCAGTAATGAGCGATCAGAAAGGAAACCGAGTTGTTTCATTAGTTTCACTGGAGTATAGCTTACACAGAGTAAAATTCACCCTTATCACAGTTCAGTGAGTTGAATGAGTCATTATGTAGCCACCAGCACAATCGAGATATGCACAGATCTCTCCTCCCTGACGGTTTCTTCATGTCTCTGCTGCCAACCCTTCCTCCATCGCCAGCCCCTGGCAGCGGCTCACTCAAGCACCATCATTTAGAGTTTCATGTTCATAGACTCCTGTAGTATGTACTTTGGCTTCTTCCATCTAGCATAATTTTTTGAGGTTCAGCCATGTTTTTGCATGAATCAGTAGTTTTTTTAAAAAAATTGCTGACTAGTATTCACTTGTATGGATATACCACTGTTTGCTTAACTATTCCCCAACAAATGGGCATGCAGACTGTTTCCAGGTTTTGGCTAGTATGACTAAAGCTTCTATGTCTGGTTCTCATTTATCTTGGGTAAATAGCTAGAGTCATCCCGTTGTCTTTCAGCTTGACTCTTCTCTGTGGAGAAGTCTCATCTTCTCTTCCTCTATACATACTTCCATCCTCTCCATCTGGGTCTTTTGACACGCATTTGTTTTTCTCCTGGTTCTGGGTCATGTTTCCTGCTTCTTTATGTGCCTGCTAACTTTTGACGGGCCCCTGAGGTTTGTGACGTCTCCAGTCTCCATTGTTGAGTGCTGGCTCTTGCTATATTCCTTCAAGTAGTGTTGACGTTGCATTCTCATCTGCAAAATCAAGAGAATAAGAGTTCCTCCTCAGAGATTTTTGTTATGCAAATTACATGTGTCAAAACCTGCGAAGTACGAACAGTGCTCCCTCTTTGGAAGGATCCTGCTAGTGTTTCCTGCTTTGTGGTTTCATCTTGGATGCCCAGCAGAGCCTCGGGCGCTGCTGAGCGAGTCCCGCTGGGTGCGCGGCGCCTGCCGTCCTGCAGCCTTGCGGGGCGGAGCAGAGGCTGCCTGGAGGGCGCCCCAGCCGGGGGGCCGCTCTGCCCAGCGTCCGGGCCCTGCAGGGACTGGGCTGAGCTCCGCCCCCGGGCACGTGGGCTGGCCCGTTTCTCCTGTGCTGCCTGTCTTCCAGCCTGCCACCTGCAGTGCACTGCCCCTGCTGGCCACGCCCTGGCTGTCTCCCTTCCCTTGGTCTCCTTCCAGGTGTCCCTGACCCATTGCCTTTTTCTTGCTTTGCCTTATCCAGGCTGTCTTCCTCTCCATATTTCTCTGCATGTTCTTTTCACTGATTTTCTGTCCCCCTGCCATCACTCTCCAGCTCCATTTCTACCTCTTTAGGACTATAAATTCTCTTCCCATCCCCCTCCTGGCTTCTCTCTCGTTTTCCTCCCTCTCCCTCTTTCTCCTCTCCATCTGTCCATAGGTGGGGTCTGTCCTTAGGGTTGAGGATCAGCCTGAGACCCCAGCCCAGGCTCTGGACGGCTCACTGGGCTCTTCGCAGCACCGTCCGGTCGCACTGACAGTCGCTATCCAGAGGTGCTTACTAGTGCTAGAATAAAGTCCTCCTCGGGGCTTGAGCTTAAATCGTGGTAAGTGTATTCTTGGGAGTACTTCTCTCTTTTGAGCGCCGTCTCATCAGGTTTTACTTTTAATTGAACGGTTTCTCTTTTCCTTGCTGGTCTGATGGCAACTGGAATTTGTGTTAAATGTTAATTGAGCTCAAGCTGGATGAGAAGCTATTTCATTTTTCAGACAACAAAGAAACACTGTTAACAGGTTACAGTTGTAATTAAGCAAGTACTAAGAGGCACAGGAAGGCTGGAGAGGGAACACTTACAAGATTCACGCTAGAATGTTCTGCAGCTTCTCATACCATCCCCGCGACGTGGTACAACCCTCCCCAGGTGCCAGCACAGCCAAGGCAGGCCCATGTTGCCCCAAGTGCCGCGTGGCCTCCCCGGGGCCCGGGCACTGGTGTGAGCATGTGCTGGGGACCTGGGCAGACCCCAGCTCAGCCGTCAGCCACGGGTGCAACCTCAGGCAGGTCACCCAGCCCCTGAGCCTCTGTTTCCTCTTTTGTAAAATGGGAGTAATCATAGCGCCTTTCTCTGTGGGCTGCTCTTTTGTGTCAGTGTCCCCCCGACTCCCATCCACCACCTGCGTGACCTTCGTGGGCTGTCCCCCGTGGTGACCCCCACTCTACTGGTGGCTCCCAGCTGGCACTCCCTCTGTCACTTAGTAGTGTTAATGGTGATTATTTTCTTTCATATTTGATCCTTTTCAAAGCATCTTGGGAGCTGATAGGTTGGATATTAGGATCCCATTTTACAGATGAGGTTTGCCAGGGCCCCCTGGTTCAGCACCTTCATATGGACCAATCGTGCCCCCCAGCACCCAGGCCAAGCCCCTTGGGTATGGGTGTAAGGTCTGGTGCCCACCGTAGCTGATAGAGTGAGACACTGGTGCCACCGAGGGCCTAGCTCCTCTGCACTTAGTTACCGTGAAAACTGTTGAGCCTTCAGGCCAGCACACCTGCACCCCTTCCCACGGGACTGGGTAAGGCTCTCTTGGGGTCTGACACCCGTTAGGGCTAGTGTGAGCAAAGGGGAGCTAACTGTAACAGTGTGGGGCAGAACCCAAGCAGGGAGGTGGCAGGGCTCAAGGGGTGACCTGGAGCCAGCACTGGAGCGCCCTCGCAAGCTCCAGCTCACTCCTCTCTCCAGAACCCTGCTTCATCTCTCTGTGCTGTCGGCCAGCATCCTCTGCATGCCAGTCGACTGGCAGAAAATGGGCGGCAGCCGCTTCTGAGTTTACATCCCATCCCCGCTGGAAAGGAGCCACTCAGAGGCTGGGATCCCTCCTTCCCCATTCCAGACTCTTCTGAGGAAACTGGCCCAGCGTGGTCACCGCTCGCATCTGCCTGCGTGGCAGGTTGGGTCATTTTGAATAGTATGATGGCCGGGGGAGGAGGAGGGGACTTTCCATGGGTGTCTTCATAGCACCCTTGAACAGCTTTCCCTCCACTCCCAACAGTTGAGAGCCTGCCTCACCCGCACTGGGAGGCCCTGGGAAAGGGGAGCCTGGAGCTCACAGGCTCGTGGCGTTTTCTTGGTTCTGCTCCTATCCCCTGCAGGAGAACCTCCACGCACACAGCCAAGTCAGGGTCTCACCTGTTGATCTGTGCTACAGCAGTGGAGAGGAACCTGCCCCCGAGGCCCCTGACAGCTGTCTTCCCTGGGGGGGGCCTCATTGCATCAGGCCAGTAGCCTCTGCTGTTCCCGCTCCTTACCAGTGTTTCTGAGCTTGTCCTGTGCACCCCTGCAAGCAGCCTCACCTCTGCCCCCAGCCGCGGGCCAGGACACTTCAGGGCAGAGTTTTGACTGGGTGACATTTTTACTGACTCTTCCACCAAGTGCCACCTTATTTGAAATAACTTTCCTTGTGTTATTCAGGGACTCATAAAGACCTGAATTTTGAAATCACATTCTGCCTTGTGGATTAATACATTATCAGAGTCCAAAAATAGCCAGTGGGGGACTGGGTTGATATGTTATACAATGACAACAGTAGAACTGAACACCACTTATTTAAATTGCAGCCACATCTGAGTTTTTGTATTAGTGAAGTTTACGCCTGCTTTGAAGCTTTAGAAAGAAGAAGTCAAGGTGTCTGGGAGCAAACTGTGGTCAGAATCAGGTTCTTGCTCAGAGGCCGATGTCCCAGTGCGGGGCCGTGGAGATGTAGGCTGCTGGGTCCCAGGACTCTTGTCCAGAACCACACAGGCTGGGGCTCAAGTGGGGTGGACTACCCTGAAGGCACACATGGTCACGGGTTGGGACTTTGGGGCTACTTGGCTATTACTACTAAATATTAAGCTTCACATTCATAAAACATTTTTTAAAGGTTTTAACAACCAAAACCTCTACCAATCTGCCTTTTATCCTTACAGGTTTCTTCTGAGTTAGGCAAGGATCCATCTTCAGGTGAGGAGCTGAGAGGAGGAATAGCATGGAGGCTAGGATGGCATGCTTTGGGCAGCGAAGTGCATTTGGCATCCTGGCTCTGTTGTTTAGCAACAGTGTGATTCTGGACAAATGATGGAATACTTTCAGCTTCAAGTTCCGACATTTGTAAAATGGGGATGGAAACAGTAATCCTTGAAAAGGGATGTCTGAGGATTAAATGAGCTGTCAACGACTAGTTAATATTTATCGTGGACTTACGATATACCAGATGTAGTTCTTTATGATTTTTCAATCAGATGTTAATATGCGCTGTATTGAATATTATTATAAATATGAATTGATGTTAAGAGAGAATTGGGTGAACCAATTAGCACAGTGCCCAGCCCTTCTCTAGTGTTAGGCAGAGGTAGTTGTCGTTAATCATTAGAGCGTTTAGCGTGACTTATATCTTTATGCGTTGATTCATCCCTTTTGGATTTTGTTGCCTTGTTTGCTCTTTTGGTTCTTCTGTTCATTAGAATGGAAGCTCCATGAGAACGTCTGTCTGTCTTGTTCACCATCACAGTTCCAGGGCCTAGCACTGCCTGGCCAAGAGCAGGCATGGAAGGAATGCGTGCTCTTGGATGCAGGACTGTGGTTCCAAGTGCCATGTTTTGCGTCAGGCATGCTGATGGGTGCCATGTGCCACTTCCAGCATCAGACCTGCTAAGACAAACGATGTCGTGGGAGAGCTTCAGAGGCCAAGGGTGGCAGTGGACAGACTCCCCTCCCCCCACTGCCTTACTCTCAGAAGGATTTTACTAAGACTCCTCCGTTGTATCATTGCCTTTCTTTTATAGTTTGGGAGACACAGTATGGCAGACTGTTTAAGTGATTGGATTCGGAGTCAGGCTGGTCTAGTTCAGGGGTAGCCTGGGAGTGGTCTTTTCCTCCCTTCCTCCTTTTATTTTCCTTATCATTGGGAATTAGAAAAATACATTTTATTATACAAATAATACATGGATAGATGTTCATCTCTTTATAAAAGTTATTATGGGGGAGGCTGTGTTCTCTACTTCACCTCCCTTTTCCTGGCCCCCTTCGAATCCCCCCAAATAAACATCTATTCATTGTGGATCTATCTGCTGGTAATGTGTGTTTACATAGACATAGATGTCTTCATAAATTCTTCAAGTTGCTTCATTCTGTAAAGACCTAAATGGGATCAAACCTTGAAAGCATTTGATAGCTTAGTTTTTTTTTCCTTACTCAAGATTTTGCTTTAGAGATCTGTGCATAATAAAACTGATATTTATCTAAACATGTGGTGTATGTGTGTGTAATTGAACCTGCCAGGACAGGCCAGACTTTGCTGCAGCAACATACAAGCCCCAATCCTTTTTATAAAGCTTTTTTCTAGTTAATAATTTCAATCTGATAGGAAATTTAAAAATACAAATTCTTGTACACTCTCACCCCAATCCCCCAAATGTTCCTTTCTCTATACAACACATATTATGATTATTTATGAAATGTTCAAGATTGTTTGTCACATGATTATTCTTTATCCCTAAATACTTCAGTGTGAATTTCCCAAAGCCTTTTATATTTGTAGAGTGAAATGATCAAAATTAGGAAATTGGGAAGTGGATAGGGCGTCCGTCTACCACATGGGAGGTCCGTGGTTCAAACCCCAAGCCTCCTTGACCCGTGTGGAGCTGGCCCATGTGCAGTGCTGATGCGTGCAAGGAGTGCTGTGCCATGCAGGGGTGTCCCTGCCTAGGTAGCCCCACATGAAGGAATGTGCCCCGTAAGGAGAGCCGCCCAGCGCGAAAAAAGTGCAGCCTGTCCAGGAGTGGCACCGCACACCTGGAGAGCTGATACACAAGATGATGCAACAAAAAGAAACACAGATTCCTGTGCCGCTGACAACAACAGAAGCAGACAAAGAAGAACACACAGCAAATGGACACAGAGCAGACAACGGGGGGCGGGGGAGATAAATTTAAAAAATTAAAAAATTAAAAAAATTTTTAAAAATTAGGAAATTAACATTGAAACAAGGAATTATCTGATTTATATACCTTCTTTAAATTCAACCCATTATCTTACTAATAATTGTCCTGTTATAGCAAAAGAAAAATGTGTTTTCTGTTTGAGAATCCAATCCAGGCTCACGTGTTACATTTTCATATCTCTTCATGTCCTTGAATCTGGACCAGTTCTCCAGTCTGTCTTTTAGACTGTGACATATTTAAAATAGATAAATTGTTTGGTCAGGTGCCCCATAATTTGGGTTTATCTGACATTTCCTCATTATTCGTTTCAGTTTATATATATTTTTTTGTTGGAAACTTAGAAGTGATGTTGCATCCTTTTCAGGACATATGGTTTCTATTTATCCCATTACTAGTGATGTTATCTTTGATCATTTGCTAAGGTGGCATCTGCCAGGTTTATGTAATGTAAAGCTCCTATTTTTCTCTTTGAAATTAGTAAGTCTCTTGCAAGAGATACTTTGACACCATGCAAATCTCCTGCTTTTTATCACTTTCAGTCGCCATTAGCATCCATTAATGATTCTTGCCTGGAACAATTACAGTAATAAATGTTGGTTGCCAGGTGGTGGCATTCTAATTTCATTGCTCTTTTTACATTTTTTGGTTGGAAGCCTATAGGGATGAGCCTTTCTTTCTTCCACCCAACCTGTTTGGGTGCTTATGTTCAGTATCAATGCAGTGGCTTATTTTATTCTATGTAGTATAACCCACTACTAGCATTATAGCCTTCTTTATTTTGAAACTAAAATTGTCCCAGACTGGCTGGAGGGAACTTCTTCAAGCTGGCTCCTGTGTCCTTTTAACATTTTTTGAGTGCTTTGTTACCTGCTGGTTCCAAAATATATTTTAGGTTCCTTATCATGTACTTTCTTTGCCTCAGCTCTAGGAGCAGCCATTTCTCCCAGGAGCTCTGATTTCTTTTATTGGAGAATGGACTTTAGAACTAAAATCTGGATTCTAGGTGTGTGTTCATTGATAGAGAGGTGTTATTGTTTGTAAGCCCTCTGAGCAAACAGAACTAGGAAAAAATATATATACACACATTGACATATATTTAACACACCTCTCTCTCTTCATCCCTCCTTTACTCTCCCTCTCCCCTGCTCTAATTTCTACTAGTACTTCCAATTCCAGTTCAGCACACACAGTTCACTCTAATCTCCTCCTTCCATTTTTAACTCACTTTTCCAGCATTGAGAAACCTATCTCTCATTATCCAAAATATATTATTTGCTCATTCTAGAACACACTAGTTTTAGAACTGCTAGCCCCATACTGCTGTGGAAAACAAACCTAACTAGAATTCAATACATGTTCACAGTTCTTTTTGTCTTTAGCCTGAGAGTATATTGCCAAAACAATATTCTCGAAAGTTCCTTGCAACTCCTAAATTTCAGGAGCTTAAAACAACAGAGGTGTCGTCTTGCTCACACATGTCCTTCACTGCTCACCTGGGACTTTGCTCGGCATTGGCCTCACTCTGGGACCCAAGTTGAGAAAGCAGCCATTGCCATGGCAGTGGAGGAAAGGAGAGCACGATGTACTGTGCTCTTAAAGCTTCTGAACTCACATCTCAGCCAAATCAGGTCACATGGTCAAACTTAAGTTCAACTGGGCAGAAAAATCCAATTACTTTGCTCAGAAAGAGATCTGGTAGACATGCCTTATTTATTCAGTCTCAACCTTACACAACTTTGGAAGAAATTCTTATTGTATAGGGAGGAAACTGAAGCACTCTGTTCTAATCTCAATCAATATATAGATGCAATTCATCATTTTACCTGCTGCAGAATAGTCTCTATTAAACATGCATATCAAGTTCACTGGGCCATTTCACAACTGATGGGTATTTAGTTAGAAAGCATTTGATAGCTGAGTTTTTCCCCCTGCTTTTAACTATTAGAAACAACACTCCAATGAGTACCTTGTCTAAGATCCCTTTCTGTCAGTGAGGATACCCAGAGATAGAAGAGCTGGCCAGTCCCATTTCTTTACCAGTAGAGCTTCCTCATTTCTCATGCTCTTCTCGATCAAATGAAGGTAACATAGAGCCGAAGTCATGAGAACTGTGTCAAGATAACATGAAGCCCTGGCCACAATACCTAGCCCATTATGTAGGCTCATTATGTAGGAACTCTCATTACTCTTTTCTCTTGAGTGTAGTTCTGCTACCTAGCTCCATTGCCCTGAAGTCCAGGGTTCTACTTTTCTCTCCTCTCTTGTATTTTCTCTGGGTAGTCCACTGCACCCACTGGGCTTCAGCTTCTCAACTAGGAGGAGTTGCTGCTACCTTCCCTTCCTGAAGGCATCGCGATTGGGCTGTGTGACACAGCATTTGTCTTCCTGATAGAAAGGGACCAGTATGGCAGGTGTGCTCCCACCTGTCCCACTGCCTTCCAGCTTTGACAATGAATGTAGGTGGCTAGGTCGTGGGCGCCATCTTGCTACGTTGAAGGTAAGGGTGTCACCCTGCCCTGACTGGCTCACTGGACCAAAGCCAGCACCCCCAGACTTCTGGTTCTGCGAGAAGCATTGACACCTGTGTTGGCTTGTTTCACTCTGAGTTGGGTTTTCTGCCACAGCAGTTAGATACAGCCCTCATGGAAACAGAGGCTGAGCTGGATTCCAAGCCAGGCGGTGGGGCTCCAGAGCCCCTGCATGGCTCCTCACCCCCCATCGCTATGGAAGGGTTCCGTCAAGGCAGAGGTTAGCACAAAGGGGGCTTCCGCCTGCCAGAGCACAGAAGTTACTATTTCAAATGCCCAGAGGCAGGCCAGAGTGGAAGCAGGGGTGCCCCTGGGGGCTACTGTCCTTGTCTAGGTAAGAGATGATGGCTTAAGCGGAGGATGTTGGGACTTAAGTGGAGGGTGTTGGGATGGTGAGAATTTGACACATTTGAGGTAAATTATGGCGACAGGACCTACCGGACTCTGAGAGATGTTAGAGGAGGCGCGAAATTAATGCATGTCCCCGGGTTGGCAGGGCAGCTCGGGGCTACTGGAGATGGGGCTGAGGTGGGTGCTGGTGGCCGTCCGGCCTGCAGAGGCTTTTAACCTGCCGCCAGGCCTCTGCTGGTCTTTGTGCTCCTCTGCTTGCCTAACCTGAAACAAAAATGCCTTCACCGTGTCGATAAACCCTGGAGATTAGGCAGCCCCTTCCCCATGAGGATTGGAAAATATTGTGAAGAACTCTCGTTGCGGGCACGTGAGACGCATCTGCTGGACGGTGGGGTGGGAGTGAGGGGAGCGGGAGGGGGAGGGCAGGCGGGCAGCTGCCCCTCAGCGGCCGGGCAGCCTTCGGGCCTGCTCGTCCCAGCCTGGGTGTGTGCGATGGCTTCCCGCCGTCCCCCGCACAGATGGCTTGGAAACTGCAGAGCAAGCAGGAAGGTGGCGGGTGCCCCGGGCAGGGGCCCTGCTGCCACGGCCGGCTTGGTGTCCCATTGCTGACGTGCACTTTCCCCTCTCTGTCCAGGACACGGAGGTCTTGAACACGGCCATCCTCACGGGAAAGGCTGTCTCGGTCCCCATCAAGGTCGTGGCAGTTCAAGAGGACGGGTCTGTGGTCGACGTGTCGGACTCTGTAGAATGCAAGTCTGCTGATGAAGACGTCATCAAGGTACCCGCAGCTTTATGCCCTGGCCACCTGCTCCTTTGTCACCCCTTCTCGGGCCCTGGGGTCCATCCTGGCTGAGCCCCCTGTGCTGAAGGGCTGGCGGCCAGGGGACCGTCACTAAGGAGTGAGAGCCTGGTCCAGAGGTGCTCGAGGGTCAGGAGCAGCTGCAGCAGGCAGGGCTGCTTCCCTCTTCCCGGAGAGGAGTCCCAGCCCCTGGCCTTCAGCTCTAGAAGGAACATGCACACAATTTGGCAGGTCTGGCCTTGGCACATTTCTGTGGGTTTCTTCATCCTAATGAACTGGATTTATTTATGACTCCAAATCTGGCCAGGAGCCAGCCCCTGGCTTTTTCATGTTCTTTGCCGTGGTCTGTTTGAACCATCATATTTGATGCTTCTGCCGTTTTTTCCTTAACATTCTTCTTGGCCTTTCATTTTGCAGCAGAGACTTCGGGGAGAAAGGATTTAAGCCTTCAGAACCATCCTTCCTCCTCTAAGCTGCTTAGAGAGCCCCAGGTGCAGTCTGTCCTCCACAGAGAAACACAACACCCGGACTTCTGTCCCTCCTGGTGCTCCACGGGCTCCCGTTTACAGGGTCAGCAAGGCTTGGTCTCAGTCTTAAGAACTTCACGGTAGACTGAAAGGCCATGAGGGCTTTCTCCTGTGGCAGCGGAGATCTGGAGGGGTTGATTTCTCCCTGTTGTGGTCTGCAGGGGACTGCTCCTGGGATGGTTTTCATAAAGAAGAAATGCGGTGTCTGTGAAGCCTAATGTACTGTCAATCATCCAGATGTGGCCCAGCCTGCTTCCTGGTCTTGGAAGACTTAGTGCTCCCCTGGAGACAGAAGGTGGTCCAGCTCAAAACCTGTCCATGCCACCCTGCCTGGGCTCACAGCAGTCCCTGCACTCCATGGGAGTGTTTGAGTAAACCCAAGGCATTCAATCTTCAGAGTAAGAAAGGTCAGATTCCAGTCATTGGAGTTCATCTGCCCAGAAATGAAAACTACTGAGGATGCATTGCCCTGGGTGCTTTTGACAATGCACATTATTTACTGTCCCCAACTTGTGACGAAAGGAGATACTGGGGATGGCATTTGGAGATGGTATCTGTGTGCTCATGCTACCCTGGGCCCAAGGAAGTTGCTCACCTCTGCAGCTCCCTGAGCCTTTCATTTCCCTCCAGAGGGCCTGGGGGCGCCTCCCAGTGGAGCCCTGCCTTCCTCCTGGAGAGGCCACTCCAAGTTCATGGAGGGCTGGGATTATTATTGCCCTGTACTTGGTTGTCTCTACCTCACCAAAACGTACTAAAAATCTCCTCTGCCTAACCCAAGAGATAACTTGCTTTGAAAAACCAAAGCATCTTGCTCAGCTGTGCCTTCAGTAGCCACCTGAGAATGGGGCTTTCTCTTTCTTCCAGCTGATCATGGCCTGGTCTTCAGAGGAACAAAATAGAGCGTGCAGGTCACCATACTGCTTTAAGACTTTTCCAGGGCATTCCAGGCTGGCCTGCAAATCCTGTGTTAATTGAAGGATTAATTGACTGATGCATCTGTCATGGTTTCAATGTCCATATTTATAATACATTTGCCACAACCCCAGGATGAATGGAGTCATCCACAGAGCTGTACTCTGACCTCGGCAACATCCCAGGGCCCTCTGCACCCCAAAGGCATGACCCTTTCATTAGCAGCCTCTGGAGAGGACCCCTCAGTCTGCAGAATTGTCACCCCATTACTCTGTGAAGGTGCAGAAAACACTGTGCTCCCAGGGAAAAGATTTCAGGGTTCACTGAGAATTTTTGTGTGTTAGAAATTCTGTGCATTGGGATTGTGATTTAGGTAAGGGAGATGGTGTGACTTTAGGAATATGTAAATTGTGGTAATATACAAATAAATCAGCTTCCGTGACCTGAGATTCTATGACTTTTGGGGGATAGAATCTGAGGACTTGACTGATTTTGAAAGTCTGAAACCTTGGCCTAATCTGGTAAGATTAGGAGGGACAAATGCTAAGTCTTACTTTTAAGTTAAACAAAACAAATCCAAAACCCTTTACAAGGAGAGGATGCTACTTAAGAGCTGTGTATGTGAGGAGCCATGGCACTTTTCTCAGTGGTGAGACCTGACAAATCAGCTGTTTGAAGAGGCGCCACAAGGTTTTCATCGGCATCGATTGGCTCCTCATCCCAGAACAGAGGCCACTCACAGGCAGGCCGCGGATCAGATCTGTGTGTGTGCCCAAACATGTGTGTGTGTGTGTGAGCATCCACACTTTAAAAAATCGCTATTATTAAATGTGTTGCCAGCATGTTATAATGGGCAAATTCACACTGAAATCTGGATTTCTAGCTTTTGTGAAAAATCACGAGGTCACGCAGCCCTGGAATGATCTTCCTTCCCGTGAACCTCACCTCTCCCTGAGGTCTGTCCTGCCAATTGGCCACTGCCCCGCTCCTATTCCACGTGGAGGCTGAGGAGCTCTCGCCCCTTTCTCCTCATATTTGGCTGTCGGTTTTCTAATAGTAGGACCCAGAGGAGAGTGAGGTAGCCTTGTGCCCTGGTCTCTAGCAAAACTAAGCCCCAGGTGATGGACTCGCTCTGTCCCTCGCCAGCAGTCCTGCGCTTTCCAGGCTGTGAGCGGAGCTCTGGAGGATGGATCATGTTCTGCGAGTGGCTGGTGCGCCAAGGGCCCTTGAAACAAGCTCGGGGGGCGGGACTGGAGGGGGCCTGAGTGTGTAGCCCAGGGCGAGGTAAAGAGGGACGCCTGGCAGCTCTTGAAGCCTCTCAAGGACCATTGTATGGAAGATGGAATAGATTTGTTCTTTTTTAGATTCCAAAGGGAAAGCTGAAAGAGAACCTTTCTTAGCTCAACACAAAGCAAAGGATTCCTGGGGAGCATGTTCTTTGGCTGTGTTTTCAGACCATGGTTTTGGTTCGAATCCTGGCTCCTCCTTCCTTGTTCTGTGGCCTGGGTTGATTGCTGAGCTGCTCCAGGCCAGTTCCCTTTTCAATAAAATGAGGCTACGTCAGTGAAGGTGGAAAGGAAGTGTCTGCGGAGATTTGTTCTAAAGTGTCTAAAGCAGAATGACCAATAGTCAAAGTGATCCTTGAAAATCTTTTAAAGATCATCTGAAGTTTAAAAGGGAATGAACTTATTTTTAAATTTCTCCTTGCATTTGAGCTATGGCTATATTTTCTGGGGCATTTTAGGGCAGGGCCTAATTTCAAAGAGGGTATTGGAAGTCTAATAAGGTAGATTTGGGGAGAGTTGAAGATAAGATAAATTTCCCTCTCCCTCTCTTTTGTTCTTCTCTTTTATATTTTCTGATGGAAGTGTTGTCAGATGACAAAAGTTATTCTGACCACATATAATTGAATTGTCATTTGTTAAATCTGTAGGATCTAATCCCAATGTGGAGTGTTTGAGACGATTAAATAAGACTCTCTCTCTCTATATATATATGTAAACCATACAGGGAGTCACATAGTATTTGATCAGTAATGTATCAATGAATATTATAGCTATATCTATATCTATTTACCAACATATCTATTTCCATATCTATCTATCTATATTTTTTTAAGTTTTATTTTATTTCTTCCTACCCACTTGTTTTGTACTCTCTGCTCTCTGTTTTCTTTTTAGAGGGACAGGGAACAGAACCTGTGGCCTCCCATGTGGGAGGGAGGCATCCAATCACTTGGACCACCTCTGCTCCCTGCTTGTTTAGTCTCTCATTGTGTTTCCTTGATGTGTCTCTTTGTGGCATCATCTCACTGCAGCAGCTTGCAGGGCCAGCCCTTTGCATTAGTCTTCTTTAGGAGGCAACAGGAAATAAACCCAGGACCTCCCATGTGGTAGACAGATGCCCAGCTGCTTGAGCCACATGTACTTCCCTATATCTATATATTTTATTTTTTTAAAGATTTATGTTTTATTTATTTCCTCCCCCCCGCCCCCCCAGTTATCTGCTTTCTGTGTTCTTCTGTGACCGCTTCTCTCCTTATCAACAGTGTCGGGAATCTGTGTTTCTTTTTGTTGCGTCAGCTCTCCGTGTGTGTGGCGCCATTCTTGGGCAGGCTGCACTTTCTTTCGCACTGGGTGGCTCTCCTTACGGGGTGCACTCCTTGTGTGTGGGGCTCCTCCCCTATGTCGGGGAGACCCCTGCGTGGCATGGCACTCCTTGCACGCATCAGCAGTGCGCAGGGGTCAGCTCCACACGGATCAAGGAGGCCTGGGGTTTGAACCACGGACCTCCCGTGTTGTAGGCGGACGCCCTAACCACTGGGCCAGGTCCACTTTCCCATATTTTTAACCTCTATTTTATTGTTAGGTCCACAGTGTCTTTGTCTGTTTTACTAACCATTCTTCCTAGTCCTAAGTCCAATGCCTAGAACACAGTATGCTCAATAAATGCTTTTTGAATATATGAAAGCATGAGTGAATGAATAATTGAATGAATGCTAGAGCTGCCCAGAGATGGAGCAAGCTACTAGGCAAGAATAGAGGTCTGACTTTATTGGAATATCTCCAGTGAATTTTCTGTTACTGGAAATTTCCAAAGAGAGGTGGATTAGGTGGATACTTGGACCTGATCCTATGACCCAGGTTTTCCTTTTTCCCCAGGGGATGTTTTTAATCCACAAATACTTTATGAACTTCTATGTGTGGAGGGCAATCTTAGAGAACTTTAAGAGTGACAATGTGCAATGCATATAAATTCTACCCTTAGGAGTTTACAGTTCCAGCTTATGAATGTTAATAGCTAACACTTATTGAATACTTATTAAGAGCCAGATACTATTATACAAAGAACATTCGAGGTATTGACTCATTGCATCTTCACTACAAGGCTTTGAAGTGGGTAATCCTACCATTTGAAGGTTACAGGTGAGGACGTGGGGCAGAAAAGGGATAAAGAACTCATGAAGCTGATGCCTGTAGAGGCCAGAATTCCCAGCAGATGGGCTGGCCGCAGAGCCCAGGTTCTCCACCCCTGTGCATCTTGAATTGTTCTCTCTCAGGTTGTCTAGGCAGAGGGGCAGGTATTCTTACGAGCCAGCAGCAAAATATCATTCCTGCAGCTTTCCCAATAGGGAGTCAGTTGATAATGGGCTTTTTCTAAATTTGCAAAACACTTGTTTTCATCCATATCACCTTGAAGTCATATATATGAGTTTCCGATTAGTGCTGTAACAAATTAGCACACATTTATGGCTTAAAATAGCACATATTTATTACCTTACCAAGCTTGGGGTCAGAAGGCTCAGGTCCCTCGGAAGGCTCTAGGGAAGCTTCTAGAGGCTTCACTATTTCCTTGGCGCCTAGCCTCTTTCCCTGTCTTCCAAGCCAGCAGTGCAGCATCCTCAGGTTTTCTTTTCTTTTCTCAAAGATTTATTTTTTATTTATTTCTCTCCCCATCCCCTCCATCCCCCTTGTTGTCTGCTCTCTCTATCCATTCGCTGTGTGTTCTTCTGTGTCTGCTTGTGTCAGTGGCACCTGGAATCTGTGTCTTGTTTTTCTTGTTGCGTCATTTTGCTACATCAGCTCTCCATGTGTATGGTGCCACTCCTGGGCAGGCTGTACTTTTTTCACACTGGGTGGCTCTCCTCCCGATGCGCAGTCCTTGTGTGTGGGGCTCCCCTACGCGGGGGACACCCCTGCGTGGCACGGCACTCCCTGAGCACATCAGCACTGTGCATGGGCCAGCCCCACACCGGTCAGGAGGCCCGGCGTTTGAATCGCAGACCTCCCATGTGGTAGGCAGACGCCCTGTCCGTTGGGCCAAATCTGCTTCCCCATCCTCAGATTCTGACCTCTGCCTCCATCATCCTATCTCCTGACTCTGGCCGTCCTGCCTCCCTCTGGGAAGGACCCTTGTGATTACACTGGGCCCCCCTGATAATCCAGGAGAGCCCCCCTCCCAGATGCTTAACTTCATCCCATCTGCAAAGCCCCTTTTGCCACGCAGGGTTTTGAGGATGAAGGCACGAGTGTCTTGGGGCTGTACCTTCTGTCCCCAGCATGTTTTCTTCTCTTTGCTAAGTTTCTTTAAAGGTCTTCAGGGGAAGGAATAAAAGTGCAATTTCCATATTGTTATTATATTGTAATATTTCAGTGTCTATGTTTCTGACAAATACATGTTTTCATGTATTTGTATGAATAATAGTACTTCTGTCAATGAATTGTGGCTTTCAGAACTCCAAAAACCAGTCATGCATCATCAGCAGGGGCCATACTCTGTCATGCTTGGAGAGAAATAAAAATAAACTCATGCTGATCTCAAAGATGGTGCCCTCCAACATATATCTATGATAATTAAGTTTCCCAGCTCTAATATCAGCTGGACTAGGAAATAATGACATGCTAAGGGGATAATAAAAGGGCATTAACATTTTAAAGCCTTCCCTGCCCCAGGGGAGCATCTCATTTCTGAGCTTGGGCTGCGGGTAGTAAGGTAAGGCAGTGTGTCTTCCTCTGGATGTGCTGGTAGAGTGAAATCTCTAGATTCTTGCTGCTTGCTTAGCCATGTGTGCATCACTGGTTGCTAAATAGAGAAAACGGCAGGTTTGAAGGCACAGCTTCGTTTCCTGTGCTAATATGCAGCACCTACAAAAGGGCTCCGTGACCAAGTTCCCTTAAGTGGTTGCAGTTAAGGAGAGGATCAGATAGAAGGTGGTGTATCCTGAACATGGTCCAATGGAGAGCCACTCGGGAGGTGCTGCCACTGAGCCCGAGACATGACTCTGCACTGGGGGGATCGGAAAGGCCTAAGAATTCCTGTATTGGTTAGTATTGGCTTTTTTGGGGAGGGCTGGGCATGGATTGCAAGCAACAGAAACCCAAATCCAAATGCTTTCAGCCCCAAAGGGAAAGGTATTGGCTTATGTGACTAAAATGGGCCATGAGGACTTGAGGCAAAGTTGGATCCGGAGGCTCCTTGGAACTCGGCTTCTCTCCTCTTATTTCCACTTTCCTCCACATGGTTCTTGGGCTCCTGCGCTCCCCCCTCGCCGCCATCCTGCAGACTCTGCTCATCTAGCCCCTCCTCTGCAGCCTCCCCCACCCTCACCCCCAGGTCTCGCCTCCACGGACACATGTGGGGACTCAGCGCCTCGGATGTCTTGTGCATGTTGACCACCCCTTGAGGCCAGGCGCTGCATCTTATTTATATTTGTATCCTCAGAGTCTCTCAGAATGATCACCACCACCCGCTCAAGCATATGGTGCTTGGCATCGGACATGAATCTGCTTGTTTTGAATACATGAGAACATTCCATACACGGGCACCTCCATGCGGTAGGCTCAGCTCAGGAAACTGAGGTACAGGAGTTACGTGGCTGCTACTTAGCAGGCTTTGAATAAATATTACTCCAGTGCACGTCTAAATTTATTGATTCAAAAAATGGACAGGCAAGTCCATTTTCCTCTTTCATTTAAAGACAAATTTAAAGACTGACCTGGGAATCCAAGTTTTAATGTAAGATTTTAAAATTTAAATGGTGGCTTCTCATTCAACTGAATAATAACAAACACCAAATACAGCGGTCTGCAAACCACTTTTACCCCAGGGAGACAGGTCTGCCCCAGCTTTCACTGAACAGCGTAGGAGCAGCTAAAGGAAATGGAAGCTGGAGTCTCCACCACGGGTGGGGGAATGGAGGGTGCTGCTGAGGACCCCAGGGGTGCTGCAGGGAAGGGAGGAGCTTCCTGTGAGGACCCCCAGGGGTGCTGCAGGGAGGGAAGGGGCTTCCACGAGGACCCCAGGGGTGATGCAGGGAAGGGAGCAGCTTCCTGTGAGCACCCCAGGGGTGATGCAGCGAAGGGAGGGGCTTCCTGTGAAGACCCCAGGGGTGATGCAGGGAGGGGGGCTTCCTGTGAGGACCCCAGGGGTGCTGCAGGGAGGGGGGCTTCCTGACAGTCCCTGCATTGCTTATCTTGAAAGGGTCTTCTCTGTCGTGGGCTATTACAGGCTTCTAGAGAAACCCGCAGAACGACCCTAATTTTATTTAGAAGCTGTGGAGAGCTCCAAAGAGGCATAAGGCTATTTTTCCTCTTAGCCATGCTTGGCAACAATTCCTACAAAAACACTGAGATTCTATTTCTGGGCATGGATTTCCTTCCCTTCGCCATCACCAGGAGCCAAGCATCTAAGAATAAGTCGTCAAGCGGTTTGGATGTTACTGCCTAATTTTGTCCTTTATGCTGGTAATTTGGACTTTTATTTCCCTTTCTAATTGGAGATGTGTCATTTGTTTCCTGCTGGCCAGAGAATAGACACTGCTCCATTCTCAGCCTTTTGTTCCTGTCACTTTCCCTCTGATTTCACTATTAATTGGATCGTTTGTCCATTTCTGCCTCTGGCATCTCTAATTAAGAACGAGCCTCTGGTGGTGTTTCTGCAGAATGCAGAGAAGCCCCTGACGGTCCAGGCTGCAGGCCGCCCTCCTCCCCAGCACACAGTGCCGCGCGCCGCCCTCTCTCCTCCCCGGGCTCCACTCGTCTGCTCTTCCCCATCGGGCCCAGCTTGGACCCAAGGCCCGGGATCGATGGGAGGCCTGGACCCTGAATGTGTCTCAGGGGTCAGGCCTGGTCAGGTGTGGCCCCAGAGCCGAGTCTCCGGGGGACCCATCTACCTGTGTCCAGACAGCAAAGAGGCCCCTCCTTGATGTGTGGTGCTTGCCTCGCATTTAACGCCTGCCGTGCGCCTTTGCTGGTGGACAGAGAGCACACTGGCTTCCTATTTGGGCTGTTGGGTTTCTGGATGTGGTGGTTTGTACCTGCTCTTAGAGCTAATCTGTTCTGGTGGGTGAAAGCCTATTGTAAGTAGGACCTTTAGTTGAGGTTACTTCAGTTAAGGCATGGTCCAGGGGTTGGGCTTATCCTCCTACTGGAGTCCTTTATAAAACAGTAAATTCAGAAAAAGCCAGGGAAGCAAGAAGCTGAGAGCAATGAAACCTGAAGAGAAGGGAGAGACCTGCAGACATCCCCATGTGACAGAAAAGTCACCAGCCGCCTGTCTTCAGGAAGAAAGCATCGTCTTGATGAAGTCTTCATTTGGACATTTCCACGGCCTCAAAACAGTAAGCTTTTAAGCTAATAAACTCCCATTGTTAAAAGCCAACCCATTTCATGGTACAGAGAGTGGGGTACTACTGCAAATACCAAAAATGTGAGAATGGCTTCATAAGTGGGTAATGGAAAGAGCCTGGAAGAATGGTGAGGTGCTTGGTAGGAAAGGCCTAGACGGCTGATTCCTACCAGCAGTGTGCTAGATTCCTACCATATTGCTGGTAGGAATATGGACGCTAAAGGTACTTCTTGATGAAGGCTTAGATAGAAACAATGAATATGTCATTGCAAACTGGAAGAAAGCTGACCCTTGTTTTAAAATGGCCGAGAACTTGGCAAAATTGAGTCCTGGAGTTGGAGGGAAGGCAGAATTTGAAAGTGATGAGCTTGGATATTTAGCTGAGATTTCCAAACTAAATGTGTGAAGTGTGGCCTGATTTCTCCTTGCAGCTTATAGTAAAATGAGAGAGGAAAAGAATAACCTGAGAAATGAACTGGGCACAAAGAAACCAGAAAAATTCGGAAAATTTTTGGAAAATTCTGAGCTTCTGGAAAGTGACTCCCCAAGAGAATAGTGCTCCATGTGAGGGTTTAACTGACCATGGATTCAGTCAGCCGTTTCAGTGCAAGTCAGGATAGGAAATGCAGTTCCCAGGAAGGATTTGTGGGAATTTTTTGTCTGATGGTTTGGACCCTGTGTACTTTATATGAAACCAACAAGGTTTTTGTGAGGTCTGTATGAAAGGAACCACTGCCAGCCCAGACTAAAAGGGACAGAAAAGGGAAGGAAAAAGCACTGTGAGGGCAGGACCATGGAAGCTGAGGTTTGGACTGAAGACCTCTTCTTGGGCCAAGAGAGCAGACCCCTCTATGTGTGTGGAAAGGGTGAGTGCGCCTCAGTACTTGGAGAGGGCAGGCCTCCTGCCCATTGTCCAGGAAGCATGTAGGCCCCAGTGTTCTCAGACGCCTAGACACCTGCAGAGAGTCTGGCCACCACCCCAGTGCTTGAAGTGGTTGGAGCCTTCACCCCATGGCTACTGTGCAAGCACCTGCAAAGGGTGGGGCTGCCCCTCCACCAGGCCTGTAGGATAAAACATGTCCTACAGATGACTCTCAGATCTAGAACTCTAATGGAGTATGCCCTGCAGTTTTTTTGCAATTGTTTGGGACCAGTAACCCCTGATTTTCTTCCAGTTTCTCCCTATGGGAATGGGAATGTTTATCCTATGGCTGTCCCTCCTTTGTATATTGGAAGAAGATAACTTGTTCTCTAGGTTTCACAGGCCCACAGCCAGAGGGAAACTGTGTCCCAGGAGAGACAACACCTATAACTGATTTTGAGGAGACTTTGCACTTAGTGTTCTTACTAAAATGACTTCAGGCTTTTGGGATAGTGTGATGGAATGAATGTATTTGCATATGGAAAGACCATGTCTTTTGGGGTCCAGCAGGTGGAGTGTGGTAATTTGAAACTGTATGTACCCCAGAAAATCATGTTCTTAATGCTAATCCATTCCTTTGGGTGTAAAGCTCTTGCAAGTGGGACCATTTGATGAGGTCACTTCAGGTAAGGCATGGCCCAGGGTGGGCCTTAATTCTCTTACTGGAGTCCTTTATAAGAGAAAGAAATTCAGATAAAGAGAGAAAAAGCCCCAGAAGCAAAAAACTGACAGCAACGAAACTGAGAAGGGAGAGACCAGCAGACTCTGCCATGTGCCTTACCATGTGACAGAGGCGGCCCAGATCACCAGCAGCCAGTATTCAGAAAGAGTGCATTATTTTGATGTCTTTGGACATTTTCATGGCCTCAAAACTATAAGCTTGTAAGCTAATAGACTCCCATTGTTAAAAGCCAACCCATTTCAAGGTATGTTGCTTTCAGCAGCCAAGCAAACTAAAACAATGGAAAAACTCAAATCATTTAAACAAATATTGGGAGTTAATTGGATTATATAACAAAGATCTAAGTATAGGTATAACTGGATCTAGGTACACAATGTCTTGAGGCTTATGTCCCCCTTCATCTTTTTCCTTTCTAAAAGCATTATAGAAATATAGTTGATACACAGTAAACTATACCTATTTAAAGCGTATGAGTGTACAAAATCAAGACCATGGATCTACCCTACCTATAACCCCAAAAGCTTCTTTGTGCTCCTTGGTGTTTCCTCCTTCCTGCCCCTCTTGACCCATCCCCAGGCAACCACTGATCTTCTGTCACTTAAGATTTTCATTTTCTAGAGTTTTCTATAAATCAAATCATACCATATGTGGCAGTTTGATATTATTTATGAATTTCAAAAAGAGATAAGGATTATGTTTTAAAGTGGTCTGTTCCTCTGGGTGTGATACTCTTTGTATTAGATTCTGCTGAGGTATCTGTTTAAATTATGCTGAGATTAGGGCTTTGATTCAACCACGTCATTAGAGTGCAACTCAGCACTGAGTCCCAGACCCCTTGGTGGACTGATAAAACAGACTCTCACATGGAAGTAGATACACAGAGAAGATACAAAGGATCCTGTGGCCCCAGGAAGAGAGATGAGCCTAACAGTTTACAGCTGACCTTGTGAAGAGAACAGAGCAGCTGAGCTCGGAAAGAAATGAGCCCCAGAAAAGAGACGATCCCTAAGCCAGCCTATAGCTGAGATTGGAAGAAGCTGGACCCACAGAGCCTTAAGAGGAAAAAGAAAGGTTGAACCCTTGCAGACATCATCCACCATCTTGCTTCAATATGTGGCAATAGACTTTGGGTGAGAAAGTACCTCTTATTGTACCTTGAGTTGGACTGTCTAGGGCCTTGTAACTATAAGCTTCTATCCCAAATAAATACCCTTTATAAAATCCAACAGATTTCTGGCACTTTGCGTCAGTGCCGCTTTTGGCTAACACACCATATTTTTCCTTTTTTCTTGACTGGTTTCTTTTGCCAAGCATACTTAATTAGAGATTCTTCCATGTTGTTACATGTGCCATTCCTGTTTTTAAAAATTTTTTTATTATTTTATTTCCCCTCCCCCCTTGTGTCTTGCCTGCTGTCTGCTCTCTTGTGTTCATTTGCTGTGCACTCTTCTGTGTTTGTGCTTGTCTCCCTTTTTTTTGTTGCATCACCTTTGCTGAGTTGGCTCTACCTGCTCTCCACTGTGTGCGGGTGAGCCTGCCTTCACAAGGAGGCCCCAGGAAGTGAACTCAGGGCCTCCCATATGGTAGACAGGAGCCCAATCAATGATTGAGCCACAACTGCTTTCCTATGTATCATTTCTTTTTATTGCTGAGCATTTTTCCATTGTATGAATATGCCACAGTTTATCTGTTGATGGGCAGTTTTTTAATATTACATCTAAATCTATCTTACGCATTGTATGAATGTTTGTACAAGTCTTTGTCTGGATATAAGGTTTCATTTCTCCTGGATAAATACCTAGGAGTAGCTGTATCATATGGTAGGTGTGTGTTTAACTTAAGAAACTGCTGAATTGTTATCCAAAGTTGTACCATTTACATTCCCATCAGCAAGATGTGAGAGCTCTAGTGCCTCTACATCCTTGCCAGGACTTGGTGTGGTCAGTCTTTTTAACTTTAGCAATTTGAGTAGATATAGAAGTATGCCATTTTGGTTTTAATTTGCACTTTCCTAGTAACTAATGATGTTGAGAATCTTTTCATGTGCTATTTGTCATCCACATATCTTCTTTAGTGAATATCTGTTTAAGTCTTTTGCCCATTTTTAAGCTGGGTTTTTAGTTTTCTTATTATTGAGTTTTGGAATTCATTATGTATTCTAAATATAGGTCCTTTTTGAGATTTGAAAATATTTTCTTCAAGTCTGCAGTTTGTCTTTTCATACCCTAGCAGGATTCTTTGAAGAGCAAAAGTTTTTATTTTTGATGAAGTCCAATTTATCAATTTTTCTTTTACAGATTATGCCTTTGGTATTATATCTAAGAAATAAGTGCCTACCCTAAGGTCACAAAATTTTCTCCTATACTTCTAAAAGTTTTATAATTTCAGCTTTTACATTTGAGACTATGATCCATTTTGAGTTAATTTTGTGTATGGTGTAAGATAAAGGTCTAAATTATAATTTTCTTTTTTGCATGCAGATAATCTGTTGTCCCAGCACCATTTCTTTAAAAGACTATTCTTTTTCCACTGAATTTATGTTGACACCTTTGTCCAAAAAATCAACTGAACATCAATATGAAGGCTTATTTATATGCTCTCAATTATATTCTGTTGTTCCATTATTCTCTCCTTGTGTCAGTATCATTTTATGATTACTTATTCTAGTTATGACTACTATAACTTCTTAGTAAGTTTTGTAATTGGGATGTTCAAGGAGTAGTCCAAAACTGAATTTTGTGTATGTGTGAGGGGCTCTTCTGAGTCTCTTGAATTTCCATTGAATTTAAGGATCAACTTATCCATTTCTACCTCAATGGTAGCTGGGATTTTGATAGTTATGTTGAATCTGCCAATCAATTTGGGGAGAATTACCATTTTAACAATATTAAGCTGTATGATTCATGAATATGAGATATCTTTCCATTTATTTAGATCTTGAACTTCTTTAAACAATGTTTTGTAGTTGTCAGAGCATAAGTTTTATACTTCTAATTTATTCCTAAGTATTTTATTCTTTTTGACACTATTATAAATGGAATTGTTGACTTAATTTCACTTTCAAATTAGTTATTGCTAGCATATACAATTGATTTCTGCATATTTATCTTATACCTTGGGACAATGCTGAACTTGTTTTCTGGCTCTAATAGTTTTAAGTGGATTCCTTAGGGTTTTCTATATATAAGATCGTATCATCTGCAAAGAAAGATAGTTCACCTTCCTTTCTAATCTGGAATGTATTTTGTTTCATTTTCTTGCCCAGTTACACTGGCTAGAATCTCCAGGAAAATGTTGAATAGACATGAATGAGAATAGATACGTCTTACCCCTGATATAAGGGGAAAACATTCACTTTCTCTATTAAGTATAATGTTCGCTGCATGTTTTTCATAGATGCCCTTTATCAGGCTGAGGAAATTTCCTTCTGTTCTAATTCAAAGAATGTTTTTATCACAAAAATGAGTAGGATTTCATGAGATGCTTGTTTGTATATATTGATCATGTGGTTTTGGTCTTTTATTCAATTGATATAAGGCTATCTGTATAGGAAAACAAGTTTTGATGTATTTGGAAACTCTGAATGTTCAATAGATTAGGAGACAGAATTCTGCAACCATCTTGTTTGGTTTCTGTTTTTATTTTTAAATTTGGCAGGTACATTCATGCTGCCTGCTTATTCCTCATTTCCCAAGATAGGTGGGAAAAACTTCAGGACTCCAAGTGTGGCAGTTGTGTTTTGAGCAGTCACTTCAGCATATGGTGGAAATCTCTGAAGACTTCAAAAAATAGGCTGTTTCCCCCCATGTCTTAGGAATTTAGAGACAGCCTTGAGCAGAATGGGTGGGAGTCTTCTGCTCTGGAAGCTCGTGTTTTATGATCAGAAGTTACTAACTGTGAGCCAGCAAAGGAGGTGGACTTTCCGGGGTGCCAGACACCTCAGGGCAGAAATGCTATCTGGGGCACAATGGTGCCTCTGATGATTTTAGTAATTTGCTTAGGTGGGAGCACAGACTGACAATACAGTGTCTCTTGAACAGTGACGTAAGCCTCAAGTACAAAAGGATTTTTAAAAATACAGCAATAAATCAGGCTCCTTCGATCTGGCACAACCCTCCTCCTCCTGGGTGGGTCCTTGACTGTTGCCCACCGCCTGCGGGGAAATGGAGCCGGAGGCAGCTGGGCCCCATGGTGCTGCTTCTGCTCCTTACCTGGGGGGTTCTCGTGTGTGCTAAGTGTCTGCACTTCGTACTGAACGCAGGGCGGCGACTGAATCTAGCCTAATAGTGGGCGTGTCTTCATACCCTTCTCTTGTCCTGACATCACATAGCTGGTGAGTGGGTCTAAAGAGGAAAAAATCAGAAAGCAGGGCTGAGGCAGGCCACGCCAGCAGGGCAGGGACTCCGTCTCCCTTGCCCACTGCTGAGTCTCCTTCACCTTGAATACAGCGGGGCACACGGTGGGTGCTCAGTGAGTATTTGTCGGATGCAGGAACGTCAAAAACCTCTAAAAACGACATCCAAAAGTAACACAGCGCAACCTGCCGTCACTTCCTTGAACCTCCTGTTTGGACGGAAGACAATGCGGGGATCTTGGCTGTGCGTTCGGTGGGCACTGCCAGGTTGGAGCGTGCACGGCCCTTTAGAGGATGAGAGCGGGTTTACTCTGGAACACTATAGGAATAGCTTTTATTCTTGGCACCCTTCTTAGGGGGTGGTAGGGCAGCAAGCAAACTTGCATTTCAGTTTTATGGCTTCTCATTTGCACCATTAGCAAGGGTGTAGGTTTGCACATTTCAATTGCAGTGAAACTTGAAATATCTTTGGTTGTTTAACAGCAACAATATCACAAGCAAAATATTCTGTCCCAGGGTTGTTTGGAGTGATAAATGAGCTCCCCAGGGCAGCAGGCTCACCTAACTGACCTCTCTCAGCTTCAGCGCCTCCCACAGTGGAGGAAGTTCAGGCAACACAAACCTGAAGAATGAATGGGTGACATCCTCCCCACCAGGAGGAAACTACACTCCATGCAGCTCTGTCTTCCCTACGCTTCCACCTCTTTCCACTCAGTTGTGTCCTGCTTGCATTCATTGAACAAATGCTGTTGGAGGCCCATGCTGGAGGTGTGTTGTGTCACCTTCAACCTACTGGCAGCTCTGTGGTGGAGGGACTGTGCCCTTCCTGACCTCCAGAGCCCTGGGCCTGGAGCCGAGCAGGTGCACTCTGCATAGCCAGGGAATGTGTCTAGTGGGGGAGCTCACTGGTGCCTGAAGATGACGCCCCTGCCCCTGGAAGAGGCAGGCCTGCTGGACATGGGTCCAGTCCTGACTCAGCACCCCTCTCTATGGTGCCTGGGGAATTTGCTCTTAAAGATAAGCCCCAGAGACAGGTTTTGTATGTGACAAAAGCTAATATTTATTAAGCTGTTCCCATGTGTCAGTTCCATGAGGACTGTTAGAATCCCCATTTTATAGATGAGCAGACAGCTGCAGAGGGAGGTTAGATAACATTCCAGGCTCAGCTGCCTCGGATGGCCAGGACTGGGGTCCAGCTCAGGCAGCTCGTGCCCTGTGCCAGTGCCCTCAAGCACTGCAGTAAAGAGAGGACCAGTTTCACGTGGTGTGGTCCCATGGAGTGGTGAGGCTGCTTATTTCAGGGCCAGGCTTTCTCCCCCTGCTCTGGAATTGCTGCATATTGATGTGATTTTAGCAGATGCTGAGAGGTAGTGATTATTAACTGCCACAGGTGAACAGGTGCCCTCTTTTTCTCTTAAACATTACAGGTGTACACAGAGAAATTCACTTGTGTGTTAGGAACTAGTGAACATAATAAAACCCACAAAGAATGTAAACTCCTTTTCCCTCCAATTTTCCTATTTGCCCCAATAGAGACGTAACAGGCATAGATGAGAGAGATCTTCTGAGCAGAGAACTTAGCCTGAGTGCCCCATGGGCTTTGTATTGAGGTGTGCCACCAGGCCAGCAAGGATTTCAGAAAGCAATGCTGCCTTTCGCAGCTGGTAGAAATCGGAATTCTGTCTCAGCTGAAAGAACAAAGCATGATCTCTAAGGCAGTGGATGGTGTGGATGGCGCAGCTCGCCTATTAAACAGACAGACCTGTCTCCTTCTGTTCCATTGTGAAGTGAGATGTGCTTCCAGCAGTGAAAGACAGTTTCTAGTCTTATACTTAATTTAGTCATTCTTTTCTGATTATATCTTCTAAACCAGGGGTTCTTAATTTTTTTTTGTTCCACGGACCCCTTTGCCAGTCAGGTGAAAACCACAGACTCCATACGAAGTCCACACTCTACCATGTATTATTTAATAAATATATCACACCCACACCAACATGTCCCCACAAGAATAATGTTTTTTTGAATTTCAATTCAAGCTCACAGACCCCTTGTTAAGAACCCCTGTTCTAAACTGCTGGCTGTTGGATTAATTGGCCATATAAACAGTGCCATGATTTAAGGATTAACTTAAAATACTAAGATAAAATCTCAGATTTCAACATACTTCTTTTGATTTTCTTACAGGGTTTGGTTAGCTTTCCTAAAGAGCCCCTCTCCCAAATGTTTCTGTATAGTTTCAACCACCTCTAAAGCCCAGTGTCCCAAGCCCCCCTTTTAAAATGGAAGGCCCCAGCCCCCAGACACCACTTTGTACGGCCATCTTTTCAGTCTCCAGACCACTCAGCTGCTGCTGTCATCAAGGGTTTCACCCACACCTCCCCCAAGACACTCATTTCCAGCAGAGATGAAGATAATTGTTGCCTCTCAACCTTTGTGTCTAACAGTCAGTAAATATTTGTGTTACCATCTGAGTCGCTCTTCACATGAGCACAGTTGCACAAAGAGCAGCAGACAGCCACGTGCTGAGAGCGTCTGTGTCTGCGGCCACTCACCGAGTGCTGTGCTCTCTAGCCTTAATGGACAGTCTAAGGCGATAAGACACTACTGAGAGCTTGCAGCTCTGCCAGTTCTGATTCTAGCTCTTGAACAACAGTGATGGCTGGGATGAGAGACCTGGGCCAAGCACATTGGACAAGAGTATTCTGGTTTCATAAGTGAGTTAATACAAATAATATAAAACAAATAAAACAGTTTATACGTATTTAAAAGACATGGTGGCGGCGGACTTGGCCCAGTAGTTAGGGCATCCGTCTACCACATGGGAGGTCCACAGTTCAAACCCCGGGCCTCCTTAACCCGTGTGGAGCTGGCCCACGCGCAGTGCTGATGTGCGCAAGGAGTGCCCTGCAATGCAGGGGTGTCCCCCGCGTAGGGGAGCCCCACGCGCAAGGAGTGCGCCCCGTAAGGAGAGCCGCCCAGCGCAAAAGAAAGTGCAGCCTGCCCAGGAATGACACTGCACACACAGAGAGCTGACACAGCAAGATGACGCAACAAAAAGAAACACAGATTCCCATGCCGCTGACAACAACAGAAGCGGACAAAGACGACACAGCAAATAGACACAGAGAACAGACAACTGGGGTGGGTGGGGGGGGGAAGAGAAATAAATAAATCTTTAAAATAAAATAAAATGCATGGTAGAAGGTCTGGCACAAAAAATGTAACCAACACTTGTTAATGATCACTGTTATGATTATGACTCGGTCTTAAACTGTCTGCTTAATTGTTTTCGTATTAAAAATTTGGAATTTCCAATTAAAGAGAAAAACAGACATGAACATGACACTGGGTGTCACAAGGCCATGTTTCAACCCTTGTTTTGCCACCTTGATGCTGTGTGTCCCTGGTGAGCACTTGGCACATCTGGCTCCAGTTTCCTCATTGCTCAGAAAGGGTTGGAGGTGCTTTGCCTGCTTATCTCATGCAGATAAATATTTATGATTTCTGCCTTAAAACTGCAAGGAAAATTCTCCTTTAATCCTATTGATGCATATTATATAACAACATCAGCATCACCAATCAGGGACCATATCTTTCCCTTCTTGTCTTTCTCCTATATCACAATCCTAGACACTTACATTATATATTAACAATAAATATTAAATCCAAGAATGCTTTTATATTTTTTTAAAGAAATGGATTAGGAGGAGCTCTCAAAATCCACCAGGTTGTCCTTTCCTTTCAAGGACTTCAGAAGAGAAGGGGATGGAGAATTCAAATTTGCCAAATGCCCAGACAGTTAAAGAAAAGAAATATCCTCCCGGCACAAGGAGCAGCGTGGTCCCAGCAGAGATGGTGGGGATAGGGTAGAGGGTGAGAAGGACAGGCAGGGCTGAACTGTAATAACCATTTCAGCTAATCCAAGAACTTGGCATTTTAGTCTAAGGTCATTCAAGAGGCTTTTGATTGGTGGATTATTTTAGAACATTAACTGAAGACAGATGTGATTTTGGGCAACGGTGTGAGGGACGGATTAAAGGAAAGAAAGAGTCCTTAAAGAATCTCCTTCCATAAAACAAAAATCAATGGAATACTTAAGTGGAGACAAGTGGGAAATAGGAGACCAGTTATTTGAAAAGATTCAGCAGAAATAGAACCTTCCTGTCATCATAAGTCCATCTTCCAGTTCCTTAAAGAAGGCTGTGTTGATTTTTATTGGGATTGCATTGAATGTGTAGATCAGTTTTGGTAGGATAGACATCTTAATAATATTCAGTCTTCCTATCCATGAACAAGGAATATTCTTCCATTTATTTAGGTCTTCTTTGATTTCCTTGAACAGTCTTGTATAGTTCTCGGTGTATAGGTTTTTTACCTCTTTAGTTAAATTTATTCCTAAGTATTTGATTTTTTTATTTACTATTGTGAATGGTATTTGTTTCTTGATTTCCTCCTGATCTTGCTCATTATTGGTGTACAGAAATGCTACTGATTTTTGCGCATTGATCTTATAACCTGCGACTTTGCTGAACTCTTTTATGAGTTCTAGCAGCTTTGTTGTAGATCTCTCAGGGTTTTTATGTATAGGATCATGTCATCTGCAAATAATGAAATTTTGATTTCTTCTGAAGAAGGTCAACCACCACACCATGGAGCCTAGAGTGTCTACAACTGAAAGCAGGAGGAGTGCATCCAGTATCCATGTGGAATCTAAGCCCCCACTTGACATAGATGTGCAATGGACACAACCAATCCAATGTCCACAGAGAAAATGTGGAATGGGTGTGGGAAGGGTAGCCATGGTGGCTGCTGGGTTTGGGGAATGGGAGGAAGAGATGAGATGTGGAGGCGTTTTCGGGACATGGAGTTGTCCTGGGTGGTGCTTCACGGACAATTACAGGACATTGTAGACCCCCCCAGGGCCCACTGGATGGAACGGGGGAGAGTGTGGGCTATGATGTGGACCATTGACTACGGGGTGCAGTGATGTTCAGAGATGTACTTACTGGGTGCAATGGATGTCTCACGATGATGGGAGAGAGTGTTGCTGTGGGGGGAGTGGGGGGTGGGGGCGGTGGGGTTGATTGGGACCTCGTATTTTTTGAATGTAATTCGTAAAAATAAATAATTTTAATTTAAAAAAAAATAAATAAAATGTGGAAGATAAAAACAAAACAAAACAAAAAATAAGTCCATCTTCCTTCACCTCTGACCACATCCTGCCCTGCTTCTCTCCATCCCATTCCCATGCTTTATTTCCTTCAGAGCATTTACCTCTGGCTTAGTTTTGACTTGTTTGTTGACTTGTCTGTTTGTTATCATTTTTCCATCATGGCAGAATGTGGCCACCCCCTCCACTGTTCACATCTGCATCCACTGCATCTAGCCTGGTGTGGGCATGAAGTCCTTTGTTTGTTCATTCATTCATTCAATGAACTGATTTTTCAATGCAGCACTGAATGAATTCCCACTATGTTCAATGCATTAAAGGGACAGTTCATATTTGGTCTTTGGGTATTTATTGTTACATGTCCCACAGCAGAATTTGAAAGGACATAGTGTACAATTTGTTTGGAAAAGAGCTTGCAGGGCACGCTTTTCATCCTGCCACATGCCCTTGTGACATAGTGGGACATGGACATCCAAGAAGTGCAGTTCCTGTTGGGGGACTTTTCCTTTTGGAAATAAATTCTGACATCTTTGCTTGTGACTAGAGAAAAGGTCTCTGTAGTGTAATGCCTGGCACTTAGTGAGGAAGTTTTGTTCTCAGAATCATGGCTGAGTGAATTGTCATAGACTCAGGTTCCATGTAGGGGACTGTGATGGATGACCCAGAGACTCCCAAGCCTCAGGCCCCTTCATTCTGCAAGGGCAGAGTTTGTGTGTAGAACTGTTGGAGGTGAGGGAAGAGGCAGTTCTTACCTCAAATGAGAAATTGAGAGAAACTGTACAAAGGACAACTAAATGACCACTAAATAATGCTCGCAGAAAATACTGCTTGGGTGATTCTTGGCTTGTTTGAATACAAATGTGGTATCGGTCATTACTAATGAGAAAGCAGTTTGAAAACCTTGTTTGCTTAATTTTATCACTGTGGTAGACTCCTTTGGCCTTCTTCCCAGCTTGAGGTGCTTACCTTTCTTCCCTTTTTTTGTGTGTTTGAGAATTGCTTCCTCATCTCCCTTTCCCTTCCCCTCCCTGGTGCATGTGGGAGGGCTGCTGGCAGCCATGTTCATACCACATGGCCCATTCCCTCGGTGCTAACTGATTGGACAGTCAACCCCATGAGCTGGACCAATCAGTCTCTCCTAGGATGTAAAATTAGTCTTTCACTGTAGTTGCAGTTGCAACAGGTAAAATCCCTTCTATTTCCTCGTTCCAGATTCTTGAGGTTTTACTGCTTTCTAGCCTTAGGATTGATCAGAACCCCCTACATTAGTCTGAAAAATCCTCTTTTTTAAAGCTTCGGTGGGGTTCTTTAACTTATAAGTAAAGAGTTGATGCGTATAGTCAAAATAATAGTAAATAGTCCTTGAGCCTTACTCTGTGCCAGGCCTTGTGAAAAGTAGTTTATACACAGGAGATCAATTTATGACGAGACGGAGGCCAAGAGGTTAAGGACCTTGGCTCACAGCCCCCATTTAGTTAGTGATAATCCTAGGTTTCAGTCTCAAGTAGGCTGACTGAAGAAGAAAAGAGAGAGAATTAGTTTGCTATTGAGAAGATAAAGAAATTAGGGTAATTCAATATGGATAACAAAGATAAAAGTATAATACTTTGTTAAAGCTGGTACCAGAAATAAGAGGAGGGTAATGATGGTGGTATTTTGGTGGAAAAGGATAAAATGAGTGGAGGAATGAATTTGGACATGGAAAAGGAAATGGAAAACTAAGCCAAAGAGAATAATACATTGTATGTCATATATTTTGCTGAAATGCAGCTAAAGAGAACAAAGCGGGTGAGGTGGCAAGGGAACAGTGAGTCCAGGGAGACCGAGCCCTTTCTGTAGAGCCCAAGATGTAGAGAAACTCTGAATAACCAGTTAAGTTATTATTATGGATTTGGTCACTGGAAAACATGCTCTCAAGAAGTTAATATCTGAACAAAGGGAAAGATGAAGAAAGGCTTTCTTGGAGATGAAAGGAATTCAACTAGAATTAGGAGAACTAAAGAACTGTTATTTTTACAATTGGTGGCTCTTGCAATAGGGAAAGATGATGTAAGCATGAGTATGTTAGTATATATGTGTGTATGTTAGTATGTATGCTAATATATGTGTATGTGACTGTATTTGTGAATGAGCATGTTTATATGTATATATGTCAGTATGTATGTGTGAGTATGTTAGCATGTTGTTATGTGCGAGCATGTTAGGATATGTGGGTGTATTGTAAGTACATGTTAATGTGTGTACATGTGTTAGTATGTGCGAACATGTTAGTATGTGTGTCAGTAGCTGTGTTATGTATGTGAGTGCATGTTAGTTTGTGTGTATGACTGTGTTAGTATGTGTGGGTGTGTGAATATAGTTACAGTCTGCCTCAAACGTGCCTGACGCGCACGTTTGCATCCCGGGCATCAGGCACGTCTGGCTCCCTGGGCTTAACCACCCTGTGCCCTCTCTGCCGCCCTCCCCATCTCCCCACCTGGATGGGCTTCTCGGTGGTTCCTGGCCGCCATCCTCTCTGGCCGCACTCCGCCTGCACCGAGGCAGCAGCAGCCCCAGGCCTCTGCCCGACCACGCGCCCCGGGAGCAGGAAAACGGGTTCCGAGTGAGGGAGCTTCCTTCCCAGAAGCCTCCGCAAACGTCTCCTCACCTGCCATTGGCTGACTTGGATCACCTGACTATCCCTGAGCCAATCACTGTGGCCAGGAGGACGGGGCGCGCTGATTGGCCAGCCCAGACCCTTAGGCGAGGCAGCTTCTGGGAAATCCAGGGAGGGCCTTAAGTAAAGGTGGTGAGAGATGGTCAGGAGGATGCGGGGGCGCCGGGAGTCCCCTGGAGGCAGCTGCGCCTTCCTACCTGTGGTCTGGGTAGCGGGGCCGTGGGAGCCTCCGCCTGCTCTTCTTTTCCATCTTTATGGTCCAAAGAAATGATGCAGTGCTCCCAGGGTACGGAGAATGTGGTTTGGATGATACAGGGATGGCGTTTTTAGTGTAAATATATCTAATATACTAGTATTCTTGTGTAAATGTATTTCAGTATGTAATTGTGTAAAACTAGCATTTAAAGCATGCTTTTTCATCAGTGAGTGATTTTAACATGAGGTTAGGTAGAAGAAAATTGAGGAAACCCATTTAAAGTCAGTTGTGTCACCACAAACACTTCTAAAACACGTTCATCCCCTCAAACCTCCCAGTACCCATTAGCAGTCACTCCTCATTGCTTCCCAACTCCCCCAGCTGTAGGCCATCATGAATCTACCTTCTGTCTCCATAGATTTGTCTCGTCTTAACATTTTGTATAATTTGGATCATACAATAAGTGGTATTTTATGTCTGGCTTTCACTTAGCATAATGTTCTCAAAGTTTATTCATTTTGTAACGTGCATCATCTCTTCGTTCCCTTTTATGGCTGAACAATATTCCATTGTGTGGATATACCACATTTTAATTATTCATTCATAAGTTGATGAACATTTGGGTTATTTTACTTTTGACTATTAATGTTACTCTGAACATGACAAGTTTTTGCATGGACATTTGTTTTAATTTCTCTTGGGTATATACTTTGGAGTGAAATTTCTTTGTCATGTGGATGCTTCATGTTTAACCTTTTAAGGACTTGCTTTACTGTTTTCCACAGTGGCTGCACTAATCTTTCATTTCTACCAGCAGGAGTATAAGGATTCTGATTTATTCACATCCTAACGGTTGTTATCTGTTCTTTTAAAAAAATTCTTTTTTGGGGGGAGCAAATGTGGCTCAAGTGGTTAGGTGCCTGCCTCCCACACAGGAGGTCTAGGGCTGGGCTCTGGTGCCTCCCAGGAACAAAACAAACAAACAAACAAAATAATAAGCAAACAAGCGAAGCTCAGGGAGACCATGTGGCCCAGTGGTCCTGAGTGCAATCCCCAGTAGTGGTATCTCAAAAGAAAAATTTTTTTTTTTGTAGTAGCATATATAGACCTTGAAATTTTGCATTTTGACCATGTTCAAGTGTACAACTCAGTAGTATTAATAACAGTTGCAAGATTGTGCAGCCATCACCCACATTCTAGCCATCATAGTGGATATGAAATGGTGTCTAATTGTGGTTTTTTTTTTTTTTTAAAGATTTATTTATTTATTTAATTTCCCCCCCTCCCCTGGTTGTCTGTTCTTGGTGTCTATTTGCTGCGTCTTGTTTCTTTGTCCGCTTCTGTTGTCGTCAGCGGCTCGGGAAGTGTGGGCGGCGCCATTCCTGGGCAGGCTGCTCTTTCTTTTCACGCTGGGCGGCTTTCCTCACAGGCGCACTCCTTGCGTGTGGGGCTCCCCCACACGGGGGACACCCTTGCGTGGCACGGCACTCCTTGCCCGCATCAGCACTGCACGTGGGCCAGCTCCACACAGGTCAAGGAGGCCCGGGGTTTGAACCGCGGACCTCCCATATGGTAGACGGACGCCCTAACCACTGGGCCAAAGTCCGTTTCCCTAATTGTGGTTTTGATTTAACATTTCCCTAATGACTAGTGATGTTGAGTATATTTTCATGTGCTCATTGACCATTTAAAGATTTATTTTTTATTTATTTCTCTCCCCTCCCCCCCAGTTGTCTGCTCTCTGTGTCCATTCACTGTGTGTTCTTCTATGACCACTTCTATCCTTGTCAGCGGCACCAGGAATCTGTGTTTCTTTTTGTTGCGTCATCTTACTGTGTCAGCTCTCCGTGTGTGCCGCGCCATGCTTGGGCAGGCTGCACTTTCTTTTGCGCTGGGTGACTCTCCTTACGGGGCACACTCCTTGCGCGTGGGGCTCCCCTACACGAGGGACACCTCTGCGTGGCACAGCACTCCCTGCGTGCATCAGCCTTGCACATGGGCCAGCTCCACATGGGTCAAGGAGGCCTGGGGTTTGGACCAGACTTCCCATGTGGTAGGTGGACCCTCTATCCATTGGGTCTAGTATGCTTCCCTGTCCATTTATATATCCTTTGGAGAAGTGTCTGTTGAGCTTTCTTGCCCTTTTGTAATTGGGTTATTTATCTTTTTATTAATTTGTGTGAGTTTTTATATATTATAGATATGTTATTAATCAAATGTATGATTGGTAAATATTTTCTCCCATAATGCTGGTTGTATGTTCACTTTCTTGATAGTGTCCTTTGATGTAGAACAGAGAAGCTTTTAATTTTCATGAAGTCCTATTTTTTTTCCTTTGGTTGATTGTTCTTTCAGTGCCATAATGGAGACACCATTGCTTAATTCAAGATCATGAAGATTTGTGCATATGTTTTCTTCTAAGGTTGCAGCTCTTACATTTAAGTCTTTGTTTCATTTAGAGTAGAATTTTACTTATGGTGTGAATGAAGATAATTTCATTCTTTTGCATGTGGATCTCCAGTTGTCCCAGCACCATTTGTTGAAAACACAATTCTTTCAACATTGAATTGCCATATCACCCTTATTGAAAATCAATTTAGCATAAATGTGAGAGTTTATTTCTCCACTTTCTGTAATGTTCCATTGATGTAGACTTAGATCTTCTGCCAGTATCATTGTCTTGGTTTTTGTAGCTTTGTAGAAAGTTTTGAAATCATCAAGTGTGAGTTCTCCAACTTTGTTCTTTTTCAAAATTGTTTTGCTTACTCTGTCTCCCTTGTATTTCCATATGAAATTTAAGATCAGTTTGCCCGTTTCTGCACAAAGAGCAGCTGGGATTTTGATAGAGATTACATCGAATCTGTAGATCATTTGGGGGAGAAATATTGTCTTAACAATATTTATTCATCTGTTTCATGATAAGGGGATGTGTTTCCATTTATTTAGGTCATCTTTAATTTCTTTAAACATTGTTTTCTAGTTTTCAGAGCATATGTTTTGCACTTCTTTTGGTAAATATGTTCCTATGTATTTTATTCAATTTGTTCCTATTGTAATGGAATTTTTTTCTTATTTCCATTTTTGGGTTGTTCATTGCTAACATACAAAATCAAGTAATTTTTGTCTCTTGGGCTTGTATCTTGCAAACTTACTGAATTCATTTGTTATAATAGGTTTTAGTGGATTCTTTAGGATTTTCTATATTCAAGATCATGTCGTCTATAAAGGGAGATGGTTTTACTTCCTTCTTTCTTATCTGGTTGCCTTTTATTTCATTGTCTTGCCTAATTGCCTTGGTTAGAATCTCTAGTGCAATGTTGAGTAGAAGTGGTGAGAGAAGATACCCTTGCTGTGTTCCTCATCTTAGAAATTATTCAGTCTTTTACCATGGGTTCTTTGTAGATGCCCTTTATCAGGTTGAGGAAATTCCCTTCAATTCCTTGGTTGTTGAGTGTTTTCCTCATAAACAGGTGCTACATTTGTCACATTTTTTTTCTGCATCTATTGAGATGATAATAGTGTACTACATTATTTGATTTCTGGTATCAAACCAACCATGCATTCCTGGGATAAATCCCACTTGGCCAAAGTATCTTTTGTAGTGTGTTGCTGTATTGAGATTGCTAGCATTTTGTTGAGTGAGGATTTTTGCCTCTGTGTTCATTAGAGATATTTGTCTATAGTTTTCTTTTCATATGGTATTTTTGTCTGGTTTTGGTGTTAGGATAATTTTGTCTTCATAGAATGAATTGGAAGTGTTTCTTCATCTTTTGTTATTTTGAAATATTTGTGAAGGACTTGATTTATTTGTCTTTAAGCATTGGTTAGAAATCAGCAATGGAGCCATCCGGGCGAGGTTAATTTTTATGGGTATTTTTTAAATTACTAATTTAATCCCTTCACTTGTGATAGACCCATTCAAATTTTCTATTTGTCCTTGAGTCATTTTCATTGTTTTAATTTACCCTTATTTGTGAATTTCCCAATTTTCTTTCTGCTTTTAATTTCTAATTTTATTCCATTGTAGCCTGAGAACATTCTTTGTATGACTTAAATCCATTTGAATGTATTAAGCCTTAATCCATAGCTTAGAATATGGCCTATCTTTGAGAAAGTTCCATGTACACTTGAGAAGAATGTGCATTCTGCTATTGTTGAGTCAAATGTTCTGTAGATGCCTCTTAGTCAATTTAATTTATTGTTTGAGTATTATGTTTCATTGTTGATCATTCTAGTCATTCTATCCATTTTTGAAAATGGTATTGAAGTCTCTAATTATTGTTGAAATTTCGATTTTTCCTTTTAATTCTTTGCTTTTTTTCCTTATTGTATTTTTGGGCTCTATTTTAGGTGCATATATGTTTATAATTTGTATATATTCCTGATAGATCAAGCATTTTATCATTATAAAACGTCCCTCTCTATTTCTGGCAATATTTTTCATAATCTTTTTTTTTCTTCCAGATTCCTTGTGATTGTGGTTTTGGATGATATATTAGTATCTTTTCCCATCCTTTTACTTTCAACCTATTTGTATCTTAGAATTCACAGTATACTACTGCAGATAGCATATAGTTTTATCTTCCTTTTTGTTTCATCCATGCTGACAATCTCTGCCTATTTATTTGGTTGTCAAATCTAGTCACTTGAAAGTCATTAATTATATATTTGAATATACATCTGCCATTTTACTTTTTGTTTTCTATGTATCTGTGTCTTTTATTCCATATTCCCTTTTTAAGCTTTCTTTGCATTCACTGAGTGTTTTCTAAGTATAATATTTTAATTCTTTTAATGATGTTTCACTATTGTTCTTTTCTTTGTGGTTGCTTTGAGGCTTACTATATATCTCTTAACTTATCAAAACTCTATATAAGATTTCTACTAAGTTAATTCCAATGAGCTATAGCTTCTATATTGTATTGCTTCTATAGAGCAAAGCTCTATTTCATCTTTCTTTTTTTGTGCTTCTATTGTTATATATGCTACAGCCATATATGTTACAGACGCAAAAATGTGTTATTTTTTTACTTTATATAATTGAATATATTTTAAAGAAGCTGACAGAAGAAAGAAGAACAAGTGTACATTTATAGACTGTGTTATAGTAACCTTCTTATTTGCCATTCCTTGTTCTCTGCACCTGTTCCTTTGGATTCAAGTTACTGTCTGATTTCATTTCCTTACTTCAGTATAGCTTTGATCCCACCCATGTCCTTGGTACTATGTTTGTTACATATATTGAATTTATGTTATAAGCCCAACTATATTATATACATACTCTTTTATACAACTGCTTTTAAAATCATTTAAGAGAAAAAAGGAGAAGAAAGAAGAAATATGTATTTGTACCATTTAAAAAATAATCACATAATTAATTTTATTGGTGCTCTTTTTTTTTCATATGGATTCAGCATTACTCTCTGGGATCCCTTGCTATCAGTATGAAGGATTTCCTTTAGTATTTCTTGTAAGGTGGATCTGTTAGCAGTGAATTGTCTCAGTTTTGTTTATCTAAGGGTATCTTTATTTTGTCTTCATTTCTGAAAGATAGTTTAGAATGCTTGGTTTACAGATTTCTTCTTCTTTGAGCACTTTGAGTATATTAAACCACTGCCTTCAAGCCTCTTTTGCAATTGATGAAAATTCAGATGTTAATCTTGCAATACCCACGTATGTGATGAGTCATTTTTGTTCTACTGTTTTCAATATTTTCTGTTGCTATTTGGCTTTCATCAATGATGTGTCTAGGTGGGAATCCCTTTATGTTTATCTTACTTGGAGTTTATTGAGCTTCTTAGATGTGTAGATTAATGCTTTTCAACAAAGTGCGGAGTTTTTCAGCTATTATTCTTCAAATATTTACTTCTTTCTCTCCTTTCTCCCTTTTTTGTTCCTGGTATATATGCTGGTATGCTTGATTATGGTCCACTTTTGTCCCAGGCTGTGTTCATTTTTCTTCATTCTTCCTTTGCCTGTTTTTTTGGAGTACATAATTTCTATCAATCCATTTGTTTTGCTGCCTTTTTTCCCTTTTGCCAGCTCACACCTACTCTTGAGCCTCTATGAATTTTTTTTTGCAGAAATAAATAATGGTGTATTCATCAACCTATTCTGGAAGATATATGTTCTAGACAATTTCTAGATGAGATAATAGCACCGAAGACATTCCTTTAACATAATAAAACAATATAGAAAGTTAAACCAATGGCTTGGAATTTTAGAATAGAGGTTACCTAAATCAATTTGGTCAGTTAAAAATTTTATTTTACTAATAAATCTGAATATAATGATATACTGACTCATGGTGCTAAACAAAAAAAACTTCTGTCATTTTTAGGAGTTTCCAAAGTTACATTTCAAACAGAGAACAAAATATTTTCTGGGCAGTTGTCAAAGAAGGGGGCCATTCTGAATGATAAATTCAGATTGGCCACATGAGATCAGCTCTCCACTTGGGTGAATCATAATACCTATATCATCTCTACTAAACGCTACAGAAAATGAAAACAGAACAAAATAGTAGAACAGTGCTTTAAAATAACTTGTTCAGAGAATCAGATTTCTTAATTGTTTTTCCCATTCACTTCAGTATATTTCTCATTCACTCATGCCGTAGTATGCCTTTATATTTTAAAGTAACACGTCTCCTGCTTGTGCACATTGGATGTCAAAGCATCAGCATATTTGCATACTTTGAGATTAGCCTTTGGGTTTCTATTCTTCTGATTCTTGTGACCATTTCCAGAAATTCATTGAAGCTTCTGCTGGCAATGAACATTCAGTAGCAACAACAGCATCTCTAAATCCCTAAGACTAAAGCAGGAACCAGTGAGACCTGACTTCCATCAAACTTGGTTGTCATTTGATTGGTAAAAATTACAGCTAATCTGTGGTTCTTTGCAAGACTGATCATTTCCTGGGCTAGGCTATTTCGTTACTGAGTATGAAGTGATAGATCATCTAGGTCATGACATAATAGAAGAGGAGTACTTACTGATTTGGGGGTTCTTAACCAGGGGTCCATGAGCTTGAATTGAAATTCAGGAAAACATTCTTGTGGGGACGTGTTGGTGCAGGTATGGTATGTTTATTTATTTTTTTATTTTTTATTTTTTTTTAAGATTTATTTTTATTTATTTAATTCCCCTCCCCTCCCCCGGTTGTCTGTTTTCTGTGTCTTTTTGCTGTGTCTTGTTTCTTTGTCTGCTTCTGTTGTTGTTATCAGCACGGGAAGTGTGGGCGGTGCCATTCCTCGGTAGGCTGCTCCCTCCTTCGCGCTGGGCGGCTCTCCTTATGGATGCACTCCTTGCGCGTGGGGCTCCCCTACGCGGGGGACACCCCTGTGTAGCACGGCACTCCTTGTGCGCATCAGCACTGCGCATGGGCGAGCTCCACACGGGTCAAGGAGGCCCGGGGCTTGAACCGCGGACCTCCCATGTGGTAGACAGACGCCCTAACCACTGGGCCAAAGTCCGTTTCCCAAGGTGTGGTATGTTTATTAACTAATATGTGGTGTACTGTGGGCTTAGTAAGGGGTTGGTGGTTTTCACCTGACTGGCAAAGGGGTCCATGGAACAAAAAATGGTTAAGAACCTGCACTAATCAAACCTTTGAGTGTTCTGAAATGAAGCCGGGAAGGAAATAAATTTGTGCCAAAAGTCCTGTGTAATCATGACAATGTAAATGACAAATATGGGAAAAAAATCTTTTCAGGAGTGAAATCCTCCAGTTTTCGGTGCTCCTCTCCCACATGTGTTCCTGCTATAAGGTGAAGGTGCTGAATGCAGGCAGCAGCAAGGACTACCACTCTGTCCGCTGTAAAACTTCCCTCTGTATCAATAAAAACTGCTTCACCTGCCACTCCTCCAAAACACTCTGGTATCTGCTCATCTGCTGCCAACTGCATATGTAATTATGCTTTCCCAATATCAGGTGCACCAGAGATTTCTGTTGTTTTGGCTAAGGGTACTCCCCTCCCAAGAACATTATATAGTGCTGAACAGAAGGTCATTATATAGTGCTGAACAGAAGCCCATGGTATGCTCCTGCTCAAGAAGTTCCAGTGCTGTACGCTCCTTGCCTGTCTCAGATGTACCAGCATATCTTGGCATATTTAAGAGACATGATATGTAGAGTTTCTAAGGCTTCCTCTTTAGAAATCCTAACTTCTTTGCTGAGCTCTGAAGGTCTCACCTCGAGGAATTCCTTGGCAGTCTAGGAACTCACAAACACTAATTTTACCTGCACTGCTGTGAACAGCGGGAAAACTCCCTAAATCCTGCTGCATTTCAATGCAGAATCCTTGATTGCAGTCTCCGTGCAACCAAACTCTGCTTGTCAGTGCCCCAGCCTGTGCCATGTGTCCTGTAGTGAATTTTTCATTTCAATTCTTACACTTTTCAACTCTAGGATTTCCAGTTGATATTTTTTGATAATTACTACTTCTTTATTGATATTCTCTATTTGAGGAGCATTGTCATCAAACTTTCCTTTATTGCTTTAATCATTGTTTTTTTTAGTTCTTTCAACATGCATGTGACAGCTTTTAAGTCTTTGTTAAATTCAACATCTGGCCCTTTCATAGGCAGTTTCAGTTACCTGCTGTTTTCCCTTTATATAGATAGCATTTTCCTCTGTATTTTCATGTCTTAAAATGTTTTTTTTTTTGCTCAAAAGTTGATATTTTAGATAATATCCTGTACCTCTGGGTACAGATCCCTACCCTTAGGGCTTTTCATTGTTGTTTTTGCTGGCCTGTTTATTTAGTGACCACATGGACTCTTTCATTAATGCCTGTTTCTCCTGCAGTGTGAAGCCTTTCTGGGGAGACAGTGGTTTTATCAGGGCTCTCTTTGACTCTTTCCTTGGTCTCTCTGCTTAGCTGTCTTCATTGGTATCCCACCCAGCTGTTAGGCCCCACTAATTTCCCACTGATGATTCTAACATTGTGTGGACATACATTTTTCCATGGTCTGCTGTATTAAAGTTGGGTCCCTTTGCATAATGGTTTTTGTAGCTAGTATTTCGAGTTTGTCCTGACCTTAGTAGGGCTATTCTTAGTTGTTTTTACCTAGTTCTCTCTGGAAAACTGGCCTACAGTTTAGCTTGTAGCTCTCCTGACTACCATTCCCCTCTTAATTATTACCACCAAAATCTCCATTATTTTTGGTAATGTCCTGAGGCCCGAATTTCCACATACTCTCTTCCAAATAAAGTGAGTTCCTTTGGGAGAACTTTAGACTCTCCTTTCTCTGGGCTGGAGAGTTCCTTTGGCTGGTGATGAATTGGCTAAATGTGGTCCTGCTGGGTCACAGCTGGCAGCCTGTTGGCATCCAGAGTCCCTGAGCACAGCAACCAGGCAGAGGACCTGCACCCAGCTCCCCAGGAAAGTCCTGCTGTGTGGGCTCTGTGGCCTTTCCCAGACCTCCAGGGGCACCAGCAACCAGCCCACTGCAGCATTTAATGAGACGTGGACCTCCTTTTTGGCAGGCAGGATTTGTGGCCCGTTTTGAAGAGTGCTACTAGACGGGGGATCAGATATTTTAAAAATACTCTTATTGTGATGTTGGGTTGTATCTTGTTGCAAGACAGGTAGACTCGGTAACTAATTCCATTTGCGGAAGAAAGGGGTGGCCTAGAAGCCTGCAATCGTTCAAAACAAGCACCCTCCACACTGGGAGTTTCCAGCTGGGGTTTAGAATGAAGAACTGTCTGTGGGCTCTTCTTCCAGGTTACAGGGCTGGTGTTGGGTGAGGAGGAGATGCTGTCTTCCTGGGACTTGTGTTTGGTAGCCCTTCATAAGATGGATACCTTAACCACATCTTCAAATGAGATTTCTAAATCATCTGTGGACGGGTCAACAGAGCCTTTTAGTGGGGCATGCCATGTGCTTTCAAGAGCAATGTCTCTTGCTTAAGCCTTTCTCTAGTAAGGCTCATGTACCTCTGGTGGTCTGAAAAATGGGGTTTGGTGGAACAGAGACAAACCTTTTTTTTTTTTTTAATTTTTTAATATATATTTATATTAGTGTACTAGAAAATAAAATCCACAGTTTTGCAGGTAATGTTGTTGGGGCAGCTATGAGTGGGCAGAGTGCAGTTATCAGCTGCACCCAGACTGCTTGGTTGGAGGTACTGCAGCATTGTGCCTGTGAAATTGAACACCTGTTACCAGTGTATGGCAGTGAGGAGAGAGCCGATGGTTATCAGCCACCTCTGGAGTTTCTCATATTCTCATTTCAGAGTACCTGCTGTGCTGTTATTTCAGTAATTCATCAAAAGTTTAAGTAATTTTTGAAAGGACGATATGGCAGCAATCATGAGAGTGCCACACGAATTTTGGAAGTCTTGGCCCAAGAGATGTCCTTAATTCAATCTTTTGTTTCACAGAAAGTTAAAGGTATATTAATTTTAATTCTGTTATTCCATATACTGTTGTAGTGTCAGGTGCTGGAACTAGATAATTAAGACCTTGAATGTCTCATGCCATATTAGGGGAGCCCTGATACAGTTTGAAAAAAGCTCCAGTAAATGGGTGCAGTGTGGAATGGGGTGTAGGAGAGCTGTGGCTGGGGAGACAGGAAAGACTTCACAGGGGAAGGGGTGTTTGAGCTGTGTGTTGAAGGATGCATAGGAGTTCACCAGGCAAACAAGTGGCAGAGGCATGTCAGCCAGAGCAGGGAGCCTGAAAGTATGAAGGAGCAGGGGCAGGAGAGTGGGTGGGGTAAGGAATGCGGCCTCTCTCCGTGTGGCTGGTGGGATAGGTTAAGGTGCATGTAGGTGGGAGGACGGGCAGGGCCTGAGCTCGAGAGGGCGACTGGGATGTGACGACCTTCAAACCATGCTAAGGAATGGAGGCCTAATTTATGGGCCAGGATGGCCCAGAGAGCCATTTGCGTCACCTGTCCCGTGGTGGCCATCACAGGCAAGCCCAGCACGCCTTCCTGCGCGAGCCCCCGTTCCCCCCAGCACTGAGCAGCCTCCCAGTGGTGATGGGCGCGGGCAGGTGAGATGAACCTGCCTCTGTGCCTGGTAGAGCCTAGGGAGCCAGCGAGAGTTTTTAATAAGGATGGAAAGCATGATGCTAATGAACCTGTTATTCTGGAGGAGTAAAAAGGCACTTCCCTTCCTTTCCAGTGGGGCCAGATCACATACGTCAGGAGGTCCTTAGGCCAGAGGCCCTAAAAGGACAGGCCTGGGAGCAAAGACAAGCTCTGTCCAGCCTGTAAGTGAAAACACGTGTAGTTAGATGCCAGTATTGACATATCAGTAGTGGTCACCAGAATCTGGATTCCCTGCTTCTCTTGAAAAGCCAGAAGGTCTGTGTCCACTGTCCTGGCATCCACGTGGCCGGGCAGGCTCGGCCGAGGAGCGGCTGCCCCTTTAAGTGGGGTGTTTGCCGCAGCCCCTGCTTTTCCCAGTCACGCAGCACCCACCTTCCTGGTTCACGTTACCTCCTGGCCCCAGCAGGGACTTGGTTGTGGAGTCAACCCACACCAGCAGCTCTTGCAGTGTACCCCAGGCCAGTGGTGCTGAAAAGTTAGGGGTCAGTTGCACACATAACTGAATTCTGTGACAAACAGATAAGATTAGCTACATTATATAAAGTACTAGAAATGTTTATTAGATACAATAGATTGTAACTGATTGCCAGTGGAAATAGAGGTTTTCTCAAATCAGCACTTAAAGTAAGACCCACGAGGATTTCACCACGGGGGGCCACTTCCCAGCCGTCCAGAAGCAGAGTTTTGAGCCAGGGACTGCGCCGGCCCCGCCCCGCTGGACAGGCCCGGAGCTGACCGCAGGCGGGTTCCCCGGCCCCTCCGTGTGGCCGAGGCGCCCGGGGCTCCTGCCTTCCCCGTGCCTGGCCCAGCCTGGCCGCGTCCTGGGACTTGGGGTCCCTCGTTGGGGCCCTTCACTGACAGCGTGAGTGTGGACGTAAACACTTCTCGTGGCAGCAGGGCACGGATCTGCCTTTGCCAGGAGTTTTAGCTTGGGCCTTTCAGAGCCCTCTCCTCGACTTTCGGGGTCCAGAGCAGGTGGGAGAAAGGCCCCCCTTTGTATTTACAGCCCCTTTTCCTGGAGTCTCAGAGAGCAACTCTCAGCTACTGATTTTTCACCTTGGGTGTGCAGCTCACAGCTTTCTTTTATAGAAGTTTCTTTTCTGAAAGAAATTTTCATAAGTAGTTTCAAAATAAGTTTGGAAAACATGCACCCTGCAGATCTCTCTTTCTCTTCCCCCTGAGAATATGCTTTTCCTGCCAAAATGCTTTTCTTTTATGTGGCTCATTTATATGCAAACCCTGAACCCCTAAGCCGCGGCTCCAGCACCTGGGCCCGGGAGTTCATTACCAGCCGCTCCCTGCAGGCTCCGCGTTTGCGGCTGGAGCTGGGGTGAGGGGCTGGGGGCCCCGTGAGCTGAGCCTTCACCACCTCAACGAGCCTTAATCCCCTTTGGGGCACCGCGTGCGAATCGGAGTCCTGGATCTTTTCCTAAACTAGCAAGTGCTGTGGTGCTTTTTAGTTCTCCCAGTGTCAAGGGAGAAAATGCTAAAGTGAACACATCCCACAGATAAGCGTGTGCTAAACTTTGTACCCAGCCATGAACTTGGCCCTGGGTTGCCAGGGGTGCTCTTGGTGAGGGGCTTTCTTGAGAGCCCTTGTCTGCAAAGGCAGAAGCAAACCGTGTTGACTGTCTCAGGCAGGGCTTCCGCCCCGAGGGACAGAGGCCCTGCACTTCCTGTCTCTTCCGTCGGGCTGGCCCAGCACGCAGAGTCCCGGGAAATCGCCTGCGCCCTGCACTGGTGCCACCTAATGGGGGCCCGGAGGGAGGGGTGCCAGGGAGCCTGTGGCGAGGGGCTGCTCCAGGCGCGGTCACTCGGGGCCAGCCGCAGCCCCTCTAGGGTCAGGGGGCCGACGGCAGCCAGCGGGCCTGGCCCCGGGTGGGCGCCGGGGAGGCCTGGCTGCTCCCGCCTGGAGCCCACCTCCGTCCACACCCGGGCCGCCTCCCCTCTGCTCACTTTGGGTCCTCGGGGCCCATCCCAGGGCCCGGCACACGACGTCGCCCGCCCAGCCCGGCCTGGGTCTAACCTCAGACTCACCGTGAACTCTGCGCCTTCCGGGGGCCGTGTCCTGGGCTGCCTCCCCACGAAGGGGGCGCAGATCCCGCAGTTCCGGCGGTGGCCCTCGGCCCAGGACGTCGGGCTCCTCACGGAGGTGCCGGGTGTGGGGCGAGGCGGGAGGGGGCGCAGCGGTCCCTCTGCCCATGCTGCCCTGGCTCCGCCCTGGCCGGGAGGCCTGGACCGTCCGTCCGTCCCAGGCCGAGCGCTGGACCTGCCAAGGAGAAGGGGCACGTGGCGGCCGAGGTCCAGCGCAGGAGGCCGGCGCCGTGCGTGAGGTCGCTGGTGACCCACTGCCCTGAGGCTGCGTCCCTCAGAGCGCGTGGCCCGTCAGGATGGCCAGGGCCTCGGGAGGTCCCGGGCTGGGGGGGGCCGGTGGGGGAGGGCCCGCGGGGCCTGCAGTGACTGGCTGGACGGCCCTGCAGCCCCCAGGCGCCCTCATTTGTTTGGTCCTCAGTCTCCCTGTGCAGCCCCACGCCTCAACCCCGGGCCACGGGAAACCTAGTCAGGCGCACTTGTCCCCAAAGGATTCGCATTACAGGCCAGGAGGGGACAGAGGAGGGAGCGTCCAGGTAGCAGGTCTTAGTGCGTGAAGATAGAAAGGCGGACAGAAGGCTCCTCAGGCCAGGGCCGTGGCTTTTCTAGAACTTTCTAGGAGAATGATTTGATTTGGCAAATTCCCTTTATAATGGTCTTTACAAACATGTAAGCATCCTGTATCGTTGACAGTGGATCCTATGTTTGCTTTTGTGTTCAGAGGGGCCCAAAGGCTGTATCTCATGGACATTTCACGGTTGAAAAGTCAACTGTGCATTTGTCCAAAAATAAATTATATATGTGTATTTGCGTGCATTCATCTCCTTATAGGTAGAACTAACATCCTTCAGTCTGGTTATGTCAGTTACCCTGCCTCGAGTGGCCTAAGTTGGCACATATTAGTGTAACCTGTGGGGTAAAGCGTGTGTGTTATTGTAAGGCTTTCCCAACCATTGTCCCAGAAGGGAGATTTATTGTTTTGGTGTCTAGGAAAGTGGGTGGGGCTGTGTGGCTTCACTGACCTCTTCCCTTTGGTAAGACTTTGAAGAATATATTGAGGGCAACCAGAAACCCTTGACTAATGCAGTGTTAGAGGAACTGAAAAATGTTAAGGAAGAGATGAATGATGACACAAATCAGGAGGAACTAACTGGAATTCTATAAATTTGTTCAAATGTTCTGAGCCAGAAAGTAAGAATTGAATAATTTCTAAATACTGTCCCTCTGTGCAGTTACGCCTCACATGACTATATATATTACTGCTTATACTTGCATAATCTTATACATATTTTTATATTCCAAACCATGCATACCATGCCTTAAGGATAATTTAAGAGATTTTCAAGTATAATTTTGTTTGAATATAACTATTACCTTAGTTTTTAACTCTAGAAACAATTGCCATTTAAAGTGTGATTGAACTCTGGTAGAATTTTGTGTAGATAATTGAAAAAAAGAAAAGACATGTATTTTATATGTAAATGATGGATTTGAGCCAGGTGAAGGCCAGATGATATTAGAAGCTAAGACTCAGGTTCTGTTTCTTGCTCATAGTCAAACAGTATTATTAAGTATAGTTCAGTAATGTTCTAGAAACACACAGTTATGCAAGTGGCATTTTAATGCTTGTTTGTCAGTGGAAAGGGGTAGAAGCTTAGGGCTCAGATGGATGGTGTCTGGCTAGTGACAGCTTAGCTTCCTCTGGGAACCCTTGGGGATGGGCACTGCTCTGTCTAGAGATTCTTATCTAATTTTTAACCTGAGTGAATTTCGTCACCACGAACACAGGGCTGTTCTGTCCAAGTGAGGCAGCACTATTTTTTTTCAATGAAGTAGCATATATTAGGTTCAAACTGGTTTAATAGAAAATCACTGTCTGGTGTAGGTGGAAACTAAACCAGCTCAGGTGCAGCTGGATCCAGGTGCCTCCACAGCATGGTCAGGACCATGTCTCTGTGCCTCTCAGATTTGCTTTCCTTTTACTTGATTCTCTTCAGGCTCACTCTTATGGTGGTACCATGGCCATCAGAAGCTTCGAGCTCGTGACCTGTCAACCTCCCAATAGAAAGAGAACGTCTTGTCTCAGCAATTTCAACAAAGTCCGGCTACCGAGACTCATTCATTCCACTTTGAGTCACCTACCCACCCCCAGACAATCTCTGCACCATCAGAAAAGAATTCCCTGTGTGGCCAGTACTCTCTTCCCACCCCAGGGGTGGCATCAGGGGTGGTCGAAGGAGTCTACTTCAAAGGAAAAGCGGCATGCTCTTGTGAGAAGGAGGGGAAGGCTTCTGCGTCAGTGTGACGTCGTTGTGGATGTGCCCCTTGTCTCCGCACACTGGCCTCATCCCTGCAATGGCGCGGAAGCGGAAGCAATAGAGAACCCCCCAAGTGCTCTCCAGAATCCTGAAGGCTGCTGGGGTGACAGGGCAGCTGGGGAACCCCCTGTTGAGCGGTGGCTGGAAGGAAACACGGGGCTCCCCTTTTGTGATAAGCAGTGGCTAGGTCACCATCTCCAGTCAACATCATTGGAAAATCAGGGACCTTGTGATGCTCATGATACACTGCCTGCTGGGTGAATGGGGAACGAGGCGGCTAAACTGTTAGCACATACATCTTGAGTGGTACCAGGTGCCAGGCCCTGGGGTACAGCAGACAACAAGAGAGAGGAAGCCCTTGCTGTCAGGGCAGAAACGGACAATAAATAGGTAAGCCAGCAGATGAAACAGGACCGTCTCAGACCTTGGCAATTCTGTAAAGGAAATAAAAGAGTGTCAGGATTGGGTGTGACCGAGGGGATCTTTGGATAGGAAGGCCTCTTGGAAGGAACTGGTGCTTGACCTGAGACCGTCCCTGTGAAAAGAGTCAAATACTGAGTAATACTGAGAGGGAGGGAGGGAGGGACTCCCATAGCTGAAGGGGACCCAGACTTGCCCTGGTCTCCCTTTCTCAGGAGGAAAGCCAGCACTCAGAGCCTGTGTCGGGGCACGCTGGAGCTGCAGAGCGGCTAAGCGCCTGGTGACTGACTATAGCTAAATGATCAAAGCCCACTTGGGAATTTAAAATCTCCTCCACACTTTCGGTCCTTCTGCTCTTGCAGTCTTTAGGGAGCTCAGAGCCTAGAAATTCATTTTATTTTCAACCTCAGAAAACCAAAATCCCTCATAGGAGACACTTGGAATCACAAAGCAGTTAGAGGACAAATGGCTGGGGGTTATCTGTGAATCTGATGCCCAGCTTCATTACGGAGACTTGACCAGCAAGATGGGCACAGATCTTAAGATGAGGCAAACTGAACCAGGGTGGGCCTTAAGCCCTGTGACCAGAGTCCTGATAAGCAGGAAATCTGGGCACAGAGGTGGAAGCCCCAGGACAGAAGGAGACAGATGGCCACATGATGACGGCAGAGACCACCTGCCAGGAGGCTGCCAGCAGACCTCAGAGCAGGCCTGGCCTGCAGACACCTTGATTTCAGACGCTGTGAGCAGCGCTTTCCTGCTGATTTAGCCAACAGTCTGTGCTATTGTATTATAGCAGCCCTGGCCGAGTAAGACAACCATTCCAGCTGAAAACTATCTGAGTAAACCTGTGTTTTCTTAGCACAGAAAAACGGGACATATGATCAGCACTGGAAAAACACTTGCTCCCTGACTGCTGTACCAGTGTGTGGCCAGTGCCATCAGATCTGGTGGCATCCTGTTTGGCAGCTGTATTTACTTAGTTTTCTCATCATTGTGAGTGATCTTAGTTAAGAGGTGTTATTTTTGAGTACTCACCATGTGCTGGCACATGCTAAGTGATTTTTGAAGGTCCTCTCGTTTAACACCTATGACAACCTTTTCCAGCAGCTATCATCATTTGTTCTCTCATTTCTCTGCCCCCCTTTCCAGGATATCTACCTGTAAAAGCTGCCTGTGTTATCTGCATCTCCCCATCTCTCATTCTCTTTTTACCTTTATTTAATTTTTAAACTGGAGAAGGCTTACAGAAGGTTTACAGAAAAATCATGTGAAAAATACAGAGTTCCATTTACCCCATACCCCTATTATTAATACCTTGCATTAGTGTGGTACATTTATTACAATTCATGAAAGGATATTTTTATAAGTGTAGTATTAACTGTAGCCCATTGTTTATATGGGCTGTATTGTACAGTCCTATATTTAATCTTTTAATTTTCATTCTGGGAACATATATATGCCCTAAAACTTCCCCATTTAACCACATTCATGCATAAAATACAGTGCTATTAATTATACCCAGAATGTTGTGTTACTGTCACCACCTTCCATTTCCAAAACATTACCATCAACCCAAATAGAAATTATATACAAATTAAGCATTAACTCCCCATTTCCTACCCCCAGTGCAGCCCCCAGTAACCTGTTTCTAGATTCTACCTTTATGAATTTCCTTATTCTGATTATTAGTGAGAGCATATAGTATTTGTCTTTTTGTGTTTGGCTTATTTCAGTCAACGTGATGGTTCATCCATGTTGTCAATAGACCAGAACTCGGTTCCTTTTCCTGGCCGAATAATATTCCGTTATATGTATGTAACATGTTTTGTTTATCCATTCACTGATGAACAGACACTTGGATTGCTTCCATCTTTTGGCATTCGTGAATAGTGCCACTATGAACTTTGGTGTGCAAAATCTGTTCATGTCCCTGCTTTCAGTTTTTCTGGATATACCTAGTAGCCGGATGGTCGGGTCATGTGGTAATTCTCTACTCAGCTTTCTGAGGAACTGCCAAACTGTCTTCCACAGTGTGCTGTACCATTTTACCCTGCCACCAGCAATGGATGACTGTTCCTTTTTCTTCACGTCTTCTCCAGTGCTTGTAATTTTCTGTTTTTTTAAAAAATAGTAGCCATTCTAGTGGGTGTGAAATTTCATCTCATTGTGGTTTTCATTTGCATTTCCCTAATAGGAAATGGTGTTGAATACCTTTTCACGTGCTTTTTAGCCATTTGTGTATCCTCTTTGGAGAAATGTCTGTTCAAGTCTTTTGCCCATTTTTAAATTGGGTTGTTTGTGTTTTTGTTGTAGAGTTGTACTATCTCTGTATATAAGTTCTGGATATTGAACCCTTATCAGATATGCAGTTTCCACATATTTTCTCCTACTAAATATGTGGTCTTTTCACATTCATGATAAAGTACTTTGATGCACAAAAGTTTGTAATGGGAGGTCCCATTTATCTAATTTTTCATTTATAGTTGTGCTTTGGGTATAAAGTCTAAGAAATCATTATACAACGTGAGGTCCTAAAGATGCTTCCTTGTGTTTTCTTCTAGGAGTTTTATGGTTGTGGCTCTTCTATTTAGGTATTTGATCTGTTTTGAGTTAATTTTTGTATATGGTGTGAGATTGGGGTCTTCCTTCATTCTGTTACATAAGGATTTCTAGTTCTCCCAGCACTGTTTGTTGAAGAGAGTTTTTTTCCCAGTTGAGTAGACTTGGCAGCCTTGTCAAAAATCCGTTAACCGTAGATGTGAGGGTCTATTTCTGAACTCTCAGTGCAATTCCATTGGTCACTGGATGTGAGAGAGAAGGGAAATTCATGGGTGACTTCTCAATTTTTGACCTGAGCAACCAGAAGTCTGAAGCCACCATAGCTGAGATAAGGGAAAGCTGTAGGAACAGCAGGTTTGGTGAAGAGAAAGAATAAAGAGTTCAAGTTAAGAAATGTTCAATTTGAAATGCTTATTGTATATCCAAATAAAGATGTTAACTAAGAAGTTGGGTACACACATACGGAGTTCATATAAAGAAGTTCAAGGTAAAGAAATAAGTTTGGATTATGCTATCCTAGAATCAATATTTAAAGCCACGAGACTGAGTAGGAGACCAAGTTTAAGTTTGAACTTGGCCAGCACTGAGAGCAGTGAGTAAAAGAATCCAGAAACAGACACTGAGAACATGGGACCATTTGTTAGTGGAAAGAAAGCCACAAGACAGAGGACCAGTGATAAAGGTATTTCAGGAGAGTGGCTGACTACCAAATGCTGCTGAGAAGGGAGGTGAGGACTGAAAGTCGACTGTTGGAAAGGGTGGCTTGGAAGACCCTGGTGACCTTGACAAAGGGGAATTAATGGAATAGCAGAGGCGAACACCTGATTGGAGTGGGCTCTACAGAGAATGGTAGTGATGTCATCAGCATGGTGACACAAGGCAGCCCCTGGAAAAGTCTCCCCTCAGAAGCAGCAAATAAAAAATCCTTCTTGATTAGCAATCTGATCTGGAGGATGGTAGAGACTGAAGAATGATTTCACAGGCGTGCATCAAAGAATAAGAAAAATAATCTCCAAATCAGGTAGGAAATTTCCATGCCGGACCAACAGCCCCGACCCTCCTGCTCACTTGGGAGCACACAGCTTGGGAGCAGTGCGGACGCAGCACGGCCCGGGCCTCCCTGCCGCGGGTGCAGACTCCAGAGCCTCCATGGCAGTGGGTGGGAGCCCCACGCCTACCACGTGCCTGCAGTCCATCTGCCCGCCCTCTTGGCCCTTGAAAGTGGCAAGGACGGTCCTGTGTCAGGGCTTCTGCACATCCTGTTTCCTCCCCTTTGAATGTTTCTGCATTTCTTCTATGTTCACCTCCTCCCTTGTTCAGGTCTCCACTTGGGTGGCACCTCTCGTTTTCACGGCAGTAGTGTCCTCCGCCATTGCCTGTTCTATTACATGGCTTTGTTTTTCTTTCTAACCCTTCTCACCATCTGATTGTTTACAATATGCCGACTTGTGTCTTTAGATCCTGCCTGTCTCCCCTTTAGACCGTCTGTTCCATGGGCACAGGGGCTCTGGTGTTCCTCACTCAATCCCTAACACCTAGGGCCATTCTGCAGTCTCAGCTGGCATTAAAGAAATATGTGTTTAATGAATGAATGATTCCTCTTACAGCTGAGGGAGCTAAGACAGAGAAAGGTTGCCTTGTGCCAGCACACACTGGGCCTTTGAGCTCAGCCTCTGAATCCTCCAAATGTGTTAGATGGCGGAGTGCCAGAGCTGGAAAGTTTAGGTCAACTGAGGCTCCCAGATGTGGCATCTGAATCGGAGACATGGGGAGTGACCCACTCAGACATGGGGATGGGAAGAGTGGGCATGAGGCCCCAGTCTGTGGCCCCACGCTGCGGTTCCTGGCTCCTCTTCTGATCTTGGGGGTCTACTTGGAAAAATGTGGTGGCGACTTATGCTTCCATTACGGAAGTGTAAATGCCCAAAAATGCTCTTCACAGATGTCATCTATGAACTCAGGATAAAACACTCTGGAGAGTGAACAAAACCAGGAATATTTTAGAGGGATTCAAACTTGAAAGAAGTGACCAGCACAGGGTATTTCTCCTGATTCGGGGCCTTGGCCCTGAGAGGACCTGCATTTGCAGGTTAAATTGCTGTCAAAACTCCTCCATTGTCCACAATGTGGACAAATCTTCATGCCACCGTGCTGGTGAAGGAAGCCAGACCTGAAAGTACACCCTGAGATTGAGTTTAGGTGGGATTCCAGAATTGCAGACCATAATCTGTTGTAGCAGAAAGCATATCAGTGGTTGTCCTGGCCAGGGCAGAGGGAAGGATGGACTGAAAAGACACCCAGTGATCTTTTGGGATGGAGGCAAAGTGCTATTTGGATTGAGGAGGTGCTTTCAACGGTTACACACTGTCAAAACTCAGTTAAACTGTGCAGTTTAAATGGATGCAGTTTACTGAATGTAAATGATACTCCAGTAAGGCTGATAAATTCACAAACCAGAGTGTGCATTTAGGGCTTTACCTTCCCAATCAGCCTGTACTACTGTAGAGGGCATGTGTTCTCTTTGTCCAACATACATTGAGTAGTAAAGCAGTGCTTGAGAACATTCTGGATTCAGGGCCCTAAGTTCAAATCCCTGCTCTGCCCTCTACCAGCAGTGTGTCCTGTGTGAGCGGCCTCTCCTGGGCTAGTTTTCTCATTGGGAATGTACGGACAAAACAGCTTAACATACAGAGTGATTTGAAGGATTTAGTGGGTGCAGCCCTCTCTATGTAGTTTTTATTTCTGTTTTTTGTTTTTTGGGAGATACTGGCTAATGAGCCCAGGACCTCATATTTGTGAAGCAGATGCTCAGCCACTGAGCTACACCTGTTCCCATCTATATAAAATTTTAAAATAATGCATGGTACATAGTAAGCATTCACTGGGTGTTAGCTACTATCATTCCTTTATATATCTAGGAAGTATGAAAACTCAAGGTAAAACACATTTTTTGTCTTCCTGAGTCTCAAACACAGTACAAATACTTGATCCTGATGACAGTTAAATATCAAAGGCTTTTTTTCTTTATATAGTTTTAATTCCTTTTTCCTGTCTGAACATGGAATTTCACTATTTTGTGTTTGTGTGTGTGTGTTTGAATTTGTGAGAAATGTATTATCAGGTTCTCTAGCTTTTCTTCTTTCTACCAGACAGGCAGATTTCTGAGACTAGGAGAGGGAAAACAGGTCAGCTTTGAATCAGTGCAGACAGATGGATCTACGGTGTGGCAGGCTCCGGGGGTGACTACTGCTGCACAGGTTAAACTCGTGCTGCTTTTCTAACTAGAAAATGAAATAAAGGATGTCCCCAGCGGAAACATACCTGCATCTGGAGAGCACCTTTTTGCCCCTGTTACTCTAGAGTAATGGAGCTGCCGGTGTGTAATTTGACAGTACAAATACTAATCTCGAAAGCCATCGGCCCCAGGATGACATGTGCAAGCCCTCTCACACGTGCTCACAAGTGAACATGGCAAAATCATCTGTTTCCTGTCCCCCTGCTTCTTTTCTCAGCCCTTCTTCTGTGAGGAGTCACAGCACTTGGTTTTTGATATTCTTCTTGGGGATCACAGAGTGCCGAAGGTATGATTGAGATGAATGGTGGGATTTGTTTTCTTGTCCTCTCATCACCCTCCCTCTTTACAAACACACACACACACACACACACACACACAGAGCATGGTGTGAGACACAGAAACCAAACCTCAATTTCTAGGAAAAAGGCCACATTCTACTACAGGTCTCAAATTTATCAGCTCTTAATCCTAAACTTCCTTAGCGTTTGGCTCTTAGTTTCTTCGGCAAGTCAGCTCCACTCGTGATACACAAAATGACCCTAACTCTTCCCTGCTCCACTGACCACATGGTCGTGTCTGAATCCCCGCCTTTCTCTTCTGGGCTTGTGGGGCACAGGCTGGATGTGGCCCAGAGGAAACGGCTGTGATGTAGTCTCCCTTTCTGTGCCTCACGCTGTGCTGGGAGCCAGCAGGTAAGTGGAGGCAGGGGCCATGTTCTCAAGCAGATCACCTTTGGTTGGGGAAGAGATAAGAAACAAGTATGCAACCAGGACCCTCCAGAGAGTGCTGTGTATCGTGAGGTAAATACTACAGTGTAAACACTACAGCGTACTGTAGACAGTGCATGCTGGTGTAATTACTTCAGTGGAAGTCGTGACACAAGCAATGAGAACTGTGAAGGTAACCTAATGTAAGTTTATAGTGATGTCGTAAATGCAGTGTACCTAAGTAGCACATGTGATAAACAAGATAGAATGAAATAGTGTGATGCAGCTGGAGGTGACTAGCTGAGGGGCTGCCAGGTTTCTACTAGGAGTGACTCGGGGTGGCTTCAGAGGCATGACATTGGAGCTGAGGTCTTATTTCATGGTGCCTTTGGATTCAAGTAGCAAATTAAAAACATGGCCCAAAATGGCTTTAACAACAACAGAAAAGTCTCAAAGTAGGGCAGTTCCAGGGTGGCTAATCCAGTGGCGCATTCAGGTCATCCAGGACCAGGTTCCTTCCATCACTTTGTCCTGCTGTGCTATGTCAGCCTGGTTCTCTTAATTCCAGGCATCATTTCTCATGTGACAACCCCCAGGGGAAGAAAGGGGACAACTGTTCCTGTGCCTCACTTTTTATAGCCAGGAGTCTTTTCCCAGAGTTCCCAGTAGACTTCTCAAGCCTCATTGGCCAGAATTGTGTTACATGCCCATCCTTAAGCCAGTTGCTGACACGGGGAGTGGAATTATAATGACTGGCTTTGGGAGGAACATGGCTACATGGAGGGCAGTGGAAAATCTGAATAAAATCTTAGTCCTCTTAGAAAAGAGGAAGGTGTATGGGTGTGTTGGAGCCGAGGGGCTGACATGTGGTTGGATAGCTAGTAGGCACCAGTCATGTCTACCTAAGCCCAAATGCCAAGAAGGTCACCATTGTGGATGTGGAAAGGCCTTCAGGTAAGATCAGCTCACTGTGACACACCACTTCTGTAGGTCTTCCAAGTGGAGCACTGAATAACTAAAGACATTTGTGATGCAGAAAGTGGAAACAACAAGGATTCTTCTCTGTGACTGGGCATGCAGGCAGAGTTTTAAGTGTCCTGTTAATTATTTTCTGCTTCGTCTTTGGTTTCACTTCAAGTTAACTCCTGAGTTAAAAACGGAATTGTTGAAGGATGGGAGGCTCATCTTTTCTTTTTCCACATGGATATACATCATTTAAGTGCCTTTTTTGGGGGGTGGGGGATGATAATTTGTCTCCAACAATTTGGTGGCTTGCTCTTTGAGGCTGGAGTTGGCAAGATTATCTTAATACTCTGACATTGCTCTTGAACTGTTTAGGAGACATTTGGACTTGTGTGCCTCTGGATTAGAAGCTGTGAATAGAAATTTGAGTAAGGAAAAGAAGCATCTAGAAAAAATCTCTTGAGTTTATGGTTTGCAGTATGGTCTGTGTGATGCTGAGGTGAGGAGCATTTGCTGAGGTGAGGAGCCCTGCCAGGATCCTGATCCTGAAACTGCACCTCTAAAAGTAGTGCAACCTTGAACCATTCATGTCAGCTCATTGGGCCTCAGTTTCCTCATCTGCAAAAGGAGGCGATGGGCACTTGCAGTTGTGTGATTCTGGGTGAGACGATTGTGGGATTCTCTGTCTTCTGCTCAGGAAGTGCTGCCTACTCCCTCCTTCCCCTCCCAGCCTAGACACACACAAGACATTTTCCCAGTGGCCCAGGAGAGAGGAAGTGAAATGGGGGCTTTACTTGTCTAATCCTTAACTCGTGAGTGCCTGCACATTAGAGAGGGCCGAGTGCTGAGTCAGAGGCTGTGATGGATGCGACACACTCACTTCTGTGCTGCAGAATTGTTGAAAGGGCCAAAAATAATTACATCCATGTTCCCATTGTATTCCATGAGCATTTTGCCTATTAGGATTTTTAATTTGGTGCAAAGGTACCTTGATTTTTCAGAAAGGGTCCTCTTCTTCATAGATTGAAATTTTTTAGTAACATATGGCCACCTTTAATGCATCTTCAAATATGGTACAAGAATAAAATATGATGCACCTGGGATTTAATTATTGGAGGGCTGAGTACACAAAAAAGTTAAGGTAAAGGAGAAAAAAACACAAAAAAATGTGACAGAGGTTATGTAACTCCATTAAATTATGTTTATAGTCTTGTCAGCAATGAGTAATAAAAAATGGCTTTTCAAGAGTCTATTCATCAGTCTCTGCCACTAATTAGCACCTACAAATTGCTTCTCTATGAGTCATATTCTTCTGGTTGTCTTGGTGTCTAGTAAATCTGGGCTCTTATGGCTCATGAACTCTCATTGTTGTGATTTTTTGTTTGGCTTCTTCCTGCTGATGCATCTCAGGACTCTCCCCTTCCCCAAAGGTTTCCAACAACTGCGATTCCGTCTTTGTGAATGGGAAGGAGATGAAGAGCAAAGTGGACACGATTGTGAACTTCACCCACCAGCACTTCACCTCCCAGTTAGAGGTCACTGTCTGGGCCCCCAGACTCCCTCTGCAGATTGAGATCTCGGACCCGGAGCTGAGCCAGATCAAGGGCTGGAGGATCCCAGTGGCCCCCAGCAGAAGGTAGGAGGCTGAGAGTGGAAGCGCTCTTGGAGAGGTCATGTGCCTGCTGCCCCATCGAGCCAGATCTTGGTGGTGGGGAGGGGTGGGCCGGCCCTTGGGGAAGCAGTGTCCACAGGTACCAGCAGACCGGGCTTGGGGTCAGATGGACCTGACCTGGCTCCTTACTAGCACTTCAGCCTGAGAAAATGATAAGACTAAAAATAGTATTTACCCCATAGTGTAGTGGTTAGGATTAAGTAAAATAATGCCCAAGAATCACTTCCAAGCAGGATGTAGTCATCGTCACTCCTCATCTCTCCGTTATTCATTCCAATGTTATTCTCAGTTCCCTGCTTGTAAATGTCACGCCACATCCATGGAGTGCGGTGTTATAGTCAAGAATGCAGGCTTTCGAGTAAGGCTGCCTGGCTTTTGACCCTGGCTTTGCCACTCATAGTGTGTGATCTTGGACAAGTTACTTAACCTCAGTTTTCTTATCTACAAATTGGAAATAATATTACTGAATAGTTTTTTCCAAGAATTCTTGGAAGTGATACCTATTGCCATAGGTAGAGTTCCAGTGAGGGGCCCCAGAGAGCTCCTTCCCCTGGTGTTCAGTCAACACTAATCTGGTATGGCTGTGATGGGGTTTTTATAGGTGTGATTAAAACCCCAGGTCCTTTAAGACTTGAGACTTGAAAGTTCTCCAGGTGGGCCTGACCCAACTCTTGCACTCATTAGAAACAGAAGGTCTTCTCCAGATGGCAGCAAAAAGGGAAGTCAGAGAGATTCAAGGTGAGAGTCTAACTTGATTCGCCCTTGCTGGCATTGGAGAGGGAGGAGGCCACGTGCTGTGGGATGAGGGCAGTCGTTAGGCACTAAGCACAGGCTCTGCCTGCCCCCCAGCCAGAAGCAGAAACCTCAGGCCTACAGCCATAAGAAACTTGAGTTCTGCCAACACTCTGAGTGAATTTGGAAGCTGATTCTTCCCTGGCATCTCCAGATAAGGCAACAGCCAGGCCGGCACCTTGATTTCAGCCTTTTTTTTTTTCACCATGATGCCAAAGGGAAACACTCCCAGCGGTATTTTTTTTTTTTTAATTTTTTTCTTTATTAGAGATGTTGTGGGCTTACAGAACAATCGCGAATAAGTACAGGATACCCATATACCACCCTATTATTAATTCCTTGTATTGGTTTTGAACATTTGTTACAATTGACGAGAGTGCATGTTTATAATTATACTATTAACTAGAGTCTATGGTTTAGGGTTCACTGTTTGTGCAGAGTAGTTCTATGGATTCTTAAAACATTTTTATTCTGTTCCATATATACAATCTAACATTTCCCCATTTAATCACATTCAGATAAATATTTCAGTGCTGTTAATTACATTTGCAATGTTGTGCTCCCATCACCACCATCCATTACTAAAACATTTCCATCTTTCCAGACAGGAACCCTGTATTTAACTTCCTATTAAGCCTTGCTTTCCCATTCCCTATCCCCACCCCATCACCTGGTAACCTATATTCTAGTTCTGACTATATAAGTTTGTTTATTCTAATTGTTTCAAATCAATGAGATTATATAGTATTTATCATTTTGTGTCTGGCTTATTTCACTCAACATGATATCTTCAAGGTTCATCCATGTCATTGCATATATCAGGAACTCATTTCTTTCTACGGCTGAACAGTATTCCATTGTATATCTACCACATTTTATTTATCCATTCATTGGATGATAGACACTTGGTTTGCTTCCATCTTTCGGTAATTGTGAATAATGCTGCTGTAAAGATCAGTGTGCAAATATCTGTTTGAGTCTCTGCTTTCAATTCTTTTGGGTATATACCTAGTAGTGGGATTGCCAGGTCATATGGTAGTTCTATACTTAGCTTTCCGAGGAACCGCCAAACTGTTTTCCACAATTGTGCCACCATTGTACATTGCCACCAGCAAAGAATGAGTGTTCCTATTTCTCTGCATCCTCTCCAAAACTTGAAATTTTCAATAAAAAAAAAAAATAGCCATTCTAATGGGTGTAAAATAGTATCTCATTGTGGTTTTGATTTGTATTTCCCTGATGGTTAATGATGTTGAGCATCTTTTCATGCATTTTCTAGCCATTTGTAAATCCTCTTTGGAGAAATGTCTGTTCAAGTTGTTTTGTCCATATTTTAACTCAGTTGGTTGTCTTTTTGTTGTTAAGTTGAATGATTTCTTTATATATTCTGGATATTAAACCTTTATCAGATATGTGGTTTCCAAATATTTTCTCCCATTGTGTAGTTTGTCGTTTTGCTTTCAGGATAAAATCCTTTGATGCACAAAAAATTATTTTGACGAGGTCCCATTTATCTATATTTTCTTTGCTGTCTGTGCCCTAGGTATGAAGCCTAAAAAACCATTGCCTAACGCAAGGTTTTGAACATGCTTACCTCCTTTTCTTCTAGGAGTATGATAGTTCTAGCTCTTATATTTATGTCTTTGAACTATTTTTGCATGGATTTTTGCATAAAGTGTGATTTCTGCCTTTTGAGACCCTATGCAGAGATCTCAACTGAGCCTCTCTGGACCCCTTTATTATTATGTTTTCTAAACTTTTTAATCATAGTAACATGTACAACTCAAAATTTCCCATTTTTAACCACGTTCAAGTGGCATTTCAAGTCGTTCAGTGGTATTAATTTACATTCACAATATTGTGCTGAAATCATCACAGTTACTGCCCAGCTTTCTGACCTATAGAACTGTTCTAAGCCAGTACATGTGTGGTAATTTTTTAAATGTTGCAAAAGAAAACTGATAGATGCGTTGTTTCCTAGTGCTGTTGTGCTGCTGTAACAAACACCTAAATGTGAGAGAGTGCCTTTGGCATCAGGCTGTGGGTTAAGGCTGTAAGAATGATAGTAAAAGCCTCAAACACCTTGAATAGACAGTGATCAGAAATGCGGGTGTCAAAGATGCTGCTTTAACAGGCTGCAGAACAAAGTGAGCAGCATTTTAGAGAAATCCTAAATCATTTCAGAGAAAGCATAAATCATTGTGAATTAGCTGTTACTAGAAATTTAGACTTTAAAAATATTTCTGAATGAGCAAATTCATAGAGTCAGAAACTAGAATACAGAATATTAGGGGCTGAGTTGGGCATCGGGAATGGGGAATTAATTCTTAACAGGTGCAGAATTTCTGTTTGGGGTGACAGAAATTTTGGTAATGTATGGTGATGATGGTAACACAATATTGTGAATGCAGTTACCATCACTGAATTATATATAAGAATGTCATTAAAAGGGTAAATTTTAAGTGGTATGTTGTTGCTAAAAAATTTTAAAAAACAACCATAAGACTATACAATACAGTGAATCCTGATGCAAACTATGGCTAAAGATAATTCTGCAATTTTAATGCTGTTCTCTCATCAGCTGTAACAAAGGTACCACACTGATGCGGAATGTAGATGGAGCAGGTATGTGGGAACTCTATTTTATGCATGATCTTTCTGTAAACTACAGCTTTTCTTAGAAAACAGCAACAGCAACAAACAAAACCAAAACAATGCCAAGAGTTCAGAAGGAAGTGAGGAACCATGTTAGTGGAAACTGGAGGAAGGTGGACCCTTGTTGTGTTCTGACAGGATGCTTAACGAAGTTGTGTCCTGTGGTCTCGTGAAAAGAAAATGAAGTTTGAGGTTTAGCTGGGGAGATTTCCAAGCAATGTTTTGAAAGTGCATCTTGGTTTCTTGTTGCTGCTTTTAGTAAAATGCAAGAGGAGAGATAATTTTTAAAGATTCAAGGACCTGATGATGTTGGAAATTCTAAGCCTCTCCACATGGCAAAAGATGTAGAAATTAAGGCATTCACTGTCAGGAAAGCACGCTCGAAAGAAAAGTCAGTGATTTGGCTGTCATATCCTTTGCTGATGCCTGGAGGTTTATAACTTTCACCTGATGAAACACAAGATCTAAAATTCTTATCATTAGAACCCAAGCAGACCCAGGTGGGTGATACTGTCTCGTAAGCCTAGTATCTCCCAACCTTCCGCCTGTCCTAGGTGTATCAGTCAGCCAAAGGGATGCTGATACCAAGGACCAGAAATCTGTTGGGTTTTATAAAGGGTATATATTTGGGGCAGAAGCTTACAGATACCAGGCCCTAAAGAGTCCAACTCAAGGTACCATAAGAGGTACTTTCTCACCAAAGTCATTTGCCATGTTTTGAGCAAGATGGCGGGCGATGTCTGCAACAGTTCAGCCTTCCCCTTCCTCTTAAGGCTCCATGGTCCCAGCTTCTTCTGATCTCACCTGTCTGGTTCCCTGGGCTTGTTTTTCTCTGGGCTCAGCTGCAGCCTTATAGGCTGTCAGGCTCATTCTCTTCCCAGGACTCTGCTGTGTGTACAGAGTTGTCTCTCTTCCTTTACGTTCTTTCCCTGTGTATTTATTTCCTGGGGCTCCAGCATCAAAACTCAAACTCTCTCTTCTGCCGTGTCGTTTTCTCTGTCCATCCCCACCCAGCAATGGGGTGGGAACTCGACCATCCTATTGATGTGGCCCATTCAAAGCCTTAGTCATAATTTAATCAAGTAAAAGTGAAACCTCTGAATCTACTGCAATCTAATATGCCCAGAAGAACAGACCAGTTTATAAACACAATCCATTATCTATTTTTGGAATTCATAAACCATGCAAACTGCCACACTAGGGAAATATAGCCCTTCAGAAATTGATGAGCCTGCATGGTGCCTGGGGCTTGAAACAAAGCAGAACAGTATTACAAGGACTCTAAAAACCAAATTTTAATTAAAACCAAAAGCAACAAAATTAGGTCAGCATCTACATGCTAAACCTAAACTAGGTGACTGGTGGCTATAATGGATTTCAGTAGGCTGTTGTATCTCCTATATAATATCCAAAATGTTCAGAATACAATTAAAATGATTTTGCAAACCAAGAACTAGAATATTTGAGAAAAGAGTCAATCAATGCCAGTACCCAGATGAACCAAATGTTGGAATGATCTAAAAGGATTTTAGGGAGAATAAAAAACACTCTTCCATGAGTATATACCAATCTCCTTGAACAAATGAAAAAATAGAAAATGCCAGCAAAGAAGTAGAATAAAAAAAAAACAACAATAGTAAATTATAGAACTGAAAAATACAGTAACCAAAATTTAAAAAATCCTACTGGATGAGCTCAAGAATAGAGGATAAAAATCAGTGAATTTGAGAACATTTCCATAGAATGTACTCAGTGTGAACAACAGAGAATATAGGCTCAAAAAAAATGAATAGATCATCAGGGATTTGTAAGACAATAGCACAAGGTCTAAAATTCTGTTATTAGAACCCCAGAAGGAGAGGAGAAAGAGTGTAGGACTGAAAATGTATTTGAAGGAATAATGGATGGAAACTCTCCAAGTATGGAAAAGGCATAAACCTACATATTCAAGAAGCTGAGGGAACGCCACAAAGGATAAACCCAAAGAAATCCATGTCAAGACACATCATAATTAAATTTCTGAAAATTAAAATGAAAATAATCTTTAAGGCATTCATAGAAATGATGCATTACCAATAGGGATTTGAATGAAGCAAACTTCTCACTTGAAACCATGTAACCAAGTTACATAACATTTTTCAAGTACTGAAAGAAAACTATCAATGGTGAATTCTGTGTCTGGCTAAAGTATCCTTCTGAAATGAAGGGAAAATAGAGACATTCTCAGAATAAAAACAAAACAAAACAAAACACTAAGAGAACTTGTTTCTGAGAGACCCACCCTTAAGAAATTTTCTAAAAAAATTCACTAAAAAAAAATGATAGAATGAGAAGGTTTGGACATTAAAAAAGGAAAGGATAATAAAAGCTGGGTGAAAATAGTAGTAAACATGATAAATTATCACAAATTTCTTAAGTATTTGATAGTTGAAGCAAAAATGGTAACACCAGCTGATATGACACTTAGTTGTACAGAAGAGATACTTGAAACAATTACGTTTTATAAGTGGGGATGATGAAAAGACTTAAATGGAAGTAAGGTATGTGTACTTCACTCTTAGTGGTGAGACATTGGTATCAGTAGGCTGTGCAGAATATTTAAAAAGTTGTTCAAGTAACCCACAGGAGGGCAACAAAAGACAAATAGGGACCCAACAAAGGAGCAACAGACAGAAAACAGTGAAACACCAGACTTAAGCTGTAAAATATCATGATGACTTTAAATGCGAATGGTCTCAATGTACCTATTAAAAGTCAGTGATTGAGAATGGATGATAAATAAGATACAAGTATATCCTGTCAGCAAGAAACTACCTGCAAACAAAACTTGAGTGGGTCAAAAGTAAAAGAATGGAAAGAGCTATATTGTAAAAAAAATCCTTAGAAAAAATTAACAGAGTTGCAATCATACAGATTATGTTCTCTGACCATAATGAAATCAACCAAGAATTCAGTATTAGAAAGATAACAGGTAAATCTCCAAACACTTGGAAGTTATTCAACATTTATAAATAACTCATGGTCAAAGAGAAATATTAAATGAAATAAAAATTACATAGAATTGAATTAAAATTAAAGTATATTACAAAATTTTATGCAAAGATATAAAGTACTGCTGAGAGAAATTAATTACATTGTTAGCAAAGAAGAAAGGCCTCTTTTGAGTAATCTTAGGTTCATACTTCAAGAGCAAGCACAAGGAAGGAAATAAAAGAGCAGAAATCAAAGAAAGTGAAGATATACAAACAGTATAAGAAATCAGTGAAACTAAAAGCTTGTTCTTTGAAACAATCAATGAAATTGATAAACCTTTAGCAAGACTGACAAAGATAAAAACAGAAAACATGCGTCATCAATATCAGGAATGAAACATGGATTATCAATATAGAGCCAGCAGCCAACAAAAGGATAAGGAAATTCTAGAAGAAATGGACTATTTTCTCAAAAACCACAAACTCCCAGCACTTAACCAGGGTGCTATAGATTATCTGAACAGTCCTATAACCATTAAAGAAATTGATTCCATAATTAAGAAGTTCCCAAGAAACAACTCCCCAGGGCCCAAGTTATTTCAGTGGAGAATTTTACCAGACATTTAAAGTAGAATTAATGCTAATTTTGCAGTCTCTTCCAAAAATTAGAAGAGGAAATAATTCCAAACACATTTTAAGAAATGACTATTATCCTGATAGCAAAACCAAACAAACATGGTCTTCTTCCCCAAAGAAAACCACAAACTAGTATCTCTCATGAAATCAGATACACAAACTCCCAAGAAAATATTAGGAAATTGAATCCTGTAATGTATTAAAAGAAGTATGCAGCATGACCAAGTAGGATTTATTCACAAGACTAGTTCATCATTTGAAAATCAATGTAATCCACATTATCAAAAGGCTAAAGAAGAAAATTATATCAGTTGATGTAGAGAAATCACTTGACAGAACTCAACACCTTTCCATGAAATAAACACTTCAGTCAATTAGTAATAGGGGGAGTTTCTTTAACTTGATAAAGAATATGTACAAAAACCTACAGTTCACACCATACTTAATGGTGAAAGACTGAATCCTTTCCCTCTAAGATTAGGATCAAGGCAAAGATGTCCACTCTCACACTTATTCAGGGTAGTTCTGGAAGTTGCAGCCAGCACATTCAAGCAAGAACAGGTAATAAAAGGCATACAGACTATAAAAGAAGAAATAAAACTGTCTCTCTTTGTAGATGATATGATTGTGTAGAAAATCTACCAAAAAAATCTGGTAGAACAAATAAGTTAGTTCAGCAAAGCAACAAGATATAAGAAAAACATAGAAAAATTAATGACCTTTCTATATAGTAACATTGAACATGTGAGAACCTAAATTAAAAACACAATACCATTTGTAGTTACACCAAAGAAAATGAAATATATAGTAATGTAACACAACATACAGGATGTGTATGTTGAAAATTGCAATCTAAAGAGATCTAAATGTACGTCAAGGTATACCATGTTCACATTTATACTAAAATCAGCTCAAAAGGACCACAAACTTAAATGTAAAACACAAAACAATAAAACTTTTAGACATAAATGTAGGAGAAAATCTTCAGCTATAGGGCTAGGTAAAGAGTTCTTAGATTTGATACCATAAGCTTGAATCATGAGAGGGAAAATGATAAATTGGACCTCATCAAAACTGTAAATGTTTCCTCTGAGAAAGACTACGTTAATAGGAGGGAAAAATAGTTTGTACACTGGGAGGAAATGTTTGGAAATCATATATACTGCAAGGGACTGCATATAGAATATTAAAAGAACTTGTACAGTTCAACAGTAAACAATTCAACAGTGTGCACAAGACATGGACAGACATTTTACTGAAGATGATATGCAGAGCACAATTAAACACATGAATAGGTGTTCGACATCAGTAGACATTAGGGAAATGCAAATTAAAACTGCAATAAGATACCACTACACACCTATCAGAATGACTGAAATGAAAAATAGTGGTGTTTCCAAATGAGGTAAGGCTACGGAGAAACTGGGTCACTCATCCGTGCTGTGGGGAGTGTAAAATCGCACAGCCTTCTGAAAATAGTTCGGCAGTTTTCTTTTCAAACTATACATTCCCTTACCATACATTACCTCAAATGTAGTCTTTCGCATTTATCCCAGAGAAATGAAAACTTACGTTCACTCAAAAACTTGTGTACAAACGTTCATGGCAGCTCTATCTGTAATATCCCACACTGGAATCAACCCACATGTCCTTCAGTGGATGGATGAGTGAGGAACTGTGGAAAGCTAAACGATGGGATACGACTCAGCAGTGAAACGAGTGAACTATTAAGGGAACTATCTCGGATGGAGCTCCAGGGAATTATGCCGAGGGAAAAATGTTAGCTTCAAAAGGTGACATCCCATATAATTCCATTTACTCTGACGTTCTGCAGAGACCAAAATTACAGAAATGGAAAACAGATGAGCGATTGCCCTGGGCTAACAGTGGGGAATGACGATATGAAGGGGCAGGATGAGGGAGTGGTGGAGAGAAATGGAACAGATCTGCATCTTGATTATGGTGGTGGTTACATGGGATAAAACTGCAAAGAGCCACACAGCAATTGGTCAGTGGTCCCTAGAACTTTCAGGGTGGTGGGATGACGTGCTGTAGAGAGTGGGTGTAAGGAGTCAGATGGAGCGGACCCAAATCTGCAGTTTCCCGTGAGGAGGCTGCACAGCTCACCACGCTGAGCCTGGGTTTCTCTGTGTAAACACAGGACCATATTTCATGGCTAATGTGAAACGAAGGGGGTCAGCTATAAAGTGGGAAACAACAAGCAGGGGGTGCAGACGGCCTGGCTGGGCCCTGCCTGAGCAGGCGACTCCTGCTGACTTCAGCGGAGGCACCCCAGGCGTGGCCTCCTCGTCCGCCCCCTCGGGGCTCTTGTGGAGGTCAGATGCCTCATGTCACGCGTGTGGCGAGCCCCCAGGATTCCAGAGCCTTGGGCCTGGGCCTTCACACGGAGACGTCAGTCGTGCCCCTCCTTCCCTGACACAGCTCCCCACCCTGGAGGGTCACGGGAGAGGCGGCAGCCCCCCACCAAGCCCTGTCAGGACAGCACGCAGGGCGGGGCTGTTTTGGGAGGAGGCAGATGGGATGTCAGGGGGGTGTGGATAGCAGGCCTCAGGGGAGGGCCTTGGCTGGGTGGGCCAGGCTGGTGTGCTCAGGGGGAAAGGAGAAGCAGGCGGGGCAGTGGAGGTGCCCTGCTCATCCCAGGCAGCCTGCCTCGCAGCAGCTTGGCGCCTCCAGCAGGGATTTCAGGGGAGAGCAGGGAGGTGGGAGGGGAGAGGTGCCCTGCCGCCTTCAGGACGGTGAGCTCTGAGGGGCCGTCTCTGCCGGGTGTGGAGCGCCCCAGCCCAGGAGGAGGCTGGACCTGAAAGCGGCCCAGCTGGGGTTCAAGGGCCGACTTTGAGGGAATTCCCAGGGGCCCTTCCCCGCTGCCCTCACGCCTGGGCCTGTTGGATCCTCGGGCAAGTGGTTATTTTCATTCCTGAGGTGAGGGGTGGGGTGCCTGAGTGGAGGCCACGCAGGGAGGCGTGTGTGCCAGGGGGGCCCTGAGCCTCCGCAGAGCTGCAGCACCTACTCTCCAGTTCGTTGACTTACCCAGGTCAGCTGACAGGGAGGTAAGGAGGGTCAACCACCACACCAGGGAACGGAGAGCGTCTACAGCTGCAAGCAGGAGAATCCCATCATCAGCCAGTGGGATCTAAGCCCCCTCTCGATTTAGAGGTGGAGGGGACATCACCACCCCAGGGTGCTCAGGATGGAGGAATAAAATAAGGATTAGAGTAGACTTCCTGGTATTCTACTATAGAACTACCGTGACTCTAGCAATGGAAGAAATTGTAGCATTGATGTGGAGACAGTGGTCACGGGAGTTCCTGAGGGCCAGGAGAGGGAAAAAGGTGTGATATGGGGGCATTTTCAGGACTTGGAGGTGTCCTCCATGATATTGCAGGGACAGATGCTGGACAGTATATATCCTGCTGTAACCCACTGAATGGACTGGGGGAGAGTGTCAACTCCAACATGAACTATAATCCATGCTATGTAGCAGTGCTCCAAAATGTACTCATCAAATGCAATGGATGTACCACACTAATGAAAGAAGTTGCTGAAATGAGAGGGGGTAGGGTGGGGAGTGGGTTGTATGGAACCTCTTATATTTTTTAATGTAACATTTTGTGTGATCTATGTATCTTTTAAAAGAAAATGGAAAGAAAAAAAAAAGGTCAGCAGACAGTCCTCCAGGCAGAGTCACCCTCGCCTCAGGCCCAAGGTTCCGCCTCTGTCACCTGCGGGGAATTATTTTAGAATGACAAACCTGCAGGACCCAGAGGGCAAGGGCAGGGCCTCTGCCTGCTGGTGCTGGCCCTCCTGCCTTCCTGGCCCGGGTCCTCTGCAGGCCTGCTCCCGGCTCCCATGGCCCAGGCTGCTGGCAGCCCCCGAGGCGCACAGCGATCCCCAAGAGGAGCTTGGGACAGCCGGGCGGTGAAACCACGGGCCAGCAGGTCGGGCAGGCACAAGGGCCGTTTCATTGCTTTCCGTGTGTCGCGTGGAGCTGAAAAATGAGGGCGTGAAACTGGGCAGTGGCAGGGCTGATTCTTTTTGGCACATTTGCTTCCAGGCCCACCCGGGAAAGCGAGGACGAGGACGACGAGGAGAAGAGAGGGAGAGGCTGCTCCCTGCAGTACCAGCACGCCACAGTCCGCGTCCTGACCCAGTTCGTGGCCGAGTCGCCCGAGTTAGGGCAGCTCACCTACATGCTGGGGCCCGACTGGCAGCTGGACATCACCAGCCTCGTGACCGAGTTCATGAAAGTGGAGGAGCCGAGAATTGCTAAGCTGGAGGATGGCCGGACCCTGGTGGGGCGAGAGCCAGGGATAACCACGGTGCAGGTACAGCCGGGCCCCTCCTGCTGCCGCCCCTGGTGCCAGGCGGCGCGAGGGCACCTGCGAGGACGCTGTTGTGCGGGCGGTGTGCATGTGGGTGTGCCAGGTGCATGCGTGCAACCGGCATGTGTGCGAGGGGATCAGGAGAGGAGCAGGAGGAGCAGCAGTGCTCATTGAGGCTGATAATCTAAGCTCAAAATGATTTTTGCATTTTAGGGAGAATTGAGATATCTAATTTCTTTTACCAGTGAAAATGAAATTAAACACACATTGTAAGCAATTGTTTCCCCCATATGATACTCTACTTTCTTCATATCACAAATGGAAGACTGTGGAACCTATGAGACCTAGTTTTTTTCTATCCTTGAAGTTTAACCATTTAGCTGTTATACTTTGAACAGTGGATAAAAAAGTTTAAAAACAATGTATTTGCACTAAATATAAAAACATCCATAGTTAAGTGCTTTCTATTTCATAATTATAGTAAAACTATTTTTTCTAGCCAATTTTGACAGGATAATTATGCAGAAATGTCGCAACATAATCTTTTCCTCCAAATTGAAAATATTCCTGCTCACGTTAATTAAGTCACATTTTGGATTTTGCAAATAAGTTCATTTTTGACAAAGCTGGATGATAAGTTTTTTTTTTTTTTTTAAGATTTATTTTGTATATATTTGTCTCCCCTCCCCAGTTGTCTGTTCTCTGTGTCCATTCGCTTTGTGTTCTTTTGTGTCCACTTGTATTCTTGTCAGTGGCACCGGGAATCGGTGTCTCTCTTTCATTCCATCATCTTGCTACGTCAGCTCTCCGTGTGTGTGGTGCCATTCTTGGGCAGGCTGCACTTTCTTTTGCGCTGCGCAGCTCTCCTTATGGGACACACCCCTTGCGCGTGGGGCTCCCCTACATGGGGGACACCCCTGTGTGGCACAGCACTCCTTGCGTGCATCAGCATTGTGCATGGGCCAGCTCCACACAGGTCAAGGAGGCCTGGGGTTTGAACCGCGGACCTCCCATGTGGTAGGTGGATGCCCTATCTGTTGGGCCAAATCCGCTTCCCCATAAGTGTTTTATTATGTATTAATTTTCTATTGCTGTGTCACAAGTTACCACGAACTTAGCACTTTAAAAGAGCACCTGTCATTAGCCCAGAGTTCCACACATCAGGAAGAAGGCTGAGCGAGCTCCGTGGCACCTCCGCTCAGGGTCTCCCAGGGCTGGAATGGAGGTGGCGGTTGGGCAGATTTGCGAGCAGGGGCTTCGGAGAAGAGCTATCCAGACTATTCTCCAGTTCAGGTTGTGAGCAGAATTCAGTTCCTCATGGGAGGGCCCTGTTTCCTTTCAGGATGTCAGCCAAGGACCATTCTCTGTTCCCAGGGGCTCCTGCACCCTGCCTCACCTGCCCCCATCGTCAGCCATGGTGCCCAGACTCTGTCCCATGCTGTGAACCTGCCTGACTGCCCCTTCTGCCATCAGCCGGGGAGGGGCCTCTGCTTTTTAAGGACTCACATGATTACACTGGACCCATACCTTAAGGTCACCTGTGCCTTTTAACAGAACGTGATCACAGGAGTAATCTCTCTAAGCACAGACTCCAAGACCAGGGCAGGTCGTCCTTGGGGGCCGTTCTAGAAATTCTACCTAGCACATGCTTTTCTCCAGGTTTCAGTCACCACTGGTTGCAAATTAGATGGTTAATTAGGAGGGCCGGCTCTTCAGGACATCACGGGTCCCTTCCTGCCTTGTTTAACCGGTTTCCCCGTTGACGTCACCATGGCCCACGCAGTCATCGTTACTATTCCGTGACGACCACACAGCTGCCCGTCAGAAGACACGTGAGCAGGAGAAGGTGGCTGAGCCCGATTGAGTTTTACCACATTTCTGTTACTTTCAAAGTATAAGTATTTATTGGGCAAATGTTACTCTTTGAGTGCCCAGTACCCACATGGGCATCTAACTTTTATCAGAGAATATACTACTGCTATTATCACATGAAACAAGGAAAAGACAAGACCAGGGTGGGCTTGGTAAAACTCCTTCTTCAGTGGGTAGATGTAACTCAACAATAGCATAGCACATGCCTAAGCCATTCCCGTGAGCACGTTCACTGAGCAGAGAGCTGGGAGAACACACTGAGGGAGATGTCAGTTAAGGAGTTTAAAGTGGCTGCAGGGAGAGGACACATGAACTTTCCCGCTTGCTTTCGAAGGTTCTCTCACCTCTCTCCGACTCCATCCTGGCTGAGAAGACAGTGGTCGTCCTGGATGACCGTGTCACCGTCACAGACCTGGGCGTGCAGCTCGTGGCTGGCTTGTCTCTTTCCCTGCAGCCGCACAGAGCAGACAGAAGAGCCATCGTCTCCACAGCGACTGCGCAGGATATTCTTCAGGCCCCCCAGCAGGTGAGCGGCCAGGGGCCCTGTGTCCCTGGTTAGTGGAAACGACATTCTCTCCCTTACCACACCCTGCAGAGAGGATCCCTGCAGCACTTGCAGCGAGGACTGGTGATTCCTGAAGCTTCTTCCCGCTTCTTTTCCATTGTGTCTTGTTTCTGAGAAAAGAACACAGTGGTTTGGATGCATTTCCTTGTTTTACACATTTGCACATGAACCACCTGCCATATGCCATTTGCTTTCCAGTGGGCTTCCCTGTGCTAGGTGTGGGCTGCTGCTAGACTGCACAAGGGATCTCGTGTTTTCACTTTCCCCAAAGCAGGTGTTTTCTGGTACTTGGAAACTGTTTGAGCTGCTCAAACAAGCATGGCTAATAGGCACCAAATTGCTATTGTTTACTGAAATTATTGTCAACTCTAAATTTCTCCTCCATCTTTAAACTTTCAGCGAGTCACTTATAAAGATGCCAGGGATGCCATGTCTTTCAAGCAGTTCAGTCTCATAGTGCTGCTTTCCGCAGGTACTCCAGCCAGTGCATTGGCTTCCTAGTAGAGAATGTTCAGTGTGATGCTAGCCTGAACAGTAGCCTGAGTAGTTGTACCTGAAATTGATTCAGATGAATTGCCTGATCTTTCAAATGTTTTTGGAAAGGTCAAAGTCAAATTCTGTTGTATGGCATGCAATAAATTAATAGACATTGTACTGTATTCATTGAAGTATATTTTTTATTCCTTATATTCCGGTGGGGCTAAAGTACATTATTGATGCCAGTTCAAGGCAAGCCAAATTTGTTCAAGATTATAAAACATAGTTTATTTTTCTCAGTTTGTAAATTTAAAGAATAATGTATGGGAAGTCATATTTTTGTTTGCAAACATGAAGGAACCTGATTATAACATAATGCTTTGGTTTCATTTTTCTTAGGAAGCAATAGTCAGTTCTTGGATCTTGTTCAGTGATGGTTCAGCAACACCTTTAGACATTTATGATCCCAAGGATTTTTCAATCACTGTCTCGTCATTGGATGAAATGGTGGTGTCTGTCCAGCCAAACCTTCAGTCCAAATGGCCAATCGTGGTTGCAGAGGGGGAAGGGCAAGGGCCCTTGATTAAGTTAGAACTTATGATCAGTGAACCTTGTCAGAAGACCAAGAGGAAGAGTGTTCTTGCTGTGGGTAAAGGACATGTCAAGGTCAAATTTGAACCAAGTGTGGGTGAGCACCAAGGAGGCACCAACGACATCGAGGGCATGGATCGGGAGTATAAAGGCCATCTCAGTAACTCCATAGAGCGAGAAGGAAACCAGGAGAGGGCAGTTCAGGAGTGGTTCCAACATGGCGCATCTGTTGGCCAAGGGGAAGGTGCCAACAAAAGCACAACGCCGCGGTCTCCCATGGAGGGAAAGAAGAAGAAGCTACTCAAGAGCGGTGGTCCAGACGCCTTCACGAGCTTCCCCACACGCGGGAAGTTACCCGAGCCCAACAGTCCTGGTGACCTGACGGTGACCTCCAGGGGGCTAACTGACCTGGAGATCGGCATGTACGCCCTGCTCTGCGTCTTCTGCCTGGCCATTCTGGTCTTCCTGATCAACTGCGTGGCATTTGCCTGGAAGTACAGACACAAAAGATTTGCCGTGAGCGAGCAGGGCAACATCCCCCACTCCCATGACTGGGTCTGGCTGGGGAACGAGGTGGAGCTTCTGGAGAACCCCGTTGACATCACGCTCCCGTCGGAGGAGTGCACGACCATGATAGACAGGGGGCTGCAGCTCGGGGAGAGGAACTTCCTTCTCAACGGCAGCTCCCAGAAGACTTTCCACAGCCAGCTCCTCAGACCTCCTGACTATGTCTACGAGAAGGAAATGAAGACTGACCCAATAAACCCTTCGGGCCCCAAGAGGAAGAGAGTCAAGTTTACTTCCTACACCACCATTCTCCCCGAGGACGGCGGCCCGTACACCAACTCCATCCTGTTCGACAGCGATGACAGCATTAAGTGGGTCTGCCAGGACATGGGGCTGGGGGACGCCCAGGACTTCAGAGACTACATGGAAAGGCTGCAGGAGCAGATGTGAGCGACTTTCTTATGTTCGTATTCACCTTTATGCCTTCTGTTTTTTGAATGGTGGAGCGGTGAGTCTGATGAGCAATAGGGGATGATTTGACACAGCTTCATCGGTGGAGGGCTGGTGGGATCCTCTCTAAGCAAGTAGCAGAGGCCTGCAGGGTGAAAGCAGCTGGGCTTAGTTGGGGAAATGCTTCTAACACAGCCACATGTAGGGACTGGAGAAATCCTAAGACAACAGTTTTATATACTGCCTGGTACTAGCTCAGTGCGAATGTAATAAACCTGACCCCACCGACATTGTTAGTCATCTAGTAACAAAAAGCCGTTTGGAATTAGGAGAGATTTGGGTGTTGATTTTTCTATTCTAGACCTTTTAAAGCACAGCGGACATTTCTTGCCCTTGGCCTGAGATTAGACGTATGTGAAAGATAACTGAATGTAGCTCTCCTTGTTTGTTACGAGCACGGCTCATTATTTTTATATACATTTGCGCCTGCACTTGGTTCCTTTGACCTCTGGAATTCTTTTTTGAAACATGAAGAGAAGAAATTTCCGTCTTTTCTTTGAGATCTGTTTGATTTCCACATGCGTTTTCCTCCCCGGGCTTTGCCGTGTCGTGTTACTTCCTGGTGTCCGTGCAAGATGTCAGGTGTTCTTCAGTTTCCCACACTCCAGTGTTCAGGGCCGTGGCTCAGAAGCTGGTCCTCACGTTCTCTCCTCCTTCAGACCTGGACCAGGCTTTTCCTTAAAGTGCGAGTGACATACCCTGAGGGAGGGTCATCTCTTTACAGTGTGCTTCATGAAGTGGCAACATTGGAAGTAAAGTTGTGAATCACAGACCAAACATTTCGCCTTATCCTCTGCTTGGTGCAAATTCATGGGGAACTCCTGGGGCCCATTTCTGAGGGCAGCAAGGCCTCAAAACAGCTGTATCTATCTGAATACTTGCGGTCAATACAATTTATTATGCCAGCTGAACGCTCAAAGTAGAATTGATATACACAGAAAGGAAATTGCTTAGGAAATAGCTGTCCATTAAACCTCCCATTTTTTCAGACCAAAAATAAAAATAAGAAAGTAAAATACTTCAGCCCAGCAAAATAGAAATTCACCCATACAACGATCAAAACACAACAAAAAATTCCTCAACCATGATTTTGGCAGAGATGAAACCTTCACGGAGAGTGCACCAAGGGAGAAAAGCAATGGGATGCTCAAAGGAATCCTAAAAATAAATGACTGTTCCAGAGCATAAGAAGCAGTTGCTATGAAAAATCACCACAATTGGAAAATCCGAGTGGCAAGAGGGAAAAAAAGGTGCCTCCCTGCGTAAGTTTTAAATAGAAAATGTTATTCGAAGAACAGCATGAGTGGTGTCAACAAAGCATGATTAGGAAAATGTGACAACATTTTTATTAAGATGGGGTTGCTGGCAAAACACACACTGGGCTTGTATGCCCCACCGTAAGCTCTGTCGAGGCATTTGTATCTCTGAGAAGTAGAATGTTGAGGACCAAAAGGTAGAAGGAGCTGCAGGAGCCCTCTGGGCGGTCCTCTGACTCCAGTTGGCTAGTTCCCAGGAGCTAGTCCCCAGGAGCTCAGTCCCCCCTCTTGCGATAGGGTCCCTGGTAGGGTCAGCATAGCCCAGCCTCTCTCAGGGCTCCTCTCGTTGGCAGCCGTAAGGCTCTTCTTGTATCTTTTGCCCATAGGGCGACAGTGTGTTGGTGGACAGTGCGCACATTACAGGTGAGGTGCCTCTGACATCCAAGGCAGGTATTCGCTTGGTCCTGTGTTACAGTGAGGCTTTGGAACTGAAGCTGGTCAGGTTGCAAGAACCCTTAAATTTGACAAGAGAATGGAGCCAGGAGACCCAAGGCAATTGCTGCAGAAGGAATTTCTAGAGATGGCAGGCACCTTGTAGGAAGAGCTCCTCAGCCACAGGAAGGCACCACTGCCCTTCAGAGTGTGTGGTGGAGGTGGCCTCACCAACGCAGCGGGCGAAGAGAGGCTCACGAGCTCCTTGGCCCGCAGTTCTCTAAATGAGCCCTGCTCCCTCTGGAAGACGTGGCCAGTTCTCTCTCTGTGGAGCCTCCACATTTGGCCCAGGTGTTTCTGAAACTGAGGGTCCTCAGCTCAGTTAAGGGTGAGTGTCCCACACAGAGCAGGCTGTCTCCTACTGCAGAGGATGGCTTGGGTGTGCGGTGTCGTTTGGGGCAGGCTGGGGAAGCAAGAGAAACTACCATCCTGGGGACTGCCGCTACGGCCGCCTGGTGGTTAGAGCAGTTCCAGTACCATGAGCCTGTGCGTGCTGGACGCGGTGCGGGAGCAGGCGTGGGCTAAGAAGGCTCAGCCGGAGTGACCCTAGATCACCTTTGTTCCTTTATGAAAAATCTCAGACAATTCAAAATGAGAAACAAGTGGAAAGGCTGGGGAGAGGGGTCCCTTTTACCATACAACACACATATACACAGATACAAATGTGTGTGTGTGGATACTGAAGAGCACGAGAATATTGAGTGGGAATCATCAGTGACTTTCAGTTGTTCTGATTTGGCATGGACCTTATTCAGATTAACAGAACTTAAATTGAAGTTTTATCTGTTCTAAATATTTTCTGCTGATTAGAATCCATGGCCTTGTTTTCCAACTAGTCAAAACTAATAGACATTACATCCCCAAATATCTAAACTAAAATGGAGGGGCGGGGGGAGGAACATAGAATATTTAGTCTTGAAATCGAATCCCTTGGGGCCTTACATCTGCCTGTTCATAGCAGAGCTAGCCATAGTCTTACTCTAAATGAATAACTTGAACCAAACAATATTTATCAAGTCCCTTCCATTCCATAAGAGTGGGTCAGATGCCTCCTAAAGCAGCACCAGCTGTGACGGCTGTGGGTCACACGGGGGGCTCAGGCACTCACGGGGACCACACGGCCTAACCCCTAGAGATCATGAGAAGACGGTTCCCTGGCTCCAGACAGGCTGCTGCCGAGGCCGGAGTGCAGGGGTGGAGAATCGCCTGCCAGGGGAGCGAGCTGGAGTTTCCTCTTGGACACACTGCAGTTGACAGCAAGGAGAGAAGATGCTCAAAGTTTCTCCCAGAACACCACCTAGCAAAGTCCACAAAATGCTACATGCACCAAGAGAGGAGAAACAGAACTTCCTAGCTGTCTTATATCGCACACCAGCAAGGTCAAGTTTGCAGACTATAACAGCCTTTAAAATCTAGCCAGGTGTTTCTGTTTGAAAACATCAATGCAGGGGAAATGATGGATTCATTTTTGTCCCATGGCCACAACTGTAGACTAAATCTTTGGTACCTTGATGATTTCTAAGTCCTGGATAGCCTGGCTTTGTGCGCTTCACTCCTCATTCTTCAGCTCTTCCAGTGTGGGAATGTGGGGACCACAGTAAAGCCTGTCCATTGGAGGACTCAGTGCAACAGCAGCTCCAGAGGACACCTGCACGTCCCCTCAAAGATGGTCTTGGCCCCCCGTTTCAGTCTCTGTACTAACGAGATAAATGGCCTATAAACTAGGTAACCATCTCCTCCATTAAAATTATGCGTGTGTAATGTAATGCATATCCTCTGTTAACTAAAACGATAGAATGGATGGTGGAAAAGTTACACTGAATTATGGAGAGCAGATATATATGTGTGTAATATAACATTGAGAGGTATATCAGAATAAGTACATTTTAAAATAAAAGCATGCAGAGCTGTAGCTTTTAAATGTACAGACATCCCACTCAGAAAGATCTAAACTGATGGGTAAAACACTGAGACATAACATCGTAAAATGCACTGACTTGGGAATCCTGTCCTGGAGAGGACACGCTCATGCTGGGATTGTTGATGGAAATACTGGAACACTTTGATCTTACTCTTCATTACTTTTGGGTTATTTCTTTTCTTTTCTCTGGAAATATTTCAGAAATAAAGTGACTTCATTTCCCCATATAAAGGTATATTCTAACCACAGGGTAACGCATCGTTTTTAACATAAAAATAAACATTTAAATATTCTTTGGTGTTTCATTATTTTATCCATACTTCTCTTTTTCTTTTCAGCACCTGTATGATTTGACTGTGTGTATGTTTTCTTTTCCTTTCAGCCAGCGGTTTTGACACCCTTGATGCAGTAATAAATGGAAACCAAAAGAAAAGTGTCTTAAAAGTTGCAAAGAGCTTTTCCCTTCTCATTCTCCCAGCAGCCTGGGTAAAACTTTTCTACGATGTCTCAGGAGGAGGGACTTTCTGCCCCCCACACACACTCTTGAAGCTCACGTGAACTACCTGGCGTGCTGACTTTTGGGCAGCTCCTGACTGCTGCTGTGCTTGGCTTGTTAATGGCTCGGTTTTGAGTATGTGTTTGGGGCAGAGGCTTGTTGGACCAAGGACAGGGGTGCTGGGAGCCCAGAACAGACAGACCCGTAGAGACGTAAGAAAAGCACAAGATGCTCGAGGACCTTGCTTGCGTCTTGGAAGACTGGTGGGTGCGTTGCCCAGGCCCCACCTGCTCTGTTAGGCCTGCACTTCCTGAAACAGCTAGCACCACCTCTGGCGTTTTGGCAAATGTCCCCCAGCTTTCATGGTGAAAAGGAATGTCTCAATTGCCAATCGCTTGACAGTCATAATGAATGTCCCAGTCCAAGGTGTGTCTTTTTCCAGATACCACAGATGTGATTTTGGTAACTGGGTGTAAACACAGGAATTGGCTTTATGAAACTGAGGCCGTGAAATAGCAAACAAGTGAGCCGAAACTCTCTCCCAGGGGAACAAGCCCCCCCCTGCTGTGCTGTCCCTTGTGAACGAGCACCCCCTCTCCCATACACACACGGTACCAGCCCTCAGCGCTCTGGGGAGTGTTTGCCACCAACAGTCTTTTCCTTGGAAAGTAGGATGACCAAGACATGGGCCAAGCCGGTTCCTCCAGATCTCAGTACACATCTGTGCAGTGTGGTAAAATTGATTTCAGAAAGAAGAGGAAAAAGTAGGGAACAAGATTTGGGAAACCCTTTAGATTTAGATTTTGTGTGTGTGCAAAGTGCAAACCCTGCCTCACATTTTGTTGGTGTTGAAATTCTTTGTGCCTGTTCCTTATGGCTTTATATGCTAAATGGGTTTTGGTGGTAATGGTTCTTTGCTTTTAGACATGTTTAAAAATACTTAAAAACTTCAGAAAACACTAACCTGGGCTTCAGTGTTTATAGACAGTTCTGTGACTCAAGATGTGAAGAGGACACTGTCCGTTTCCAGGTGGGAAATCACAGTTCATGGGCCTTAAAGCAATTGGGGAGATTCTCCTTCCGGTCCAAGAAAGCAATAATATTATCAATTCCCCAAACTGGACATCTTCATGTTCTATAAGATGCCTTCAGATTTTCTTTGGTTTTAATTGTTGCACTGGATTAGCTCTTTATATAAACAATTTTAATTTTAATTTAAGGATTGAAGTCTGACCTTTTTATACATCTACACTGCCCATCGGAATAAAACACTTTATAAACAGCAAGGTGGATGTGGCTTTGGAACTCAGGGTCTGTGTGATGCTGATTTCCTACCCATTTGAAAATATTTTATTTCTTTAGGATGTCTTAAATTGCGTTTAACCTTTGGCCAAAGAGCAGGAGCAACTTCCTACTTTCCGTTGTTAAGGTTGGAGCTACATTGTCAGGTCCTCTGTGACTAAATCTAACTCACGGAATGAAATAATACAAAACGCTAGTGTAGACACTGCCCGTGTGACGTAGTTAGTTCACTTAGAGGAGCTTCCTTAGAGAGTCTGCCTTTCCATTCCCAGCATGATCACTTTCCAGTCTCCATTTTATCCATGTATATTCCCACATAGAACAAGCTTTTTCCATCCATTCCCCTGAATCCTGCAGGCTGAGGCAGGGAGAGCCCATCAGGCGTTGCCACACATGCCCCTCCAGGTACACAGTACGTCCATTTCTCTATTCTGGTTGCTGCCAGTTAGCCCTAGGTGCACCTGTAGATTCACATCTGACCAATGACCTCAGTGGCACCGTGCAAGGAATTGTCCCTCAGCAACCGGTTCATGAGCCAGACGGAGCCGGGACCGGCCCAGGGAGGGCTGAAGGACAGCCTCTTGGCACCCATCGCTGAGGAGCTCCCTTTCTGTAGCCATCCTCCACAGGAGTCCCTGGCCCGGCCTTGTAGCCAGGCGTCAACTTAAGATTCAGCTTGGATTCCAAAAACAAATCCATCGCCGAACCCCATGACTGGGGTGGGCTAGTTATGCCCCACGCGTCACGGTGGCTTTCAGCAAACGCTGGAACTGTGAAAAGTACGAGCTGAGCCTGGAAAATGAAGTCCTAAAGAAATGACCAAACCCAGGGGGAAGGGGTGGCTGTAAGAGACGGTGAGAAGTGCTCCCATGAGCTGAGGTCCCTCCCACAGGTCTGTGCTCTTGGAGGGAGGCATGTGCGCCTCCCCAGTGACAAGTGATTTTTGCTGTGTTGCTTGTCTCTGATGTGTGTCTAAGAGCATGCTGACTGCTCAGCGTTTTGATGTGTGCCCCAGCCGGTAGGCCCGAGCCACAGACTTCTCAGGACAGGTGGGTCAGAGCCTGGCTGCAGAACGCTGGTGGCCAGCCCCCATGGCCCAGCCTCCCTGTGTCTTTTGGTGGCTCCAAGGCAGCAAACACGGTGGGAACAGATGTCTGGCATTTGATGAAAAGGTGTTATCCCTACTTTCCATTTTTCTGAATTATTTTTCCTGGTGAATGCCAGATATTAAAAACCGAGCATGTTGCTGTAACATTGTGCTTCCATATGCCTTTGGGTTGTAAAGTGTATCTTTTGCATATTACCATGGTTTTCAGTGTGACCTGCTGTATAATGTTCCCCAGCACATTTAACATATCTGTAAAAGCACTTCCAAAAAATTTGAAAAAGAAGAAATAAAACATGTTGGATGATTCCTTGTTATAGTAAAACAATTAATGGGTAGGTTCTAGGAAATGATCAATCTTCAAATAGGCGTCCAGGAAAGGATGTGAAGTCCTTTGTTCCTGTGAAAAGACAGCTGTGTCTTTAGGTCTTGATGCTCGTGTTTGGCTGCCACCTTGAGCGTTATGGAAAGGAATGGCTTGAGTGCGAAGATGAGAGTCCAAGGAAGAGTCTTGTGGTGTGGCCTGGAGGAGATATCACCTACCCTCGCTACGTTAGGCTGCCACCTTCCAGGAAGAAGACAGTTTTGGCCCCTGAGTTTCTATAGTTAAAGAGTGCAAACTCAATTCTTGGGAAAGCCTGGAGTCCATTTGTCTTTAAAACTTACGAAGTTGCATTTTAACAAGAGAAAAAGCTTTACTTACAGCAAGGGGAAAGCCAATCCTCTATAAAATAGGAGTCTCAGGAAAACTATTATTCAGTCTGCAGATGTGTAACATTTAATTCCAGAACAACTACATGCTTCTGTATATTGGGTCTCTACTCCTGCAAATTTTCATCAGAAAAAGAACCGCCCCCCCCCCACCTCACTCCACAGCTTGCTGTTTACAATTTGTTGCCTGAGCTAGGTTATGCATGACTCACCCACCCTCTGTCAAAATCCAGCTTTAGAAAAGCAAATGCCTTCCAAGACAGTGTCAGGTGGGCTATCAAGGTACCCCTGGCAGCCCGAGCCCGTGGCCAGGCTCCTAGTTCACTGTGATACTAACAGGTGGCAGTGGCAGCGTCTCAGCCGGCGAAGTGACCAGCACTGCTTTAGACATAAAAAGGCGCCTTTAAAAAACCTTCTCCCCGTCATGCAAAGGGCAGAGACTTCAGTGAAGGAAGGGTGGCTGGAGCACACGTGTGCCCTCTGCCTTGACTCTCCTTTAGATAGTGAGCTGGCCCAGACTGCGGGCAGCAGCCCCGAGGGACTGGATGCCCCTTTGGAACAAGGCTGATCTACACACACACACACACAAACACATACACACGCACACACAGCAGGTGAGCCTCCCAGTAACTGAACTCGAATCTGGACTGAACTGAACATACAGGAGAAGGCTGCTTGGTGCCGCAGTCCCATGCCGTGGTACATTGATGTTTTGGTAGTCTTTATTTCGTGTGATGCAAGGGTGCATTTTGCATCCAGATAGTCTTCTTTCAAACCTGCAAGGTTAAAATGGACAAGGCTGAGGCTGAGAGTCCTTAAGTGTTTTAGTTTTTCATAAGTTGCAGGGGGGAGCTTGTATTTCCCGTTTTTCTCATTTTATTTCCTCCAAGCAGCTCTGCAGCGCCCCTTTCGGCAGGAATCAGAACGTGTATTTGTGTTTTTCAAGGGTGACCGAGCCTGTTAACTCTCTCTACCTTGAGAAGGGGCTCAGAGCTGGAAACAGGGGAAGACTGAGCCTGTTACACTCACCACTGTCCTGCCCCAGGGACAGCCCTGTCCTGCGGGATGTCCTTGCTGGGATGGCAGGTCCACACCGGAGAAGGTGTCTGGTCCTCAGCCTTCCCATCTTGTGAGGGCAGCTCTGGGCGTCCTGCCTGTCCTCGGGTCACCTGGAATCCACACCTGGTGCTTGGAGACCACTGGCGGCCGGCAGGCAGCCGAACCCCCTTCCCCACGGGGCCCTTTTATGTTAGATTCTGAAACATGATGAAAGCCCCCTCCCCAAATGGCTAAGAGACATTTAAGGGCCTACAAGACTTCCCCCTATGCCAACTCCACCCGTTCTTAAACTCAGAACCCGTGACAATTTCATGACATTCGAGAACAATTCCGGTGAAAATGTGCAGGTAAAAGGCAAAATCGTGTTCCAGGTTGAGAAATAGTTCTCGCAAAGCCAGAAGCCCGTGTGCTTGAAACATAGGGGCGGGAAGACGGCTGGGGCCTGGCTGGGCAGCTTCCCAGAGCAACTTGGACTTGAAACTGTGATTCCTGTGGGGTGGGGGGAGTTCAGTGACCCCAGCCCTTGGGGCTCAGGAAAGCGTTTGGGAGCTGGAGAGGGCTGGTGGTTGCACAGCATCGTGGCTGTACGAAAAGCCACTGAACTTCACACTAGAATGGTTAATTTTATGTTATGTGACTTTTACCTGGAGGGAAAGGGGGGACAGAGGGAGGGATAGAGGGAGAGGGAGAGAACAAAAATCGAGCTACAGCCAGGGACTGGGGTGCAGGATGTTTCTTCACCCAAAGCTTTGGGGCCATCACGGAGGCGGGGCCTGAGCAGCAGCAGCCAGGGTTTGGGTGCAGGGGATCCTAAGAAAGAGGAAAGAGGAGAGTGTGGGGGCGCTGGGGCGAGTAGGCTGAAGGGGAGTCAAGTGCAGTTCTGGCGGGCGGGCCTGCGTGGGTCGTACACCAAGTCCATCGCAACTAACAAAATCGGCCAGACGCGAGGATCCCAACAAACCAACAAAAAGCACGAAAAAACCATTCCTCGACCCCACCTTGGGAATGCTTTGTAATCTTCTTGATTAAAAATCTTGGCGATTTTCAGAGCACGCTTAAGGTTTTAGGAAGTACAGCCTTAACGAAATATTTCAAGCTTTCCTTAACCCTGCTTTTTCACTTGTACCCACTTTATTGTTTTTTTCCCCGATTGTTTAGATTTTAATTCATTAATTTATTTGCTTACTTTGGGCTAAAGCCTATTGAAAGCCTGAAGGACCATGTGCATACTTTGAGAAATGCTGCTTTGGAATGTTCTCACAGTACACTAGAAATGCAGACTCTCCCTTGTTAGCATCACCGAGGCTTGCAGGACATGAGGCACCGCGTGGGGAGAGGCTGGCGCGGGGGGAGAGCCGGCCTGCTGGAGCCCCTGCTGCCCTCTTGAGTCCACTGAGCCTTGGCTGTGCGTCAAACACACATCCGAGATCAATAAGCGTCAGGGCTGTCCACCAACCCAAACCCGTCCAGGAGTGAGACGTGGGCAGGGAGGAGGGGGCTGCTCAGCCTGAGAAAATTCAGGTCCTTGTTAAGGTAAGTGAAAAAAGGAAGTGCTTTAATATAAATGGGTTTTTACAAGCACTAGTCTGTCTCTCATTGACCCAACCACTAAGGAGACAGGCTCCCCAGGAAACTCAGGTGAGCTCTTTCAACCTGGGCCCACTTTACTGTTTGCTTATAAAGGCTATATTGAAATATAATTCTCATGATGCACAAATCAGTGTTTTTTAGTATGTTCGCACTATCACCATAATCAATTTTAGAACATTTTTATCTCTCCTTAAAGAAACTTCACACCCATTAGTAGTCATTTCCTATTTGCCCCCAACCACCCCAACCCAAGGCACCCACTAATCCACCTTCTGTACCTACAGATTCACCATTTCTGGGCATTTTCATAAAAATTGAGTCATACAATGTGTGGTCTTTTGTGACTGGCTTCTTTACCTAACATGATGATCAAGTTTTAGCCTGTATTAGTGCTTCATTCCTCTTTATGGCTGAGAAATAGTCCATTGCCTGGCTGGACCATGCTTTAGGTGTCTCCTCACCAGTTGATGCACACATGCAGTTTCCGTGTCTTGGTTAGGATGCATGATGGGGCTACGACCTTTTGTTGACATGGTTTCATTGTGGTGGATGTGCGTTTTCATTTCTCTTGGATGTGTAACTAGTAGTGGAATTTCTGAGTCTTGTGTAGTATTTTGAGGAACTTGCATTCTGTCCTCTAACCTGTTAGCACCAGTTTACATTATCACCAGCAGTGCAGTGAGGGCTCCAGTTTCTCCCCGTACTCGTTGTCTTTTTTTATTTTAGCCATGCTCATGGGTTTGAGGTAGAATCTCATGTAATTATTGATGTGCATTTTCCTGATTCATTGTGATGGTCAACATCTTTTTATGTGATTATCGGTCACTTGTATATCTTCTTTGGAGAAAGGTCTAGTCAAGTCCTTTGCCCTCCTTTAATTGGGTTATTTATCCTTGGATTGAATTATTTATTCTGGATACTAATCCTTTGTTACATATGACTTGCAATATTTTCTCACATTCTGTGGGTTGCCTTTCCACTTTCTTCATAGTGTCTTTTAAAGCACAAAATTCTTAATTTTGATGATGTCTAGTGTATCTATTATTTCTTTGATTACTTGCACTTTAGGTGCCATAACCAAGAAATCATTGCATAATCCAAAGTCACAAAGATTTACACCTATGTTTTCTTCTGAGAGTTTTATAGTTTTAGCTGTTATATTCAAGTCTTTGATTCACTTCCTGTTTTGTTTTGTTTTTTATATGGCATGAGATAAGGGCCATCAGAATACCATGTTGTCCCAGAACAGTTTGTTGGAGAGACTGGTCTTTCCCCATTGAATAGTCTTGGCACTTTTGTCAGAATCAATTGACCCATAAATGTCAGGGTTGATTTGTGCACTGCCATTTCTATTCCATTGATCTGTATGTCTGTCCTTAAGCCTGTACCACAGATGACTGTAACTTTGTGGTTGACTTTGAAACTGGTTATTGTGAGTCCTCCAACTTTGTTCTTTATTTTCAAGATTTTCTGGGCTATTCAGAGTTCCTCACATTTCTATATGAAATTGTAGGATCAGTTTGCTGATTTTTCTCAAAAAGTCAGCTGATAGGAATTGCTTTGACAGTATAAGGCTAAGGAAGCTCCCTCTATTCTTAGCTGGCTGATTGCTCTGTTCATGAAGGGGCATTGGATTTTGTAAAATGCTTTTGCTCCATCTACTGAGGCTGACCGTGTGTTTTTTTTGTCCTTTATTCTATTGACATGGTGTATTACATTGACTGATTTTTGAAAGTCATTACCAACTTTGCATTTCTGGTATAAATCTAACTTGATTTATGATGTATAATCCTTTGTATGTTGCAGGATTCAGTTTGACAGTTTTATGCAGAGGATTTTTATGTCCATATATGTAAAATACATTGGTATGTATTTTTCTTATTAGGCTTTATCTGGTTCTCATATTAGGGTAATACTAGCCTCATAGAATGAGTTGGGGGATGTTTCCTGCTCTCCTGTTTTTAGAATAGTTTACAAAGAATTGGTGTTAATTCTTCTTTAAATGCATGGTAGTTTTCATCAGTGAAGTCTTCTGGGCCCAGATTTTTTGGGTGGATTTTTAAAATTTTTTTTGGATGTTTTTACTTTTTAGAGTTCTTTTAAGATAATCTATTTATCCTAGAGTCAAATTAAGTAGTTTTTATGTTTCAAGTAATCTGTTTCATTTTAAGATACGTATCATTTTGGCATACAGGTTTTCATAGTATTCCCTGTAATCGTTTTGTGTAAGATTAAGAAATATCCCCTCTTTCATTTCTGAGTTTTGTAATTTGAGTATTTTCTTTTTTGTTGGGTCAACCAGACATAGATTTATTTATTTTGTTATTTGTTTTTAAACAACTGACTTGGTTTGTTCATTTTTGACATTGTTTTCCTGTACTCTGCTTCTTTAATTTCTGCTCTGATCTTTATTATTCCCTTCCTTCTTCTTTCTTTGGTTTGAATTTACTCTTCTTTGTGTCTTAGGTAGTCCATCAGGCTCTTGATGCTCCTCCATCTTCAGCTCTCAATTTCTCTCGAGGCACTGGCTTTAGCTGCCTTCTGTAAGTTTTGGTCAGTTGAGTCTTCATTTTCATTCACCTCAAAATGTTTTCCTAGAAACATTTTATTTCTATTTACATGGAGTTCAAGAGTCGGCAGAACAGATCCACAGGGATGGAAATCGGAGCGGAGCTTGCGTCGGGGCAGGGGGACGTCGATGGGAAAGGGTGAGGGACATGTCTTTCTCCTGAGCAGGAGGTGGCTACACTGCCAGGGGCCTTTTCAAAGCTCACAGAACCTCGCACTTAAGACCCGGTGCATTTCACTGTGTGCAAATCATCCTTAAAATAAGTAACGCTGTGAGAAAAATAATCCTCAAAACCAAACAAACCAGGCCAAGCACACACCCCTGGGAAGGCGCTTTGTGCTCCCACTCCTGCCCTTGGAGCCACATTAGCCCCATCTTAATGCCCCCCCCAAACAGAGAAACAAGCAGGAAGCCTTGGAGAGCCGGGAGGCTCCTGTGCCCTCTGGAGGCAGAATCGCCTCTGGGCTGCCGGGCAAGGGTTTAGTGAGGAGAGGAAGGAACAGGCGGCAGGGGCGCAGCGTCCCACCACGGTGCCCTGCGGGGAACGGCAGCCTGGCATCGGGCTGGCCCCCAGGCTTCAATCCCCCCCCACATGCTGTGCAAGTGCTGTCATTTCCTGTTGCGTGGGCCAGAGTGGTGGGCAGCCCTCCCCCTGCCTGCTGGTGGTTGTCCCTGGTTGCCAGGCCCCTGGGTTCCCAGTGGAGCATTTTTCAGGGGTCTGAGAGGATTGTGGCCCAGCAGCAGGGGACTGGCAAGCAGAGGCCACAGCCTGTCACTTCCAGCTCGTCCTGGAGAAGCTGGGGGGCGGGGGGCTTCGGTAGTGTTGCCTGAGGCTTGAGACAAAGGTCAGGTTGCACTGGGCTTCCTCGGGAGGTGTCGTGGCAAATGCGACTATATATTGTTTCATGGAAAACACTCAACTAATGGAGGAAAAAGACTGCCCAAAGATTTTTTTGTGCAAGTTTTTAAAAAAAATCTTAAAATTCCCAACGAGCTTGGCCTGATTTCAAAAGCGTATGGCTAACTTGCGTCTCTGTCAATGAAGCCAACTCTGAACAAAGTAGACGCACTACATTTGGCAACAAGTAATAAAAGTTTGAACAAGTCCGTCCCTGTTACTTGAGAATAAAATAGACCTTCTCAAAGAAGAACTCAAGAAGGGCCCCCTAACCTTTTAACCGTTTTTGGCTCATATTCAAAGGTGTCTAGTCCCTGGAGACAAACCAGAAGTCCCCCAGGGCTGCAAAAATAACTTAAAGCCCTCTTAGAACAACCTCAGATGCCACCCGTGGGTGGCTTTGGGGAAAATTCTGATCTTCAGAAAGTCCAGTCTGCTTTCCCAGGAAGTGAAGAAGGGAATGTAAGAGCAAGGGACCAAAATGAAGTGACCGCGACGCTTGACAGCTCGTTAATGCACAGAGGGAACAAGCTCTAGGGGTCAGTGTGCCTCGGTGATGGGAACCTGCCGGAAATGACAGCAGCCTCTGCCTGCGAGAAGGTACCTGGAGGGCAGCAACTTGGAAAATCGCATAGAGTGAGCCCGAAAGGGGAGAGCACCTGAGCCATCACGCAAGCTGTTGAGTAGAAACTGCTTTATGAGCTCAGTGCATCTTTAAAACCAGGAAAAGACAGGGAGTTACAAAATATCTGAAGAAAAGGCAATAAGCAAAGCATTTAGCATTCCAATTTAACTGCGAACTCAGCCAGCATCTCTAATTTTAAAAAATGGAGTCCGACAATGAAATTTTGAAACTTTGGTAGAAAACGCCAACGCAACCTGAATTGTAGCCACAGGTCAGGAAATTCTACAGAAAATTGCATGAGGGGAAGATTAACCACTTAGGGCCCAAGAAGGCCTTTCCACAGGGTGTATAAACCCCTGAGAAGCCACAGAAGAATTAGAAGACAAGCGCTCCTTTTATCAAAGCCAAATCGCCTCTTAGGGGAAAAGAACCGAGGCAATTGCCCGGTGGCCCTGCCCAGTGAGAGAAAGCTCGGGGACGTAGAGAGAGCAAATGGACCCGGCAGACACGGAGCAGCTGGAGCCGGGTTTAAGTCCCTGCTGTTCCAGGGGCAGACCTTGAGATAAAAACCTCGAGGACATTGTGCTGAGTGAATAAGCCAGGCACAAAAGGGCAAACGTGTGATCTCCCTGGTATGAGACAATTAGAATAAGCAAACTCAGAGAGCCAGAATCTAGAATACAGGCGAGCCAGAGATAGCTTGGGGTTAGCGAACGGGGACTGATGCTTAATTTGTGCAGAGTGACACTTTAGGTTGATTGTAAAGGTTTGGAGATGGATGGCGGGGATGGTACACATTGTGAGGGTAATTAATAGCCCTGAATTATACAGGTGAATGCGCTTAAGATGGGAAACTTAAGAGTGTATATGTTAGAATAAGAATGAAAAGATAAAACATAGGACTATATAACACGGTGAACCCTATTGTAGACAGTGGACTATAATTTATAGTGCAAGTATAATAACGTTCTTTCATGGATTATAACAAATGCACAGCACTGTTACAAAGTGTTAATAATGGGGTGGTGTATAGGAAAAATACACCTAATATAAACTAAGGAGGTAGTTAATAGTACCATTTTAATAAGACTATTTTAATAAAATAGTTTTATTAAATACTGTTAAGTACTATTTTAATAAAATAGTATTTTAAATAGTATTTTATTAAATATTATTAAATAATAATATTAAATATTATTATTAATAATAATAATCAGTTGTAACAAAGGTACCACACCACTGCACAGTGCCAACAATAGGGGGTTATTTGGGTGTGCTGATTTTTTTTTACATGATTTTTCTGTAAACCTACAACTTCTCTAATTTACAAAAACAATTTTTTTTAAATAGGACATACGGCCCTGGCGGTGTATTGGGTGTTTTAAGTGAGGTAATCCATGTAAATTACTTCACACATTGCCTAGAACATAGAATCTCTCAGAAAGTGCTGGCTACTAGTGTTAAAAAGTCAGGAAATTATTTAAAAAGTGCTATCATCAATTGTAACAAATGGTCCACCCGAGTGCAGGGTACTGGTCGTAGGGAGATACGTGGGAATCCCATGTTTTGTGCACGATTGTTCTGCAAACCCACAACTTTTCTAATTTAAAAACTGAAAACAAAGAACAACAAGAACGATGCCCTCCTGGCTCGCCCCTGCCCACGCCCTGCTGGCTGGCCTCGCCCCTGCGGCTCGCCCCTGCCCACGCCCTGCTGGCTCGCCTCGCCCCTGCCCACGCCCTGCTGGCTCGCCTTACACCTGAGGCTCGCCCCTGCCCACGCCCTGCCGGCTCGCCTTACACCTGAGGCTCGCCCCTGCCCACGCCCTGCCGGCTCGCCTCGCCCCTGCGGCTCGCCCCTGCCCACGCCCTGCCAGCTCGCCTCGCCCCTGCTGACTTGCCCCTGCCACACCCTGCCGGCTCGCCTCGCCCCTGCTGACTTGCCCCTGCCACACCCTGCCGGCTCGCCTCGCCCCTGCTGACTTGCCCCTGCCACACCCTGCCGGCTCGCCTCGCCCCTGCTGACTTGCCCCTGCCACACCCTGCCGGCTCGCCTCGCCCCTGCTGACTTGCCCCTGCCACACCCTGCCGGCTCGCCTCGCCCCTGCTGACTTGCCCCTGCCACACCCTGCCGGCTCGCCTCGCCCCTGCTGACTTGCCCCTGCCACACCCTGCCGGCTCGCCTCGCCCCTGCTGACTTGTCCCTGCCCACGCCCTGCCGGCTCGCCTCGCCCCTGCTGACTTGCCCCTGCCACGCCCTGCCGGCTCGCCTCGCCCCTGCTGACTTGCCCCTGCCACACCCTGCCGGCTCGCCTCGCCCCTGCTGACTTGCCCCTGCCACACCCTGCCGGCTCGCCTCGCCCCTGCTGACTTGTCCCTGCCCACGCCCTGCCGGCTCGCCTCGCCCCTGCTGACTTGCCCCTGCCACGCCCTGCCGGCTCGCCTCACCCCTGCTGACTTGCCCCTGCCACGCCCTGCCGGCTCGCCTCACCCCTGCTGACTTGTCCCTGCCCACGCCCTGCCGGCTCGCCTCACCCCTGCTGACTTGTCCCTGCCCACGCCCTGCCGGCTCGCCTCACCCCTGCTGACTGGCCCCTGTCCATGCCCTGCCGGCTCGCCTCACCCCTGCTGACTTGCCCCTGCCACGCCCTGCCGGCTCGCCTCGCCCCTGCGGCTCGCCCCTGCCCACGCCCTGCCGGCTGGCCTCGCCCCTGCGGCTCGCCCCTGCCCACGCCCCACGAGGCTGAGCCCTCCAGCCGGCTGCTGTGGCCCTTGGTTCATCCCTGCGATGAGACCTGAGACACAAATAGACCAGAAGCGCTACATGAAGATGCCAAGCAGCAACCACCCCGTTAGTTTGAACAAACAGGTCATCTGCCTCCTCTGAGACGAGGGCTTCTGCACTAGATTACCCAGCGAGGTTTGAAATGGAAAACCTAACCATTACCTCATAAATACTGGGGTCCAAAAATTCTCAGGAAATTCTCAGGCCTATGCATTCTGTACACAGAAGTTCACATCGTCCCATCCGCAAAGGGAACTGCTGGTGACAGGCACCGTCCCAGGCAAGCGGGGCAGACAAACTCCCAGGGAGCTTATATTTTGCAGGGAAAAGCCAGACAATAAACTAATCAACAAAGAAATACACAGTAGGTTGGGCAAGGGCAAGTGCTATGGGGAAGAGCGACGCGGGGAAGGTGTCCAGAGGGTGACTGGTGGGGGGACAAGGATCGGAAACAAGAACAGTGAGCAAAGGCCCGCTGGCGAGCTGGCGTCTGAGCACGGAGCTAAACGAAGGGAGCAAGGGAATGTTCCAGAGACAGGGAGGAGCAACTCCCGAGGCCTGAGTGGGGCACTGGCCCGGCACAGTCGAGGCCCAGCGGGTCGGCCAGCGCCACCCCGGTGGGGAGGGCGGCGGGGGCAGCGGCTCCAGATGCAGTGTCTGGTCAGCGCGGGGCCTGCTAAGGCTCGATGAGCGGGACCCACGGCCAAGGTAACCGTTCCTGCTGTGTGGGCGTGCCCGGGAAAGGGGCGCCTCCAGCCTGGGAGGCCGCGGTCAGGTCACCGGCCCCGGCTCCTGCCGTGCGCAGGGCTGGACCTCAGGGTGCTGAAGGGCTTTCCGTCTCTCCAGGCTCTCGCAGGCAGAAAGGTGAAGGCACGCCCGGGGGGCTGCGGCCTGCCCACCTTCCTTCCGTGCCCCCCTTCCCGGGCTCAGGCTCAGAAGCCCATCAGCAGCCCTTGCTGCCCCAGAGAAAGATGTGCTGAATTCTCTACACATGCAAATGGATTCCGAGTGATACTGTCGATTTAGGATGATAGGATGCCAGGAGATGATGGATTTAGTACTTGAAATATCAAGCCCTAGTTCAATGACGAGGAAGCTGTGCTGGGTCTGGAATCCGCACTTTGTTGTCTTGGGTAAACACTCATCAGGCGGTGGCGACGGGCTCTAAGTAGTTAGGGCTGGGGGGAATGAGATCTCCGCTACTGGAGCTGAGCTTGCTCGTCCTTGAGGCCAACGCCGAGAAGTGCCCCAGCCGCAGGACGGGGCCGTGGGAGGCGCTGAGGACAGCTCTCCTTAGCTCAGGGCGACAGAACTGGGTCAACAACGGGAGGTGACTGAATGCACCAGGACTCGGTTAATGGAAAGCGCCCAGGCCCTCCCCCGCCCCAGCAGAACCTGCCGGCAGCCAAGGGGGGTGCTGCGCTGGGTGGGCCCCGCCCCTTACGGAGCCCTAGCGCCCCCCCAACCCTAGGCGCCGTTCTGGGGGTGGAGGGAAGGGATCTTCAAGCGATGCCTTCCCTCCTCCAGGTGGCCCAGCGAAGAGAAGCGCTGAGCGTCCCCTCCCAGCCGCTGCCTAAGACGTCCTCAGGGATGGTTTTGCAAAATCGCTGGACTCTGCAGCCCCGTCCCCCCACAGCAGAAGGTGCCCCCAGGATCTGTAAGAGGTGGCATCTCTTCCACCTGTGCCCAGGGACCCCTCCCTCCAGCCCCCGGCGCCTGGGGGGACAGGCCCAGGCTGGGGCTCTACCTGGCGGCCCCATGGCGCCCCCTGGCGGCAGCGGTGGGACTGCAGCACAGGTGTGCAGGTCCAACGGGGGCACACCTGGGGGGCACACCTGGGGGCATACCTGGGGTGGGCGCGCCCAGAGCTGCCTCCCTGCCTGCTCGGCTCCCCTTCTCTTTCACTTTTGGCCCAGGTCTGTCTCCTCCCCTCCATCCTCCATCCTCAAGCCCCCAGTAACCGCCTGGGGTCTCTCCTCAGAAGACCCCCAGGGCTCAGCCTGCAGTGGCACCGCCCGGGGACCGCAGGTACCCCCCCGAGGCGCGCCCGGGGCAATCCCACCTCACCACCACCTCAGCAGATCTCCCCAAGGACAAGGCAGGGCCAGGCCCCTCCAGCTTCTCGGGGTTCTAGGCTTGCGGCGTGGAGCCCGCGGGCCCGGGTATTGCACGTGTGCGGCCCGAGAGGCAAACGCCCTTCAGGACGTCAGGGCAAGGTGCCTGCAGGGTTTGGGAACACGTGAGCTCCAGGGCGGCGCTGGAAGGTGGCCTCTGGCCTCCCGTGGGCTCTCTGGTCTGTCGTGCTCCTGCCAGCCTGGCCCTGGCACGCGACGGGGACCCTCCAAGTGAGCAGCCAGCGGGGCTGTCCCATCGCTACTGCAGGAAACTGAGGCAGAGAGGGTCGGAGCGACTGGAAGGCGTGCGGACAAGGGGGGCCGGCCCCAGCCCTGCAGGTTTGGGGGTGACTCGGCCCCTCTTGCCGGCGCTCTCCGGCCAGCACTTTCCCGTGTTGTTCGGACATAATCACCCTGGCAGGCGTCCGCGGCTGAGCAGCGCGGGCAGAGCCGGGCCCTGGCTTCTGTTCCGTCCTCTCATGACGCGGGGTTAACCGGTGCGGAGGGGAAGGCGGCGGAGCTGGGGGGCCAGGCGGGGGGGCAGGCTCCTTCGGGGCCGGCTGCAGCCCCGTCCCCTCTGCCCGCTTCACGCGCGTTTTCCTCCCTGAGCTGCAGCAGGAGAACATCGCGGAGAAGGAAAGCCCCACGTGGGGCCGGGACACGCGGGCCCGAAGCGCCTCCAGCCAGCTCTGCGCTCTGCCCCGTTGTCAGGGCGGCCTGCGGGCCCGGCTCCGGTGGACGTGCGGGTGTGCCCTCATGCTGCCCGCCGCAGCTCCAGGCCTGGCTGGGACCCTGCCCTCGACGCCCTCCTGCCGCTGCCTGGCACGTGTGTCCCCACGGCCAGGGTCCACTGCCCCCTGCCCCCGGGCGCATCTCCTGCAGCGGGAACTACAGGTCCCCAAGTGCAGGGGAGTCTCCTTGGCCCCCCCTCCAGAGGCCTCGCTTCCTGCAGCCATGCTGTCCCCTGTCGGGAAAGAGTGTGACCTGTGCGTGGCTCGGACAAGTGGGCGGGTAGCCGCTGCCCTGCAAACTGCATCTGGCTAATACACTCTGGGACCTGGTCCAGAATGTGACCTTTTGATTCTGAAGTATCTTGCCAATTTGCACTTCCTTTATGTAGGTAAACGTGCCTTCTATGACTGGCTTGTATGTCTCCAGGTTTAGATGCAAACCCACTTGAGAAACATTTCCAGAGTTGAAACTTTTTCAGTGGCCTCTGGAGCCCTCGGCTCGACTCCCCAGCCTGGCTCCTGGCCTCCCGCTCGTCCTGGTCACCCAGGAGCTTGCCCGATGAAGTCTAGATGGACATGCAGAGAAGGAGGGCAGGCCCCTGGTCTTACTGGCAGCTTGCTGGTGGCTGTGAGGAACGGAGAGTTCAGTCACGGGAAGGGGTGTGGGGTGCGCTTTGCCCGCTGGCCTGGCAGAGCCACGGGGTGGCCTGGTAAGGGAGCAGCAGGGGCTCCTGCTCAGCGGCTCAGAGGCTCTGCAAGAAAGGGGCACAGGGTGGTGTCCCCAGCAGAAGATTACGTGGGTCCAGGAATCCTGCGATGGGAGCAGAGTGGTTCTCCTTAAAGCAGAGTGGTGTCCCTTGGGAAATTTGGACGCCCCCTCTTCACAGTTCTGGGCTCTGCAGGGTTAGAGGTCAAGGTCCCAAAGGACCTCCTCTTGGCCAAGGTCACAGCTGGGGTCCCATAGACATCCAAGTCACCGCTGTCCCGGGCCCCGTGGACTCCGTGTCTGGGCGCCTGCAGGCAAGAAGAGAGGTGGCCACTTTGCCGCGGGCACCTGGCCCTGCTCAGCAGGCAGGTACGGCTGCAGTTACGGGACGGAGGCCAGGGGAGGCACGAGGCACCTCTTGCCCAGCTGTGACCATGAAAGGACAGTGCAGCAAGCCCAGCAGCCCACCGGGCCCAGAGCCCTCAGGCACGAAGGCTTGGCCACTCCCGGGCCAGCCCCTGATAAAATCACACAGAGGAAGTCAACAAAACCCGTGCCTCCTTCTCTCTAGGGAACTCTTGGGTTCCCTCTTTAGCTTCTGAAATTTGAAATCCCCACCAGGACAGCTGACCCGGAGAGCCAATCAAGCCCCAATGCAAATTCAGCCCCCTGCCCTCCCCCTGCCCCTGTGAGGCCGGCACAGCCTCGTCCAGGCGAGAGAAGCCGAGGAAGCTTCCTGTCCACATCTAAGAATCATCTCTCCTCCCTCGAAGCCCGAAGCCACTTCCCTCTTTTAAGATCTGGGCCCCTGTTGCTGTAGCAAAACTTTGATGCCCCAAATAAAACACAGGAGCCTGCAAACTCGACTCCCATGTGTGTTTTGGCACCACGAGGGCTGTTGGTGACGGTGTCTGGGACGGACATCAGAGGGGGTGGGCAGCGTGAGGCGAGGACCAGCGTGGCTCTGAGGAGGGACCATGGGTGACCTGCTTGCTCCTTTCAAGTGCCGGCAGGAGGTGCCCCCGGAGCGTGGAGGGGTGCGCCCGTGGGGCGGGCGCCCTTGGCAGGAGCTGGCTTCAGAACAGGTGCGCTGGGCTGCCACTGGCCCCGGGGGCGGCCTCGCCTCCTACCCAGGCCTCCTGGCTTTTCCCCGTGGGCGCTGCCGGAGGCTCCCGCTGCCCCTTTCCTTCCCGGGTGAGAGGTCTGCCCGGCAGTCCTGCCTGGGGGCAGCTGGCCCTGCAGAGGGGCAGCTGGAGGGCATCAGACAGCGCTCTGGGGGCCTTTAACGGGGAGGCTCCCGGGGAGGCGATGGGCCGGTGGTGACGCTGTCCCCTGCAGCAGAGGCAAGTGTTCTCAGCTAACACTGGATTTGGGAAAACTCAAGGCTCTTGAAACATGCAACTTTGGCTTGAGAAAACTGTACACATTTTCACTTAAGCCCAACTCTGCCAGTCGCTTTTCAGCTCCTGGGAACGAATGCTGTCTACACTGGCATCCGCCCTGCTGCACCGTTCAGGAAGAGTTTTCCATGACGAGGCGTTTCATGATGAGCTCACAACAATCCCAGGCTTTTCCTCCAACAGCAGGATCTGCCGGTAAATAGCCATAACAATAAGAGCAGCGAGCCTCTTGCTCAGCAGGTCTCAGGGCGAGCCACGACTGCGCGGCGCTCAGCGTACGAGCACGTCCTTTCGGAGCCATTTCTCAAGACAGGGTATTTTCAAAAAGGGGACTTCTTAGTGGGGGAGAATCACACACCTGTGTGCAAGTCAGCGTGGCGTCCTTGCAGACAGAGCGCAGGCTCCCCGGCGAGGAGGCGGCCCTGCGAGGCGGCTGTCCTCTCCGCAGACCCCACCAGCCCAGGGGCCCTGACCGGGAGGAGGATCTGGAGGGGGCTGCTGACACGCGGCGTTTCACCCGTGTCACTTCTGTTGTTATTTCCAGACCTCGACAGGCAGTAGGACGGGTGCGGCAGGTGGGAAACCAAGCAGGTGGAACCGCACCCCAGCACTGTGCCTCGGTGGGACGTCGGGGCCAGGCCTCGGGCGTCTGACCCCAAGGTCACGGCTCACCCCACCCACCCCAAGGGGGTGGCCCAAGGCTGCCCTTGCTGCAGGGAAAGGAGCTGCCACGCCGTGGGCGGGGGCGCAGAGAATTCAGCCTCGAGGTCTGAGCCTTTCATGACATGCTTCGGCCTAAGCAAGGCTGAGGTGGCTCTCAAAGGTGCAAACTAGAGAAGACCCCACCCCACCCCCCGCAGGGGCTCCTCCAGGCAGCTCCGAAGGCTCAAGAGCAACCGTCCATTTCCCCTCCCCTGAGAAGGGGGCGAGGAGGGGTCCCCGGGTGCGGAACAAGATGTGCCAGCAGGTTCTGGGGCCCCAGGACCCAGCCCTGGCCCAGCACTGCTGATGTCCCCGTGTCCACGCTGCCGGGCGTCCACTGAGCCAGCCTCACCCGCCGCAGGGAGAGCTGGGGCCTTAGCGTGTGCTGTCTGGGAACGTGTTAGAACAAGCTCTGGGCTCGTTAGGGCTGCATTCGAATGCCGCGCGCAGGGCTACTGATTTTATGCCCAAGTCTTTTTCCACGACACCAGGGACGCCCAGTAACCGCGGGCCAGGAGCTCATCCCCTGGGGAAGAAGTGGGGGTTATTTACCACCACCCCTCCCCACGATGTTAGAGGAAGGGCCCACCCCTGGGACTTCGGTGGGGGGGGTGACTACCCATGTCCAGCTGGGAACAGGCTGGGGCCCGGCCAGGCCCTGTTTCTACCGATTTGACTCTGCTCTGGGCTGGGGACACCCTGGGCATCTAAGATCCAGCCCACCTAGTTCTTAAACGACGTCTTCTCAGCTGGCATGGTGCGGTCTTTGATGAACTCTTGGCTTTTTTCCGTGAAACCAAGGCAGGTGGCCTTTGGCAGTGCATCAGCACATGGCAGGGGCGGCAGGGGACCCGGGGAGGGGGAAGGGGCGCTAACCGGAAAACGTCTGGGGGCTAACACAAGTATTTGTATTTGCAGTTGGCTAAAGGGACCTGGGGCTTTTTGCAGGATCACCGATGGTGGCAACAGAGTTCCAGGTGTAGCTTTCCATATGACCTTCCTGTGCTGTAGGGTGCCCAGGTGTGGGGTGATCGCCCCTCACTTGAGGCGGGAAGAGGTCAGCCAGACTCTCGCACCCTACAGGTAGGTTCCCACAGCCATGGTTTGGCTGCATCTGGGGGTCTCTCTTCACTGGAACCACAAACCCAGCTCAGAGGGTCTGTCCACTTTCCTGGGCTTGTATCACACGAACATACCCCCCAACTCACCGAGACTCACACAGGCAGGGAGTAGCACTGGAAAAGGCAGGTCAGTCTTGCTGGGGTCAATTTCTTGTGTAAGTGATACAAGCAGTAATCTACATTTTGCATCGTTAGGGTTTTGGAGAAGGATACATCTAACACCAGAAAATGTACACCCACATGTCTGCATCTTGTATTTCACAATTGGAATCTCAGTGTCTTTGGGACCTTCAGGTGCTATTTTGTATTAGCGTCAAGTAACAGAATATTCAACTAGAAGACTTTAAACAAATGGGTTATCTTATACACCAAGAAGCCTAAAACTGGGCAGTTACAGGATTGGTTCAGAAGGTCTCTCATTTCTCCAAGGACCCAGGTTCTTTCCATATTATTTCTGCACCTTCCTCAACATATTGATTTGTTCTTAATTGTTTCCCCTCATGGTCACATGATGGCTGCTAGAGCATCTAATATCACATCCTCACCCATTCACATCCAAACGCAGGAAGAAGGCAAATTTTTACTCGCATGCGTATCTGCATGTATTTTTTTAAAAAAATCAATTAGGAGTTAATTTTTCTCAAGTAACACGAAGTCTAGAAATGAGCATTCCAAGTCTGGTGCAGCCGGGCAAAACCTATGTCTCCCTGTTGTGTCTTCATCAGTGTGTACTTGTCAGTGCCTTGATCTGCTTCACAGGCAAGAAGAAGGGATAAGGCAGAGGGAAAAAGGAAAAATGCCTTCCCCATTCCCATGAGCTTCCTTAGACGCTACATCTCAATGGCCAGGACTGTAGGGCACGACCCCTCATAACTGCAAGGAAGGCCGGGAGAAGGAGTCTATAGGAGATTGTTCAAAATGCAAACCTGAACAAAACTGGGGTTTTGTTATTTAGGAAGAAGGGAAAAGAAAGGATATGGGACAGCAAACAGCTGTCCACATGGCAAGTCTCGAACAATAGTGAAAAATATATGTATCATCAGGAATATGCATTTTTACAATGAAATTAAAAATCAGTTACTCAAAGATAACTAAAAAATGCTTAGGGTCTACAGATTAACACACTTCTAAGTAACCAATGGTCCAAGAAAAATGAGAATCAGACACTAACAAAAATATTGCATATCCCAACTTCTGTGATGTAAGTCAAGGGGTGTTTAGAGTGATATAGAAACTTTATTTCTTGCACATTAATGAGCTGTAGCACTGTTAGCATAAAACTCTCCCTAGTAAAGGTGATGCAGAGTCATAACACTTATACAGTTTCTCTCAATATGAGGTAAGAAAAGAGGCGTACCTGAAGCCTCTCCCACACTGGTATGATTCGTGCTTCTCCCCAAGGGGAGTTCTAGAATGAGGAAGAAGGTGTGAAGGGCCACTTAAGGCTTTCCTAGTCATGTCATTGCAGAGTGCCCACAGAGTGTGCGTCTGCCAGGGCACCGTCAGGCTCGTGCTGGCGCTGCTCGCCGTCGGGCTTGCCGCAGTGTGAGCCTCCCACACTCCCGAAGGCAAGAGGGATTCCTGAAGGTTTTCCCACAGTCCCTGCGTGCACTGGGTTTTTTCTCTGGTGTGGGTCAGCACATGTTTCTGAACGGATGAAGTAGCAATGAAGGCTTTCCCACATTCCTTACAGTCATAGGGTTTCTCTCCAGGTGAAAGGAGAGAGCTGTGGCTGAATCACTTACCGCATGTATACAGTTTCTCCGTATTGTGAGCTCATGTGTTTCTTAAGAGAAGACTGAGAAAGGAAGGCTTTTCCACAGCCATTTCTTGGCCTCAATAAAGTCAGGAGCTATTATATAATCATAAATATTCAGATTTGTGGCCTTCTTGGAAGAATATGGGATATGGGAGACCCTGTTCTCGCAACCTGGAGGCAGCCCCTGGAGGGGGCTTCAGGTGGGGCTTGGGCTCTGCAGGTAAGCCCCCACCCCGCTTACACCGCCCCCCATGCCTGGGCCTGCCTGGCAGGGGACATTTCCACCCCTCCCTGAAATTTCTGCTGCTACCACTTCCTGCTGGGTGTGTCCTGGTCTGGTTGACCCCAGGCAGGGAGAAGAGGAAGCCAGCGCTGTGCCTGCAGCCGACGCAGCCGCCTGCCCACCCCCACGACGAGCCTGGCCCTGCGCTGGGCTCCACGGGCCCCCGTGCGTCCCCTGCAGCGCCAGGCTCTCTTGCCATCTCCAGCTGCTGCGGTCGAGCCACCCACCACCAAGAGGGCCCGGCCCCCAGCTTCCGTGTCTGGGCTGAGGCGCCTGCGTGCCTCACGTGCGTCTGCCCCCGGCCCCACGCGTGGCCAGGCTGGCTGGGAGGATTCGGTGCCTGGAAGGTTTCCCTGGGAAGTGAATGGGTCCTGATGGGACTGGGAAGATGGTGGCTGGAGTATGAGGCAAATTTCGCGGACCACAGCCGTGCCCGCCTCTCGCTTGCCTGGAGACCACCGTTTCCATGGGGAGCTTGGGGCACCCCTGGAGCGCAGTAACGGGGCACACGTGCCGGCTTTGTGTCTCTTAAAACACAACAGAGAAATGCCTTGTTCTGTGATTTCCACCGATATAGCTACTCTGTCACCGCAGAACTCTGCAAACCTCCTTTATTTGAAAGGATAACTGCGGCGAGGCAAGTTAAAAATTCCTTAAGGAGCTATTTGGTGAGTGCAGAAAATGCCCTCAGAATAATATAAAGAGGAGCCATGCACAAGGTTCATGCAAGTCTTAGAGAAGAAACAGCAGAGTGACAAAACTCTCAGCTTCCACGGGCCTGGCACGATGAGGACCTGTCATCACTATCCGCTGCTTTTAAAAGGCTGAGATCTGATGTTTGTCAACTTATTTAAATTACCTTTGATTGTGAGTTTGACAGTAATGATGTTAAATTTCTTTTCACATTTCTAATACTTGGGCTTTTTAATGAGTGTAGGCTCAAAATCCCTTCATGAAGTCAAGTCAAGATGGAAGAGGTTTGATGTATTTCTCATCGGAGTACTCAACAGCGTTTGCTTTGAAAAAGATAAAATAAATATCACAAACGCACACAAAGGAAATTGGAACTTGCTTTTACCAGTTGGCACTTGCCACGTTCCGCTTTCCCGGGAACTGTCAGCGCTTTCAGAAGCAGCTGTTCTTACTCTCTTATTTAAATCCTCAGGCCCACCAGTGGGAAAATCATACGGTAAGCGGCTGGGATGGAGGGAGAGCCTCATGCTGATAAGCCTGTCTTGATTAAGAAAGAAAGAAACAGAGAGAGAGAGAGAGAGAGGGAGGGAGGGAGGAAGGGAATAAGCCCTCTCCCGTTTTGCTTATGTGTGTAATCTGGATGCACGTGGCCAGTTCCTTTCATCCTTGGTTTCAGGCTGTGCCACCCAGGAGCCTCTGCCTAGGATGATTTGGTGGGTTTTGGTGCAGACAGGAGAAAGGGCGGCTCCCAAGCGTTGGCCACACGTCTGTCCTGGGCCTGGACTTGCAGGCCAGCGGGGTCCTCGGGTGCTGACCGGCCCGCCCTGCCCGCGCCGCAGCCCGCCCAGGGGTGGGCCCCACAGGTGCTGCCCTCAGCCCCTTTTTATATCCACTCTTCACTCACACCGGCTCATCCCCCCTTTGTCCAAGTCGGCAATTTTCTCTAACTCGGTTTATTGCTTTACCTTAAGATTGTCACTTAAAGACAAATCACCTGAGTCCCATAAATGTATCAGCTCTGGCTTCCTCTGTCATTATAATTTTAAATTTCAGAACCAAAGTCAAGGTATTTTGAATCGTGACCCTGCACACTTCAGCTGGTGTTGAGAAACAGCTGTGACGGCCGTGGCGTTCAGTGATGCCACAACCAACCCAACGTCTGCTCACACATACAGTCACAACTCGGGGGATCTGGTGGGGATTTGTTCGGAGTGGCAGGATGGGTCACTCTGACACAGAGCTCAGGTTTCTGCTGATTTTGTCTTAAATGAATGTAGATGGAGTTTCCACTCCCCCAATGGTTCCTGAGTTGTCTGAGGGCTTTGAGAGGCTCCCACACTTTCCACACGGTTTCCCAATTTCAGGCTTGAGTGTGACACTCTGTGGGAATTGAATTGTGTCCCCCAGAAGGCATGCTTGGGTGCCAGTCCCTCCTCCGGGCATGAGTCATCTGCAGATGGACCTCAGGGGGCATCACCTGTTTAGGTGACCGGACAGGGCTGAAGTCCTTGTCCACAGAAGAAAATGGACACGGAAGAGGACGCTGTGGGGAGCAGCTGGAAGCTGGAAGACAATGGAGATGAGGCCACCACGTGCACTGCCATGGGACAGACAAGTCAAGGAGCCCCAAAGACGGCCAGCCAGCCAGAGGCTACCCACCCGAGGGGGCGCAGACCACCCAGCTCTGAAACCAGGAGCCAGGAAATCCCATCGGAAAGTATTTGTTTCAGCAGCCAGGAAACGAATGTTTTCTCTCCTTATGATTTTTATCTATTTTCCCTACCATTTTTACTGTTATTTACTCAATGTATTTCTTTTAAAATATGTCGTTTAAATAAGTGTCCTTAAAATAGAAACAACATAAATGCTATTGAATGGAAAAGCAGTCTCATCTTCCATTATGGAAGATAATTGTGAAAATGAACACAATGTGAGGAAAACATTCTACCACATGTGACTCTGATGCTGGCTTATTGTCCATTAAGAGGCGAGATTAGTACATATTAGAGAGGAGTTAAAGACACTGGCATCTGACTGAGGCTTTCCCTTTGAAGTCATTAGAATGTATCAAAGAGAACTGGAGAGGGAACGACTTTATTACGGTGCTAATCCTATTTAAGCTCCAATTAAATTACTTTGAAAACCATCTGGCTTGTCACCTAAAATCCTCTCCTCTGCACACACTCAGTGGCTGATGTTGTTGGATTCCCACCCAACTGCCCCGTCAGCTTTGTCCACACAGGAAGTGGCTACATTTGCCCTAGTCCCAGGGGATCAGGTGGGACTGAGCCCGTCGTGGCAGTTCCGTCCCCTGCGCCTGTCAGTGGTGTGGAGATGGGACATACTCAGAAGTCTTCTGGGGACTGTGGGGAAACGTTTTCTTCCTTTATAAAAGGTAGGATTAATGCAGGGAGACCCCTCTTTGGCCCTTTGGGACTTTACCATGAGAGTGTGAAGTCTGGATCTTTGACAGCCATTTTGTTACCACGAGGGTCACACTTGCCCACAAAAGTCAAAATGCAGAGGGTGGAGGGTCAGAAAGATCAGGAGAATGGGAAGAGCCTGGCGCCCTGGTGACCAATGCTGCATATGATTAAATGTCTCTTGCCAAGTCAATAATAAACATCCTTGTGGCTTAAGGGGTCCTTCATTTGGTTTTCTGTTACTTGCAGCTAAATACATTCCTAATAGATGCATTCATCTTACTCCTGCTTACACCAGTCATTTCCAAGCTGCAGTAGTTAGTCTCCCATTCCCTGCTGTTGCTTGCCTTTCCTGCCCTTGCTGTATAAATGCCTTAGACATTTTTCTAGATCCTGCTCAATATTTAGCTCCAAGATACTGGAGATAGGATTACAATCTTCTTGGAGGTGGCTTTGATAAAAAAACAAATATATAAAATAATAATAACAGTAATGGTAAAATCATATAGGTCACGTACGTTCCAAGGGATGAGAGGAAATAATGCATTTTGAACCATTTTTCCTTCCTTTCTTCCCTCATTTGTTGAATATTTAACACATACTTGATAACTACCAAGCATTTTCCAGCTCCAGGGATATCACAACCAATAAGACAGACAGGGTCTGTGTTTGGTACTTTCGTTATCCCTCCCCGCTTAAGGGCACATTGTCTTCCTCTTGGGAATAAAACCAATGGAATTTGTGACAGCTGCTTTGTACTGTTCGAATGCAAAATTCTATCTGACTCTGAGCTGACTGGGGGCTTGAGGTGGGTAAAATGGAAAGTAAGGAAATGCATCCAAATTTCTTCCTTATTTCTTATTCAATTTATGACTTACAGCCTCTTCCCTAGACATTAGACCTTGGTGGCACCAATTTCTTCCTTGGGAGTACCAGGAGTGTGATTACGGAAAAACAGTCATAAAATCGGAGGGGATGCCGCTCTGGTGGAATTGTCCCCTTCTTTTACACTTCCCAAGGTGAATTCGCACAGTCATCCCAGCCAATGAGCCGTGTTGAGAGAGCCCAGGTCCACGTTTCCGTGGTTATTTTCTAGGAGCAATTGCTCCATCAATCTGGGCTTACTTTTGGACTAGATTGTCGCAGAAGGTGATTGCTTCCCAGCTCCTTTGAAAATGAAAAAGAGCAATAAGATCTGGGCACTTCTCCAAGTGCTAAGGAGGAGAAAGGTGAAATCTTGGGTAGGATTTCCACGTTTTCCCTGATGGCGTCACATTTTAGTTGACAAATCCCTGCCATTTATATTTGCATCAAACTTCCAGAGGAGGCAGCAGAGGATCACCTCCTTTACTTAAGTCCAGGTGATTGTTGACACTTTTTCCATCTACAAAATACCTCCACAGTAACAACGAGGCCGGTGTTTGACCAACCAGTGGACATCGTAACCGAGATACGTTGACACGTAAAGCGGATCGTCCCAGGATATGTACAGCATGATTTGAGACTGGCTTCTTCACTCAGCACCATCTCCTTGAGGTTCCTCTGAATTTTTGTGTGCACGAATAATTTGTTCCTTTTTACAGCTGACTAATCTTCCAAGGTATGGATGTACCACAGTTTGTTCAAGCATTTCCCTGCTACTGTAGAGCACTTGGGTAGATTCCTGAGGGTAGATTCAAGTCTTACAAATACAACCAGTTATTCTTCTCTCCACGGCACTTCAAGGGCATCTGGGGTGGGGCTCCCGCGGCTCTGTCCAACCACATCACACACCGAGGAGCCCACGGCATCCAGCAGGCGCACACGACTCGGGTGGAGGGTAAACAAGCGCTTTTTCAAGTGGAGAGATGAAGAGGAAACATACCAGTTATTAGCTAAAAAATGTGTTCCGCATCTCTGAAGCATCGGGCGTGGAAGTTAGGACATAAAAATTGACGAAAAGTAGGTAAACGTTCGCAGGGACCCCATCAGCCTGCAGAGCCGTCCGTCAGCTGCCCCTCGTCCCTCGGGGATGCCTGTGTGGATTTGAGCGTGGAGTTTTCAGGCACTAAGGGTTAACGCTTTTCCAGGATGTCTGGAAAGGTGAGCCACAGCGTCTTGCTGGGGGAGTAAACCTGGGGGAACAAGTGGCTGTATCTGTGGTTTCTTAAGGGTGAAAAGCAAAGTAGCAGCTCTTTCCCTCCTTTGGCCTGATGGTTTCCATCTTAGGCTGGTTATTTTCTTTCTTTCTAAACTTTGAAGCCAGAGAAACTATGACCTCTCTTTTCAGTGAGAGAACCCAGGGATGGGTAGTTTTCCTTTGGAGCATCTGGAATTTCTCAGTTCTTAACTCATGTCTGAAATGACAGCAGACACATTTGGAGTGATGTGAGGAGGGGCACAGGCCAAGGAGTGTAGGCGGCCCGAGAAGCTGAAAAAGGTGAAGAAACAGATTCTTCCCTGCAGCCTCCGGAAGGAACACGACCATGCCAGCATGTTGATTTCAGACTCTGACCTCCAGAATTTAAGAGAATAAGTTTGTGTGGTTGTAAGTCACTACATCTGTGGCAATTTGTTGTAGCAGCAATGGGAAACTAATACTGCCGCATGCTGTAGCTGATGGTCTGCAGAGACACGGTGGACCCCACATGGTCGTCTGAGTGAGTACGGACTCAGAACTTCCCCGGCTTCTGTCCTCCCACCTCACCAGCATGGTCTTCTCCAGTCTCCTGTGGAAACTTAACCCAATGCTTACCATTTTGCAAGTTCCCCCAAGGATCCAGTTGTAGGACAGGCTGTATCTGCTAATTTTCACAGCAGTAATTCTTTCTTTAACATGTTTCAGCTTTTAAAAAATAAATTCATTTTCAAAGGAAACTCTGTATCACTTCTGAACATGGAAACCAGGGTTCCTTGCCACAAATAGAAGGCGATCAAAAAAATGTAACAAACACAGAAAAGGTTAAGTTCTAGGAGAGTCGAGGCCTTCCCAAGTCCCAGAGCTTGAGGCCTGTTTTCCTTTTGATAAAAGGAAGATTCTCCAGGGTGGGAGAGAACTATCAGCATGAAACTAAGGCATTGTCTTTGCTGTAATCAGAGCTGAGGAAGAGAATTGAAAATGAAATCTACGCCTGACCTTCGGGTTTGTCAGAAGGGGGTAAATGAAAGCTAGACTAAGAGGGCCGGCTCTTCCCCCAGGCGTGAGGTCACTGTTTCCTTGTGGAAGTAAGGAGAACTCCTCTTGGTTTAATAGGCCAAAAAGCATGGCCCTGAGTCGATCGACAGCATGTTTCACCTCCTCATGTCCAGGGTTGGAGACCCCCGGTCCACATTTCTGAGTCTGCAGACCAAGGGGCCTGATAGGTCGTCCAGCCCAGAGAGAAGCTTCGCGGAGCTCAGGGTCGAGGCAGAGCCGTGCTGGTACCACAAAGTCAGGTCAAGGTCAGTGCTTCCTGCTCCTACTGCTCTTCTAAGCCTGGATGAATCAAATCGAGGGTGATTTGGGCATCACATCTACTTGGGATAAAATGTGGGAAGCTCATTCTGCCCAAGAACAAATTGAAAATGGCAGCTGGAGTGTTGTCCTCGGTCTAAATTCTGCAGGGCTTCCAGAGTGGAAACTTGTAAAATGGCATTATTTGTCTAAAGTCTTTGTTCCATAGGACTTAGCGATGAGCATTAAATGGGAAAGTAAAATTAAAGTTGCACGAAAGATTAAAGCCATCTTATAGTAATGAGAGACATCTGTTTATTCCTTTCTTTGGAAATGGCCTCCCACTCAATAGACAGGATTTTTTTTTTTTAAGTTTGCTATAGAAGTAAAAAAGGAACCGTGCCAAAGAAGGTTGCTGTGACTTTGGGAAAACTGACAAATGAAGGCCAAGTTTAGGGAGGAAAGCTGCATTTAAAGAAAGGCTCCCCGGGGTTATTTCACAGCGTCTGATGGACGTGATTGCATTTCCGTCCTGCAGAGCCCGCTGCGTCCTCGGCCACGCCGCCGCCCTCCACCTGTCTGTCTGACGAGCATTTTCTGGGTGGCTTCCGTGAGCCGGGTCAGGGCTGGTGCTGAGGACGCAGGAGAAGGAGGCGCTGGCCCTGCCCCTGGAGGCTGCGTCCAGCAGCGCCAAGTCATGCCTGGCGCCCCCCGCCCGCCCCCCGTACACGTGCCGGGGGCTCTCCTACGTTCCAGCTGTCTGAACTCTGTCCTTTTTGAAAATCCCAAGAGGTAGCTGCCCTTCTCATCTGGGTTCTTGTGAGGGAAATGAGGTACCGAGGGGTTGGACAACCAGTGCGAGGTCACGCAGCGCACGTCGGGGCGTGGCAAGGGCCAGGAATTACGGGCAGCGCCGGGGTGGCCCAGCGGGGCCCGCCGAGGATGCGTCCTCACGCTCAGTGGCGCTGTGGACGTGAGCCCCCGGTACCTGGGGCCGCCGAGGGTGCTGCGGTCAGGCGAGGCGTGGCGGAGCGAGTGGGGGTCTCCACTGCTGAGGCCGCATAAGGAGACGCGGTCAGAGAGCCACGGTGGAGCCGGGAGTCCACGGAGCCGGGAATAAACGGCCGGGGGCTGGAGGGTGGCGGCAGGGGGCGGCCGGCCGGGCCCCGACCACGGGCCTGGGCTTCCCCCGCCAAGTCCTGAGAGCGGGGGCTCCTGCGTGGAATGTCAGAGCAGCCCTGGGCCACGTCGCCGGGAGCACGAGCTGCTTCCAGCGGGGCACCTGCCAGGCCCTCGGAGCCGTCGGCGCCCGCGGCCACTCCCGGCTCCCCGCTGGCTGACCTGCCCCCGAGCTAAGGGTATTGTTTTCTCATTTAAAAAAAAATCTTCAGATGACTCCCTGATGAGGGAACACTAATTCTGCGATGCTCAGATGTCATGGGCATGAAGCTTCGCCGACCTCAGCGCGCTCGTCAGCGCCTGTCTGGGCCCCCGCGCTGCCCGGCGGGCTGGGTGGTGGCGCGGGGCCTGCGGGGCTCACACCCGGGCCCCCCCCCCGCGGGCCGACGCCTGGTGGACAAGAAAGAGGGAGCCCGGGGAGGAAACCCAGGCCAAGGGCGGGGGTGCGGGGGGTGGCCGCGTCCCCACGCCTCCTTGCGGGCTCGAGACGAGGCGGGCCGGGAGGAGGGCGGCGGGAGGGGGTGAGGCCGGGGAGGCGGGGACGGCTCCCACGGGCCTCGGGTGCGAGATGGTGCCCCGGGGTGATGAGGACCCCGTGCGGAGGACGGGGCGCTGGGACGCGCCTCCCCGTTCAACAGGCCGCCGTGGGGGGCGGGGCGGGGTGGGGGGGAAGTGGAGGAGGGGACCCGGGGGGCCGCGGCCGGCTCCCGGTGCTGGCGGCTTGGACGCGCGTGTGCGTGGCGGTGGGCGAGGGGGCCGCCCTGCACCTGGAGGGGAGCAGTGTGAGACAGGTGGCGGCCGAGCCCCGGGTTCCTTGTCCATCCTCTGGAGACGGAGGAGCCATCGCTGAGTGGGGGGGCCCCTTGGCCCCTCGCTGCTCGGTGGCCGGAGGCCGGCTCGGGGGTGGCACCTCTTGTTTGCCCTCGGGCCAGCAGGGCGGGCCTTACCAGCCTTGCTCTCTGGAAAAGGCCCTCATCGTCACCGTCATCCTTGTCACGGCCACCCCCATCCAGTGCTTTTCCTGGGCCGGGCCCGGGTCCGAGGTTTGCACAGACCGGCTCCTTCAGGCTTCACAGCCCCGTGGGCTGGACTGGGCAGGTGAGGCCACTTGGGCACAGAGAGGGGCGGCGTGATGCTCGAGGGCACACAGCGGCCGGGGCTGGGGGTGCCAGGCCCCTTGTTTGGGTCCCCACCCACAGGGGCTCCTCCAGGACGGTAAATTGCGGGTAAATCATGTTGACCAAAGGAGGCGAAAGGCCCGTGTGAAGGAGTCTCTGAAACGTGAGAATTCTAGGAGCTGCGGGAAGAAGAAAGTCAAGCTTGGGGCTTTCCCACCCCGACCCCGAGCTCACCGGGACATTTGACAGAATGTTTCCAGGGGAGGGCGTGCCGATTACTGGGATCTTTTGATCTGTCCTAGGTAGACGCTTGTTTAAATTGTCTAAATAATTTTGAATAACAGGGCTGGGCAAATCCCATCGAAGGTCAAAAATGAAAGCATTTCAGAAAAGGCTGAAGTCCCCTTGACCCCCCATCCTGGCCTCCCCCCCCAAGGTAACCCCCCACTGCCCTGCAGCGGGCCAACCCTGACCTTTACACATTTTCAAAGCCGCGCGCGGGCCTGCGGGGGGCCTGGAGAGCCACCGCGGCCTCCCGATGGCCCGACGCCCGCGGCCCTCCGCAGGCTGTCCCGCGGAGCTGGCGGCCGCTCTCCTGGCCGGTGCCTCCCCAGCTCCGCCTCCGCCCGGGGGGTCCAGCGCCAGAAGCGTGGCCCTCGGCCTCGCTCTCTCCCAGGCCGGCCTGCGAGCAGGGGCGTCCGTGGGTGAGCCTGAGGGTGGGCTCCGGGGCGGGAGAGCAGGCCCCCCACTCGCTACAGAGCTGCCCATCGCGGAGGGTGCGGCCCCCCGAACCCGGAGTCTGGATGAAACATCCAAGCCCTCAGCGGGCCCGGGGTGGCCTGGGCCGCTCTCGCCCCTGGCCCTTCACCTCGTGCCCTGAGCTGCTCCCCTGCCCTTGACCTCAGTGTCAGCAGGTTCGGCTCAAGGGCTGGCGGGAACTCCCCGCGCAGGCAGGGGCCCCGGGCTGGCGGGGGGGGGGGGGGGGGGGGGGGGGGGGCTCTTGGGAGGGCGGGGCTTTGCAGGGGGCCACGCGAAGGTTTGGGACATGGAGAGATTATTCTGGACTGCCTGGGCGGGCCCCGTGTAATCCCAAGCGTCCTTAAAGAGAAAGAGCGAGGCAGGGGGGCCGAGCCACGGGGAGGGAAGGGCGGGAGCGGGGTCGAGGGAGCAGGTGGGAGCACCGCCCGCGGCAGGCGCTCGAGCAGGGCTCCCAACCAGGGGTCCGCGAGCCTGAGCGGAGATAAGCAGCGGCACTGTCCTTGCGGGGCCGTGGGGGTGCGGGTGTGACACGGTTATTAAATGATACAGCGTGGTGTGGGCTCGGTAAGGGGCCCGTGGTCTCCAGCTGACGGGCAGAGGGGTGCGCGGAACAAAAAAGGCCCAGAAGCCGCGTTCCGGAAGCTGGAAAAGGCAAGGAGGGATTCCCCAGAGGCCCCAGAGGGAGCGCCGGGATCTTGGTCCCCCCCAGGGAGACCCATGTGGGACTGCATGCTAACGGGGGGCCCTTTCAGCCACAGCGGGGAACCCCTACGCGCCCGGGACGGCGGGGCGCCGCTGGCAGCCGCAGGCCTTCTCGGCGGGCACCTCGGGCCTCAGGCGACTTCTCGGGAGCTGATGGCCCGCGCCCGCCTTTTCCCCGCCACTGCCGTGCAGGCGCCTCACCCGCTCGCCCCAGTGACAGCGACCCCGGCCCGGCCGCGGTTCTGTGTGCCCCTAGGCACGGGACAGCCGGGGGGCGGCAGCTCTGGGGGTGCACGGGTGACGCCCTCCCTGTGATGGGGTGCAGGTGGCGGCAGGGAAGGGGGTTGGAAGGGACCAGAGCCTGCTTCTCCCAGCTCAGCCTGGCTGGCGCGGGCCTCAGGAGCTCGGCAGTTCTCCGTCCCACCTTCGGTACTGGTGTCGTGAGGGAGGTAAACGTGTCTGAGGAGGAGGGGAGAGCACACTTCCCAGCCCGTTACCTGAGTCGCTGACTCTTTAGGCACCTCGTAAGGGCGCTCTGACTTCTCCTCTTGCTCTAGAACCTGCAAGTTTTGGGGGCCAGCCTGGGACTAGCTCTGCACATCCCAGCCTCGAGGGGAAGGCCACCCACAGAAATCAGGACCCACAAGTTCTGGGCTGCAGCAAGGAAGGGCCCGGGAGGACCCGTTACCTAGTGCAGGGGTACAAGATGCCCCAGAGTGTGGGGCTCACGTCCTCCCCTGGTAGCTCAATGCCTGGGGGTCAGGAGTGCAGGGGCAGCCTTCTGGGGGCTCTGGGCCCCCCGGGAGGCTGTGGTTACGGGCCGTCCAGGTGCGTCATCTCGAGGCTTGGCTGGGGCAGCCGCTTCTAAGTCGCTTCAGGTGTGGTTGGCAGGGTCAGGGCTTTGCTGGCTGAGGCCACATAACGTGGCCCCCTTGTCACGTGCACCTGCTCTCCCTAGAGAGCTCCCAGGTGGCCCTCCCGGGGGAGCCGCGCCCCTTTCCTGGGAGGGCCCTGGGAGAAGGCCTGTTCCGTGGTGTCCCTAAGCGGGCGCCTCCTGGAAGTCCTCCTGGCCCGGGGCGGCAGGTCTCCAGGGTGGAGCGCGGAGCCAGCAGGGGCAGCCAGCTGGCTCACCCTGACCCCGAGGGCCAGCGCCGCCGGGAGCAGCAGAGAGAAGCCACAGCGGTAGGTGGAGGCACGGCGGAGAGTGGACCGGGCCCCTGGGAGGCCCCCCCGGGCCTTGCCCCCTGGTGGCCTCCAAAGTGGGGTGCAGGGAGGGGTCACAAGAGCAAGGCAGCTCAGCTACAGAGCAGTGGCCGCTCTCGCAGTTTCCAGTGCTGGCTCTGGGACCATGCTGTTTGTAGGTCATTTCAAGGTTAATGTCAAGGTGGGGCCCAGGGGCTGCTCCGCCTGGAGCTGACTTCAGACCCCATCTCAGGGCCAGGGTCCCCCGGTGGAGGCTGAGGGTGGGCGAGCTGGGAAAGCGGAAGTGGTGAGGCCGGCCACGGCGCTAAGGGCCGTGCGCCAGGGCGATGGGGTGCGTGTCACATCCTGTACCCTGCGGGGAGTGCTGTCCTCACCCCTGAGGTCCGAGAATGGGCCTTGGCCAGGCAGGGCCACACTAGGACACGGTCGAGGAAGTGGCTGTGGCTCAATCAGATGAGCGCCTGTCTACCATATGGGGGGCCCTCGGTTCACGGCCCGGGGCCTCCTTGTGAAGGCGGGCTCACCCGCCCCACGGAGCACCAACTCAGCAAGGTGACGCAATGAAAAGAAGGGAGACAAGCGAGAACACAGAAGAGCACGCAGCAAATCAACACAGAGAGCAGACAGCAAGCAAGCTGCAAGAGGGGAGGGGAAACTAAATAAATACAGACACAGAAGAACGTACAGCAAACGGACACAGAGAGCAGACAGCATGCAAAAAGCTGCGGGATGGGGTGGGGGGGATAAAATAAAAACAAAACACAAAAAACACCGTCGGGTTCATAGGGTGATTGTGGTGTTTAAACGAGTTAATATGTGTAAGCTGCACAGAGCGGTGCTTGGTAATACAGCTTCAGAGTCGTCAGCTGTTGTTTTCATTATCGTTTGTGTAAACATGGAACTAAAGAAACGTTACATATTTTTTCCCTGTGTAGATGTGCGTGTGCAAGTGCATAGAGAGAAGTCTGGAAAGAGTCACACACATGCTTTGTTTCTGTAACATCTTGTGTCCTCCTCTGGTCAGTGTGGGTGTGATGTTTGCAGGGGCCTCTGCCTCACCCGTCAGGTTCCTTCTCCTTCCTCACCTTTCTTCCTTCCTGGCTCACGGTTAGGTAGGACTTGTGAATTAGCCCTGATGTGACAAGCTGTCCTCCCGTCACAGTGGGCTGGCAATCCCTGGGACCCCTGCCATCAGCTGCTCCTTGGACACTGCCGTTGCTCATAATTAATTACAGCTCTTTAACCCAAAGAATCCATTTTTAAAAAATGGACTGTCTTTTCATGTTGTATTTTCTATTTACCATGAATTTTTCTTCCCTCCACCTTTTCTTGGCCCACTGTCTTCAGAAAACCCAGTGCGGGTCTTTGTGGGCAAAATTCTAATGACTAACAGGACTGGCAGGCTTCTTTCCCTCTTGCACCTTGTCAGAAGTCCTTAGCCCCGTGGTTATTTTCTACTCTGCAGCCCAGAAAAGACAGCTCTCGGCCTTGGCACGGGCAGCTCATTAATTATCATTTGAGAACGTGCCAAAGCTGCTGGAGGATCAGTCAGAGTTGTGCGCCTTTCTTTTTCTTTCCCAGTTGTTTTTTTTTTTAAATTGAAGTGAAAACTACATAAAACCATTTTAAAATGAGCAATTTTAGGGCTTTTAGTACTTTCACAAGGCTGTGAAATCCTTTCTGCCGAGCTCCGAGCTGTTGGATGCACCCAAGAGGGAAGGCTGACGGTCTCCAGGCTCGAGCTTTGGGGATGGAGCACAGAGGACGGTCACGGCCTGGAAACCAGGCACCTGCCCCCTGGGCTCAGGAACGGCCGGGCCTGCTTTGCCTGCGGTTTTGACTGAATGTCCTCTCGAGCAAGGGGCGGCTCTGCATGCCTGGGCGGGATAAGCGTGTGCCTTTAGGATAAACCCAAACCGCTGCTTTTCTAAAGGATTCTGGATCTGATTCTGCTCCAAATGTGGGAGATGGCAATCAGCTGGCCTCTTTGGGCCTCTTATTTCTTCTCTTGCAAAAGACAGGGCTGGGCAGAGTCTAGTATTCCTAACTGATTTTCTTTTTCTTTTTGTGGAGGACATTAAGAGATTTTCCGGGGGAAAAACAAAAGCTGTTCTCTAGTCCAGTAACTCTGAGAAACCTTGGAAGTGACAAGCACTTAGGAAGGACCCTGGTAAGGAGGGGAAAAGGGCGGATGGCGTGGGGAGGGGCTATTGCCAGGGGTGGCTCCTGCAGGAGCGAGGGGCGTCTGCAGGCGAGGAGGGGCTACTGCCATCAATAGGGAGACTGCCCTGAAGGTAAGGGGGCTCAGGGGGCGCGAGGGCAGGCCGGAAGGGGCTGTCGTGTACGGAGGAGTGACCACGGCGGGAGAGCCAGCTCTGGGGAGGGGACTGGGTGGCAGGGGTGGATGGGACAGTGGGTCAGGGAAGGTCCCTGGAGGGGCTGCCCCCCGGCTCAGCCTGAGGGTGGCCAAAGTTCCGGGGCCAGAAGCAAGGAGAGGAACAGCCCCACTTTGCTGGATGAGCCGGCCGCTCCAGCTCGAAGGGCGCCCGCCGCTCAGCTAGCCCTCAGGGGGGCGGAAGACGGGCCTGTGCGGGTCTTGTCTGGCCTTGTCACAGGAAAGAAGGTGGGTTCTGGGTTTCAAAGTCATGTGAGGAAAGGGGATTCTTTGCAGGAAGCCACTTCTGGGAACACAAGGTTGTCAACCTTTAGAGTTTTCTAGGATCACGGGATGTCTTAGTCCTGGGCTGCTAAAACAAGCACCGTGCCATGGGCTGGGTCCCACAACGGTATGGACGGGCTCATTTGGTGGTTGGAAGCCCAAAATCAAGGCGATGCTTTCTCCCCAAGACTGGCGTTCTGGGGTTGGCTGCCGGCGACCCCGTCCCCGGCTTTTCTGTTGCCTGGCGATGGGTGTCCTGGCGTCCTCTGCTTTCTCCTCCAGGTTCTGCTGACCCCCAGCTCCTCCCTGCAGCCGTTGTCTGGGTCTGTCACTGCCTAAAGGACCCCAGCAATCAGGGCTCCAGCCCAGCCCGCTTCAGGTGGCCCCGCCCTGGCAGAAGGTAAGACCTTCAGAGGGCCCCGCGGGCCCCGGGGCCACCCCCGCGGGAGCCGACTGCGATCGGATCGGGAGCTCTTCTTCCCTGGGGTACGTGGTTCACCCTTCCACGTGGAGCTCGGGGGAAATTCAGCGTTGCCGCAGGCTGTGTTATTGTTTTAGAATTCACAAGACACAATGATAATATTTAGATGTCCAGCAATAAAAGAACCTGTTTAAATTAATCATGTCTTCATTTTCCCCTCCTGTACTTCTAGGACCATAGCCAAAGAGAAGCATACGACTGAACGCCTGGAGGGGTGGCATTAAGGGGACTGCCACGCACTGCCCCACTCCCACGGGGGTCGTTGCTCCCAGCGCCCCTTGCACGCCTGGAACCTTTTAAACTGGTCTTCCCGCCTCCCCTCCTGGCCCCTTGAATCTGTTCTGCAGTCAGTGGACGGCTCCTAAATGTGAATTTGACCGTATCACCCTCTTCTACCAACGCCTCCTCCCCGTGCCCACAGCCCCTTCTGGTTTTCCCACTGCTCTTAGAATAAAAGGGAACTCTCTAATTTGGCCCCCCAGCTGCACCTGTTGCCCTGCCCAACTCTAGCCTGTCACACACGGGACTCCCTGGACCACTGCCTGCCGCGCTGGCCTTCTCTTCCACTCCTGTTAGCACGTGCTTTTCCCTCTGCCTTTTTCTGGTTAACTCCTAGTCACCCTCCAGGGATCAGCTCAAATACCGCCCCCCGAGGGAAGCCGCCTTTGATTCTGCAAAATCAGGCCAAATCACACTATTCTACATTCTTGCGAAACGGGCAGACCTTCTTAGTTCCTCTTGTCCATTCCGCTCGTGTACACTTTCAGGACCTTGAAGATCTGCTTTGCAGATCGTGTCCAAGTCATTTGATACTTATTTGTGTGAGAATTTGATTTGTTTTCCTAGTGGAACTGTGACCTTGGGAGATGGGTCAGGTCTGGTTTCATCCGTCACGTATTCCCAGTTCTTATGTTGGGTTCAGGCATAGGAGGCATGCAGTAGACGTTTGTTGAATTATGCATGAATTAATAAACATCCCAGGTCATATGCAGGTACTAGAGACAGGGGGATGGATAAGAGGATCCCTGCCTTCAGGAAGACCAATAAAGCGTGTGTGGACAGATGTGCACCCGACATGCCGTGCCACAGATAAACGCGGCGATTCTGGGAAGAAGATGTAATGGGCATCTTCACAGTGGGTATTTCATTTCCGCTTATCATAGAAGAATGAGGGGTGTCCGTATGACTGTGTGTGTTTTTCTTGGCCAGAGTATCTTCCTGCGGCTTCCATTAACTCAAATTTTATTCTTGGTCCATGTGGTTCTCTTGGGCAGACCTGGGACATTATGTAACTTCTCAGCAAACCCAGACACCCGCTGGTGAGGCTCAGGTCACAGACACAAATGAAGGACTGCCCCTGGCAATGCAATCTGCAGCCGGGAGTGCCCATCCTCTGGCTCCATGGAAGAGGCCACAGGGAGGTTTTTGGGGAGAAACACATGACCTTGTTTTGTCCAATGAGATCTGAGTTTGAAAATAACTTAAATGTTGCCAAAGAGATGCCTTTTCTCTCTCTATGTATGTGTGGATTTGAAACTGGTTGAATGTTAACCAACATGAAAGGAGAAGCACCTAGAGAAAAAGACGGTCTGTTTTTCCTGGATCCAGCCATACCTGAAGCTTGCTGACTGTCAAAGACTGAAACCAGATCAATGAGATTGATCATATTCCAGCTATTGCACGGAGAGAGCGCTCCAGATCCCAAGATCAGAGTGTCTCAGCAGGGCGGCTTTTAGTGGGGGGCGTTGTCAAGGTGCAGGTGGGTGACATACAGTTGGGGTTATTTTGCAAACAGAAGAAGCAGAGGTAACTGAGTAGGGAGTTGTGTGTGTGTGTGTTTTCCTGTGTTTCTGTAATTCCTGAAGGCAGCGCTAATCTTAGCTAATCATTCATGAGACCAAAAACGGGGAGCTAGCTATGGAGGGGGCAGATCCAGCAAAGGGGAGGGTTGAACCTGGCCCTGTGAGTCTTCTGGGCAGAGAAGCTGGAAGGACGTTCTAGGCAGAAGGCTCTGGCTGATCTAGGGTCCGGGGCATGCAGGCTGGCACGTGTGCGTCAGGCAAGTGGGGGTGGTTGTGCTGCTGGGGCGTGGAGGGTGGAAAGGGGGCGAAGGTCAAGAAGGGGCTCTTGGGGCTTCTGAGGAGCTGGGGCTCATCCTCCAGAGGACAGAGCCCCTGGATTTTCAGGGGGTCCCAATTGCATTCTTTTATGCACTTTCTGTAAGATAGCCAGGAGGGTGACATGCTCACTCTCTCCCTCTCCACCCTCTCCACCCCCGGGATCCCGGAACCTGGTGCTGAGTGTGAATCCTCAGCTCTGCTGCTTTGAAATGGGAATGTTCCCTCTTGACGCAGCCTGGCAAACCCAGCTGCAGAGGGGTGACGGGCCTGCCGCGGGCGATCGCTGCAACGCTCTCCTCGCCCTTCCCTGGAGACCCCCGCCCCGGGGGCAGCAAGGGGAGCGTCTGTAGAGGGGGCCCCCTTTGTGGAGCCTGCACCTCCCGGCGGGGCCACCAGGGCCACGCGGGCTGAAGTCGCACAGGATCTAAGCAGCCGAAGTGGACTTGAGCATGTGTCATTGTCCCCGCACAGTGTTCTTTCCTTCTTAAAATAGAATTTTTCATGTCGAAAAATGGAAAGATTTCCCGCCAAAAGATGCCTGGTTTCTCTTCTAAAATGGGACGCTCGGGCTCCCCTGGGCTGCGGCCCTCAGGCGCTGCTCGGCAGGCGCTGCCCGCTTGGCGTGGCGGCCCCCACGGCCCCCAGGCCCAGCCCACCCGGGGCACCCGCCTGGACCCCGCGGGCACTTGAGTTTGAGACCCAGGGCTGGGTGTCTGAGGGAGACTCTGGGTTCAGCAGAACTGGCTGACCCCCGGCTCTGACGCCGAGTAGCGGGGACCCAGCAGCAGCGCTTGACGCGTGCGGTTTCCCCTCTGCCAAACGGGGACAGCGCGGGCCCGCCTCGGGGGGCGGCTGCGGCCAGTGCGCGCGGCAGGACGCGCGGGGCCAGCGGGGCCTGGGCCGGGACCACCACTCGGGCGGCGGCAGGGGGTTCCGGGGGCCCCGGCAGCAGCTAGAAGACTGTCCCCGGCTCAGACGTGGCCCATGTCCAGGGGCCGGGGGGGGACCCGGCCACGACTGCTCAGACGACCAACACGGCGGGCGGGGCCCAGCGGGAGCGGCGGGGCTCCCTGTGAGCCGGGGTCCCGGGTGGCAGGAACGAACCCCCTGCTGCGGGGGCCGCCCCCCGGGGACCCTCGCCGCCGGGCCTGCGCTTCGCCTGGTTTTTGTTTGTGTTTCCTGGGCTCGAGCCTGGGGGAGGCGGCCACGCAGCGCGCCGAGCCCCGCTCTGCCCGTGTGCACGAGCCGCCAGGGACGCCCGGGGCTTGGGTGACTGCATCCTGCGGAAGACAGGCAGCACGCGTCCCCGAGGCCGGGCGGGCGCGGCGGTGCTGCAGGGCCGGCCCGAGGCTGCGGGCCCCCTGCTCCTGGTCCCTCCTCGCCGTCACCTGCCGGGGGCACACCGCAGAGCCCGGCGCGGTGGGGGTGCCTTCCCGGAGGAGAGACGCTCAGGTGCACCCCGGAGCAGGCACGGGAGGGTCCCCGGGGTCAGCCTGTGTGGACGGACTCGGCCGGCTTGAAACCCGCTTCCCCCTCCGACGTGTCCACGAGTTGTAAGGTGCTTGGAACAAAATCGAGTGGGCTGTTGTGCAAGGGCGGACACTTTCAGGGAAAAGCCAGCAGCGCTGAGTCCCGGCCAGTCCCTTTTTCGTCTCATTGATGAGATTAATCTGGTTTGGGGCTTCACGGCAGCCCAGGGCTGCCGGCGGGCTCTCTGGCTCCAAGTCACAGAGGCCACCTGGCGTCAGTTACACTGGGATGGGTGGTTAGTAAAAGATAGAGGCGTCTCCTGAGGCCGTCGTGGGGCTCAGAAGCAGGGCCGCCTCTGGGGCTGGGGGCGGGCTCTCCTTGCCCACCCCCACACCGCCTGCAGGCTCCTTGATTGGCTTTCTAGAGACGTGGCGGCAGGGGACCAGCTCCTGTAACATCCAAGGTCACAGGTCTCACTCTGGACCTCGCTCTGGAAAGCCGAGCTGGGTTCGTATTCCCCTTGGCTGTAGGCTGTGAACTCCTCCTCCCAGCCTCGAGAAAGAGAAGCGTTGTCAGGGTGGGCGAAGAGTCGTCATCACACGATACTCAGAGTCTCCTAGGACTCGCGATCCATTTCCAGGCTCAGTGAAGGTGGAATTAAATTACACCGACTAATCGTTGCACAAGCGCCGATTACACTTACAGCGGTGTTTGCACAACAGCTGCAGTGATGCTCTTTTATTTCCTGCCAGACTGAAACGAACACCTCCGTTTCGGCAGCACGTTTTGAATCCTGGGCTGTGTAACTCTGGCCTGGGTAGGAGAGGCGGTGGGGAGGGGTTTTTAAATCTGCTCTCAGGATCTGCCGTAATGTTATGCTTTTCTCCCTGGCCAAGTAAAGGGCACCCTCTCTTCAAGCGGGCTATGTTTTGATTGACATGGGGGCAGCTTTTGTTTTGCCTCATCGCACATTCACTTAAATATATTTTTAAAAGGTGCTTTAGGGATGTCATCCTTTAAAGCTGCACCTTTGTAGGTTGAATATTGATTCGGCTTTTTTTATTTCCCAGTGGCTCTGCAGGATTTTTGGTGTCTGCGTATGTGTGTGTTTGAACATGCGTGTATGTGTGTGAGTGTGTTGATCTTGGCAAGTCTTTAACCTTTAATTGGTGCCTACCTTTGCCTTCATTTTCTTTTTGTGTAATATTCTAGATGGGAGCTAAGTGGCTCCTGCTCTTGGGAGGAAGTGCTACGTAGAAAGCATGTATGATCACAGGCTAGTGATTTTGGCAAAGGGGACATGTTTTTATATTTAGAGGCAGAACAAAGGCCCTCAAATTCACAGGTTGGTTATGCCCAAAGGATAGGGGAGCGGGGGAGAGGAGAGGAGAATATAAGGGCTAAACAGAACAGTAGGGAAAAGAGGGAAGGAGGAAGGACAGGGGTTTTGGAGTTACTTTAGGTTGGAATATGGTGAGATATTCTGCCGAGAGAAGAGTTGTCCTTCTAGAAGATTCTCAGTGCAGGTCCACGTGCTGCAGAGAAGACAAAGCTGCACACACTTTGGAACCTCAGTTTCCGGGGGGGTGGTTGAGGGAGGCATTATGCACGACCCACCCTGAAAAGCGGCCTCCCCACCCCGGGTCCTGGGTGTTCTGGGGAGACCCAGGTCGGGGAAGCTGGAGAAAGCTGGGCTGGGTGTTCTCCGTTCCTTTGTGCTGAAGGCAGGGCCTCCCTCCTGGTGTCTGCCACAGTCTCTTAGTTACCTGCCAGAGAAGGAAAGCCTTTGATTGTGGGTTCCTGCTCTCGAGCCCCCTGACTCTCTCCTTGGTGACACCTCGCCCGTCATGGTATCAAGAAGAGATGAAACTGCTCCCGGACAAGCCGAAGGTTCTGAAATGCAGATAAACACCTGAACTTCTGAATGCTTATCGAACAAAATTGTACTGGCCATCCTTTGGGGCCTCATCTCTCTCCATAAAACTTTATAAAGCTGAGAGCATTATCTTTCGAGGTCAGGATTCAAATAATGGTTGTACAATGATTTTCGTTACCGCACTGCACTGGGAGAAACTTCTCAGCAGGTATTATTAAAAGGCTTTTAATCCATGAAAGCTTAACCAGCTGAAATGGGTTGAAAGCACCATTGCCTCTTTCTGGAGGCTACATGAGGCATCTTTATCTAATAACCACCATTTGCTATAATAAAGATTTTAGATGAAACCTGATGAATTGAATTTTTTTTTGTCTGTTTCTTCCAATAGCCCTAGACGTTCCCAATCTATTTTATTGCCTTGCCTCTTTTGCGAGCTAAAGGAAGGGCTCTTCTGCTACCTCCCACGCTCCCACAGCCTTGGAGTTGAGTTCTCCTTCCTGACTCCACATATGACAGTGTTTCCTGGCTAGTCCCATGAGGATGGTTTCGGGGTTTGGGGGGACATAGAATCTTGGCTGTGAACTCCATTGTCTGTTCAGAGGTAGCTGGTCCAAGGGAAGGTATTGTTTCACTTGAAACATTTTCTTATCTATGTGTCCCCAGAAATACAGCATCACACCATTGGTACCATTTCTCTTTCCAGGAGGTTCTGTCCCACTCCTGGTTCTCTGGTCTCACAGGAAGGAGCTCATATCAAAGTTTTGTGTAATAATGACAAGAATGATGATGATAATAATGTCAGCAAACTCTTATTGGGCATCTGACCTTGTGCCAGGACTATGCAAATACATTCACATACCTAATAAAAAATAGCTAATATGTAATAAACCATGAGCCAGTCGCAGAGCTAGTGCTTCACTCGTGTTAGCTCCTTTGATTGTATCAATGTTGGAGGATTGGCAATGCTTCTGTGACAGAGGCTGGCGATTTGGGGACCAAACATTGCCTCTTCCTCCTAGGCACCTGGCTCAAGGGTGCTTTCCAGCAACCACGGCCTGAGTTCCGGCCAGTGTGAAGTGGGTGGACATAGTCACACCACCCCTTGCTCAGTCCTTACCTCAGTGCTCTCTCTCTTTTTGGTCTGTTGGCCGGACAAAGAGATAAAAGTGTAGGCTCTGACACTCTAGGGGATGGCAGGAGCCTGGGTCCCTGAATGACTGCATGGACTTACCATGAGAATGAGTGTGGACACTCATCTGCCTTAATCCAGGGTGGCCCAGCCTTGGAGAATGGCTCTTCTGGATATTAACAGGGAAAGGTCACACTGCACAGAAATGGAATACCCATTTTCCCAGGAGTAGATTATGACTCGTGAATTTGTCATTTGAGTTGTTTTCCTAAAAACTGTGCTGAATCATCTGATCCTAAGTATTTGAGCCATTGGTATTTGGTGGAATCCTGGTTGGGAGAGGTGAGAGAAAACAGGAGCTAACACAAAGGTTTGGATTCTCACCTCTGACTCGGGGGTCATTCGCCTTACTAGTAAGTTCAAGGGTGCCCGTGATCATGAAATCACAAGGTGCAGGTGATGCACACAGGTCCAGGGCCTCCAGCCCAGCTGCCGACGTCCTGCCTTGACCCTCTTGGAGCTCTGGCCCAGCATTAGCACCACGGGGTCTTGCGGTGATGCGTTTTGTGTCAGTTGGCATCCTCCAAGACTCGTGCCAAAGGGAATTAAGCATTCAAGAGACTTGGGGAAATGCTTTAAAGGATCGAAGGGGAAGGCGGTAGGGGCAGGGGGTGCCTCCCCGTGTGAAGCGGGTCTGACCTCTGTGGGAGGAGGGAGGTGAAGGGCCGAGCAGGCCGACCCTCAGGCTGCGGTTCTGAGAAAGGCTTGGCCGGGCCGACGGGGAGCCCGAGGTGCCCACTAGGGAATCCGTGCTGGGCAGGGATGCTCTGCCAGTGGCTGGGAGAAGCGTGGAGCTGTAGGTGCCTCCGGCAGGGGCTGCCGGCCGGCCGTGCCCGGGCAGGTCCCTGTGGGGGCCACGTGAGCAGGGCTTCTATGTGGTTGTGTTTGGTGACGAAGGAGAGTTGGGTCAGGATGCACCTCCACTTTATACTGACAGTTATGTGACTTACGTGTCATTTGCACGGCGTCATGTCTCGCAGTTGCCTAAGCACCAGATGGTTCACCATGTGCAGTTCTAGATCAACGAGGCATAACCTGTCAGTAGATCAGGACTCTGCTGCAGTGAAGTTGTTGTCTTTGACAGAAGGTCTCCCAGTAGGGTTGCAAGATTTAAGAAACAAAAACGTAAGATGCCCAGGTGAATTTGAATTTCAGATCAACAATGAGTAATTTTTTTTTTTTGGAATCAGCATGTTCCATGCATTATTTGGGACCTGCTGATACCAAAATTTCATTTTCACCTGGAAATAAGATTTGACTGGACATCCTGTACTCTAAGTGGCATCGCCCTCTCCTGAAAGCCTGTGGACTAGGGTGCTGGAGGGGGTGTCCCCAGGTGAGGGGCAGACTAGGTCACGAGCCTGCAGCTCACCCTTTCCCTCCTCCAGTGACTGGGGTTTGGAGAAGACGATATTTCCGTGGTTCCGGCCCCAGCTGCTGACACCCACGGAGAGCCTGGGCTGCTTTTCTAACCCAAGAGAACCGAAGGAAGATGGGAAGGGACTCTCCAGGCAGAAATAAAATGGGACCCCGGGGAAGACACGCCTGGACCACCAGCCGGAGGGAGCATTGGCTCCCAGGGCGTGTGGGCCAGCCTCATGCGTTCACACCTTCTGTTTTCTTTGAGCAAGGCTCTCTCCTTCTTGGTCTTCACGTTCTTCCTCTCTCGACTTTAAGAGCAGCTCAAGGGTCAGAGCGTTGCATGCTGTGAGAGCAGAAAATGCAGGGCCAATTATGCAGCAGGGTCTGTGCCTATTCACTGGGAGAGTCTAAATTTATCAGAGGGGCCAAGCACTACCGGATGCGGATCTGCATTGGTTAGCACATTTTTAGTTGCAATATAAATCCCTTCTCAGTCTGACTTAAACAATAGGGGAGGTAATTTATTGGTACACATAAGCGAAAAAGAAGGGTAGCCGGGTAGCCTTCAGGCAGGCTTGTTCAGAGATCTTATTTCGTTTCTCTGAAACTTGAAGCAGCCCAACTATGTTGCCTTCATCCTCACAACAACCTCAATACCGCTGCAGTAACTTTCCTAAGAGTAGAGTATACAGCAAGTGAGAGGTGGAGCCTGGGCTTATGTTCGTGCCATCTCAGTCTGACCCTGAGCTCCTTTGCATACTCGGGTCCAGTCTGGGTGCCGTGGACAGCAAGTATAAACTGCCACCATACTCTGGCACAAAGGCTCTGGCAGTAGCCAGCTCGAGAAGGTCAAAGGTGTAGTTTTCCAGAGTATAGAGGTTCTCCTTCTTATCAACGTTCATATTAACTGCATGGGCGATTTTGGCAGTTTTTCACCTTTGCAATTTATCTCTCTTATAATATGATAAGAGATTAATACCTGGGTAACAATGAGAGCATCTGAATTAGAAATCTCAATTTCTAATTATAAAGCTATTTGAACCTGTCCTGGGCTCTCTAGGAGAGGAACCCTTTGTCTTGCAGTTACAGGGAAGAACATACTTGAGGCTCATGCATATTTATACTAAAACACATATTTGAGTAAATGTCAGGTCAAATTTTCTCTTGTTGGCTTAATACACAGTAAAATAAATGTCCCATAAAGGAGAAAGAAGAGGCTTTCTTTAACAAGGAAGGGTTTAAATATGCAAACATGTTGAGCGCTAATAAGGCAGGTAGTAAAGTAAGCTTGCAATTTCTTGATAGAGGGTTTACAGGGCTTTAATAAGAATTTTAGTGGCCATGTTTCATATGTTAGCCTATTACTTTCTGTCCCCTGGTGTCTGATATCAGTCTCAGTGTGCTTAGACTGGACTGGAGGGAGTTGTCATTAAGACCAAACCCCTGGAACTTTTTAAGCCTTTAATGACTGGAAGTTGGAGATAATGAAATTATACTTTTGAGGATGCCTCAGGTTTTCTGGCATTTTTTGTTTGTAATTTTCTGAGCAGGAAAGCTTAATTCCATATTGCAAACATGTTGCCACTGCAGGGGACAACCATCTATGACTCAAGGCTGTCGCACATGAATTCAAATATGCTAGCTTTAGACACAGACAATCCCAAATATTAGCGGCTTGGCCCGATAGAAATTTATTTAAGTTGAGTTTGTTTCGCACTCAAGAAAAGCACAGCCCGCTGTGAGCGCTAGGCCGGAACCAGCCTGTGGCCCGCCCTGCCCCGAGTGAGCCGTCCTCTGCTAGGTCAGGCTGGCAGATGGGGACAAGAGCAGGTGCAGGTGTGAGGTAGGTTTCCAGTGGGTCAGGGTTGAAAGTGGCACGTACACCCCCTCCCGGCAGCCCATCGAGAAGCCCCAGGCCACGCCGCTCCAGCTCTCTGCAGTGGAGATGGCCCGCAGGCTCGCAGTGTGCGGGGAGCCTGTTACCAGGCAGTCTGCAGACACCTGCGGACACCTGTGGACACCTGCGGACACCTGCTGTCCAGCTTCTGGTCTTCACCTTGAGACCATCTGTTTCTGGGCCGTAACAGACCGGCTGTAGCAGTTGTTACAGCAGCCCTGGCTGAAGGCGGTGCGAGGCTTGTGGGGAAGATGAAGCTGTTTTGGTGTGGCCTGAGGTGATGGCAGCACGACGTTGTACCAATGTAACGCGCACCGCTGGAAGGCGTGCTGGAGAGGGGTTCAAATGGGAAGGGGTGCGCTGTAGACGTGTCACTACAATGTAAAGTGAAACCAACGTACACACAGGGCCCTGTCAGTGCCGCTGGCCCCTGAGGCTTCGACCATCCTCTGCCACCCGTGGCCACTGTCTGTAGATAGACAAGTGTCACCGCCCAGAGGCTCTGGTACAGGGGTCTGGGGCTGGCTGGCCCCACCCGTCCCCCACGCCTGCAGAGCCCGGGGGTGGGGGGGTAGCTGCTGCCTGGCGCCCCCACCTCACCCCCTTTCTGGGCTCTGTCGCTTGCCTTACCTTGTTTTTACAATTAGTGTCAAAGCTCTCTACTTTCTCATGAAAAAATAGCCAAACAGTTCTTGGGGTTGCTGGTTTCCCTTTTCTGCTTCTCCCTTTGCTCCCGGGAGCCCTGTCTGCACCTGCAAAGACCGGCCCGGCCCCGTGCTCCTGCGCCCACCCGGCAGGCTGTGAGCTCAGCCCGCCAGTCCGCGTCCGCGTCCTCTTCCCTGCGTGCTTTGAGTTGGCTACGGGTCTGGCAGTTCTCCGTTCTGGTTCCCCTCTGCAGGTGGCTGCAATTCCTGTGTGTGTTGCCTAATAGCTCACTTCTCTCCTGGGAATAACATCCCGATCCCACCTCTCAGAAGGTCCCTACATGCCTTTTGGAGACAGGAGGACTGCAGAGGCTGCCCACCCCCCCGCCCCCTGCCTTGTGGAGCCTGCTGTCTCTGAGGCGTGCGGTTCCCAGCCCACCTGCTCCTCGGTCCCCGGCTGCCCGCGTGGCCTCTGCCCCACCTTGCTGTGCGTGGCCATCCAGCTTCCGGCTGAGCGGCTCGTGCCAGGCCTCGGAGCAGCACCCTGCCGTTCCCTCAGGAACAGATGCTTCCGAGAGGACCTGAAATTATGGACAGCGGAAGAATCAATGGTCTGCACAGCAATTCTTACAATGGCTTTTCTCCAGTGACTTACAGCGAAGGAGACCTGCTGTTTCGTTTCAACTTGATTTCTCTTATTACTCGTTTAAAAGGACTGATGTTTTAGAATACTGTCTCAAAAGCAATTTCTTTTATGGTGTTTTGTTTTGGTACAAATTATGGTACCTTGTTGAGAATAGGCATAGGCATTACTGCTTTGGTTTTAGGATGTTAATTTTGTATCTCGGCATAACGCAGGAACGTGTTGTAATTTGAAATGGTTTTGCAGTTGGTTTTGTCAGGCTGCGTACACGTCCTGAGGCCACGCTGGTTTGCTGTCTGCAGTTTTCTGACTTCACTTTCTCATCTCTCCTGATGGTGCGTCACGGGCATTAGCGTAGTTTCATCTGCATTAACAGGAAGAGGGGAGTCTCTGAATCACTGAGAATCTCACATCCGGAAAATTCTACCAGCATCGATGAGCGGGTTTCTGGGTCCTGCTCGCAAACTGGAGTGGACTGGCCGAGAGCAGGGACCTAAGGGTGCTCAGGGCTCAGGTAGGAAAAGCCCAAGGACCTGCCAGGGTGGTGGGGACCTCAAGAGGGCAAACAGAGCTGGCGGCGTCCTCGGGCTCCGTCAGGCCGTGCCGTCCCTCGCCCAGTGGCCGGGGAGGGCCGTGCCCGCCCCGGCTCCATTTGCAAAGGCACCCATAGTGCTGACAGTTATTCTGTCGCTCAGTTGTTCCAGCTTTTGGTCTTGGCTCTTCCAGGTTGGCTCTTGTGTCCTTTCAATTCTTGGGTGTGTTTGTGTTCAGTATTTCCAGAAGGTGCTCCAGGCTCTCCCTCTACGTCCTGCATCCAGAGTAGATTCAGCAGTACTCTGAGGAGTCCTGGTTTCCTTCATTGGGGAAAGGTATTTAGAACCAAGTTCTGGGAGCTAGGTGGGCTCACGGAGCCTCAAGAGTCACTGATTCCAGCCCTCTTAGTGGACAGAGCTAGAAAAATGTATGTGTACAAACTCAGGGTCATTGCCTTTTAAATAACCAAATGCAAGCAGTTACATGGTCTAAAGATCAAACAGTTCATCGAACCTTGTTACAAAAAACAGTCAGCAGTTTTCCCTTTACCCAGAGGCAAATGTTTTCAACTCTGTCAATTTTTTAAAACAACTTCTATAGAATTCATTTTTATATAGCTAAAAAACCTTCTATGGCCATTAGAAAACGTGGTAACACTTTATAAAGAATTTAACTAACACAGCTGATTTATAAATGTGGTTGTGGCTGAAAGGGGTAGTCTAGGGAGGCTAATGTTAATTGAAAGACAGCTAGAGACTAACCTAGGGATTGTGATTTCAGTGGTAGATGAGCATTTTGGTTAGTAATACAAATTCAAGAATGTTCTATGACAAGGTGTTAAGAGCATGGCAATAAGTGGGGGAAAATACAACTAATATAACTTATAGACTATAGTTAACAGTAATATTGTAATGTTTTTGTAGCAAAGGCAAAGAAGGTCCTATATCAATGCTGAAGGTAAAAAAAATATGGGACTTAGTTTTGAGATGTGAATATGATCAAGTTTTTCTTCCCTTCCCTAATTAACAAGGAGACCTTGGTCATGTCACGTAACTGATCTGTGCTCATTTATTCATCTTTTGGGACAGTGGAGAAACAATTGAGTTTGTTTTTAGGATTAAATAAGATAAATATACCTGGACAGGATTTTTAAAAGTTATCTTTCCATAAATTGTTAAGATGCCTTTTGTCTGTTGTTTTATATTTTGAAGTTGAAGGAAAGCTTTAAAAATTTTTGTTTTGGAAAGTTTCTTCTTCCTGTTCAGCCTCTCGATCCCCCAGGTTGCTATTAATGTTGGAATCTATCTTTTATTCTAAAAGGTTTCCTCATATATATGGTGGTCCTTTGTTTATGGCTTTAAAATTCATTTATGGTTCTTTTGGTGCTTGGGAAGGAGTGGAAGTAGCCGCTTGTGTTCCATCTGTGATGTTTGACAGATGAAGGTTCACCGAAGTTTTAAATGTTCGAATGATTTAATTATTTACTGATAATGGTATAATCTGCAGCAAAATTCAAACTTTTGAATATCAATTAATTCAATTTAGAATCATACTTAGCCCCCTGACATTAAAATTGACTGACTTTTGGTGCCTCCTAGTCAGTAAAAACAAACATGGACTCATGATGACAAATGTCTCTTTTTTCCCCTAATATTTTTAAGTTCTAGTAAGTTCGAGGGACAGTTCATGACTTTCAGGGAGTCGATGTGGCTCAGTGGTTGAGCACTGGCTTTCCACATACAAGGTCCTGGGTTCAATTCCTGACACTGGTGCCTCAAAAAAAAAGAGAAAGTTAATGATTTTGTGGAATTAGAGAAAGAAGGAGAAAAGCAGGAAAGTAAAGACTTAATCAGATAGTTTTTATTTTCTTTCAAGATTCCCTATTTCCTTTTACCATTAAATATTTTGGAATAAAAAAGGTCCGTCAAAGTACCTGCATGACTTTGCTCCGTGCAGGCCTGTGGAGCAGAGGTGAAGGTCACAAGCTCTTCATGACGTAAATCTTCCCCTCTGAGCTGCTCTTACCGGGCCGATGGGCTCTGTGCAAAGGTGCAAGCCCAGGCACACTAACTGATGGTTCATCGCTGTGTCAGTAGGTGTCACGTACACTCTTTCCTTCCAGTATCATCCCTGTAGAGAAAGGAGAGAGTATGTCTGATATTTAGCTTGGCCAGTGAATAAAACAATCTTTTCATATTGACCATTTAAGTTATTACTGTATACCTGAACTCTCTGCATTTTCTCTTTGTGACTACTATCAACCTGTTAGCAGTAACTTGTCTGGTAGAAAATTACAGAGTCTTTGCAAAGTGCAAGATTTTACGAATGATTTGCAAGTCTTAAACAATTACATAATTTCTATTAATGAGCTTGAAATAAAAATATTAATTTTTTTTTGCTTATTTGCAGGATTTAACATGTATTTCAGTATTTTTTTTCTTTTATGACAAAGGAGGGAAAGGAGAGAGAGCGAGAGAGCATACGCATAAGAGAAAAGTGCACCATTAGATGTGATTAACTTACCTCCTTTAAAATAAAGCAGTCATCAACTTTAATTTTATATTCAGTACTTGAATTCCTTAAAGTCATTTGGTGCTCAACCCTATCTAATTTACCCTTTTCTGAAAGTTCATAATCTTAACTGTGTCTTCTTAAGTCTCTTTTTATATTTAATTGGGAAGTCAAAACTTTTCCTTACTTTTACAATGACTATTCATAGAGATGAGGGGCTGAAAAAAATTTCAGATGATGAATGTATTAGTTAGCCAAAGCAGTGCTGATGCAAAATATCAGAAATCTGTTGGCTTTTATGAAGGGTATTTATTTGGGGTAAGAGCTTACAGATACCAGGCCATAAAGCAGAAGTTACTTCCCTCACCAAAGTCTATTTCCACGTGTTGGAGCAAGATGGCTGCCGACATCTGCCAGGGCTCAGGCTTCCTGGGTTCCTCTCTTCCTGGGGCTTGCTTCTCTCCGGGTTCGGCTGCTGTGCTTGCTCCACAAAGCCAGCTGTAGACTAGGAGGTGAATGGCTCTGTGTGTCTCCCCAGGGCTTCTGCTGTGTCTAAAGAGCCATCTCTACTTCTCTGTGTTCTTCTCCTGTGTGTTTACTTCCCAGGTCTCAGCTCAAAAAACTCCAACCTCCCTTCTCTACGGTGTGGTTTCTCTGTGAGTTCCCGCCCAAGGGGGTGGGCATGCAACGTCCTACTGATGTGGCCCAATCAAAGCCTTAATCATTATTTAGTCAAGGAAAAATAAAACCCCTGAATCCAATACACTCTCTATGCCCAGAGGAAAAGACCCATTTACAAACATAATCCAATATTTCTTTTGGAATTCATCAATAATATCAAACTGCTACAATGAGGAGAAAATGAAATCACACACAAAGGAGAACTTGGGTGAGACAGGAGATCACTCACCCTCAAAAAGTACAGGAAGGGCCAGGAAGTGGTGGCTCTGCTGGGTCAAAGGCCTGGGTTTGCCACTAACCCTGGCACTGGAGGCATGCAGGCCATCCCTCTGGATATTTGGCTGAAATGAGCACTTTTTATGTGGCTACTTATGCTTGTTGCAGAGGCTGACTTCCCCTCTGCTCACATTCGTGGTTTTTAGAAGTAGCAAGAAATGTTGTAGAGAGTCAATGGTATTTTACAGTTCACTGGCCGGCCTCCCCCTACCCTGTGGCTAGCTATGGTTCTTGATTATAGCCCTCTTTGACAGATCTCAGCTTTGATGGTTCACTCACCCCAGGCTGGAAGATTTCTGTAAAGATTCTGCAGAGTGAAGTAGCAGCTCTGCTCTTAGAGACACATCTGGGGTCTTCAGCTTCTGGGTGGGCTCTCTTGGCCACAGGATTTGTTCCTGGAAATGGATCCTCCAATTCCCAGAATTTTTACAATTTATAAACTTGCCCTAAAATGTCACTAGACCCTCTGCGCCTTTTGGAGAGGGCCCTTCCAGAGCAGCCTCCTCCGTCTGGAAAGAGGCTGGGGCGGCCCCGGGCCTTGACGTGTGGCCTTGGGGGAGACACTCCCGGCGGCTGCCCCAGCTGGACTGCGGGCTGAGCCTGCGGTGCGTTGGGTGTGCGCAGCTGGGGGGCGCGGCTGCACCCCAGACCCTCCCGGTGGCAGCTAAGGCACGTTTCCTTTTGACTGCTCACACCATGGCCTCATCCCAGGGCCACGGACCAAGTTGGAAGGGCTAGAAAGAGGCTTCAAGATTAAAAAAAAAAAACAGAAAAGAAGGAAAAAGCCGCCGCCCTCTATGTGTGATGCTGTGAAATCTAGAATATGAAAGGGAGTGAGGGGCAAAGGGGCAGGTAATGCTAGGAGAACTTGTGCAGCCGGGATTGTCGAAAATAAGTGCTTCCTCTCATGGGCACAAAAGTCACATCTTTAGGCATCAGAGCTTATTTACATCATTTTTGAGTAGTACTCTCTTTAGAAAGCCAGCCTCAGAATAGTGTCTGTGCGTGTGTTCGCGTGTATGTGTGCTCACGTGTTCACGTGTGCTTGAGTGTGCATGCATGTGCATCCATGCGTGTGCACGACTGGCCTTGCCACCGTGAGCCCTGGGCGTCGGGGCTTTGCTGAGCCGCTGGACAGAGGTGTCTCAGGAGCTCCTTCCCCATCCGTGCCCTGGCCCGAGCAAGCCCTCTGAATTCTTCTCTTCGGCTTTTATAGTCTTCCTCCTCATTCTTCCCACCACTTGCTCCCACTTCTTCCTGCTTTTAGCGTGCTCTGGAATAGAGCGTTCCAAGCTTTCAGATTTGCTTTTTGTAAAAAATAACTTCTGTCTGTAAAAAATAACATCCTGTACAGAAGCCACCAGCCAGCTGTGGCTATTTAACTTTCAGCTGATGTAAAACTTAAAACTGAGTTGCTCAGTCTACCGGTCACATTTCAAGTGCTCAATGGCCACCTACAGGTGGCGGTGACCGGACTGGACAGACGAACAGAGACCACTTCCAGCAACCCCGAAAGTGCCCTTGGCAGTGCCGAGTCGAGGGTGCACCTGACCCCAAGCAGCGGTACTGCCCCCTAGTAAATGCTCGTTCCTTCATTCATTCATTGTGTTGGATGAAAAGCCAGACGCTTTGAATGAATTATTAAAACTGGCCTTGAGAGCCCAAAGGTCTTTTTACCTTAAAGATAAAGATCATCGCCTTAAGTCCCCAGGCTCAGTGGGTTTGTAGCGGCTTCCGCGGGGCTTTAAGGTCTCCTTGGCGCGTGCTGTGATGCCGGTGGAGCAATGGTACGGAATGCGTATGTATCATGTAGATCTCCATCACTCCTTGACGTATCCTCTGAGAAATCCTGCTTTTCCCTCCTACAGCTGTGTGGTTGGGAGGCGTGTAGAGATCCGCTTTGGGAGATCTCCACCCAGGGACCTCACTTGGGTTTTGTCCGTGGCTCGCTGAGCTGGGGGTGGGGGGTACGCTTCAAAGCCCTCACCCCCTCCCATCCCCCCTGCCTGGTTTTTCTCACCTTTGCTGATTTTTCTCCTTCTGAAAGTCTTTGGGAGTTATCCTGTTTTATTGGCAGCCTTTCATGTCCATTAAATCTCTTCACATTGGCAGCGCCCACTTGCTTTTTCCCTGGTCATGAATGGACACAGGTGTTACTGTGTGATGTTTGTGTAAAATATTCATATGAGGGCAGGTCACCCCAGCTGGGCACTGCTCTACCCCCGCCCTGCCTTATGCAGGGGAAGGTGACAGGCAGTTTTGCTCATGCTGGTCATCTGACTGGAAAAACCCACCTATTTTATGTCTCTAATACTCTGATGGCATAGACCGGGGAATTCTGCTCTGGCTGCAGCTGTAATCACACTGGTATTTCCATTGCTGGAAGGAAGGCTGTCTTAAAATATTTTCACCTAATCCAAACCTATTTCTTTGGTTCAATGTAAATTTGCAATTTTCAGAGATCTTTTTGGATTAATAATAGACTGAAGATTCCCCAAATGGCCCCTTGCCCTTCACAAATAGCTTTATTCTTTTAAAAATGTGAGACTCGAGCATTATCAAATGCTTCTGATTACACATTTTCACAAACGGCTCCACCTGTTGGCTTTTCCTATCAGAATTTAATTTCTTGAGACTGAAAATATTAAACCCCACGTAAGTACACTAGAGTTTTAAAAATATCAGCATCTCACAAATTCTAGGTTTTGAAACTGGCAAAATGAATGATTTTGCATTGGAATATCTGGATCATGCATTTTCTTCAAGGTGTGATTTATTTTTTTTGCAGTTTAAGGTGCCAGCAACCAATGTAGACAGATATTATTAAAATATTTCCCTTGTATCTCATTCTTTGTAGATTTAAGAATAAAAGCAGTATAAAGTAAATTGGAATAATTATGCAGGTAGTGTACACACACCTCATAGAAAAAAGAGGAAGAAGTGTGTGTTGCGAGTAGGGTTCCTCGATTTATCAAATAAAAACAGTGGGGGCGGGAGAGTGGATGTCGCTCAGTGGCTAAGCACCTGCCTCCCATGTATAAGGTCCCAGGTTCATTCCCTGGTATCTCCTTAAAAAAAAATTTCTGGGTTCCCAGTTAAATTTGAATTTTAGGTCAACACAAATAATTTTCAGTATGAGTATCCCAAGTAATATTTGGGACAACATTATATTACAGATTCATTGTTCATCTGAAATTCAAATTTCACTGGGTGTTGTATAGTTCACCTGACAACCTAATCGTGAAAAACGTGATGACAAAATAGGTACATGGATAGGAAGAGAATGCTTGGATGTGTTGCGCATCTGTGAAGCATCTCCAGATAGTCGAGGAGTACAAACTAGCCCTGGGAGAAGCGAGAAAACAGGCATTTAAAAAAAATCAGGATCGAAGAAGAGAATTAATCTCATGGGGTGACAACTGCGTTTTTACCACTGCGTACCCCTTCCCTCCCTTGGCACGTCTTAGAGATCTTGGCACGGTGCTGTAAACGTGGGGTGCTGGCTTTGCCTGGGATGGGCAGTGGGAGGCGGCCGCATGTGGTGGGAGAACGTGAGATGCAGACCAGGCACTGTGGGGGTCGGTCTTGGCCAAGCGCCATTGGACAACTGCCCGGGCCTCAGGACGCGTGTCTGGGAATGGAGAGAAAGGCCCTGGTCACACCTGCTTTCTGGAAACGTGGTGGGAATCAAAGCCTTGATGGGTGTGAGCAGCGACCCTCAGGGGGTATTCTCACTTGTTTCTCTGTTCGAAACATGGATACATTTTCCAATAGGTTAGAGAAGTTGTGAGCTTACAAAACAATCATGCATAATGGGTGGAATTCCCATATATCACCCCTTCACCAACTCCTTACGTTGTTGTGGAACACTCGTTAGAGGTTGTGAAAGAACAAGATCAGACTTTGACCGCTATGATCCACAGGTAGTTATTGTCCTTTATTTCTATCTTTTGAACTGTAAGATCGAGAAGATCAGGGAATAGAGACGCCTTGCTCACTGTATCATCACCCATAGCTTCTAGCAAGCACCTCACGTGCGCGCCTATTTTAGTGAAGGATTGTTGAGGGAATGGATGACTAGCAGGATGTGCATTGCTGAACTTAGCTTGTCACACAGGATGCAGAATTGTCCCCGTGGGGTGACTTACTGTAACGCTGGCTGCTCTAACAAACCCCCAGGCACAGAAGGACTGACCCAAACACAACTGAAGCTTATTTCTCACTGCAACAAAACCCAAAATGCTGTTTAGATGATTGGGTGGCTGTCCTCTAAGGGACCCAGGCCCTTCTCGTCTGTGGCTTTGCCATATCCACCCCGTGGCTTCCAAGATGGCCCTGGGGATCCGTGGCAGGGCGGTGAAAGGGGAAGGACAAGCGGAGGCAGTTCACCCTCCTCGAGCTCCTTGGCTGCCACGTAACATCACTTCTGCTCAGATTCCATCGGCAGGATCTAGTTCTGGTCCCACGTGGCAACAGGGCATCTGGAAAATGTCATCTGGGGCTGGGACGTTGCTTTTCAGCAACATCTTTGGGGGGGCACTGTCTTTGGCCCAATGTGCCCACCTGCCCGTGTGTGCCTACGTATTAGGCCCAGGGGCCGGGCAGCTGCCGACGTGGCTCTCTGTGGCCCCTGCCTCTTGGTTGGTGCCTTTGTGTAACCATGAGTGTGGGCTGGAGCTAGTGACTTGCTTCTAAGGAAGGAAAGGTGGCAAAAGTGATGGGCTGCCACTTCCTCATTCATCACAGAAGACTGGGACTTCGGTCTTGCCTCTCTTCCGTGGCTCTTTGTGAACGCTTGCTCTGATGGAGGGGGCCACCTTGGACAGATGCGAGTCCAACCTCCGGCCAGCCCCGCCAGGTTGCCGCAGCTCTCAGGCCAGCGGCCTGCAAGGAGTCGAGTCTTTGTCAGTGGTCGCCGCGTGAGCCTGGGAGGCTGAGTGAGCGAGTACTTGCTGTCACCATCACCTTCACGGCCGACCAGGGTCATGGCATAACCAGAGGCGTGGCGCAGAGCACCAGGCAAGCCTGCATCCAGAGCCACGGAACCGTGACATGGTAACTGCGTGTCATTCTAAGTCAGGGACTTGGCGATGACTTGTTGTGTAGCAATAGACAGTGGGCAAGGCGGGCAAAGAAGGCAGGAAGTGGGAGCCTCCTGACCATGAAGGACCTAAAATTTAAACTGCTTCTTAGGTGATAGGGCACCGAACCATTTTTCGTTTTTTAACTCCCTCCAGGACAGCTGTCTCTCTGGTCTATTGTGGGTCATTTGACCACTCCCCAGACAATAGAGAAAGGCACAGGGTATCCAGTGGATAAAAGGGGATTATTGCAAGAAACAGGGGTGATGTCAGGAAAAGCGCATGAAAAATAAACCAAACAGGGAATGTCCATGGCAGTTGGCTGCACATTTTTATTCTCCTCTTTCATCTCGCAGTGGCAAGTATATTTGCATAACAAGACTCCAATCAACCATGAGTGTAATGCAAATCAGAGGAATTTTAACCCTTTTTACTAGCTGATTATTCATAATGGCATTCCTTGTCTTTCTGTAAACATATTCCTGCTACTTGATTTTCCTTCAAAGCTCAAAAAAGTTAATTCTTCCTTAGTGATATGTGATTAATTGCTATTCATCAAGGGCTGAAATAGAAGCCAACATGATTGAGTCAATTGTTAGCAGGAGTTGAAGATCTCTTTTCCTTTAATAAAAAAGTGAGAAATTGGAACCTAATGAAAGCCTACATACCCCAAATTAAATCTATTTTTCAGCATTCTCAGCGTGGATATTCTCTGCTACTAACAAGAATCTAGAGACGGGGGAGAGCTGCCTGTAGGTCTAAATCAGCCATAAATCCAATGTGTTTCTTCTGTACATTTAGTTGGAACTCTGAGCTGGAAACATAGATTTTTCAATAGGTTTTAAAATAAAGAGTAAAGCCCTCGACATTTTCACTTTTCCCGTCTCCACGCTCTGATAATTTTACATTGCACCAGCATTCGCACCCAGATAATAAACCAGATTCCAGTTTATGGTTTTTAAAGACGGATCTGTACTGTTGGTTTCCATCACTAGGTAAACTGCCAGGCTATTGAGAGCGGTTTATAACTCTCAGGGCTGTCCCTTCTGTGTTTCTCCTGCACAGAGTCCACACTCAAGTTGATTGCTGGGTTGGTGAGAACCGTCCTTGGGTTCTCATAAAATCTGTATTTTTCAGACCCTTGACTATACCTGGGCTTGCTCATTCTGTGTGTCAGATCATGTCACCTGCAAGCACAAGAAGTTTTCATGTCAAAGGCAGAATCAAGTCACAGTCATTGCAGCATCGTGGGCTTCCTGGCTTCCGTCTCTCCTCACTTGACTTTTCATTGGAATTTAACTCCCGAATCTTGAATTTGTTGATTCCTTTCCTTGCGTGATGCAAGACCCCTTGGCTCATCAAGATGGCCTTCTCAGGGACCCCATCTCCAGTTTACATCTGCCCCAATGCATCTTACACTTCCCAGCAGATTTTCTTTCTGTATAGTACATTATTGTCCACTTATTTTTAAAATATATTTTTTTTTACAGAAGCTGTGACCTTACAAAGCAATCATGCACATGCACAGAATTCCCATACAACACCCCTTCACCAACACGCCCCACTGTGCTGGAACATTTGTTACAGGTTATGAGGTAACGTCATCAGACTATTACTACCAACCATGGTCCATGGTGTACATTTGGCATATTTTTTCCATACCCCCTATTAACACTCTTTGGCACTGAGGCAAGAATATTACAGTATTGCTGTTAACTATAGTCCATAGGTTACATTAGTTGTATTTTTCCCATACTTTTCTGCGTTTACCCTGCAACAGTGATGTGCATCTGTTCTAGTTCAAAGAAGGACATTCTTGCATTTGTACTATTAACCACAATTCTCATCCACCCCTGGGCTCACTGTGCTATTCAGTCCCTAGATTATTCTCTAGCTTGCTTTCAATTGACATTTACATCCCTAGACTACCCTTTCCAGCCATATTCCCATTTGTAAATCAACTGTTACTTACTATAATGTGTTGCCATAAACCATGTCCATTTCCACACTTTTACAGTCAAGCTAATTAAAGCTTCTACATACACTAAGCATCAGTACTCCTTCTCAGCCCTCCTCTTATCTCCTAATAACCTATACTCTAGGTTATAACTCCATGTGTTTATCTGTATTTAATTCATATTTGTGTCCACTTATTTTAATATTTTTACTATTATATAAGCTAGTGAAAATGACAAGGAAGGAAGATGTAAATTTGTTAGAAATCATTAAATTATGTACATAAAATGAGTGAATTTTTTTGCATGTAAATTATATGTCCATCTAGCTGTTAAAAACTCTGCCAACTGTTGCCTAGGGTACATGACTGTATACACTAGTCCAGTCTTTTCAAATCATCCACTTAAATTTGGTGAATTCTACCAGCTATAGCTCGATAAAGTCAACAAAATAGGAAGGAAAGCCTAATTTCTCTGAAAACTAAGTTAAACGTATTGGAAAGTCTTGAAGGCGAGTTGCTTGAAAAATACCGTTATGTTAGGTGCATTAGTTATCAGTTGCTGTGTAACAAATCACCGCAAACTTAGCCTGAAACAACAGACATGCGTTATCTAAGTGCCCGTGGGTCAGGAGTCGGGGCACGGCTTAGCGGGGGCTTGGCCAGGACGGGGGTCCCACCTGAGGGCACGGCTGGAGGAGGGGCTCCTTCCAGCCCCCACGGTGGTTCCAGAGCTCGGTTCCGGGGACTGTTGGGTGAGGCCTGGGGTCTGCTGGGGCCTGGGGTCTGCTGGGGCCCGGAGGCGGCCGTCCCTCGCCGAGGGGCCTCTCCACCACAGCTCCGTGCTGCAGCCCAGCGCACCAGCCGAGCAGGCAGCGGACGGTCTGCTGGCAAGAGCGGGCCCGGAGTCCTGTGCAATTTAATCAGAAGTGGCCTCTGCCACTTCCCTGTGGCTACAAGCCCCCACACCCAAGGGCTCACAGGGGCCTGGGGGTCGCGCCGGGCCGTCTTATAAGCCCCCTGCTCCACAAGCGACGACCAAGAAAACTACACAAAATGGGAGACGCCCTGAAACGCTAGGCCTCTTCACTCAGCTTTTCAACTGCCTTGCTCTTTCTCCAATACAAACACACTGACACTGGTTTTCGTACCAGGCGATACAGTTTGGGGAGGGTTCACGGAAGGAAGATGATGCAGGCGCTCAATCTGAAGAGCTAAAACTGGAGAAAAGACTTCTCCGGAGCTCCCTGAAAGCAGGGCCTGGGAAGGGGCTGGGGCTCGGGGAGCTGACTGAGGAAGCAGTCCCAGGAGTCCGAGGTCAGGCAGCGGGGTGACACGGGAGCGGAGGTAAGTGAAGAAGGAGGGCGTTATTTTGTTGAATACTGCGGTACTGGGCGGTGCACTGTGGAGCAATCGTTCCTGCCCCCCAAAAGTAGTGGCTTGAAACAACCCTTTATTTCCCCTCAGGGGTCTGAGGTCAGCAACTTGGCCCGGGTTTCCGCTGAGCTCAGGTGCACCTCAGGTGAGAGGGCAGCACTCAGGTGCACCTCAGGTGAGAGGGCAGCACTCAGGTGCACCTCAGGTGAGAGGGCCAGTGCTCAGGTGCACCTCAGGTGAGTGGGCAGCACTCAGGTACACCTCAGGTGAGAGGGCCAGTGCTCAGGTGCACCTCAGGTGAGTGGGCAGCACTCAGGTGCACCTCAGGTGAGTGGGCCAGAGCTCAGGTGCACCTCAGGTGAGAGGGCCAGTGCTCAGGTGCACCTCAGGTGGGTGGGCCAGAGCTCAGGTGCACCTCAGGTGAGAGGGCCAGTGCTCAGGTGCACCTCAGGTGAGTGGGCCAGAGCTCAGGTGCACCTCAGGTGAGTGGGCCAGAGCTCAGGTGCACCTCAGGTGAGAGGGCCAGTGCTCAGGTGCACCTCAGGTGAGTGGGCCAGAGCTCAGGTGCACCTCAGGTGAGAGGGCCAGTGCTCAGGTGCACCTCAGGTGAGTGGACCAGAGCTCAGGTGTACCTCAGGTGAGTGGACCAGAGCTCAGGTGCACCTCAGGTGAGAGGGCCAGTGCTCAGGTGCACCTCAGGTGAGAGGGCCAGAGCTCAGGTGCACCTCAGGTGAGAGGCCAGAGCTCAGGTGCACCTCAGATGAGAGGGCAGCACTCAGGTGCACCTCAGGTGAGAGGGCCAGAGCTCAGGTGCACCTCAGGTGAGAGGGCAGCACTCAGGTGCACCTCAGGTGAGAGGGCAGCACTCAGGTACACCTCAGGTGAGAAGGCCAGTCCCGATGGCTTCCCTCCTGTGCCTGGCAGTGGGGTGGTTACTGGCTGGGGTCAAAGGGTGCCTGAGCCATGTGACTCTTGTCCCTCACTGGCTTAGCTGTGGCTTAGCCACACCATAGGACAAGGTGGTCCCAAGAGAGCGAGGCAGAATGCCGGGTCTCAAGAAGCTGAGGCTGAGAACTTGCACGAAGGCACATCTTCCAAGTTCCATTGGTCCCAGAAGATCACGAGACCAGCCCAGACTCACAAGGGGTGGAGAAAGACTCCGCGTCTTCTCGGGAGCAGGTGCAAAACCCCGTGGCCTTTTTCCGCATCTACCGCAGTCCCCTGGGCACCTGGGAATCGGTTCCCTTGCCAGCCCTCTGAGGATCTGGAGAAGATGCCTCGATTTCTTTCCCGCTGAGAGGACGGAAAGTTGGAGCACGGATCCACTATTTCTCAGCCACCTTTGCGAGCTCACCCTGGAGGCACGACCTGCCTTGCAGGTCGAGTGACACCTGCGGCAGATCTAGCAGAGCTGGAGCTGGAATGCTGCCGGTAGGGGGGGCAATTGGGGGAGGCGTGGGGCATATGGCAATCCCTAGATTTTCGATGTAGCGTTTATGTAATCTAAAGCTTTTTAAAAATAAAAAAACTGGTTGGACTAAGGGAATGAAAGTGACATGGGGAAACATAAGTGTTTGCTAAGTTGCACATTGCAAGATTGGCACGAGTGCAACTTCTATTTTTTTTTGTTTTTGTTGTTAAAATGTCTAGGAAGTAATTCTGTCCATAAGCTGAGTAGCAGTGATTGGGCCAACATTTTCCTGTATGCAATAAGAACTGTATAAAAACACACGGAGCAACTGTTTTCAAACACGAGGCAGTGTTGAGGGCGAGCCTAACTGGCACGTCCTTACCTGAAGGCAATTTCTGCAGTGCCGTCGCAGGGGCACTGGGGCAGACCGAACTACCCCAGGGGCTTCTCTGAGTGGAGGGGATTGAAATCCTAGACCAGGGAGCCTGAGGCAGCTGAGAGTGAGGGGAAGGTTTGGGGAAGGAGGGGGCTTTGCGGGAAAAGAGCTTTCTCCAAGTCTTTGCTGCATACAAGGTTACAGGTGCACAGAGCGGATGCCGCAGGCCAGGCAGGGCTGGCGCGTTGTCGGCGGTCGTGGGCGGCTCCTGAGTGCCCACCAGCCTGAGTGGGGACCCCCTGGTGGAGTCACCGGGCATTCAGTGGACACCCCAAAGAGCTCCCTCCTCGCTGGAGGCTGAGCTGTGAGGAGCGTGAAGGCTGCTCTTGACCTGCCTTGGCAAAACTGGGCCGCGGGCCGCAGGGACCTCCACTGATTGGCAAGCAGCTGGACTGCTTGACAGGATAAACCCAACACTCCTACAGGCAGGCAGCAGAATCCAGGCACTTCTTAACAAGATAAAGACAAAATAGCTGGCATTGAGTTAAACAAGAAACAAAACGCACTGGACATGAAATACTGGCCCAAAAAAATACATGGTATGTAACTGGGAGAACATTTAATGGAAACATACCCAGAAATGACAGATGATGACCCTGGCAGATGAGGATGTTAAAAGAGCCGCTGTAAATGTGTACAAAGAAAACAGGATCCTAATAAGAGGAAAAATGGAAGTTTAAAAATGCTGATGGCTGGGGAGAGGGTATAGCTCAGTGATGAAGCACCTGCGTCCCAGGTATGAGGTCCTGGGTTCAATTCTCGTACCTCTTTTTTTTTTTTTTTAAAGATTTATTTATTTATTTCTCTCCCCTTCCCCCCTGCCCTGGTTGTCTGTTCTCTGTGTCTATCTGCTGCATCGTGTTCTTTGTCCACTTCTGTTGTTGTCAGTGGCATGGGAATCTGTGTTTCTTTTTGTTGAGTCATCTTGCTGCATCAGCTCTCCATGTGTGCAGTGCCATTCCAGGGCAGGCTGCACTTTCTTTCGCGCTGGGCGGCTCTCCTTACGGGGTGCACTCCTTGCGCGTGGGGCAAGTAAAATTTGCTGTCTTAGTTTAGTTTTGGGTAGAAACGTTTAAAACTATGTATGTAGTTTGCTTAGATGATCATCAGTACGTCTTTCTGCCAGGTAATTATATTTAAAGGCAAAATGTGGAGTGTATGCTCTTATTTTCTTCCCTAAGCCCAACTTTCCAGGACTCCCTAAGCCCTGTGTCTATGAGTAGTGCCACCCAGGACCACTGTTGAAACAAAATCAGCCCTTGTTCTTCAGGAATTCAGTGAAATTGCAGAGTAAATGTTAATTTCAATAATAACTATTATTGTCTGAATGATTTTAACCCGACCATTTTATAATTAGTCATTATAGCTATTATTAACTGGTAAGTGTACTTAAGTGGCAGGAGTGGGGCTAATTACTTTACATCTGGTATCTCATGTTCTACCCGGCAATCCGATGAGCAGTCATGATCATTTTCCTTATTTTATAGACGGGAGAATTCCATTTGCCCTAACGCTTTCCTATCTGCTAGGTCTAAGAGTCAGAAACGAAACCGGCTTTCCCTGACCTCAGAGCCCTGCTCTTGGCCATTGAAGACACATTCGAGGGGCCCCTTCCCTTGGGGGGAGTGAGTGGTGGGTGGGGGGCGTCCTGCAGGGCAGCTCATTCTACAAAGGCCTGCGGTGATGACCGTCTGAGCTGTCTCAAGGGGGGCTGTGGCCCCTGTGGGAGCCCCCCTAAAGAATGGGGAGAAGATACCCACCTCAGGTCCTCCCCCTAACAGAGCTGCTTCTCTCTCCAGTAACGTTTCTATAAACGCTACAATCGTCTCATGACTAGTACAATTATGCAACAATATTTTTGCATGTGTTGACAGCATTTATTTAGAAAACGTCAATATTTAACATACTTCACACTTCCTGTCAACTTGTGCTGGCATTTCTCCTTAGGAAGCTGGGCTTCTCTTGTCTGTGGATGACTCCGATCTTGTAAATAACGGGCTGCCAGGATGAAAGGAACTGTACCCGTAACTGCTAAGGGGGAGGTCCCCGAGAGTGCAGGGAACGCGATCGTGGGCCATGTTGCTTCATATGTAATTGTCTTTATCATCAGACATGAGCCCACGAGCCCAGAAGAATTAGCAAGTCGATCCCTCGAGCCCCAGCCAGCCTCGTCCTCTCTTGGATGTTTGCTTCCTTCTCTTCTGAGAGGGAGATGATCTCAGGTAAGGAAGGCCTCCCTGTCCCAGATTAGGGAGAGGGGGTCACCCCTGCTCACACAGGTGAGTGGGCAGTGCAGGGTGAGGCTGGGAAGAGCAGGGAGAGAGGCCGCCACCCCCGCTGCGTTATTCTGCAGCCGGGACCTGAGGAGGCTGGGCTCCCAGGCCAGGGGAAGGCCCAGTCCCTCTGGGGGGTGGGAGACGTTGCTCACCACTGACCCCCGGGCATGGTCCATCACAGCCGGGATCCTCAGATCCTATTCCCTGCCTCGTAGTTTTTCCACTGAAATGGAAGACATTGACACATTTCATGAGCTCCATTTTCACACTTGAGGCCTGTGTTTGTTGGGGCAATGATGGCTATTTCAAAATAAAGTAATTTCTAGAATATGCTGCAGGTGTACAGATTTAGCCTGGAAACAGGAGAGCTTGTGGAGAGTTTGACTGGCTAGTGGTACCATACATTTTATATTGTTCGAAGGGATATCGATTCCTGATTCTGAAGAATTAATTGTCTAAATTATGCAAAAACTTCCAAGCATGGAGGCAAGCATTACATGTACTTGGGAGTACTGTGTCGTTGATTTAGCATTTTCTCTGTCGCACTAGATAGCTCTCAGTTACTGAACTAGAGCATCTCTCTAAAGAAAATATCCCACCAGCCTAGATTATCTCTTCTAAAGGGGAGCACTGATTCTGGTATCAAATGTTTTCCCTAGTAAATGCCTGTTACGTACCCTGTGGCCTAAATGAGCTGAATCAGGTCAACCCAGTGCTTTAAGGCTATTTCCATTCACCTTCAGGGAAGCACAGTGCCCCCTGGTGGTGTCACGCGTACCACTCCCGCCACCCTGGAAGGCTGTGATGGACACTGGCCCTGCAGAGGTGGGATGAGTTACCTCCTCCAGTGGAGGCAGGGACTGCAGCTGGCCTCCCCTTTCTCCCAAAGGCACACCCAGGAACGTATGGTAGAAAAACCGATTCCCAGTGCTTCCAATACATCTGCCCGGGTACCTAAAATAAACTTAAATTCTTCACCGAATTGCTTTGATGGCTTGAGTCACAGCCTGCCACAATCAAATAAATCCCACTTAGGTATTTTTGCCAAATTAAGCAGCATTAGTTCTCCCCATAGCTTTCTGTGTTTCCAACACATTTCCCCCCCCCAACTCTGCTCTTTCCCTTAGAGTATCTTTATTCCTTCACCATATTAAAAGCGCAACTTGGAATGCCAAGGCAATGGAGAATAGTACACTGAAATTAGCTTTATCAAAACCTGTAATTAACAGGAATTGATTTTTTTTTTTAATCCAAACAAAACTTGCACTTGTCGGAATTAAACGCTTTGCTGCATTTAGGTCAATGATAATCATGAATTATGGAAAATTTGCATTGAGCAATGCAAAATTAGCTGGTGGGCCTGTTTCCAAAGCTGGAGTAAATTTATGGCAAATTTTGATATTTGCCTGCCTCGATAATTTTTAAAACTCTGTTAAACGTACCAGTACGGCTGGTTGCAAGAAATTTATTAGACCTAGTGCTGTAAGTTGTAATGAAATAGATTAGGTCTCTTTTATTTTTAAGTGTTGGTAAAACGTATACCTGATAACTGTAAATGTAAATTTTCTCCTTTAGGGATAATAATACTTCAGATTCTAGATGGTGCATTTAGAGTTTGCATACAAAAGAGCACTGCAAAACCTAAGATTAAAAGAAAAGCCTCCAAATAGTGGTTGCTATGGTGGGATCAAAATTTAGGAATCCCACAGACTGGCTTCAATGGCATTTATAATTTGTATTCCTAAGCTATTGGGCGCATGGTTCTTGCTCTATTTTGCTTTACACTTGCAACAGAATATTGTAAGGGGGCTCTTTCTTCGTCAGTGATGCAGCATGTTTAGGACTCCCCCTTTCCACAGGGAGGCGCTAGACCACCATATGTGAAGGAGGTGACTGGGTATCTTGAGGGTATCTGGTGGCAGAAGAATGGGCTTCCTAATCCTTGGAACTTGTGAATATGCAAGGTTACCCAGAAAGGGAAATGAAGGCTCAGATAGAATGGATGTTGCTAGTCAGCTGACTGTGAGGTGCAGAGATTAATTTGGATTAATTGAGCACAATATAATAAAAAGGCTCCTTATGTGTGAAAGAGAGAGGCAGAAGAGGGAGAGTGTCAGTGATGCAGTGTGAGAAAGATTTGATTGACCATTGCTGACTTCTGGGTGGTTTGGTTTCGGGGCATGAGGCAAGGAATGCAAGTACCCTCTAGAAGCTAGAAAAGGCAAGACAAAGTGTTCTCCCCTTGAGCTGCCAGAAGGGAACAGAGCCCTTGATGCTAGTCCTGTGTTTCTCATGTTAGACTTCTAATGTCCAAAACTATAAGATAATGAATCTGTGTTGTTTTAAGTATGCGTTTGTGGTAATTTGTTATAGCAGCCACAGGATACTAATACAATTCTGTGGGGTTGAAGTTTGGATGAGTGACCCAGCTACAGCAAGCATCCTAGCTTGGGAGACATTTTTATCCCCATAGTCTTGAGACTCTCTTGCTCTGTTCAGAGACACTGGGCCAGCCTGGGGGGGAGCACTGGTAGGGGAATTCCTTCTCCCCAACAATAAAAGGTACTTCGTGGCCTGGCCTGGGAGAAATCCCAATTCTCTTAAGCAACATCAGCAGGGACCAGTGGGAGCCCTAGGTATACCAAGCAGGTTAAAATAACCCTGCAAAAGCGCTGAAAATTGAACAGCCATTGGAAACACAGTCTACAAAACTAGGCCAAGACCCACATAATAAACCCTATTGGGGTGACTGCCTGATAAAAGAAAAATATATAAATAGGAAGCTAGGGGCTCCTAACATAATAGACAAATTGCAGGGTATATACTTAATCACCCATCATACCAAAATCTGAAAAAAGTCACAACTTGAATGAGAAAGTTCAAATGATGTCAGCACTAAGATGAATTGATTTTGAAATTATCTGAAAAGGAATTTAAAGCAGCCATTATTAAAAGTGATCTAACAATCAATTAGAAACTCTTTTAAAACAAAAGAAAATATGAAAGCTCAGTAAAATGATAGGCATTTTATTTTAAAAAATGGAAATTATAGGACTAAGAATTATAATAATAAAATTTCACGATAATAAACTATGAGCTCACTGGTGGAATAGAGAAGACAGAAATTGGAATAATTGAACTCGAGGACAGAAAAATCAAATTGATCAATTTGAATAGACTGGAAAAGCAATAGAGCTTCAGGGACCTGTGGGCAATAACAAAAGGTCCAACATGTGTATCACTGGAGTAACAGAAGGGGAGGAGAAAGAAAGTGGAGCTGGAAGAGCATTTAAAGAAATAATGGCAGAAAACACCCCAAATTTGGCTAAAGAAACAAACCTTCAGATCCACAAATCTGAGCAAAGCTCAAATAGGATAACTCTAAAGAAATACATGTAATTAAACTTTTGAAAACTAAAGATAAAATCTTGAAAGCTGCCAGAGAACTGACACAACAGCTGTAAGGAAATACTGATTCGAATGACTATAGATTTCTCATCTGAAACCATTAAGACGGATATGGCTCAATATTTTCCAAGTGCTGGGAGAACTGTCAACTGTGAATTGTGTTTCTGGTGAAACTATACATCAGGTATGAAGGAAAATAAAAGGCATCCCGAGATGAGGAAAATGAAAAGAATTTGTTGCAATCAGACCTATCCTTAAAGACAGACAGATGATGGACCTCTGAGGAGTCCTCAAGTGCCCAAGAGAGAAAGACCTCCAACCTCCTCTTGGCCAGAGTAGCTTAAGCCAGTGGTTTATGACCCAGAGGCAGCTAAGCATGGAGAAAGAGAGGGGAGGGAGAGGAGGGGAAACCGCCAGGCAACCAACGCCGCTTCCTCTTCTGCTCAGCAGGCTTCCAATTGGGAAGGGACCTTGAGCGAGCGGGAAACACGACTCTGATTGAAGTTTGGCATTTTGATTATGAGAAGTGGGAGGTTGGAGGTGGGAACTTTTCACTTCTCTTCTAGAACCCATTCCTTCATTGTCCTGACACTTGATTCAAGTCTGCCACACACAAGCACATGGGTCACTCCTGGGGAGGTAGGTGTGGGAAATCATGGAGAAGTCGCTAAGTTTTATATCTAGATCAGCAGAGCAAAGGATAAGTCACAGCCACGGATGGCTGAGGAGCTATGTGAGCTTGGGAGGGCATACAGAAGATACCATGAGAATGACTCCACCAAGGTTCTGTGCACATTTTAGGGAGGGCGTTGGACCTTCCGTAGACTCTGGGATAGGGAAAAACAAACCATTAATTTATTTTATTTTAACCCCAAAGGACTGAGTGATGACAGGTGATATTAAAATGCCACATATAGAATTTTCTACTTTATATTGTAACATAATTTATCTACGAGCTCATAAATTCCAAGTCGTCAGGGGAGGTCTTCTCTGCTCACTGTTATATCTGTATTATCTAGCAGTAACTGGAAAACAGTAAGTGCTCCATAAATACATGAAATAGCCTTTATCATGCTATGTTGTATCAGCCTGGATCTACTCAAGAAGAGTGAGACCACGAGCATTTCAGGGGAGGCTTAATTCAGGGGAGTGGTAGCACAGGGGTGGAGGAGACCCCTCAGGATGGAGGATCCTGGGCCCTGGGGCACCTGCTGGCAGCTGGAGTCACAGCAGACCTGCGTGGTTGGATCTGGAGCTATGGAGTCACGACCCAGGGCAGTCAGGAAGACAAACACCCCGGAGCTTCCCCACATCCCATCCTCTACTTTCTAACAAGAATCTTCCATCTTCAGAACTGGCTAGAAGCTGGTTGGCAAGGGGGCCTAAAAAAAGGGGTTCCCTGTTGTAGCAGTTTGATATTACTGATGAATTCCAAAAAGAAATATTGGATTATGTTTGTAATCTGATCTGTACCTGGGCATGACTGAGTTATGGTTAGGGCATTGATAAAAGGCAAGGCAAAGAACAGAGTGGAGGGTTTCTGATGTTGGAATTTGATGCTGAAGACTTAAGCTGGAGCCCTGGGAAGTCAGCTCATAGAGGAAAGAGAAGCCAGCCCCAGGAAAGAAGGAGACTTGAACCCAGAGAAAAGCAAGACCCTGGAATGCAGGAACCCAGGAAGCCTGACCCCTCACAGACGTCGGCAGCCATCTTGCTCCAAATAGACTTTGGTGAGGGAAGTAACTTATGCTTTATGGCCTGGTATCTGTAAGCTCCTACCCCAGATAAATACCCTTTATAAAAACCAACCAGTTTCTGGTATTTTGCACCAGCACCCCTTCGGCTGACTAATACACCTGTAATCAAGAGGAGAGCAGGGAGAGCGTGGGAAAGGGAGCTGAGAGCAAGTAAGGACTGTACTGCACAAGTGTAGCGGCTGTGACGGATGGCGTGCGGGAGAAGAAAAGGGCTTTTAGTGCCCTGACTGCAGTGGGGCCCCTGGCAATTGGGCACCAGTCTCCAGAGAGCTGCATTTCTGTGGCCCAAGCTACACAAGGATCCCAGAAAAGTTAGCCGCTTTCTGCCGGGGGAATGTTGGAAACATTTCCTTGTTTTAAAGTTTTTACATAATACGAAACCTTATTACCACAGGAAAAAAGCAGTTTAAAAACTCGGTCATAATTAAAACTCTCATGTTAGTGACAGTTTTCAAATTTGACATGTCACTTTTTCAGTCTGTTTAATATTGGAGAAGATTTGAAATTGAGGCATTGCCATCTGGTAATTATGCAAAGTTGGAACAGAAATAAAACACTGTGCTCCCAACACAGATTCGAGTTGAAAATATTATTGTTTTTATTAAAAGAAAACTGGCTTGAGTCACAAATGAGATGCAATGAGGCTTTTACATTCTCCTGAGTCATTTCCTCATCTTTGAACTAGCTTTTTAGACAGTTACCTTACCTATGGCTGGACTTTCCTGTGACATAAGAGCTGTCTGTTTTCCTACGGAACTGGCAGAGAAACGTGGAGGACCTGGATCAGTTAACAAGTTAAAACTCCTTCAATATTTAAAAAATGTGACTCAGTGTTTCTTTGGAGCAAACAAAGAGAAGTGGATGGGGAAAAGAGAGGACAGTGCTGTACACAGGTCAGTTTTACCTGACTTCCACAGCTGTCCCAAATTTGCAAACCCCACTCAACAAAGGCAGCAGTAACAAAGACAACCAGACCACCCTGCTGCAAGATCCATCAGGAACACCCTCCTCTGCAGGTCTGAATACAGGAGGAGGTTCAGCAAAGACCCTTCTCTCCACCTCCTCGCCGTCCCTTAAATTTTGGCCTGTGAATGATTGTCCAGCGTGACCGTATTGTAACCTGGTGCTGATGTTACGACCTGGACAGAGTTGCTCACCTGCACACACGCAAAGGAAGGGGGTCTGGTCGGAGCAGGGTCGGAGTCGCTGTTCTCAATGCGGTTCTCGTACGGCGTGAGGCAGGGATCGACGTGAATGCTTTTCTACAGGAGGGCCGACAAATTTATTATGTTTCTGTCCTCCTCCTCCTGAGTTGTATTGCCAACTCTGTGGTACAGCAAACATCTGTATGTGTTTAGCCTCGCTTCTTGGTGCTCCAATTTATTCCTTTGATCTATTTTTGGTAGCTGTGGGTTTGGCTTGGCTGGGCAGATCCCGGTATTCAGTCTTGCTTCCAAGCAAACAGCGTCTTCAGCTAACATTTATTGGGCGTGAGACTCTCTGCTGATCGTTTTTAGGGCTCCCGGCAGAGTCAGGAAGGTGCATGGGCTTTGTAGACAGACACCCTGGGTTTGCACCCCAGCCCTGCCACTCACTAGTAAGGATTTGGGGAAATACCTAACCACCAAGCCTCATTTTCCTCACGTGTGTGTTAACGCGTTATTAGTGCCCGTTCATCAGTTTCCTGCGAGGATAAAGTTAAAGTATGTTCAAGTGTTTACTTGGGCCATGGCTTGGCGCATACAAAGTACTTAATATGTGATAGGGAATATTATATATTATCTATAACTGTGATAATTACACATAATAGTTAATGAAATAATTTCTCACATACTATGTTACAATGATCACATAACAGTTTTTGTTGTTGCTGTTTGTTTTTTTAAGGAGGTACTGGGGATTGAACCCAGGTCCTCATACATGGGAAGCAGGCGCTCAACCCCCTGAGCTATAGCTGCTCTCCGATAATGGTTTTATAATGAATAAAATGGTTTGGTAAAGCATCTAGTACAAGTTCATGCCTTCCCCATCTTATGTAGTCAGTGAGAGTCAGTTCTCTTCCCTGATTCTCTCCCTCCTCTGCACGTGCCTGTGGCATGAAGTGGATGGAATTTAGGGGTGGGGAATTGCAAAAATAATATGCTACTGCCTTTGGAGGTAAACGTTTCTTAAAAAGTATCTATTGGTGATCTTTCCAAAATGTCCATCAACAGCATACTGGAGGGAAGGTGATTAAGGCAAGTATTATTCACTGAACAAAGTATTGAATGTGGAGATTTAAAACCGGTCCGTGTGTTGCAATGTTCTGCATAAGTGAAAATCAAACATTTACACAGAACTTCTGTTTAGACCAAACATATAAAGACTAACTTTTTCCTCTCCAGGTTGTTTCTAAAAAATTCGATTGAATTAAGAAGGTGCTATGGATTCAGATGCCAGTTCAAATTGGCAGGAGTGGAAGAAGATCATATTCTACAGATAGGAGGAAAGACCTATTTTTTTTCTTTCAGTGCTTCTGCTTCATTCTGTAGCTCCATTTTCATGCTTCAGATATTCCCCAAGCATTGAATACAACGGAAAGAGGAGAAATTTCTGAGTTGGAACGGAATGTTTAGCTTCGCGGTAAGGAAGGGAGATGCAGCGAGCAGTCGGGCAGGTGATGCTGCAGGTAGTTAAGGGTCTCGGCCACGCGAACATAAGAAACACAGATGAGGGGAGAGAAGAGAGAAGGCTCCCAAAGCAAACATTCTGAACGAGCTGGGCTAATGCCCACCCATAGTAAAACGTTGCTATCATACCAACTGCTTATCTTCTGCGTGCATGTAAATGAGACTACATCTGGTATATATGCAAACAGCCCTATCTCACCAACTGTACGTATCTAAGTAAGACTGCATATCTTGTGTATATACATTCCTATCACACTGCTGCCTCTATTACATATGAACAAGACTGTCCACTGACACGACCCTGTGTCACGCAGTTCCTGCCTCAAGTAGGAGCCCCAGTGCTTCCTGCGGTAATGCTATTTGCTCTGTCAACTACAGCTCGAGATGAAGACGTGAACTGGTTACCAGACCAGTTAACTGAGGATGAAATACGGTAGTAATTGAGCGCTCTGCTGTGCTTCCATGTTAGGATATATATGTTCCACCTAACATACATGTCCTATGATAGCCCATGCTCTTTGTGTTTGGAAAATTGCTTTGATCTTGTGTACTAAGGAGAATGACATATACTAAAAGACCAGGTTTTGAACTTTTGTAGCAAAAATCGTTAACTGATACAGGCACGGGCTCGACAGTACTCCTTAGAGGCAGAATGAATATTCAAGATGTGTGTTTATCAGATTCTGGCATATTTAATATGTTGACTTATAGATGTAATTCACCTAGGGACTTCTTTTATACATATTTGGCTTGAATCAGCCACATATTCCAACCTCCTGTTTGAATACCTCTAACCTATGTTTATGTCTGTTTGTGTGTTTAAGGTTGTTTTGTATATGTTATTTTGTATATACATTTGAAGACTTACTATGTTTCTTACTAATACTCTGCATTTTTATTTGTCAAGTCTCTTAAAGGGGCAAGTACCAGAATGCCAAATCAAAACAGCGTACAGGGAAGCAGATGTGGCGCAGTGGTTAGGGCGTCCATCTACCACATGGGAGGTCCGCGGTTCATACCCCGGGCCTCCTTGACGCATGTGGAGCTGGCCCACACGCAGTGCTGATGCGCGCAAGGAGTGCCCTGCCACGCAGGGGTGTCCCCCGCGTAGGGGAGCCCCACGTGCAAGGAGTGCACCCCATAAGGACAGCCGCCCAGCGCGAAAGAAAGTGCAGCCTGCCCAGGAATGGCGCCACACACACGGAGAGCTGACACAGCAAGATGACGCAACAAAAAGAAACACAGATTCCGTGCCGCTGATGACAACAGAAGCGGACAAAAAAAAAAAAAAGAAGAATACACAGCAAATGGACACAGAGAACAGACAACTGGGGGGCGGGGCGGGGGGGGGGGAGGGAGGAAGGGGAGAGAAAGAAATAAAATAAATCTTTAAAAAAAAAAACCAAAAACAAAAAACAGCTTACACATAAAAAGGAATTTGAGGCATGTAGTTGGGAGTCCAGGCTTGACTGGATGCAGGTGTTCAGGCACAGTTATGGGGTCTCTCTGTTTTCTTCTCATTCGCTTCACTTAGCTGCTTCTGTGTTGGCTTCTATCTCAGGCAGCTTTTCTCCATGAGCTGAAAAGACCGCTCTCAGCAGCTCCAAGCTTACACCTTCCTTATAACTGGCAATCTCAGAGCAGAGAGTGGCATCCTCTTCCCCAACGGGAGACTAGTTCTTCAGCAGAATTTATTTGGCCCTGCAAAGTCATATGCCCAGTCCAGATGAGTCACTGTTTCTGGGGGTCTGGGGAAACAGAGGCCAGGCTGAAAGATGTGCTCACCCTCTTCGGGTGGACATGGAGGGGTACTGCAGAAAAGTGGTTCAGGTGGGCTCTGGAGCGAATTGCCTGGGCTCAAATCCCTGCTCTGCTACGTAGAGTTAAATAAATCCAGCAAGTCATATAACCTCCTGTGTCTAGACATTTTACCTGTAAAATGGAAAACAATCATACCTACCCGAGAGGGTTGTTTTGATAATTGAGTCATGGTTTTTACAGAATTTTGTGGGCACTGTGATGTGTCTAAGGATTAACGGAGTCACAGAGCTCAACCTCCCACGGGGAGCACAAGGCGTTGGACAGAGGCCGTTCCTAAAAGGAAGATATGGGGCACACCTACAAATAACGCCTACGCCCTAACTTTCTTGTTATTTAATGAACACAGCAGGAGATACTATTTTTATATCCATTTTAGAGATCACAGCTAAATCTAAGACGTTTAAGCAACATCACCGAAGTCAATAGCCAAGCGGAAGAGGTGGCGCTGGAACCCAGGTCTGCTGCAAACAGGCTCTGTGCCTCCAACCCTACCCTGAGCTGCTCGTTCTGGCTGACACCCACACCCAGGGGTTGCGATAAAAATCTCAACAGCTGAAAGCAGCCAGCTCCTCTCTCCTATCGGTGCCGACGGAATAGCAGCAGTAACTCCTGAGGACGGAGCTGGTGCTCTCGATGCTCACCGTCCACCGCGGCATGGGCCGTGGTGTCCCCGACAAGGCAAACCCTCCGATTTTCTTATCTTCGAGAAAACCAAGCTTCATGGCAAAGAGCGAAAACAAAGAGAGTCCCAAAGAGCAGCCGGTGATTTTCCAGGGTCCCACTGGTTTGTTGGCCCCCTCTTTGCCCCGATGGGGAGGGACAGTTTCCCACCCTAGGGTTTCGGGGACGGCCCAGCCCACGCTAGTCCCGTGTCCTCAGGGCTGGGGGGCGGGGCCCCACGTGGGCTGTGCTGGGGGCGGAGCTACAAATCCTGCTATGGGAGGTGGGCTTCTAGTGACAAGAGGGTGGGTGTCCCCTAGTTCCTGCAAGAGGGTGTGACTGGCTTGTCTGGACAATTCCACGGGCTGGCAGGGCACAGAAACCCACTCCTCTGGGGTGGGCGGGGGCGAAGCTGTCTCTTGAGCGGCAGGGGGTTTGATTCGGGGGCCTTCTCTGTGGGAGCAGAGTGGGGGAGGAACTTGCAAGGAGGCTGTCTGAGGCCCTTCTGGTGTCCCCAGGTGTCCTGGCAGCTCATGAGTGGGTCTTTTGTAGGTCTTAGCCCACATCCAAACTTTCTTTAAGGTTCGATCTCAGAATGTGGGAAAAAAGTGAAGGTGAATGAAGAGTCCGAATTCTATGGGATATCTTAAGTAAATTTCGACATCATAAACTCTTAACACTGTTAGAATCTTTAACTGTCCTTAGCTCAGAATCCCAACATTTCCAAGTATAACTATTCTGTAAATGGGAGTTATGGGTAAAAAGGTTTCCATTATCATGAATAGTGTGTCTGAGATGCAGGCCTTCTAACATACTGCCCGAAAATGAATTTCTGGAACCAAAAGGGAAGATTCAGACCCTAAATTAAAGAGCATCCTAATTCCTTAAAATCTTGGTCTTAAAGCTACTTATTTGAGAACGGATCCACCCATGAAGTTAGAGAGGTACGGAACGTGTGGAACCTTTTGCACCAAAACGATGCCTTGACTTATTTTATTTATGTTAAATGTAGATGTGTTTCTGTCCAAGGTGACATTTTTCGCTTTGTTAAAAACAATATGTTAAGTCATTATTTATACTTTCTCTAAGGCCAAGGGTCAAAGGCTAAATGCCCAAGGGTGGGACGTCTTTCCTCCCAAATCAGTGGTGCACTGGGTATTTGCGATTGCGTTCTAACATTATTCTAGCTGTTTCCTGGCCCTGCAGGCAGGTGTTCATTGCTGGGTTGGAGATGGCTGCGGCGCTCCTCTTATTACACGCCTCTTCTTGTAGCGCCTTAACCGTGGGGCTGTGGGAGGAACCTGTCAGTCTGAATAATCAAACCCTCCCTGGCGGTACTACCAGTTCCACGGTCTGCTCTGCCTCCTGGAAGTGCACGTTGTACTCACCTTCAGCGGCCATCAGAAGAGGCCTGCAGACCTGTTCGGCGGCCCACAGGTGGGCTTTGGGTCACGATTCACCCCACTATGTGAACCTGGGCCCACAGCCTGCTGAGCTGCAAACCCTGGTCATTCTAGAACTCTCTCTCTAGGTTCTGAGGGCAGGAACTCTGCATGTCCTTCAGAGCCTGGCACGTAGCTGGTGCCCGGTTGGTATATTATTATTATTATTATTTTAAGGTTTATTATTTATTTATTTCTCTCCTCTTCCTGCCCGCCTGTTGTCTGCTCTCTGAGTCCCTTCGCTGTATGTTCCTCTGTGTCTGCTTGGAGTCTTGTCAGCGGCTCTGGGAATCTGTGTCTCTTTTTTCGTTGCGTCGGCTCTTGGTGTGTGTGGTGCCGCTCCTGGGCAGTTCAGCCGGTTGGTATATTATTAAGCCAACCTTTTAAATGTGGCCACGTTGGTTAGAATTCTTTGTGAGCAAAAGGGAAGCCAACTTGGGCTAAGGGAGGCAAAAGGTCATTTATTATATGAAGATTGGTGGAGGGGTTCCTGGTACCGGGGAAGGCTGGGACTGCCCTGGGAACAGTCCCGCAGGGAGCCTAGGATGATGGGAAGTGGGAACCTTGGCAGGAAAGGGTGAGGGAGGAAGCAGCCTCGGGGATGAAGGAGAGCAGAAGGCACTTTCAGGGCTTGTCCTTCGGTCAAGAGGGGGTTTCACTGGTCTAGTTTGACTCGATTGCCACCAGAATAGACTCCATCCAATGTGGAAAATGTAATTCTAATTAAAAAAAACTAGGGTATTGTTAGGAAAGGGAAACTGGTGCTGGGAAGCCATGAGGAGAAACAAATAAGAAATCCCCGACATTCGGTGTTCTCTTTTACATTCTCAACTCAAAGCACATGGTCCTTGGAGAACTATCATTTGCATAACCAGACTCCAGTCACCTACCACTTTAGCAAAGTCCAAGGACTTTTGACCTCCCTTTGCCAAATGGTTTTCAATATTGGCATTACTTAAGATTGCACCGCATTTTTTACAACTCAATTTTAGTTCAAAGCTCAGAAAGAGTTAACTTGCCATTGATGTGCGTAAATTGCTATTCATCTTGGGTTTAAGTAGAAACCATTCAGAATAAGTCCATTGTTAGCAGGAGTTGACAGTTTTTCATGTATTAAAGCAAATAACTTTGAACCTAACGAAAGCATGAGAGTCTAAGTTGAACCTTTATTTTTCTCTATTTCAGCACGAATGTTTTCCGCTACAAAGAGACAGCGGCGTAGGCTTAAAAACTGGCTGCAAAATCAGCCAGTGTTTCTTTGGCACATTTTGCAAGAAATATACGATGAAAAAGTCCATGTGATTTTATTCAAGAGTTATTGACTTTGTAATAAAGGAAGCGTGTCTGGGGAATTTTAATGTTTCATGCCTCTGCCTTGGGATCAGTTCAGCATACAGCAGCCAGACTTACCCAGATGGTAAAGCAGATTCCCAGGCCTCGGGGCCTCCCCCCACCTGCCGGTTGACCGGCTCTTGGCTGGGGAAGGGGCTGACTAGGTCAGGCGACCCCCACCACCCCTCAGCCTGTCCTGGGCTGGTTCATGGGCCTCCCACCAGGGAGGCTGCAAAGCATCTTGAGACCTTGGGTTGGGACTGGCGCAGCGGCACATGTGCTGGGTTCGGCTGGCCAGCCGGCCAGCTGCAGCAGGTGCTGGGTTCCGGCCAGCTGCAGCAGGTGCTGGGTTCCGGCCAGCTGCAGCAGGTGCTGGGTTCCGGCCAGCTGCAGCAGGTGCTGGGTTCCGGCCAGCTGCAGCAGGTGCACCTGCTGACCAGGAGGGTATTTACCCACCCAGCCACCACAAGGCGCCTGGGCCCACTGTGAAGGGAGCCTCGGTGCACCTGTCAGAACACACGTCCCGAGGTGCTCACTGAAGGATGGGAAGGGCGGGCGCTTGGCCGCTGCTTCTCCTCCCTTGGCCGCCAGCTCCAGGGTCGCCCAGGCAGGTGGTCGCTCCAGTGGGGCATCGGGCCGGGGGTGGGGGACACTGCCAAGTGCACGGCGCCTCCCCCAGGCTGCGGAGCTCAGCCGTCGGGATGTGCGTCACAAGACTGGCAAATGAGCACCCGCGTGCTCTAACTTAGTTGCAAGTGCCCGAGTGGATGTGAATAACTTTCTTTAAAAATCTGTTTTTAATATAAAAGCTTTTAGCAAGGAGTATAAAGAACTTACAATTTTATTACTAGTAGAGGAAACGCCCAACTTTTGAAAGGTAAATTACATAAGATAATATTTCATTTTTATCTTCACTAATTATTAGCTCAAGTACCTTAACAAATCATTTTATTTTATTTATCTATTTTTTTAAAGATTTATTTTATTTATTTCTCTCCCCTTCTCCCCAGTTGTCTGCTTGCTTGCATCGATTCACTGTGTGTTCTTCTGTGTCTGCTTGTATTCTTGGCAGTGGCACTGGGAATCTGTGTTTCTTTTTTTGTTGCGTCATCTTGCTGCTTCGTCAGCTCTCCGTGTGTGCGGCGCCACTCCTGGGCGGGCTGCGCTTTTTCCGCGTGGGGCGGCTCTCCTTGAGGGGTGCAGTCCTTGCATATGGGGCTCCCCTACGCAGGGGACACCCTTGCATGGCACGTCACTGCTCGCACGCATTAGCACTATGCGTGGGCCAGCTCCACACGGGTCAGGAGGCCCTGGGTTTGACCCCTGGGCCACCCAAGTGGTAGGTGGACACTCTATCAGTTGAGCCAAATCCGCATCCCATTAACAAATTTTAAATTCAGCTTTATTTTTCTGTTCTGACCTTTTACTTTGGCATTTTATTTTTCCTTTTTATTTCTTTAAGAGAAGGTGTGAGTTTACCAAATAATCATGCATAAAATACAGAAACATTTAGAGACTTTCTGCTATATGGTTATTCCTTATACTGATTTTTTATTACAATGAATTTTATTGAAACATTATCATAAACCATACAATTCATCCAAAGTGTACAATCAATGGCATTTGCTATTATCAGAGTTGTGCATTCATCACTTCAATATTAGAGCATTTTCATGATTCTAAAAAGAAACCCCATGAACCCTACGCCTTAATAGTCACCCCTCAATCTCTCTCCCTTTCCCTGTGTAACTGCTAATCTACTTCCATCTCTATGATTTATTTGTATTTATATTTTGTACTGATGGAGTCAAACAATATGTAGTACTTCGTGCCAGTTTCTCTCAATAAGGATACTTCTTTTTTTTACCATTGGTCAAGATTATTAATAATACTATAGACAACTGTCCATAGTTTGGTTGTATTTTTGCTGAAATATCACCCCGATATTAACATCTTGTAATGGTTGTGTGTATATAAGGAAGGCTAAAAAATGAAACATGGGACTTTATAGCATAGCAAACCCTTTTGTGAAAAATGAGTCTGGTTAACAGTGCACGTGTAAGAACGTTTTTCTCTGAAACAGCGCAAACGTCTGTTAACGCATTACCTTTTAAGATCAACTGCTTTAATCGGGCTTATGCCAAGTAACAAACCTTGAGGACACGGTGTGTGACCGGCGTGCGGCTAGCTACGCTCTCGGAACCGTCCCTGCAGCCACGGCCACCTGCCTGCTGTTCTCGGGCTCGGCGCCCTGGGCCCCTGTTCATTTCAAAACATTCTCTGAAAGCAAAGTGACAAACTGCTGGAGTTTCCAGGGGATCTCATAACAGAAAGGGACCAGACTATCAAATAATCCGTCCTCGCCCCGATAGGGCAGAGGAGAGCGTTTCCCGGGTGCGTGGTCTGGACAGGAGGTTGGGTCTTTCTTTATTCCTCCTCATTAAGGCGCTGCCAGCCTGCACCTTGTGTTTGTGCTGCGTAAATGAAAGGTGTGCTCGGGCGCCGGGCACCTCTTGTGGGAAGCGGTCTCTGGGCCAGGCTTTCTCATCCTCGGCACGTTGACATTTGGGCCAGATGATTTTCAGGGCATGGTGGGATGTTGACCCACATCCATGGGACTACTTACAGGATGCCAGGAGCACCCCAAGTTGTGACAACCAAAAATGTCTCCAGACATTGCCACATGTTCTCTGGGGGGAAATTTCCCCTGTTGAGAACCATAGCTCTGGGAAGACATAGCCCTCGCCCTGGTGCGTGGGCTGGTGAGTGGAACATGAGCTGGCTCTCAGCTACGACTCAACTTTGAGGTTGTGCAGTGTACGACCTGCACAACCATGCATGGGCTCTGGCCGCACCTCATACCTGCCCCAAGAAGGACTGGCCTTTCCCCACCACTAGCTGAAGATGGTGAATTCCACCTGTCATAATGACCAGTCTTATTGCTCTAATTAGTGAGTCCACTCCAAAGTAATGAGAATTCCAAAGCTCATTCATCTTAATCCTCTCCTGTTTAAGTTTGAGCTTTAAGGAGTGGGTGGTGGCATGGTCAGTGTTTTAAAAATACATATTTTTGAAGAAGTTGTAGGTTTACAGAAAACTTGTGCAGAAAATAGAGTCTCCCTATACTCCTTTCGCACGTGCACTTTTCCCCATTGTTAACATTTCACTAATATAATACCTGTTACATTTGATGAAACAATCCTATTATATATTAACTGTAACCCGTAGTGTCTATTAGGGTTCACTGATTTGTATTAGTCAGGGTTCTCTAGGGAGACAGAATCAACAGGAGACATCTGTAAGTCGTATGAAATTTTTAAGAGTCTCTCACGTGGCCGTGGGGATGCACAAGGCCAGGTTCCGCAGGCAGGGGCAAGCAGGGGCCGCAGTGGAAGTTCAGGGAAGGCCCTTGATAAGTTTCTGGGGGATGTTGGCTGTCCACAGGAGAGTTGGGAGAATCTCTCTGAATGCTGAGATCACTTCCCATTTTAAGGCATTCAACTGATTGGATGAAACAGCACTCATTGCTGATGGCAATCCCCTGGTTGATGCGAGACGTAATGAGCTTTCTGTGCAGTAAACTCACTGGTGACTAAAGTCCATAATGTCCTTGCATTACAATGAGCCCAGAGCCTGCTTGACCAAAAACTGGGCACGAGTACCTGGCGGAGTTGACACATTAGCCTGCCCATCACACTGACTCTACTGTACAGACCTATGGTTTTAAAAATTTATTCTTGTAACATATATGTTTTTTATATGTAACATGTATGTTTTTCAAAGATTTATTTTTTATTTCTCTCCCCTTCGCTCCCCCCCCATTGTCTGCTTTCTGTGTCCATTCGCCATGTGTTCTTCTGTGTCTGCTTGCATTCTTGTCAGTGGCACCAGGGATCTGTGTTTCTTTTTGTGTCAGCTCTCCGTGTGTGCGGCACCATTCCTGGGCAGGTTGCACTTTCTTCTGTGCTGGGCGGCTCTCCTTACGGGGCGCACTCCTTGTGCGTGGAGCTCCCCTACGTGGGGGACACCCCTGCGTTGCAGGGCATTCCTTGTGCGCATCAGCACTGCGCATGGGACAGCTGCACACGGGTCAAGGAGGCCCGGGGTTTGAACCACGGACCTCTCATGTGGTGGGCGGACGCCCTATCCACTGGGCCAAGTCTGCTGCCACCTTTTGCTTTTTAATCGCAGATGGTCAGGTGCTCTGACTCTCTCTGTTCAAGCGCACGTATGCATTTAGAGCACCGCACATATTGTACATGGAGGAGCAGGACTGACTACCACCAGCCCGGACGTGTACATGCAAAATGTAAAGGGGAGTTGATTTTGATTTTCTTGTCCTGCAGCATCTTTTTTATTCTTCCGTCGCACAGCACAAAAGCCAGAGGGGCCAACCCTCTCCATCCAGGCCCCGCCAAGGCAGGGGCTGCTCAAACCCATCAGTCATGAGACACACGGCACGACGGGTGACCGAGGCGGGGTGGTAATGGAAAGGATCTGTCATCGCAGCGCCACTCAAGGTCCTGCATCTACTTGGAGTGCCCGTGCGAAGGGCTGAAGACAGGAAGGGCCACAGGCACGTCCTCCGCGGCCGGGGCCCGCTGCTGCCCTTGGTGGGCTGAGCTGCCCCCTCGGTCATGCCCCGCCTCCCGAGTCTGGTGCCAGCAGCTGGGCTCAGCGACTGGCCATGGTCCAGGGCCCCCCCAGGGCACCCTGGGGGTCCTTTGTGAGAGCAGGGGGCGGAGGGACGGCAGGCCTGGGCTGCTGAGGGACTGGAAGGACAGAAATTGAACCCGAGGGACGGGAGGAGGCAACAGGCACTTGTCATCGTGTGGTTAATGAGCTCAGCAAAGGTACATTCCACTGGAGGTTATTCATATTATCTTATCCCAGAGGAGAGTGTAACCATTACTCAAGTCATTAGAAGAGGAAAGTCTGTTATTATGTACACAGATATAAACACACATGCTGTGTTGTATGGAATTTTGATTGAAGTTAATTTTATCTGGAGAAATTTGTGATCCATTTAAGTATCTACAACTATTATGGTTCAGTAAGATAAAAATAAAATTTTTTGGTAAGTAAAAGAGAATAACTTACATTGTATGGGGGAAGAGATGTGAGGTGGCGATGGCAATTAAGTGAGATGAGTAGTGTGCTCGACGAAAATTCTCATCCCCACCCCTCCCGGGGCAAAGGGTCTAAGTGAGGGATTAGCAGAAGATGAGGGTGGGTCAAACCAGCTGGAGCATTCCTAGAGGAGTCACTTTGCTACCACTGGATCATTAAGTCCTAGGCCCGTTTATAAAACCTTGTTTTCACAGCACAGTCGAGAGAGGGCCGAGTTGGACATGGGCAGGGAAAGGAAGGGAAAAGAACGTCTTGTCCTGGAAAAGGATCTACGACGAGGAGGCACCCCCACACCTCCACCTGAACGGGGGAGCAGAATGGAACATCCAGGCTTGTGAAGCTTTTGCCAAAAAAGACGTGTGTTAAATGAAAAACCAAGAAGCACCAGCCTCGAGCCCCTGGGACCACAGAAGCCCTTAGACACCATGGTGGGACTTCAGGCTTTGTTCCTGAGCCACGTACAGAGCCTGGGGCACGAGCGCTCGGGTGGCTCCGTCCTGCGGCAGAGGGAGTCTGGAAGAGGACAAGGCCACCTGGAGAGCCAGGGGGTGCAGGTGCCGGGCAAGGGAAACACGGGGCCCCCCTGGCGCAAAGCCCTGTCTGGGGCCGAGCCCCCCGACGGTCCAGGAGTACCCCGGCTTCCCTGCGTGGGCGGGAGCGAGGGGTCCGTGGGTGGGCTGCGTCTGCAGAGGGAAGGGCTACCGCCCAGCGAGGGCGGCTCTTGTGTTGTTGTTTGAGCCAACGCTTCATGTACCACTTGCCTTTGCTGGTGCTGCCCCGCCGGAGAAACAGCCGTGGTGTCGGGGCCACGGCGTCCTTCGGGAGATGGCACACACAGAGAACACGCCGGCGAGGAGGAGCCAGGGACCCCCGGCCCGGCAGGCCCTGTCCTTACCTCTTTGTCCCGTAACTCTCCAGAGGCTCTAGCGGTGTCCTGCTTTCCGCAGTAATTCACCTTCGTGGGAATGACATTGGCGACTACGGCGGTGGAAAAGGGGAAAAGAGGCTCTGAAATGGGCATCGCCCTTATTAACCGGACCCACCTAACCCGGAAGATGCTTTCTGCTGCTCTTGCTTTGGCCTCATTAGCGGCTCTCAACCCTGGCTGCACGAGGGCGCGATCTCCTTGGAGCTTTTCAGATTAATCACGCCCGGCCCCGCTGCCACGACGCAGGTTCAATTGTCCTGAGATGAGACTCAATCAATGGTATTGTTGGAAAGCTTTTCAGATGATTATAACTTGCAGCCAGAGCTGGGTATTACGGGCTCACTGCTGACATCTTTTCAAGGAAGATTCATCATGTGAACTGGAATACACGTCAGAGCAGCATCAGGTCCCGACAGATGATGGAGCCTTGCTCTCATGCTGAATTGTGACAATGACAGAAAACTCGAGACCGACTTGGCAGTGACCATTTGTTACGGGCGTTGGGGTGTACGTGCACCTCTGTTACGATGAGCGGTGAAAGATCTTCAGAGTTAGGATCTGGGGTTGTATTTCTAATGATGAAATAAACATTCTAAGGTCAAAGTCATTAATTATGTGGCACAGGAGAGTAAGTTATAGCTCTGTGTGAATTGGAACAACAGGCAAAATAGGAGAGAGAGTTGCTGGAGCACAGATTTCCTTACTGAATTGTTAAGGGAGACTATGGAAAAATAACCGATTCTGGCACTGCTTGCCTTAGGGTTTCTCCAATCTGGCGTGGTTGTGATGTATACTAACTTAGTAGACTGACAATGAAGGAGGTCATGATTTTAATCATGGTGAGTTAAAAAATAAACACCAGACTACTGTATTTTCTGCATGATTTTTCTGTAAGCCTACACAACTGCTCTAACAAAGTAAAAAAGAAATCAGGGAGGTGGATGTGGCTCCAGTGATTGGGCTTCTGCCTTCCATATGGGAGGACCTGGGTTCAATCCCTGGGACCTCCTGGTAAAAAGCGTGCCCATGCGGCGAGCCAGTGCCCACGCACGTGAGCCATGCAGCGAGATGATGACACAACAAAAGGAGAGATGAAGGGGAGAGTCAAGGCGATGCGCAACAGAAACCAGGACCTGAGGTGGTGCAAGCGATGGAATCTCCCTTCACATCAGAGGACCCCAGGATCAAATCCCAGTGAATCCTAGAGGAGAAAAACAAGAAAAGAAGACCAAAAGAGAAACAGATACAGAAGATCACACAGCAAATGGACACAGATGCAACAAACAAACAAACAAACAGCAGGGCAGGGGGGGATGGGAAAAAGAAATTAAAGTGAAAAAATACACATCAGGCACATGTGCATGTATTTTTGAAATGACAGCTTTACTGAGTTATAATTCACATACCATAACATTTACCTTTTAAAGTGTACAATTCAATGGTTTTAGTACAATCACAAAATTGTGCAACCATCATCACTACCTAGTTCCGAAATACTTTCACCACCCCAAACAGAAATCCTGCATCTGTAGCAGTTACTCCCTGTTCCCCACAACCCCCCGCCCCTACCCACAATCCCTGTTAACAGATTTTCCTTGTGTGGATGGTTTATATAAGTGGAATCATCCAATGCGGGGCCTTTTGGGTCTGGCTTTGTCCCCTCAGCATCACGCTCTCAAGGTTCATCAGGCTCTAGCACGGATCAGTACTTCATTCCTTTGTTCGGTCCCGTGATATTGTCTGGAGAGACCACATTTTGATTGTCCATTTATCAGTTGAGGGACATTTGGTGCCCATTTCTCGCTTAAGAATAATGCTGCTTTGGACATTTGTGTACAGATTTTTGCATGGATATATGTTTTCAATATTGTTGGGTGTATATCTAGAAGTAGAATTTCTGGGTCATGGGAAGTTTATGTTTAACTTTTTGATGAATCGTCTTTTCAAAAAATAACAACACCAGAAAACATAAGCTATAAAATAAAAGGTAAATTGGGCTTCATCCAAGTTAAAAATGCCTGTGCTTTAGAGAACATCAAGAAAGTAAAAAGACAACCCACAGAATGAGAGAACATATTTGAAAGTCATATATCAGTTGTATCCAGAATATACAAAGAACTCTTACAAATCAACAATTATGAGATAAGTAACCCAATTGAAAATGAGCAAAGGATTTGAACAGAAATTTCTCCAAAGAGGACATACAAATGGCCAATTACCTGAGAAGATGCTTAGCGCCATTAGCCATTGGGGAATGCAAGTCAAAGCCTCAATCAGTACCACGTCACACCACTAAGTGCTATAGCCGAAGAGGCAGACAAGAACACATTTTGGCAAATGCGTGGAAAGGCTAGAACCGTCAAACTCTGCTGGTGGGGATGTAAAGTTTTACAGCTATAAATTTCCTGCTAAGAACTCTTTTAGCTGTTTTCCATAAGTTTTGGCATGTTATGCTTTTGTTCATTTCAAAGTATTTTATTTCTGTGATTTTTTCTTTGACTGATTGGTTATTTAGGAGTACATTGTTTAATTTCCACATATTTGTGACTTCCAAATTTCCTTCTGTTTTTGTTTTCAAATTTCTTTCCATTTTGGTGAAAAAAACATACTTTAAGTTATTGAGCCTTATTTTATTGCCGAACATACTGTTTATTCTGGAAAATGTTCCATGTGCACCTGAGAAAAATGTGCATTCTGCTCTTGTTGGGTGGAATGTTCTGTAGATGTCCTTTAGATACTGTTTGTTTATAGTCCTCCTTCATCTTCAGTCTAGTTCTACCATTATTTTGAGTGGGGTATTGAAGTTTCCAACAATTGTTTTTCAATTATCTGTATCTCCATTCAATTTTTTCAATTTTTGCTTTATTGTGGCACCCTGCCATTAGTTGCACATATGCTGAGAATTGTTTTATTTTGCCAATTATCAAATAAAACATCCTTCTTTGTCTCTAGTAACATTTTTATCATAAAATTTATTTTGTCTGACATTAATATAGTCACTCCAGCTGTTTCCATGGTAAATATTAATATTTTTCATCCTTCTACTTTCAACCTATTTGTCTGTTTGAATCTAAAACGTGTCTCTTGTAGACAGCATATTAGTTGGATCAAGTTCTTATTTTAATCCATTGTTCTAAAATCTGCCTTTTGACTGGAGTGTTAAGTCTACACGTATTTAATATAATTCCTGTTGAGGATTGACAGCTCCATTCTTCTAGTTGCTTTCTCTACGTCCCCTGTCTTTTTTGTGCCTGTAGTCCTCCCCTGCTGCGTTTCCTGTGAAATAGATGCTGTCTCAATGCCTTCATCTCTCCTTTGTGATGGGTAGTTGGGCTGGATACAACACTGTTGGTTTACGGTCTTTTTCCTTTGGACTCTAGCTCCCTCTTCCCAAGGTTTGCTGGATACCGTCTTGTGAGAAACACAGTAAATGCTGTCCTTACGGGACCCTCTTGATTATATCTCCTAGGAAGGGCCTGGGACCGTCACTCCTCATGGAATGAGGCTCCTTCTCAAGGGAAGAGGGCAATATCCTTAGTTCAATTATTCATAACTGCCAAAAGAGAGAAGCAACCTAAATGTCAATCAATGGAAGAATGGATAAAAACGTGGTGTATACACATGATGGAATGCTGCTCAGCTGTAAGAAGGAATGAAGTACTGACCCATGCGACAATATGGATGAACCTCGAGGACCTTCGTTGAGTGAAGTAAGCCAGTCACTAAAGGACAAATATTGCAATGCCACGGCCTGGTAAACTCCCCAAGGCTCTGGCCTCTTCTGAGAAATTGCTGGGCTTTTCCTTATCCAAGGGGATATGCCCGCTTAAGTTTCTCTCCCTCTCCTCTCCTTGTCCCTTGCGCTTTCTCGCCTTCTCCCTCGCTCGCCTTCTCCCTCTGTCTCCTCTGTTTCCTTTGCGCACCTTTATATGGGGTATTAAAGTATTATAGCATTTCTTCCTCTTTATTCTCCCCGTAAGAATTCAGCTGCGTGAAGGCAGGGGTTGTGTTTACTTTGCTCGCCGCTCCGTCCCCCTTGTCGGTCAGCTAACGTGGCCGGAGGACCATTGCTGGGTGGCTGTATACATGAGTGAACATGTGACTTTACATCCAAAGGGCACTTTTGCTGTTGACTCGGCAGTGGACACAAGGGCTCCCAAGTCTGAGGGGCGGGACGGGCAGTGCTCACGCTCCAGGCTGGCGAGCCCCCAGGACGGGAAAGGGCACCTGACGGGACCCCCTTGCCGTCCGGTGTGTCTCCAGGTGCACAGCCGGGGGTGCCTCTCTGCTCTTAGGCGCACCGCTCACGGCTTTTACACAGCCCCGCCTGACACTGCACCCGTCCCCAGACACGTGTCATTTTAAGAGCTTCCGGGATGTACCCCCTTTATTGGCATTCTGAATCACGAGTGGGGGTCCACCTCTCGGCCGAGGAGCAGCGGCCCCTGGGGAGGCAGACGCCTCCCTGCCTGGCCTCTGGAGCGAAGGCCCCCCAGGAGCAGGCGGGAGCCCCTCTTTCACCCCCCCTTGCCCCCCTCATCAGCGCCCGGCCCTGCCGCCAGGACCCATGAGCCGCCGAGAAGCGTCAGGGCTCGGTGCCCGGCGGGGGTGCAGGTGCCTCCTGCCTGGGCCATGCAGGTCTTCCCGAAATGGTCCCAAATAAACGTTCCCACCAGTTTAGCCTCTTCCTCACGGTCTCTCAGCGGCGCCAGTCGAGCCTGGGTGCTGGCGTTTTAGACCTTACTCGGTGAACTTGTCTCACGACAGCCTGTTCTTGACACCCTGCAGGGCCCGCTCTGCCTTCCGGGTGCTGCCGCTGGAAATGGCATTGATGGGCAATGGGAGCCACGGGGGGCTTAAGGAGAGAGCGGCAGGGGCGGGTTTAGACGCCAGGCGGCTGCTCTGGCAGGGCATGGGAGGAAGGCAAAGAGGCCGGCGGGGGACGCCGACCACTGACCTGCCAAGAGAGGGCGGCGCAGGCAGGGCTGGGCGGACGTGGCTACCCGAGTCTGCAGGTGCCTTTCCCAGCGGAGCCGTCTCTCCCAGGTGCTGTGCCTGGGGCTTCAATCCTCTGGGTGCCTGGGTGGGGGATTTTTCTCCTTGGTGTGCCCTCTGTAGCCATCTGAAGGCTAACAAATGCTCAGCAGAGCAGCTGAGCTCAGCTGGGAAAAATGGCCACTGCTGCTGAGAGCCGGAGTGGGAGCAGAGGGAGCACAGACCCGGCCGTTATGTAAGTGATGCCCGAAGATAAGAGTGGAAACAAGCTGCCCTGGGCGTGCCTAAGGAGACGGCTGTTCCCAAAGCAGGGCAACCCCAAAAGTTAAAGGAGAGCAGAACAACTCTTAAAAAATACCCAGCACTGACAGCTTGCTTTCCTGTATCAGGCACAGTGCTTGATATTTACTAGGATGGAAAAAATGGTTATTGGATACAACAATATCCATCTAACTCCCTTCTCCTTGATAAGTTTTCCACTGCAGGGGCCATATTCTAGTCTCTAAGTAGAAGTAGAAGTTGGTTATGGGATTTTGAAAAAGCCTTTGCTTTTCTGATCATCACCCCCTCCACTTCTATCTTCCTCCTCCTTCTTGCCTGAACACAGCTATGATGGCTGGAACTGCAGCAATCATCTTGTGACCATGAGTCAAAGGCCCAGAAAATCAAGACATTTGACCCATCCATTACTGAACTCCTAAACCAATGATAAAATCATCTGTTCCAAGACAACTTTGTTATATAAGGAAAAAAGCCTGCTTAATATTTAAACTACTATAATCAGGTTTTATTACCTGTGGCCAAAATTCTTCCTAACTGATATACAACTGTTACCTCATTTAATCCTTAACTCCCCTTGTTATAAGAAAATCGATGCTATTTATGGTAGCTCAGCTGGTAAATAGTAGAGCCTGATCTAACCATTTCTATTTTGTCATGTGGTCTTCTGAAAAATGTTATTCTTAGAGAATAAGTCCTTAATATATCAACTTTATTAAAATACAATAGAAATTACCCATAATCTTCCCTCCCAGAGATAATAACGATAAATATGGGCTTTGTCTGGGGCATCATTTTCTTTTAAATTTTTCCTGTGCCCAGGATACCACAGAGTTCATGCCACACACACGAGTGCACACACCACATACACATGGCCATATACCACCCCGGGGCTTAGCCCTCACTATCCTGTTGCTCTTGCTTATTGTTCAAGATGTGTTAACTGTTATTACTACATTACTATAGAACTGGTCCTCTTTCCTCTAAATGGAGAAACCCAAATCCAGTCCAGAGGCCTCGCTGGAAAGGCACCGTGGGATCCCCTCCCCACAGGGATGGGCGAGAGCTGGGCAGCCAGGCTGTCCTGGGGTCCAGCCGTCCCATCTGTGTGTGTGCGAGCTCGTGGAGGGCGGGTGTCCACGCCTTCCCAGCCGGAGCGAACTTCCCAGCAGGCTATTACTCCAGCTGTATTCTTTACGGTGTTATCTTAAAACTGTCTTCCTGCAGCTATGACAACAATCGTGTGAACATAATTTTTATCACTGAACGGTATTCCAGCACATGGCGCCAACGCTTGTTTCGCTATTTCTTTATTCTGGGATATTTAGGATGTTCCTTGTTTTTCATTATTATGAGTAGGGGGAGGCTAGTTCTCTTTGAACTTGAAAGAGGGAGCCCTCCTTGAGGGGAACTTTAACGATGGCATAAAAAGCCTCATCTCGGCCAGACCCGACTAGAGGAGACAGACTGACTGAAACGGGCCAACAGGCCCCTTGTGGAGAGAGGCGCCCTGGGGGCCTGGAGCCGGCCCTGACCTCTCACGGCAGGTGCGACCTGCACGCACCTCCACGGAGAAACAGGTGCTGGGGTCACCTCTTGGTGTGTCCACAAAGGCTTTTCAGTAAGTCGGAGGTACCATAAGGCATTCATTCATTCATTTATTCATTCGTTCATTCACCAGATACTCCCTGAGCTCTGACTCTGTGCCAGGTACTGTCCTAGCCTGGGGTTCTCAGAGGCCAGCAGCTTCAGCCTCCGGTGGGAACCTGCTGGAAGCGCAAGTGCTCAGGCACCGCCCCGACCTGCTGAATCCGGACTCTGAGGGGGGGGCAGGAGCTGTGTTCTCACAAGGTCTGCAAGGAGCCGATGCAGGCTGAGGCTCGAGGAGCACTCCTGGGGGGCCTGGGCCGCGAATACAATTCCTGTTCTCTTTGGCCTTGTGCTCTAATGAGAGAGGCACAATAAACCTGTCTTTATGCACAAGCTAGGAAATCAAGTGGTGAGTTTGGAGGAGGAAAACAAAACAGGGATATCTGAGCAGAGGCGAAAGGAGGAGTGTCCAGACAGCGGGGTCGCGAGCCCAAAGGCCCTCACCAATGACCTGGAATGACCGGGCCATTAGGCGCGTCTCCACCGGACAGGGGGCTGCAGAGTCGGGGTCATCTCGGCCCTCCTGAGGTTTAGCGGGTGAGGGATCGGCTCCAGGCCGAAGGTCCTTCAAGACCACACAGGCTCATCAGGTGGGCCTCACGGCGGAGCTGCCCTCTCTGCCCTCTGTGCCCACCGTGGCACCCGGCCGGCCCCGGCCAGCGCCCAGCTCTGCAGGGAGGCACGGCTGCGGGCTCAGGACGTCCTGGCCGCCCAGCTCTCACCCACGTCCGCCTGCCCTGCCCAGCCCTTCCCTTGGGAAGGGAGACTTGAAGGCGCTTTCCTCCATCCTCACTGCCTTCTAGCTCCCCTGTCCCCCTCCCCTCGGTCCACAAACGTGCAGGAGCCATGTGTTGGGGCTCCCTCGGCAGTGACATGACCCCATATCTGGACCAGTCCACCTGACCACACCCAGCCATGCCCGTTCACGGGGAGAGAGGGAACAGAGGCGTGGGGCTGCTTCCCGGGTTAGCCTCCGGCTTAGACCATCACAGTAAAAAAGTACAGAGATGTTCCTTTCATTTTGGCTTATCACCTTTTAAACATTATTTTTAATTTTTTGTAATAAACTTTATTTCTAGAGAAATTTTAGATTACGGAAAAGTAACATCAAATGTATAGGGGATTCCCATCTAGCCCCCCTCCCCCACTCACACAGTCTCCCCTATTTTAGTATCTTACATTCGTGTGGTACATTTATTACAATTATATTGAGGCGTTGCTACTAACCAAGGACTATAGGTTACATTATGGTTTACACTTTGTGTAGTCTTACAGGCTTTGGCAAATGTGTAGTGTCATGTATCCAGCATCCACAGCATCATAAAGAACAATTTCACTGCCCTGAAAATGCTGTCCAACCTGCTCCCCTCTGAGCCCTTGGTAATGACTGTCTTGATATTAATGCTGCAAGTTCCTCAGTTACCACATGATAATAATTACAAGAACAGTAAATCTCCTTTGGTCCCCTCCTATGTTTGTTCATTCCTTAATCTTGAGGACATCTGCTCCACTTCAGGCTGAGAGGGGGCTTAGATGTTAGGGGCAGAAGGAAGGAATTGCTTTGCTTTCAGATACTCTTTGCTTGTAGGTACTCTTTGTACCATCATCATCATTTTGTTAGTTGTCCTGGGCAAATCTGAAGAACTGGAGAGCAGGTGTTGGCTGCAACTCTGCTGGGATTCAGGGCTCAACTGCCAAATGAACAGACTGAAGATTTAAGTCTCTGAGGCACGTATTTAATGGGTATAGTGATAATTACCAGTTCAAATAAAAAGGGTAAAAGAATCATGAGTAGGGAAATTATAAATGATTCTAACTGTTATATTGGGGAAATAGATTATCATATATTCCAAAATTGGGCCCACCAAAGGGTTGTTGATTTCATGAGACTATGAGCCTTGCCTATAGGGTCTGGACATCCCTAGAGCCCTCAGGAACATTTTTGTTTGAGGCCTTGTTTACTGTGGCAGTTAGTGAGGTCTGCCTGAGACCTGCATAAGTGTAACCTCCAGAATGACCTCCCAACTCACTTTGAAATCTCTTAGCCATAGAAACTCTTTTTATATTTAATGCTTCCCCCTTTTGGTCAAGGTCTTTTTTCAAATGCATTGCTGGTTGGTGCTTGGTATTAATTCCTTGGTGCCAGGGAGGTTCATCCCCAGGAGTCTTGTCCCACATTGTGGGACACTAGTGGGTTTATTTGCCAAATTTGGCTTATAGAGAGACCACATTTGAGTCACCAGGAGGTTTCAGGTGGTAAATCTTAAGCATTAATTATTATTTAAGTTTTATTTTTATAGGACTAAGGTTCTAAGTACAAGCATTAAGATTGAGGAACTGGTATATTTGTCTGTTTTCTTTTATCAAGCACTGCCTATATATTCCAGAGATTTTTGCCATCTTATTTGATAAAGTAGCAGGACCCCCCAGGATGGGATGTGAGCTTATTATTTTATTGACTATTGTGTAGGTCTCTGTCTATTGAGAAAACATACCTATGACAACACAAATACATTCATATCCCATAGAGGAATACTTTAGGTACATTTTCTCCCATATATCCCCTCACTATTGACACACTGTATTAGTGACATACCTTTGTTATATATACTGAAAGAACATTCTTAAAAGTGTATGCTTAACCACTGTATTAGTCAGCCAAAGGGGTGCTGCTGCAAAATACCAGATATTGGTTGGTTTTTATAAAGGGTATTTATTTGGGGTAGGAGCTTACAGATACCAGGCCATAAAGCCTAAGTTACTTCCCTCACCAAAGTCTATTTTCATGTGTTGGAGCAAGATGGCTGCTGACATCTGTGAGGGTTCAGGCTTCCTGGGTTCCTCCCTTCCTGGATTTACTTCTCTTTCCTATGTGCTTACTTCCTGGGCCTCCAGCTTAAGGCTTCAACATCAAATTCTAACATCAGAACTCCAAAATCAAAACCCCTAACTCCGTCCTTTGCCATGCTTTTCATATGTGTTTATATGCCCTACTGGCACAAGAGGTTTACATAATTACTTAATCAAGTAAACCTATGAATCCAATATAATCTAATATTCCCAGAGGAAAAGACCAGTTTACAAACATAATCGAATATTTCTTTTTGGAATTCATCAATAATATCAAACTGCTATAACCACAATCCTTGGTCACCTCAGATTTCACTGAGTTGTACAGTCACCTCTTTTTTCCCCTCTAGCTTTCCTTCTAGCATCATGGATGGCCCAAACTTCCCCTTTCAACCCTGTTCACACTTACACTTCATTGATTGATTAAACTCATATTGCTGTACCACCATCACCTCTGTCTATTGCCAAACCATTACCATCGACCTTTTAGATTCTACCCAGATGATGCCTTGGCTCACTGCTCTCTACTCCCCTCTATCTCCTGGTAACTTATCTTCCAGACTCAACCTCCACGAGTCTGCTCAATATTTGTAGTTCATATCAGGGAGACCATGCAATATTTGTCCTTTAGTGACTGGCTTACTTCACTCAACATAAGGTCCTGGAGGTTCATACACATTGTCGCATGTGTCAGTACTTCATTCCTTCTTACAGCTGAGCAATATTCTATCATGTGTGTACACCACGTTTTTATCCATTCTTCCATTGATTGACATTGGGGTTGCTTCCATCTTTTGGCAATTATGGATAATGCTGCTATGAACATTGGTATGGATATATCTGTTCATGTCTCTGCTTTCAATTCTTCCAGGTATACCTTGTAGTGGGATTGCCAGAGCATATGGGAATTCTACACTTAGCTTCCCTAGGAACCTGTCCCACTAGCGGTGAATGAGTGTTTCAGTTCCTCCATATCCCCGCCGACACTTGTAGTTTTCTGTTTGTTTTCATAGCAGCCAGTCTAGAAGGTATAAAATGATATCTTATAGTTTTGATTTGCATTTCCCTAATAGCTCGTAATGTTGAGCCTCTTTTCATGTGTTTTTCAGCCACTTGTATTTCCTCTTTGGAAAAGTGTTCAAGTCTCTTGTCCATTTCTAAGTGGGTTCTTTCTGTTTTTATTATTGAGTTGTAGGATTTCTTTTTATATGTGGGCTATTAGTCCCTTACCCCATAAGTGGTTTCCAAATATTTTCTCCCACTGAGTAGGCTGTCTTTTCACTTTATTGACAAACTCCTTTGAAGCACACAAGTTTTTAATTTTGAGGAGGCCCCATTTATCTATTTTTTCTTTCATTGCTCACCTTTTGGCTGTAGTTTATGAAACCATTTCCTACCACAAGATCTCATAGGTGCTTCCCTATATTATCTTCTAGGAGCTTCACGGTCCTGGCCCCTATATTTAGATCTTTGATCTATCTTGAGTTAAGATTGAGGAACTGGCATATTGGTCTGTTTTCTTTTATTAAGCACTGCCTATTTATTCCAGAGATTTTTGCCATTTTATTTGATAAAGTAGCAGGACTCCCCAGGATGGGATGTGAGCTTATTATTTTATTGACTATTGACTATTATGTAGGTCTCTGTCCATTGAGAAAACATACCTATGTATAGGGTGTGAAATAGTGACCGTCTTTCATGCTTTTGGATGTGGGTATCCAGTTCTCCCTGCACTGGCTCCTTTTCTTAATCAGCTACTTTTGGCAACTTTCAGCCCAGCTCAGCTCATCTCCTCAGCATCAGTGGTTGAAGGGGGATGCAAAGAAGAGTGGGCACCCAGAGATCAGGGAGCCCTTGGTAGGGTGGGTAACGGAGAGGGTCCCAGGAGGGGGCGGGAGCCCGCAGTGTGTGCGTGTGTGCATGTGGTGTCTGTGTGTTCTGAAAGTTGTTTTGAATTTCCCAGGAAGAAATGCATTACCTCTCCCACCTGAAGCCACCCAGGGAATTAAAAAGACATTAGGAGTCAGGTGGCCGACCGCCTGTCCTCCCTCCTCTGCAGTCTCACACAGCGTAGGGGTGAAGGCGGTAATCACAAGAAAGGCCCCGGATAGCACCTAGTTCCTCTGGAAGGCGTTGCTCTTTTGCCTCCATGGTAAGGGTCTGCCTGGGTTCCTACACACTGTGTATTCCAGAAAGGAAGCAGGGCGTTGGGTGCATGGGGGCATCCTGCGACTTCTCCTGAGTCAGGTGGTGGGTCCTAGCCCACGGCTGACTCCCGCGGCGTCCGCACTCGGCGGTGGGCAGGTGGCGGGTCCTAGCCCACGGCTGACTCCCGCGGCGTCCGCACTCGGCGGTGGGCAGGTGGCGGGTCCTAGCCCACGGCTGACTCCCGCGGCGTCCGCACTTGGCGGTGGGCAGGAGCCACCTCTCCTCTTTCCTAATCAGCCCCGGCCCGGCATGGAGCACAGGAGCAGGTCAGAGGCCCACCTGGCGGCTTGAAGCTAAAGTTAGACGCTAGTTCTCCAGCCAGAGGGGCTCTGTGTGCCACCATCTCCAAAGCTGGAAAGGGGAAAGGAAGATCCCTGCCATTTTGATGTGGAATTTGGTCATTTACATGGGCCTAGGGCAAAACTGGAAAAGTACTAGATGTTTCCTACAAAAGAACATCTAGGAAAGACTTGGCGGCAGCTGCTAATATAAATAATTCACTGTTAGCTGATTTAGGGGTGCCCCTGAAAACTGCATGCTGAATTGAGTAACAGGACAACGGTGTAATGGAAAGTGATGATACTACAGTTATTTATTCCCACACTGCCCTTTAGCAAAGAGGAGGTCAAGACTCCTCTTGATTCATCTATGAATTAGTCATGGACAGAGGTTTAAAGAAACACTGTATTAGGGTTGACCTTCACGTTCTGGGGAATGATGCTGCATTTTTACTCTAACAATGAGTTTTTCTCTTTTAGATCCTGGTTTCAGTCAGCATTTTTGAAAGGACAACTCTTTGTCCTGGACAAGTGTCTTTGGAACCTCAAATGACCGCAGCCTGTCCTGGGGTAGGAGAGAAGCGGTGCCTTTGAAGGTGGTCTCCAGACCCCTCTGGGATCATAGTTACATCTCGAAGAGCAGCATTATGTTTTGTTAAATGTAAGCACTCAAAATCTTCCACATGTCCCTCATTTCCTTATTTTTAATAGACACAGAGACCCACGATAAGGGTGGTCTGGTCTTGCTGGGCACCTGAGAGCAGAGGCCCCCTCTCTTCTGGGACTTTCCTCGCCCCCCTCCACTGGTGCTCATTAACCCAGAGATTTCCACTGGCATTACCCTTCCCAGAGCTGACCTCAGCACGACAGGCTCCCTAGGAGATAGCGGAGGGTCTCACAGCTGCTGCTGCCAGCACCGCGAGCCCATTCAGGTAGGAGAGCCCGTGCCCTAGCTTAGTCAGGTCTCGTCTCCTTCCAGCACTGGTCTGACACGCAGTAATATTTGCAAGTGGGTTCTTAAGATCAAACATAATCATGTTGGAAAATTTGGAACGATGTATCCTTGGAATCAATGGCAATGCAAGTAGAACAATCTCATACGCAATGTGAACCTCTTGTATGGCAATTTATAGTTTAATTTGTGGCCAGGAGGCCGCTTAAAAATAACTTGTTATTTTTTTTTTTGAATTTGAATTTAAATAACATTTCCAGTTCATTACAACATTTCTTTTTCTTTTTTGAAAAAGATTTATTTTTTCTTTATTTCTCTCCCCTTCCCTCTACCCCGCCCCCCGAGTTGTCTGCTCTCTGAGTCCATTCAGTGTGTGTTCTTCTGTGTCTGCTTGCATTCTTGTCAGCCGCACTGGGAATCTGTGTTTCTTTTGCTGCCTCATCTTGCTGCGTCAGCTCTCCGTGTGTGCAGCATCACTCCTGGGCGGGCTGCACTATTTTCACGCAGGGTGGCTCTCCTTGCGGGGTGCACTCCTTGCGCTTGGGGCTCCCCTACTCAGGGGACACCCCTGCATTACAAGCATTTCTGAGTCAAAATTCCAATTTTGTGACTGGCTAGAAAGAAAGCAGGATCTCCTGTAACTGACAGATGTCTTTAGATGCCCTCCTCTCCCCCAGGCAGAGCCGTGCTCTCCGGTGCCGCCTCCTGCAGGAAGCCCTCCTGGACCGCGGCCGCCCACCCTGGTTCCCCTGCAGGGAGGACTCCTTGGGGGGGGGGGGGGAAGCGCTGGGTCATTCCTGGATGTGAGCTCCAGGCCCTGTGGCCGGCCTAAGAGTGAGCAGCACACGGCCCAGTGGACACGCGGGCCCAGTGCCAACGTCTCTGACTGCTCAAAGGAAGTTAGAAGATGGATGTTTTTGTGTGAAATCTCTTTTCCAAAACGCGACCTACTGTCATCGGTGTCTGTCTCTTCAGTTCCTCTCTGAGCTCCGTGAAACTTGTCCTTTGATAGAGATCGGCCCTCAGGCCGCCGCCGTGCCAGCTCTGACTTGCTAATTTGCAGTTTCTTCCCGGTGAATCTTAGCAGAGCCAGCTCCTTCCGGGCCCACCCTGGCTGCTGCCTCAGTGCCTCTTCCCTGCCGCCCCCAGTCCCCGCACAGCGGCCTCCCAGCCCGGCAGAGCCCAGGAGGTTAACAGGTGCGGGTGAGGTGGGCGCTTGGTTTGCTAAAAGGCCAGCGCGGACGCGGTCAGCAGAAGCCGGGGCTGACCCCAGCCACAGCCTTGCTCCCTTGCTCCCCATCGCAGTGGCCCCTGGGAGCGGATGTGCCCGTGACAGTCTCCCTAGTCACTCGTTCACTCTCTCATTCATTCCTGTGCGCCCACTGGGCACCTCCCGGGGGCCAGGCGGGCTCTAACGACTGAGGGCACCGGAAGGCACAGAGCCAAGTTCCCTCGCCCCGGAAGCTTCCATCCTAGAGGGGAGGAGACGGGCTGTAAATGCACGACACCTACAGCCCTGGTGCTAGCAAGTGCCGAGCAAAGAGTGATGAGATAGGAAAGAGGGACTGCTGCGGAGACAGACAGACACCAGGGCGAGACCCAGGTTTGCACAGAGGCCTGGGCAGGGGGCCAGGTGGACGAGCAAGGGCAGTGGTTGGAGGAGGGACACTTAGGGCACGTCCGGGGCCGGCAGGGTGGCCGTGGTGATGGGCGCAGGGGGCAGGGGGCGGGCTGGGCCGCGGAGGGAGGTCAGAGGGGCCGGGGCTGGCAGCCAGCCGGACCAGGCCCCGGGGAGGGCTCGGGAAGGCGCGGCTGCGGCGAGGGTCGCCGGGGGGCTTGGGGGGAGCACGGCGTGACCCGGGTGGGGAGTTCTTGGGGCCCTCCCGACCATGCCACTGACACGGGGCTTTCCCTGGCTCGCCTGCAGCTTGCTCCTGGACCCGGGCCCACAGCACGCCTGCCACCCTCGCCTGGTCCAGGCAGCCACCCGGTTTTACCCTAGGGCAGCAGGTCTGTGCGACGGAAGAGGCCAAGGAGGGACCTTTCGCTGCTTCTAGGCCCCCCTTTTAGAGAACCCTCCTCAGGGATGGACTTTCCAAACTGGAGGAAAATGAGCTCTGCCAGGACTGCAGTATAGGAAAAAAACAGATTTACAAACCAAAGGTCACGAATGAAACAACTTGATTATTTTATGCCTTGGGTCCTGGGAGTTTTAACTTAAAGGCCAGTAAGCAAAGCATTGTGCGTCTATCCAGTCTTTCGAATCCGCCCTGGTCTCCCCAGTGGACTCAGACGAGCACCCATGATGGAGCTTTAACGGAGCAGAGGCTGAGGGTAGACCCGCTAATCCTTGCCTTCCACCAGCGCCGAGCGCCGCTTGGCGCCTCTTCTCTGACCAGGCGCAGAGCACGGCACTGAGCGCCCGTTTCCCAGCGGGCGGTGCCGCCACCGGGACTGCTCGCCCCGAGCGCGTTGGCTCCTCACCCGAATGATCGGACTCTTCTTGAAGGGCCCTCCCCACTCGCCCCTTGTGTGGGATGCTGATAATATTGTAGGCTAAAGTTACAAGGTGCCTGTAGCAGTTTGATGTAATTGATGAATTCCGAAAAGAAAGACTGGATTATGCTTATAATCTGATCTGCACCTGGGCACGATTGAGTTGTGATTAGGGCGTTGAGCGTCCACCCACCAAGGGGTGGTGGGGGGCATGGCGAAGGACAGAGTTGGGGGTTTCTGATGGTGGCGTTTGATGCTGAAGCCTTAAGCTGGAGCCCCGGGAAGTCAGCTCACAGAGGAGAGAGAAGCCAGCCCCAGGAAGGAAGGAGCCTTGAAGTCAGAGTAAAGCAAGCCCCAGGAACGTGGGGAACCCAGGAAGCCTGAACCCTCGCAGACGTCGACAGCCATCTTGCTCCAAATAGACTTTGGTGAGAGAAGTGACTTATGCTTTATGGCCTGGTGTCTGTAAGCTCCTACCCCAGATAAATACCCTTTATAAAAACCAACCAATGTCTGGTATTTTGCAGCAGCACCCCTTGAGCTGATTAGTACAGTGCCAATCCTAAGACCCTGGTCCGTGAGGGGCTTTCTCTGAGCTGATGAGCTGGACTAAGAATTACCTGCAGCATCCACAGAGGGTTGTTGTTGTTTTTTTTATGGTCAAGTGATTTTTTTTTTAATGTTACATTAAAAAAATATGAGGTTTCATATATCCCCTACCCCCCTCACCCACTCCTCCCATATCTACAACCTCTTTCATCATTGTGGCACATTCATTGCATTTGGTGAATACATTTTGGAGCACAGCTGTTCTGCATGGATTATAGTTTACGTGGTAGTTGACACTCTCCCCCAGTCCATTCAATGGGTTATGGCAGGATATATAATGTCCACATCTATCCCTGCAATATCATTTAGGACAACTGCAAGTCCTGAAAATGCCCCCATATCACACCTCTTCTTCCCTCTCCCTGCCCTCAGCAACTACCGTGGCCACTTTCTCCACATCAATGCTACATTTTCTTCCATTATTAGTCACAATAGTTCTATAGTAGAATACCAGTAAATTCACTCTAATCCATATTTTATTCCTTCATCCTGAGGACCTTGGGATGGCGATGTCCACTTCACCTCTATATTGAGAGAGAGTGTAGATCCCACATGGCTGATGGATGTGATTCTCCTACTGGCAGTTGTAGGCACTCTCCATTCCCTGGTGTGGTGGTTGACCATCCTCACCTCCCTGTTAACTGACCTGGGTAAGTCCAACAAACCAGAGGGTAGGAGTTGCAACTCTGGGCTCAGGGCCTAGCTGGCACATGGACAGTCCAGAGATTCAAGTCCCCTGAGCATGCACCACATAGTGTTTTGATGGGCCTTTTCACTGCTCTTTCCTCTGAAATTGACTCGAGCACACAGTGGCTTTTATGCTCCAGCCACACTGGCCACGGTCTGTCCCCACTGCCTCGGGGCCTTTGCAGTTCCTCTGGTTTCCTTTGCCCAGAAGACCTTTTCTTCAGATCTTGGTGTGGCAGATTTCTCCTTGGCACGAGGCCTCCCCTTAGAAAACTGGACCTATCTTAGCGGCCTTCCGGTTCACCGTGTCCCATACCGCCATTTTCCATCACATGACTTTTTAAACATCTTCATGGTCTTAGCTCTGGCAAAGTACTAACTAGGTGAGATATGCGCCAAGAGAGACAGGATCCTGTCCGTCTGGTTCACTGTGGTGCCCCTGAGGATGGGAACTACTTCTGGCTCCTAATAGCTCTTCAATAAATATGTTAAATGAATGAACAAGGCCACACGTAGTCTATAAAGAAATACTCGGCATTGCTGCTGAATGGCTATTGTTGCTTGATTCAAGCACCTGCTCAAGTACCTTTTCCTTGAAATGATGCAGCGATAAATATCCTTGTGCCTGTAATTCTGGCCACTTGTGAAAACTGAAATTAGATATATTCTTGGAAGTAAATTTTCAAGGTCAGATAGTTCTCTTCAACATAATCTATAGACTCAAGGCAAATCACAATCAATATACCAGCACGATGTTTATGGAGAAATCGATAGGATGACTCTAAATTTTATATTACAAAGACAAAGAAAATAGAATAGTGAAAGCAGTTTTTAACAGAAGAATGAAGTTGGGGGACCCTTGCTAACTGATTGTAAGACTTATTATGAAGCTAATTAATCAAGACAAAGTGGGATTTGGAAAAGAATGCACACTTAGGTGAATGGAACAAAAAAGACTAAAAAAAGATTCTCACACGTGGTCAACTGATTTTTGTCACCACTTCAAAGGCAATTCAAAGTATATATGATGGCCTTTTTAATGAATGGTTTGAGGACAATTGGTCATTTCTATTTAAAAAAATGCCCCTTCACCCACCTTACAGCATATTAAAAGAAAAAACTAAAACCAGATCATAGATCTAAATGTAAAACCTAAAACTATAACCTTCTAGAAAGAAAACTAAGTAAAATATTTGTGATCTTGGGTTAGACAAAAATTTCTTATATATGACATCAAAAGAATAATCCATCAAAATATAAATTTGACTTCATTAAATTAAAAAACTTCTGCTCTTCTAAAGGCACTATTAAGAGAAAACACAAGACACCAACTAGGAGAAAATACTTACATAAAACACATATCTGATAAAGGACTTGTATTGAGAACAGATAAAAAGCTTCCAACTTAATGGTAAAAAAGTAAATAATCCACTTACCAAATGGGCAAAATATTTGAGTGGATGTCTTGCTGAGGAATATATACTGGTTATATTGATGGCAAATAAGTACATGAAAGTAAGCTCAACATCACTGATCATCAGAGAAATAAAAAAAAATACTGGGAAGCGGACTTGGCCCAGTGGATAGGGAGTCTGTCTACCACATGGGAGGTCCGCGGTTCAAACCCCGGGCCTCCTTGACCCGTGTGCAGCTGGCCCATGCGCGGTGCTGATGCGCGCAAGGAGAGCCCTGCCACACAGGGGTGACCCCCGCATAGGGGAGCCCCACGTGCAAGGAGTGCGCCCCATAAGGAGAGCCACCCAGCGTGAGAGAAATGCAACCTGCCCAGGAATGGTGCCGCACACACGGAGAGCTGACACAACAAGATGACACAACAAAAAGAAACACAGATTTCCGTGCCACTGACAACAACAGAAGCGGACAAAGAAGAACATGCAGCAAATGGACACAGAGAGCAGACAACTGGGGGGTTAGGAGGGGGAGGGTAGAGAAATAAATAAAAAACTAAATCTGAAAAAACCACAAAAACTAATTTCACAATGAGATACCAGTACATATCCATTAGACTGGCTAATGGAAATCTACATGGCTTGGAGGAATGCAAAATGGTACAGTGGCTTAGGAAAGCAGTCTGGCAGTTTCTTAGAAAGTTGAACAAGTACTCAAGCTGGGACCAGCTCCTCTACCCTTGGTACCTGCCCAAAGAAACACAAACTTAAGTTCACGTTGAAATCTGTGCATGAATGCTTATTGTGGCTTAACTCCTAATTACCAAAAGCTGCAAGGACCACAAATGTTAGCAAATTGCTAAATACCTGGTGGTACATTCACAAAATGGAATACTACTCAGCCCTAAAAAAGAAATAGTTACAGGCAACGTCTGAGGTGAAGATGGACTATGCTATGCTAAGTGAGTGAAGCCAGGCTCAAAAACTGCAAGGTATCAACATATAGATATACATATGACAGGCTGAGAAAGGCAAAACCATGGAGAGGTTGAAAAACAAACCAACAGCTGCTGTGGACTGCTTGTGGGGAGACTGTCTCTAAAGCAGCAAGAGGGGATTTTGAGGCAATGGAACAGTTCTGTAGCTATGTAATTGCGGTGATGGTTTCACAGTTGTAAACATTTGTCAAAATTCACATTGTGCACTTAAATTTATTTATTTATTTATTTTTCTCCCCTCCCTCCCAGTTGCCTGCTCTCTGTGTCCATTCGCTGTGTGTTCTTGTGTTCTTCTGTGACCGCTTCTATCCTTATCAGTGGCACCGGGAATCTGTGTCTCTCTTTATTGTGTCACCTTGTTGTGTCAGCTCTCCGTGTGTGCAGCGCCATTCCTGGGCAGGCTGCACTTTCTTTCGCGCTGGGCGGCTCTCCTTATGGGGCGCACTCCCTGCACATGGGGCTCCCCTGCGCGGGGACACCCCTGCGTGGCACGGTACTCCTTGCGCGCATCAGCACTGCGCATGGGCCAGCTCCACACGGGTCCAGGAGGCCCGGGGTTTGAACCACAGACCTCCCATGTGGTAGGCGGACGCCCTGACCACTGGGCCAAGTCCGCTTCCCCACATTGTACACTTTAAAAGGGTGGATTTCATCGGCTGTGAAGTGCGGCGCAGGTTTGTGAGGCGCTGAGGCTTTTCGTTACTTGTCTGTAGGACTTCAGCACTTTGCCTGGAGGAGCGAACCTTGGACTTTCCTATGCAGTGGGGGTTTCCTGAAAAAACCATCTTCCTGTGCCTCAGAAGGAATTCGGTGATTAGTAATCGAAGAAAATGTGGCACTGGTGTAGAGAAAGTGGCCATGGTGGCTGCTGGGGGTAGGGAGTGGGAAGAAGAGATGTGATGTGGGGGCGTTTTCGGGACTTGGAGTTGTCCTGGGTGGTGCTGCAGGGACAGTTACCAGACATTGTATATCCTCCCATGGCCCACTAGGTGGACTGTGGGAGAGTGTGGGCTATGGTGTGGACCATTGACCATGAGGTGCAGCGGTGCTCAGAGATGTATTCACCAAGTGCAATGAATCTCTCATGATGATGGAGGAGGTTGTTGTTATGGTAGGAGTGGGGTGAGGGGTGGGGGGTATATGGGGACCTCATATATTTTGAATGTAACATTAAAAAAATAAAGACAAAAAAATTTTAAAAAAAGAAAAAAAAAAAGGAATTTGGCTGCCCGTGCGGTGGTGCTGCATGCCCTGAGATTGGGGCAATTTTATTTTTTCAAATCCACTTGGTTTGTGAGCCTCTGGCCCCTTCACAGAGTGACTCTGGTGTGCAGAGGTCAGCTTTGGTGCTCAGATGCTGAGAGACACCAGTGTCCTGTGCAAGGTCAAAATGGCCTTGGTGGGAAGCGGACATGGCTGAACTGATAGAGCGTCTGTCTACCATTTGGAGGGTCCAGGGTTCGATCCCCAGGGCCTCCTGACCTGTGTGGTGCGCTGGCCCACACACAGTGTTGCCGTGTGCAAGGAGTGCCATGCCACGTGGGGGCACCCCTACATAGGGTGCCCCACACGCAAGGAGAGCCGCCCTGCGTGAAAAAAGCACAGCCCATCCAGGAGTGGAGCTGCACACTCGGAGAGCTGACACAGCAAGATGATGCAACAAAAGAGAGACGCAATTTCCCAGTGCCACCAGATAATGCAAGCAGATGCAGAAGAACACACAATAAATGGACACAGAGAGTAGACAACGGGGGCGGGGTGGATGAGGAAAGAAAGAAATGAAAAATAAAATCTTTTAAAAAAAAATGGCCTGGTAAATCAGGGACCGTCAGTTGGTGCAAAAGGCAAGAAGTATAATTTCTTCCTCATTGTTTCGTTCTTGTACAGTGTTTAATTTCAGGACTTATTCTCAGCTCGGTATGTTACAGGTTGGTGAACCTCTCCCTGCAGCTGAAAGAACGAATGCCTCAGTGAGGTGGCTGGAAATGTTCCTGACGTCCCATCGGGGTCACTGGTGGAGAGTCAGGGATGAGCACCTGCTCGTGCCCTCTCTCCGCAGGCATCGCACCTCCTCAACGAGCGGGGCGGGTGGTCCTTGGGCTCACTGGGTCCTGCTGCTTCGCCTCCACCGCATTTGGCACCAGTGATCAAGCTGCCTCCTCGAAGCTCTTCGCCAGCCTTCCTGGGGTCTCATCGCTGGGCTCTCGTCCTAGCCACTTGGGGGCTCATCGTCAGCATGCGTCACTAGCTCATCTCTCCCATAGCTCTACGTGTCGGGAAGCCCGGGGCAGCGACCCTCGGATCACTTCTCTGCTCCCCGGGGGATCTAAACAAACACCTGGTGACTCCCAGGTGTTCGCCTGCAGCCCACGCCTCTCTGATGGGACACGGACTTGCACGTGTGACACCTCTCCCTGCCTGGTCTGAGCACACGTCTAAGACCAAGGTCAACCTTCCCCACTAAATCCACTCCACCAACCGCTTCCCCATCTCAGCCAATGCTCGTTTCGTGCTTCAACGGTGCGGCCCGGGACGCAGCGTCTCCTTGATGCGCCTCGTCTCCTCCACCCCGTTCGCCATCCGTGAACCCCAAATACTCAGAATGTAATCACTTCTGAACAGGACGCCGGCCCTGCCTTGCGCCACAGCGCAGCCGTCGCCCTTCTGGATTACTGCCATCGCCTGGAAGCTGCTCTTTCTGCCTCCAGCAGTGCTCGCTCTTCTAATCAGCCTGGGAAAACCTGAGCCATTGCAAGGTTTGAAACCCTCGGTCGGCCCCGCCGCCCTGGGGCACTCACCACCCCCTGAGCGTGCAGGACTTAGCCGACTCCTTTCCAGACCCTAGGACGATGCCTGTGCGTGACAGGCCCTAAGCAAACCTTTGGCAAATGAACAGGCAGGTGCATGTTGAGGGGGCTGGGGACTGAAAAGGAGATCGCGGCCCACCTCTCGAGGTAGAGGAGCTCTGGATGGTTTTTGTCAGTGACTCCGGGGCATATGTATTTTATATGTGTTTCGATGCATTGGTTTCTTGTGATCAGATGGGAGCTGTGCTGGAAGTAACATTTTAAATTTATTAATACTTTAAAAAAGTGTCTGCTAGTGTCAGGCACTGGCGTATTTGAACAACAACTAATGAGACTCTATGAACTTATGGCATTAGAGGAAATTTTCAGAAAATATCAAGGACGATGTACCTGGTAATTTTGGGGGGAGAAAAGTCAACCGTATCAGTTTTAACTGCTGAGACCCTCCACTGAGGATTCCATTATATGAAGAGTCTGACGGGCCTGTCCTGTCTGTCGTCTTCGATGATGGGGCCACCAGGGCTGAACGTGCTGGAGAAGGAGAGGTGAGTCCTCCAAAGGAAATCAGAGGTTTTAAGTCCAAAGCAAGCGGGGAAAGAGGATGGGTAGAAGGAAAAAAATTAAAGCAAGAGATGGTTGCTATACTATATTGAGTTACTACAGTTAGGGATTATTTACTTTCTATACAAACCAGAATAGGTAATCCCTGAAAAAAACCACCTGATACATTTTCTAGAGAGGGAGAGGAAGGGAAGGAATTATGGTCAAGAGTCTGGGGGTTGATTGACCATGCACCAGTTGTAAAGAGTAATTATTACTAATGAATCCAGCAGCTGTGATGATATTGAATTACAATAGTATTTTATTCTTCCCACAACATTTTTTTGGGTTTGGTTGAAAAAAGAAATGTGTATGTATGGCCTAGCATTTGTAGACTGGTCAAACAAATGATAAAAAGAATTTCTTATTTATTTAATTGTTGGAAACAAAACCTAAACAAACTTTGACCTTTGCCATTTTGGGGTCACTTTAAAAAAAATTTTATTGAAGTAGATCATTCATACATGAACACATATAAACAATAAGGGTATAATAAAAGTAGTGAACATACAAAGCAAACTTGCATATCGTCCTACAGGGCCCCCATACGTCATCCCATCACCACTGCGACCTTGCATTATTGTGAAACATTTGCTACAAACCATGGAAAAGCATCATCAAAATACTACTACTAACTATAGCCCATATCTCACATTTGGTGTATTTTTCACCCAACACACCCAGTTATTAACACCCTATATTAATATTATACATTTGTTATAGTTTATGAGAGAACATTCTCATATTTGTCCTGTTAACCATAATCCATCTTACACCACAGCCCCAGGTTTTGCACAATCCATCCAAACTGTACACTCAGTGGCTCTCATTTTCATCACAGAGTTGTGCTGTCATCCCCTCAGTCAATTTTAGGTTTTCATTACCCCGAAGGGAAAAATCCCATAGCCCATCATATCCCCCAACATATCTTCTAGGTTCATCTGTGTTGTCATACACACCCCAAGTTCATTTCTTCTTGCAGCTGAATAGTATGCTATTGTGTGTATATACCACATTCTGTTTGTCCATTCATCGGTTGATGGGCATGGGCTAGCTTCATGTTTTACCATTTGTGAATAATGCTGCTATGAACGTCGGTGTGCAAATGTCAGTTTGCCTCCTTGCTTTCATTTCTTCTGAATATGTTCCCACTAATGGAATTGCTGGATCATATGACGGGTCTGTATTCAGCTTCTTGAGGTACCACCAAACTGTCTTCCAGAGATGCTGCACTGTTCCACGCTCCCAATAACAGTGAAGGAGAGTTCCTATTTCTCCACATTCTCTCCAGCACTTGTAGTTTCCTGTTTTTCAAAAATAATGACCATTCTATGAGGTGTGAAATGGTCTGTCATTGTAGTTTTGATCTGCATTTCCCTCATAACTAGTGATGTTGGACACCTTTTTTTTTCATCTGCTTTTTGACCATATGAATTTCCTCTTTGGAAAAAATGTCTATTCAAGTTGTTTGCCCATTTTTAATTGGGTTGCTTGCCTTTTTGTCATTGAGTTGTCTCATCTCTTTATATAGATAAACATGGATATATAACATGGACACTGCTCTGGCCAAGCTGAGTGGGCTTGACAGCATTGTCAAAAAGCACTCGAGGGAGCGGGTGTAGCTCAGTGGTTGAGCACCTGCCTCCCAGGTACAAGGTCCCGGGTTCAGTCCCCCATACCTCCCCCCCCCAGAAAATAATCACTTGACTGTAGATGTGAGGGTCTGTTTCTGAGTTCTTGATTCAGTTCCATTGGTCAATTTGTCCATCTTTATGCCAGTACCATGCTGTTTTTAGCACTGTAGCTAAATAATATGCTTTTTTTTTTTTTTTTAAGGCAAGGGGGGAATAAAGAGTTTATTAAGAAACAAGAAAAGAAAAAAGTATACAACCCCAGACATGGGTGTGGGCGTGCCACAGGGACAGTGTGAACATGCACAAGGGGCCCTGGGCTAGGCCTTTTTAAGACCTTTCCTCCTCCCCTTTCCTAATGTTGGGGAGGGGCCCCAGCTGTTTGCTGTTCTTTTCTTTTTTTTTTAAAGATTTATTTATTTATTTATTTCTCTCCCCTTCCCCCCCACTCCGGTTGTCTGTTCTCTGTGTCTATTTGCTGCATCTTCTTTGTCTGCTTCTGTTGTTGTCAGCAGCATGGGAATCTGTGTTTCTTTTTGTTGCGTCATCTTGTCGTGTCAGCTCTCACCATTCCTGGGCAGGCTGCCCTTTCTTTTGCGCTGGGCGGCTCTCCTTACGGGGTGCACTCCTTGCGTGTGGGGCTCCCCTATGTGGGGGACGCCCCTGTGTGGCAGGGCGCTCCTTGCGCGCATCAGCACTGCGCATGGGCCAGCTGCACACGGGTCAAGGAGGCCCGGGGTTTGAACCGCGGACCTCCCATGTGGTAGGCGGACGCCCTAACCACTGGGCCAAGCCCGCTTCCCCCCTTGCTGTTCTGATTGGTTGCCTTATCATCCCCATCTATTAGCTCTTGGGACCAGTGAGGAGGCCTTTTGTTTGGAGTTATCCAGGACCAATGGGGAGGTCTGTTTAGAGTTATCCAGGGCTTCCCCTTGACCCTGGAAAGAGTTCCAAATGGGAGCGTGTGGCCAGAGTCTCGGCAGGCTCTTTCAGGCTTCGTTCTTAGTAGCAGCCTTCCCTCAGGGGGTTTCCAGGTGGGGCTTCATGGTTTGTTCTCTGCCAGGTCCCAGCTGTGACCTGTCTTCCCTTTTCCCTCTATGAACCTGCCTCAAGTCCCCACTCAAGAGAGTTTACACCCTTATTCTTAAGGGGGAGGTGAAGCGTGATGGTCAGTCTTCTGTAGCTGCTTCCGGCTGGTTAAGGTCAGTGTCCCTGCCTGACAGGGTGTAAAACCCTCTGGCTATTCTTTTGAGGTTGAGGGAGGATGGGTCCAGCACCATGGTTAGAACTGGATGAAATCCCCATGTGACTAGTATCTTATTCTGGAAGGTACTGGTTCACTCCTCGCCAGGGGTCAGGGAATGTTACTTGCTTCTTTGTCTCTTGCTATGGCTTGCCAGATGTGTTAGTGGAATGCTCTGCGTTCTGGGCTTCCAGTTTCTTGGCTATGTCACGTAAAGGAATTTAAGGACATGCCATAGGGTAGGCAAGGAAGCACAGGTTTATTAAGAAACAAGAAAAGAAAAAAGTACACAACCCAGACATAAGTGTGGGTGTGCCACAGGGTGACACACACCATGTAATATGTATTAAAGTCAGGAAGTGAAAGTCCTCCAACTTCATTCTTTTTTAAAAAGAACTTTTTGGCTATTTGGGACCCTTACACCTTCCAAATAAATTTGATAATTGGCTTTTCCATTTCTGCAGAAAAAGTTGTTGGGATTTTTATTGGGATTGAGTTGAATCTGTAAATCTGTTTGAGTAGAATTGATATCTTAACTATATTTACTCTTCCAATCTATGAATATAGAATGTCAATACATTTATTTAGGTCATCTTTGGTATCTTTTAGCAATGTTTGTAGCTTTCTGAATATAGGTCCTTTATGTCCTTGGTTAAATTTAGTCCTAAATATTTGATTCTTTCAGTTGCTATTATGAATGGATTTTTTTTTTTACTTCCTCCTCAGATTGCTCGGCAGTAGTTATAGAAACAATACTGATTTTGTGTGTATTAATCTTGTATCCTACCAAGATTGAACAGGCCTATTAGTTCTGGTAGCTTTGTTGTGGACTTTTGGGGATTTTCTAAATATAGGATCATATCATCAGTAAATAGTGACAGTTTTAGTTCTTTCTTTCCTATTTGGTTGCCTTTTATTTCTTTATCTTGCCTAATTGCTCTAACTAGAACTTCCAGCAAAATAATTAGTGATGGTGACAGTAGACATCCTTGCCTTGTTCCCAATCTCAGTGGCAAAGTTTTCAGTCTTACACCATTGAGTACATGCTAGCTGTGGGTTTCTCATATATGCACTTTTCTCATATATGAGAAAGCTTCCTTCTACTCCTATCTTTTGAATATGAATGGAAGGCATTTTACCAAATGCCTTTTCCACATCAATTGAGAGGATCATGTGATTTTCCCCCTTTGATTTGTTCATGTGGTTTATCACAATAATTGATTTTCTTGTGTTGTTCCATCCTTGCATGCTGGGGATAAAACTTATACACTGCACTGTATAATTCTTTTAATGTGCTTTTGGATTTGGTTTGAAGGATTTTGTTGAAGATATTTGCATCTATATTCATTAGAGAAATCGACCTGTAATTTTCTATTTTCATAGTATCTTTATCTGGTTTTGATATTAGGTTGGCTTCATAGAATGAGTTTGGTGGCATTCCTTCCTGTTCAATTTTTTGGAAGAGTTTGAGCAAGACTGGTATTAGATTGTCTCTGAATGATTGTTTGAATTCAACTGTGGAGCCAGCTGGTCCTTGTGCTTTTCATTTTTGGGAGATTTTTGATGACTATTTCAATCTCTTTACTCATGATTAGTTCTTTTTTTGGGTCTTCTATTTCTTCTAGGGTCAGTTTAGGCTGCTCATGTGTTTCTAGGAATTTGTTCATTTCAACTATTTTGTCTAGTTGTTGGTGTACAATTGTTCATAGTATCCTCTTATGATCGCTCTTATTTCTGTGGGGTCAGTGGCAATATCCCCCTCATTTCTGATTTTATTTATTTGCATCTTCTCTCTTTTTTTCTTTGTCAGTCTAGCTAAGGGTTTTTTCTATTTTGATCTTCTCAAATAACTTTTTAAAAATTCTATCCTTTTTTGTTCTCAATTTCAATTATTTCTGCTCTGATCTTTATTATTTCTTTCCTTTGGCTTGATTTAGGATTAGTTTGCTGTACTTTTTCTAGTTTCTCCATTTGTGCAGTTAGGTCATTGATTTTAGCTCTTTCTTCTTTTTTAATGTAAGCATTGAGTGTTATACATTTCCCTCTCAGCACTGCCTTTGCTGTATCCCATAGACTTTGATATGTTGTGATCTAGTTTCCATTTGTGTCTCAGGATATTTACTGATTTCTCTTGCAATTTCATCTTTGACCCATTGATTGTATAGGAGTATGTTGTTTAATCTCCATATATTTGTGAATTTTCCCTTTTTCAATCTGTTGTAGATTTCCAGCTTCATTCTATTATCAGAGAATGTGTTTTGTATAATTTCAGTCTTTTTACATTTATTGAGACCTGTCTTGTGACCCATCATGTGGTCTACCCTGGAGAAGGATCCATGAGCTCTTGAGAAGAATGTATATCCCGCTACATCAGGGTGTGATGTTCTATAAATATCTGTTAGGTCTAATTAGTTTATATTTATTATTTAAGTTCTCTCTTTCCTTATATATCCTCTGTCCAAATGTTCTACCCAATGATGAGAGTAGTGTATTGAAGTCTCCAACTATTAATGCAGTGACGTGTATTTCTCCCTTCTGTTTTGCAAGTGTGTGCCTCGTATATATTGGTGCACTCAGGTTAGGTACATAAATATTTATTACAGTTATTTCTTTGTATTGAATTGCCACTTTTATTAACATATCATGATTTTCTTTTTCTCTTATAATAGTTTTACATTTAAAATCTATTTTTGTCTAATATTAATATAGCTACTCTAGGTCTTTTTTAAAAAATTACTATTTGCATGGAATATTTTTTTTTCAATCTTTCATTTTCAACCTGGTTGTGTCCTTATGTCTGAGGTGAGTCTCATAGATGGTACGTAGATGCCTCATTTTAAAAAATCTCTTCTCTCAATCTATATCTTTTGATTGGGGAGTTCAAGCCATTAATGCTCAGTGTTATTACTGTAAAGGTATTACTTTGTCCATTTTATCCTTTGGTTTTCCATTGTCATATCTTACTATTGTCTGTCTTTTTACCCTTTAATTTACCCTTACTAATAATCTTCATTTTGACATTCTTCTCCAAGTTTCTTGCCCTTGTCTTTTCCTTTCAGGCTGTGAAACTCTTTTTAATCTCTCTTGTAAATCCAGTCTTTTGGTAATAAACTCTTTCAGTTTTTGTTAGTCTGTGAAGATGTTAAACTCACCCTTATTTTGGAAAGACAGTTTTGCCAGATAAAGAAATCTTGGCTGGCAGTTTTCTCTGTCACTCCCTTAAATACATCATACCACTTTCTTCTCTCCTCTGTTGTTTCTGATGAGAGATCAGAACTTAGTCTTATTGGAGTTCCTTTGAATGAGATGCATCACTTTTCTCTTTCTGCTTTCAGAATCCCTCTTTATCTCTGATATTTGTCATTCCAAATAATAGGTGACTCAGAGTAGGTCTGTTTGGATTTATTGAGTTTGGGGTGCATTGTCCTTCTTGAATATTCATACTTATGTCTTTCATAAGGGTTGGGAAGTTTCCAGCCATTATTTCCTCAAATATTCTTCCTGCACCTTTGTCATTCTCTTCCCCTCCTGGGACCCGGATAACAATGTAGGTTTGTGTGTTTTGTATTGTCATTCAATTCTTTGAGGACTTATGCCATTTCTTCCATTCTTTTCTCTTTCTGTTCTCCTGTATCTTCAAGTTCAGATGTTCTATCTGCAGTTTTACTAATTCTGTCTTCCAACAATTCAAATCTTCTATTATATGCCTCTAATGTATTTTTATTTTTTTTGTAATGAAATATATAAATATTATTATTTATTTATTTTTAGATTCCCTCCAAAGATTTAAAAACCATAGGAGAACAGAGTAGCCCCATTGTATTTTTTTAGATAGATTTTTAAAAAAATTACTCTCCCCTCCCCACGTTGTCTGCTCTCTGTGTCCATTTGCTGTGTATTCTTTTGTGTCCACTTGCATTCCTGTGAGTGGCAGCCAGAATCTGTGTCTCCTTTTGTTGCATCATCTTGCTGTGTTAGCTCTCCATATGTGCAGAGCCACTCTTGGCAGGCTGCACTTTTTTTTTTTTTTTTAGCATGGGGCAGGTCTTCTTACAGGGCACACTCCTTGCACATGGGCTTCCCTACATGGGGGACACTCCTGTGTGGCATGGCACTCCTTGCACACATCAGGACTGCACATGGGCCAGCTCACCACATGGACCAGGAGGTCCTGGGTTTGAACCCTGGACCTCCCATGTGGTAGGCGGATGCTCTATCAGTTGAGCCAAATCTGCTTCCCATCCATTGTATTCTTTAATTTTCCTCAATATTGTGTTCTTCTGCACACTAAAGTCAAATGAGCAGCCTGCCCTCCCCACACCTCTCCCAGTCGAAATCACTTGCCATGGCAAAAGAGATGGACTTGAAATGCAGTGGAAAAAAACCTGTGTTAGACGGTTTCTAATCAGATTTTCTAGCCGCTGCCAGGAAACTGGCAGTATCTGGCGCATAACGCGTTCTAGAAGAAGGGAAGCGCTGGCTCCCCCTCCAAGGCCTCTCCAGGCTGTCAGTCCATAGCCTGCAGAGCTAAGGACACCTGGAGTCCCCAAAGTGCACCGGCCCTATTTTTTTTTTTCTTCAAATTCTTCTCAATCTATTCATTTTAGAAAAGATATTACATTAAAAAAATGTGAGGTCCCCATTCACCCCCACCACCCCCACCCCATGACTCCCCCCCCCAATAATATTCTCCCCCATCATCATGTCATATCAATTGCATCTGGTGAGTACATCTCTGGGCATCGCTGCACCCCATGTTCCGTGTTCCACACCATAGCCCACACTTTCCCACATTCCATCCAGTGGGCCATGGGAGGACATACAATATCCAGCAATTGTCCCTGGGGCACCACCCAGGACAACTCCAAGTTCCGAGATGCCTCCACATCCCTTCTCTTCCTCCCCTTCCCTGCACTCAGCAGCCACCATGGCCACTTTTTCCACATCAATGCCACATTTTCTCAATTATTAACCACAATAGTTCATGAATAGAATATCATTAAGTCCACTCTGATCCTTACTGTATTCCTCTTTCCTGTGGACCTTGGCTTGGTTGTGTCCATTCCACATCTATGTCAAGAGGGGGTTTAGATTCCACATGGATATTAGATGCAATCCTCCTGCTTTCAGTTGTAGGCACTCTAGGCTCCATGGTGTGGTGGTTGACATTCTTCAACTCCATGTTAGCTGAGTGGGGTAAGTCCAATAAATCAGAGTGTAGGAGCTGAAGTCTGTTGAGGTCAGGGCCTGGCTATCATATTGTCAGTCCAGAGATTCAAATCCCCTAGATATATCTTAAGCCCCAGCATCAACTACAGTTCCAGTAAAGTAGCATGAAAGGCTTGTGAAAAGAGATCCCATCTGAGTCCAGCTCCATCACGCAGAAACACCAGCTCCAAAGAGGGGCCAACTGACATGGCAGTGAACCCCATCTGCCATGACCATAGAACCTGTGGGTCTCTTTAGCCCTCAAAAGGACCAATAGCTGGGGTTGTGTCTACTTTATCTATCTCTGACACTCTGCTCAGGTGTGCATAAGGGCAATCCTTCTGACAACCTCCAGACTCTTTTTTAGAGACTCATAGCCACATAAACTCAATTTGTCCTTTCCATTTCCCCCTTAATTTAGGTCAAACAGCATTTTTAACTCCTGATATTATATGTAGACAGAGATATTCTGCTGGTCCATGTTGAACCTTTAATTCAAGGTCATTTTCTAGTTGCATCATCAGTTGGTACTTGTTTAGTGATCCCTCGGTGCCAGGGAGGCTCATCCCCAGGTGTCATGTCCCACGCTGGGGGGAAGGCATTGCATTTACATGCTGAATTTGGCTTTGAGACTGGCCACATTTGAGTAACATGGAGGCTGTCAGGAGGGAACTCCTAGGCACAGTGCTGCTCTAGGCCTTGTTCTTATTTCAGACGTATAGGTTCACAAGCATAGTCATTAGTATCAGGGGCTCACTGTTGGACCCTCATTCCTTCCTGATCCTTACCGTTGCACCTGGGGGACTGCCGCTGCTTCCCTAGGGACCATGACAGAGGCCCCCCCCAGCCAGGAACCCAGTACCCCCTCAGGTGTTGTTTTTAATTGTTTCCACTATGAGTATATCCAAACATTTCCATGCCCCCTGGACATATACCTGGTATAACTCCCTGTCAACCATATATCGCCAGTCCATAATATCCCATACCAGTATTCCTCCACCGCCATTGTTGAACCACTCTGTGATCCAAAACTTCCTGAAAAGTGAAGCCCAATGTAATGTCAGGTTCCCTGACTAGTAAAATGGAATATAGCGATGAGTTTAAAGGTTAGATATAGAATACATATAGATTTGGAAAAATTCTACATCCTATCTTTTTCTTTTCTTTTTTCCTAATTATTGAGCTTCTCTTCACAGGAGCCCTAGATCACAGTAATTCATATATACAATATACAGTATTCCCACACATACACCATAAAACTTTTTCCCTTCCACAGCGATAATCTTTTAACTTATTCATATCATATTTACTGAAAGTGATGTACAAACTCCAAGACAATAGCTTTCAAACAAGGTGACATCTGTGCTTATATTGTGGTCCATACTTTAGGATATACAGTTTTCTAAATCTTTTAGTTATCCTATGTTTTACATTATGGTTTACATTATTAGTCCGTCGTCCCCTGTATGTTTTTGGTGTAATATTACATGTTTTATATTCATCATTGTGTACTCTTGCGAAACTCCTCTCTTGCCCCCACATTTACCTTGGTTCCATCCATTCAACATCCATTTACCCCTCCCCTTGGGGCCCACAGCGACAGCAAATCTCCATTTCCCGAGGAGCCATGTCCAGAGATACTTGCAACAGTGTTCAGGGCCCGACTTGCTCAACTGCCCTAATGCCCTGGGAGCCACCCTTTCTCTCGAGAGATACAGTTCCCTCTATTTGATGGCATTAGTCCTCCCCAGGATGTGGGTCCACCCCCACTCTCACTACTTGAGTCTCTACCCAATGGTACAACCCACCCTGGTAAAATGAGCATTCAGACATTCCCCAGGAGTCCATCCCACGTCAGACCATCCCCTCTGAGCATCCTAAACAGGTAACCCTCCTAATTATACTTTGATACCGTTTTCTCAGCATTTTACTCTAACCAACACCTGACACTCTCCTATTGCTCCGGTCCAGCCAGGGCGAGTCCAGGGACCTGTGGGAAGAAGCAGGGTGGGGCAGGAGTCGAGAGAAGAATGGAGACAAGACAGGATTCTGATCAAGTCTCGTTTATTGGGAGTAAAACACGGGGATATATAGAGAGGGAAGGGAATGTGTACATAGGTGATAGGCTGGTCTAGTGGGTGGCAGACGTCCAAGGAGGGGATTGGCCGACAGTTAGCACCGGGTGTGCGGAGTTTCACGCCTTGCGCATGCGTATTGCTGTGGTCACCTGAGTAGAGGGGGGAGGGGGAGAACAAAGAAGCAGGGAGGAGAAGAATAAGGAAATGACAGGGCAGATTTGTGAACTCCTCCATGTTGTGAGATCCGCCATGTTGTGGAAGGCTGTAGATAGGTCTCACAGCGGGTAGCTCCCTACATCCTATGTTCGTATGTTGCCCCTCCCTCCCCCCAATTTTTTGGGCAATATTACCCCTCCGCCCATCCCCAGCCCCCCTCAAACCCACAAAGCCCCACCCAAAGGCAACCCCTTGCCCTCATTTTATCTCTTCTTTGTGCTCATACTTACCGCCAGCTTATCATAGATTCCACCCCTGCAGATGTCAGCTCACATCCTTCCTCCACCCCCCGATTTCCTGTAAGCCTATCTTCCAGTCTCTAGCTCTCTGAGGCAGCTTGCTTATTTCATATCATTGAGGTCATGTAGTATTTGTCCTTCAATGCCTGGGCTGCTTCACTCAACATGAGGTTCTCAAGATTCATCCATGTTATCACGTGTGTTTGTAGTGTATTTGTTCTTACAGCCGAGTAGCATTCCATTGTATGTATATACCACATTTTATTTATCCATTCATCTGTTGATGGGCATTTGGGTTGATTCCAACTTTTGGCGATAGTGAACAATGCTGCTATGAACATTGGTGTACATATATCGGTTTGTGTCCTTGTTTTCAGTTCTGCTGGGTATATACCCAGCAGAGGTATTGCTGGGTCATATGGCAAATCTATGGCTAGTTTTTTGAGAAACCGCCAAACTGTTCTCCAGAATGGTTGGATCCTTCTGCATTCCCAGCAGCAGTGGATGAGTGTTCCCATTTCTTCACATCCTCTCCAGCATTTGTATTCTTCTGTTTTTTTCATAGCTGCCAATCTTATGGGAGTAAGATGGTATCTCATTGTAGTTTTGATTTGCATTTCCCTGATAGCTAGCGATTTGGAGCATTTTTTCATGTGCTTTTTAGCCATTTGTATTTCTTCTTTGGAGAAGTGTCTGTTTAAATCTTTTTCCCATTTTTTAAATGGGTTGTTTATCTTTTTATTTTCAAGATATATGAGTTCTTTATATATGCAAGTTATAAGTCTCTTATCAGATATATGGTTGCCAAATATTTTCTCCCATTGTGTGGGTTCCCTTTTTACTTTCTTGACAAACTCCTTTGAGGTGCAGAAGGCTTTAATTTTGAGGAAGTCCCATCTATCTATTAGTTCTTTTGCCGCTCGTGCTTTTGGTGTGATATTCATGAAGCCATTTCCCATTACAAGGTCCTGTAGATGTTTCCCTATACTGCTTTCCAAGGTCTTTATGGTCTTGGCTCTTATATTTAGGTCTTTGATCCATCTTGAGTTGATCTTTGTATAAGGTGTGAGATGGTAATCCTCTTTCATTCTTCTACATATAGCTATCCAGTTCTCCAGGCACCATTTGTTGAATAGGCCATTCTCTCCCTGTTGAGAGGGTTTGGTGGCTTTATTGAATATTATATGGCTGTATACATGAGGTTCTATATCAGAACTTTCATTTTCGATTCCATTGGTCTGTGTGTCTCTCCTTATGCCAATACCATGCTGTTTTCAGTACTGTAGCTTTGTAGTATGTTTTGAAGTCAGGTAGTGTGATTCCTCCAATTTCATTTTTCTTTTTCAATATGCCCTTGGCTATTCGGGGCCTCTTTCCTTTCCAAATAAATTTCATAGTTAGTTTTTCTAGTTCCTTAAAGAAGGCTGTGTTGATTTTTATTGGGATTGCATTGAATGTGTAGATCAGTTTCGGTAGGATAGACGTCTTAATAATATTTAGTCTTCCTATCCATGAACAGGGAATATTCTTCCATTTATTTAGGTCTTCTTTGATTTCCTTGAATGGTCTTGTATAGTTCTCAGTGTATAAGTTTTTTACATCTTTAGTTAAATTTATTCCTAAATATTTGATTTTTTAATTTACTACTGTAAATGGTATTTGTTTCTTGATTTCCTCCTGATCTTGCTCATTATTTGTGTACAGAAATGCTACTGATTTTTGCGCATTGATCTTATAACCTGCGACTTTACTAAACTCATTTATGAGTTCTAGAAGCTTTGTTGTAGATCTCTCAGAGTTTTCTATGTATAGGATCATGTCATCTGCAAATAATGAAATTTTGACTACTTCCTTTCCAATTTGAATGCCTTTTATATCTTGCGGCGGCTTGCTCTGTCGGTAGAGGTGGGGTCTGGCTGCAGACAAGGGGTCGGTCCAGCTCAGGACGAGGGGTCGGTCCCGCTTGGGACGAGGGGTCGGTCCGGCAGCAGACGAGGGGTCGGTCTCACAGGGGTTGCGCGGTTCGGCTGATGGGGTCGCCCGGCGAAGCTGGCGACGAGGGGGTTGCCCGGAGAAGCAGGCGACGAACTGGGGACAAGGGAGGCCAGGCCCTTGTCGGGGGCTCTCAGGACTGGAGGGGGCACGGCAGAAGAACTACCGCGGAGACAAGGTAAAGATGCAAGTCCACTTTATTGAGGGAGAGGCAACAATTTTATAGGGGCTGGGGAAGGCTGATTGGTCAAAGCCACACCCTGTTCTGATTGGTTGCTGGAGAAAGGTCAGTGGGAGGTACTGGATGGGGGAGGGGTGGTGATTAGGGATTGGCTGTTGCTGTTGCTGGGGGAAGTGGCAGGGTTTAGGGATTGGTGGCTGCTGTTGCTGGGGTGGAGGGCAGACTTGAGTTTCCCGCCCACGCCTGGCTGTTGCTGCTGTCGGGGGGAGGGAAAAGGGCAGACTGGATTTTTCCGCCCACGCCTGGCTGTTGCTGCTGTCGGGGGGAGGGAAAAGGGCAGACTGGATTTTTCCGCCCATGCCTGGCTGTTGCTGCTGTCGGGGGAGGGGAAAAGGGCAGACTGGAATTTTCTGCCCTGCGCCTGCGCAGGGAGAAAGAAGAAGAAGGGTGCCGCCCCACAAGGCATCGTGTGGCGCCATCCGGGAGGAGGGGCGGCCGCGGAAGCATGGCTGCCGAGAAGGGGAGACCCGAGGGCACTCTGCGCCCATGCCGAGCTTCCTTCAGGGGTGGCGGTGGGCCCGACCAACCACCCTATTATGGGGGCAGCGGAATTAGGCCTACCGCGGCCGCTCCCCTCGCCAGGCCAGCAAACCACACTTCAGCCTGAGGGGTGACCGCAATATCTGGTTCTTGCCTCAGTGCTCGAGCAAGTACTTCTAAGACAATGTTAAATAGAAGGGGAGACAGTGGGCATCCTTGTCTTGTTCCTGATTTTAGAGGGAAGGATTTTAGGATTTCTCCATTGTAAACAATGTTGGCTGTAGGTTTTTCATATATACTCTTTATCATGTTCAAAAAATTTCCTTGTATTCCAATCTTTTGGAGTGTTTTTATCAAGAAAGGGTGTTGTATTTTGTCAAATGCTTTTTCTGCATCTATAGATATAATCATGTGATTTTTTTCCTTCAATCTGTTTATATGGTGTACTACATTGATTGATTTTCTTATGTTGAACCATCCTTGCATACCTGGAATGAATCCCACTTGGTCGTGATGCATAATTCGTTTAATGTGTTGTTGAATATGATTAGCAAGTATTTTGTTAAGTATTTTTGTGTCTAGGTTCATTAGAGAAATTGGTCTGTAATTTTCCTTTCTTGTGGTGTCTTTGTTTGGCTTTGGTACTAGGGTAATGTTGGCATCATAGAATGAGTTAGGCAATGTTCCTTCTGTTTCGATTTTTTGGAATAGTTTCAGCAGGATTGGTGTTAGTTCTTTCCAGAATGTTTTGTAGAATTCACCTGTGAAGCCATATGGCCCTGGGCTCTTCTTAGTTGAGAGGTTTTTAATGACTGATTCTATCTCCTTACTTGTGATTGGTTTGTTGAGATCATCAATTTCTTCTTTCGTCAATGTGGGCTGCTTATGTGTTTCTAGGAATTTGTCCATTTCCTCTGAAATGTCATTTTTGTTGGAATATAGTTTTTCAAAGTATCCTCTTATGATAGTCTTTATTTCTATGGGGTCAGTGGTGATATCTCCTTTCTCATTTCTTATTTTGTGTATTTGCATCTTCTCTCTTTTTTTCTTTGTTAGTCTTGCTAAAGGTTTGTCAATTTTGTTGATCTTCTGAAAAAACCAGCTCTTGGTCTTGTTTATCTTTTCAAGTGCTTTCTTATTTTCTATTTCATTTAGTTCTGCTCTTATCTTTGTTATTTCCTTCCTTCTTCTTCCTGTTGGATTACTTTGTTGTTTTTTTCCTAATTCCTCCAAATGTGCAGTTAGTTCTTCAATTTTTGCTCTTTCTTCTTTTTTGATATATGAATTTATGGCTATAAATTTCCCTCTCAGTACTGCTTTTGATACATCCCATAAATTTTGGTATGTTGTGTTATCATTATCATTTGTTTCAAGGTAGTCATTGATTTCTTTTGAGATTTCCTCTTTGACCCACTGTTTTTCTAAGGGTGTGCTGTTTAATTTCCAAATCATGGTGTGAAATCTGGGCCTCTGGCCCTTGCAAATTTCCAGCTTCACTCCACTGTGGTCAGAGATATTATTTTGTATGATTTCAATCTTTCTGAATTCATTAAGCCTTTCTTTGTGGCCTAGCATATAGTCTATCTTGGAGAATGATCCAGGTGCACTTGAGAAAAATATATATCCTGCTGTGTTTGGGTGTAATGATCTATATATGTCTATTAGATCCAGCTCCTCTAATATACTATTCAAATATTTTGTTTCTTTATTGATTCTCTTTTGAGATGTTCTGTCCAGAGTTGATAGTGGTGTATTAAAATCCCCCACTAGAATTGTAGATGTATCTATTCTTTCACTTAGTTTTTCCTGCGTTTTCCTCACGTATTTAGAGGCGCCCTTGTTAGGTGCATAAATATTTATGATTGTTCAATCTTCTTGACAGATTGTCCCTTTCACTAATATTTAGTATCCTTCTTTGTTTCTCACAATTGTTTTGCATTTAAAGTCTATTTTGTCTGATATTAATAAAGCTACTCCTGCCTTTTTTTGGTTATTGTTTGCTTGTATGATTGTTTTCCAACCATTCACTTTCAGCCTCCATGAGTCTCGGGGTCTAAGATGTGTCTCTTGTAGACAGCATATAGATGGGTCATATTTCCTTATCCAATGTCCCAGTCTGAATCTTTTGATAGGTGAGTTTAATCCATTGACATTCAGTGTTATTACTTTCAAGGAATTATTTGTGTTAGCCATATTTTGATTGGACTTGTGTTTGTCATATTTTGTTTGTGTTTTTTTTCCCTTCTCTTTTTGTCTTTTTTGTTGCTCTTACACTCTCCTCCAATTCTGCCTGTCCTGTTTTCCCCTTTCTTCCTGCAGAACTCCCTTTAGAATTTCTTGAAGGGGAGGTTTCTTGTTGGCATAATCTTTCAGTTTCTGTTTATTTGTGAATATTTTGAACTCTCCATCATTTTTGAATGCTAGTTTAGCTGGATAGAGTATTCTTGGTTGGAAATTGTTTTCTTTATTACCTTGACTATATCATACCACTGCCTTCTTGCCTCCATGGTTTCAGATGAGAAATCAGCACTTAATCTTATGGAGCTTCCCTTGTATGTGATGATTTTATTTTCTCTTGCTGCTTTTAGAATTTTCTCTTTGTCTTGAGCGTTGGATAATTTGACAAGTATATGTCTTGGGGGGGCCCTGTTGGAGTTTATGATGATTGGGGTGCACAGTGCTTTTTGGATATCTACATGCGGTCGCCCCTCGGGCTGAAGTGTGGTTTGCTGACCTGGCGGGGGGCGGCGGCCGCGGTAGGCCTATTCCAAACCGCTGCCCCCATAATAGGGTGGTTGGTTGGGCCCACCGCCACCCCTGAAGGAAGCTCGGCATGGGTGCAGAGTGCCCTCGGGTCTCCCCTTCTCGGCAGCCATGCTTCCGTGGCCGCCCCTCCTCCCGGATGGCGCCACATGATGCCTTGTGGGGCGGCACCCTTCTTCTTCTTTCTCCCTGCGCAGGCGCAGGGCGGAAAAATTCAGTCTGCCCTTTTCCCTCCCCCCGACAGCAGCAACAGCCAGGCGTGGGCGGAAAAATCCAGTCTGCCCTTTTCCCTCCCTCCGACAGCAGCAACAGCCAGGCGTGGGCCGGAAACTCCAGTCTGCCCTCTACCCCAGCAACAGCAGCCACCAATCCCTAAACCCTGCCACTTCCCCCAGCAACAGCAACAGCCAATCCCTAATCACCACCCCTCCCCCGTCCAGTACCTCCCACTGACCTTTCTCTGGCAACCAATCAGAACAGGGCGTGGCTTCGACCAATCAGCCTTCCCCAGCCCCTATAAAACTGTTGCCTCTCCCTCAATAAAGTGGACCTGCGTGTTTACCTCGTCTCTGTGGTAGTTCTTCTGCCGTGCGCCCTCCAGTCCTGAGAGCCCCCGACAAGGGCCTGGCCTCCCTTGTCCCCAGTTCGTCGCCTGCTTCTCCGGGCAACCCCCTCGTCGCCGGCTTCGCCGGGCGACCCCGTCAGCCAAACCGCACAACCCCTGTGAGACCGACCCCTCGTCTGCTGCCGGACCGACCCCTCGTCCCAAGCGGGACCGACCCCTTGTCCTGAGCAGGACCGACCCCTCGTCCGCAGCCAGACCCCACCTCTACCAACCGAGCAAGCCGCCGCAAACAAGGAAAAAGTGTAAAGTAGTATTGGTGATATATGTTAACAGAGCAACAATATGAGATCTGGGAGGATGGATGTTAGATTCATGTAAGTTGTGTAGAGTTATAGCAGTAGGTAGAGTACGTATAATGAGGTAGTCGACTGAATATGGGAGGAATATGGTATGAATTAAAACGCTATTGTTTTCATGAAAGAGGGAAAGAGAAAAGAAGGGCAATAGTTTCAAGAGTGGATAAAAGAAAAAAAGCAAAACAAAGGTATTAGAAATTAAGAGTTAGACACTTTGGGGATCAAAGAAAGGGAGGTGGGATATAGGAGTGACAGTAGATGATGGGGGATATCAAGATGTAGGGAAAAGGGAATAGTGTAGGTAGCCAAAATCAATTCACACAGAAATGAGGCAGCGGAGGGTGAGGAAACCCAGCAAATGTGAGGTGTTTCCTGCAGCGCCTATTGTATAATTAAGATAAAATAAAATAAGAAGAAAATGAGGGACAAGAGAGAGAAAAAAAAAAAGAAAAAAAAAGAGAAGAAAGGAAGAAAGATAAAGGGGGTGGGTAATGGGAGGGGAACAAGTAGGGAAAAGAAAAAAAAGATATAGAATAAGCACAACAGCAACAACAACAACAACAACAACAAAACCCCTAAATAACTGAAAAGCAAAAAACAAAAAACAAAAACAAAAACAAAACAAAAAAAAGACTTTGGTGGATACCCTGGGAGAAAAGACTAGGAGATAATGCAATGTTAGCAATCAGGACATTAAAAAGAATAAGAAATAAAATAAAATAAAAAATAAAAACAAAACAAAACAAAACAAAAAAGAAAAAACACAATCTTTGAGGGTTAGGACATTCAGGGACCTCAGATGGACCTCAGGGCATGATGGATTCAGGGATAGAAAGTCTGAGATATTGAAGACTCAAGAGGTGTGAGTCTCTGGGTTGTGGGCCACCAGGGTTTAGGGGACTCAGACCTGGCAACCTCAAGTCCGGTTAACAGGGAGCCTGGGAGCACTGCAGTGTAACACAGCCTTCAGGGATCCCCGCCCCTGGGTGCCAGCCCTATGGGTGAGGTCATATCCGCAAACTCTATTTTATGTGTCTGAACCCCACAATTCACTCACTCACTGGGGTCTATTCTGTGGATGTATCTCCAATTCGGCTTCAGGACACCTCCCACCCTGTAAGCCCCCCGGAATGGCCACCTGAGGGCGCCTCTACACTGCAGCCAATTTAATGACGCAGATCAGTAGCCAGGCCCGGGGGTGGGGCTCCAGCCGGAAATGCCGACAACAGAGTCCAAAACCGAAATTCCCACGCTTCACAAAATATTCCCCCAATCGGCTTCCAGACGTCTCCCACCCCACCAGACCCTGTAACAGCCTCCTGGTGGCGTCTCTTTCTTGCTATCAATTTAAGTCTGCTGCAGATCGGCAGCAGGGCTTGGGGGGGTGGGGCTCCGGGCAGAAGTGCTATTACTTGTGTCTGCAATCAAAAATTCCCTGCTTCGCAACAAAATCCCCGTTTGTCTCCCCAAATTGGTCTGCAAAGGCCTCCCGTCCTGTCAACCCCCCAACAGCCCGCTCAGGGCTCACGAATTCCCCAGTGCCCCAGAGCCTCCAGAAATCGCCACCCAGCACAGGTTCCGTGGCTCCACCCACCCTAGGAGGTAGCGTCCCGTGCACAGCTCCCACCTCCGTGCAATAGAGTCTCAATTATATCTTATAGACAAATCCTCTCCATTACCTTCCCACCAAATCAATGTCCAGACACCTCCTGCCCTGCAAAAATTCCAAAACAGCCTGTTCCCGAAGAACCTCCAAACATTGCCCAGCCGCTTCTTTGCAGGAGAGACCATCAGGTAAGCTCACTCAGCCACCATCTTGCCCCGTCCCCTCTAATGTATTTTTAATCTCATCCCTTGTGTCTTTCATTCCTATAAGCTCTGTTACTTTTCTTTTCAGAAGTTTGAATTGTTCATGTTCACCCAGTGTCTTCTTGATACCCTTTAACTCTTTATTCATATCTTCCTACACTCCTTGAATTAATTTAGGAGATTTGTGTGATTAACATTGATTAGTTGTCTTAAATATGGTGTCTCACCAGGAATTTTAGTTTGAGCCTTTGGCTGGGCCATCTCCTTGTTTCTTGGAATGGCTTGTAATTTTTTGCTAATGTCTAGGGGTCTGATTATGTTGATGAATTTACTCTGATGGTCAGTGTCCCTCTCTTGCCTTGTAGTTTTGTTCCATGGCTCTTCTTTGGTTTTTGGTTCAACTTATTCTGAGTGTTTAAAATTGCCCATCTTATGTTATTAACATAGGGCCAGGAATTTACTAATGGGACTCAGAACCACTCTCAGAGGCTTGAGACAAGAGATACTTAAAAGTGGTTTTTCTCCTTGCAGTTCCTGACCAACCGGTAGATGGCACTGGTTGGCACATCATTCCATGGAGGTGACTCCTTGATCCTCCATTTACCTGTGATGGCCAGAGCCAAGATTCAAAGTGAGCTCTGCTTGCCAAACTCACCGGAGAGAAACTATGCTCCATCCTCTGCCACACCCTCCTTGCGAAGGAGGATGTCCTTTCCCCCTCAGTTTGGTGCAGTGAGCCCTGGGTTTTATTCTGGCTGTTTGCCTTGAGGGTGAGGGATGGGTGCCGTCCTGGTCGCAGGGGTTAGAACTTACCATTACTATACGATATCTTTGGCTATCTGTGTCTTGCCCTCCTGGGGTGTGCACAGCACTCTCCTGGTCTGCAGACACCCAAAGCTGGTCCCTCAGAGAACTTTTGCCCTTCCTCCATTGTTTTAGTGAGAGTTGAGCCCTGCCTGCCTGCTCCCAGGCCATCTTCCCCATCCTGTGTCTTTTGGGGTCAGTTCTAATTTCAACAATTCATTAGTTATTCTTCCATAAATACCTTTTAGATTAAGCAACATTCTCACTGATTATGCTTGCCATCTGTTTGCAATTGTCAGTGCCCTCAGGCAACCTCTGGGAACAAATATGTAGTTGAGCGGATTTGCTGACTCATTGCAAAAAGAGAACAGACACCACAGGGAACCCTGAGGTGCCTCAATATGAGAGTGACAGAAAGAGTTACAGGATTTGGGGTTGAGCTAGTGCTTTGGGGACTCAAGGAAGCAAGGCTTTGCCCTGGATTAGATGCTAACAGGAGGTGGAGGCAACTCCAAGAGGACATGTCAGTAAGTCTTTTCCTTCTTTGGAATGGCACAGTGCCATATTCCAGATCATTAGATGACAAGCTCAGGAAACTGCTAACATACTTCAAGAAAGCCAACATCAATTTTCCTTTTTTTTCAGGTTGAAATGCATGCAGACTGCTAAATATTATCACTTAACAGATACAAACCCTTTTTTTCACTTTGTCACAATTAAAGTGCATATTTTGGCAAAGTCACTTCACAACCACCTTCTCGGACATCATACTCTGCCAGAGAAATTTCATTAAATACTTTAAAAATGGCTGTTATTTCCCCAGATGGTGGCCCGGTGACCCATTCTGAAATATCTGAGTTGCAAGAAGCTATTAGCCACATGAATATGCTTCTTTCCCATTTATGTTGCCTCTTTCATAAAGATGATGGTAAGCCTGACTACTAGAACAGCAAGAATTGGAACAAATAGGAATCAATTTGCATTTCAACTGTGAAGTCAACTTCCCCTTTGCATTAGTTAGCAATTGCTTGGTAACAAATCACTCCAAAATTTAACAGCTTAAAATAACAAACAGTAATTGTCTCACGGATTCTATGTGACAGGAATCTGAGCCTGGCTTAACTGGGAGCTTCTGTCCTGGGGTCTCTCAGGAGGCTGCAGTCAAAGCATTGGTGGGCTGCCACCACCTGAAGGTGCGACTGGAGAGGACTCAGCTCAATCCTCACTCATGTGGCTGTGAAGGAACTCAGGTCCTTGCTGGCTGTGGGCCGGAAGCATCGAATTCCTTGCCCCTGGACTTCTTTTGCAAGGGAAGTTCTCAACATGCCAGATGAGCGGATGAGAGCACAAGAGAGGGTGAGGATGCAGAAGCCAAGTCTTTCTGTGACTGTATCTTGGAAGCGACATCCCATCACTCTTGCCATTTACTGGAAGTGAGTCACTAGGGGAAGCTCACGTTGCAGGAGAGCAGGTGATATCAGGGCGTGAACACCAGGAGGTAGGTCTCTGCGGCCACCTAGGGGTTGCACATCACGCCCTTCATGAGGGAGACTGACGGCATCACAGTGGCCTGGTTGCTTTTCTTTCCTTTAGGTGGGGAGTCCATACCCAGCTCTTCAGTTTCCATGACACAGAGTGTCTTCTGAACTGACAAGAAAGCAGAGTGGTCATTTGAGACATGGTCCTCCAATGGATTACGGTCCTCTGCTCTCTTTTTATGCAGATTCGGGATGGACAAGGCTGCCACATATTCTTCTCAGCATCTGGCCACAGCAGCCTCCCATGTCCTGAACACCATGCCACTCCAGTTGGGATGAGCTACGTGTCTTTGGGGGCCACTGATGTGTTGGTGTTTTTCTCGTTACATACAGAATCCTCAAATTCTCAAACATAATCCCTGAGGGACATAGTAGATGCATTTTCGATTTTCTCTTGCAAATTACTCTGGGAGGTAATTTTCTGGAAGTATCAGATAAAGGAAATGCAAATGATGATGTCATAACTCTGATCCCCAATTCATCCCCCTTTTGCCAGAGATGTGCAAGGAAATAGCATTCGAAAGCTGGAAGCTCTAATGAGAATTTTCAGAGGCAATTGCAGAAGCAAAGACATATCATGTGACCCTGGCGGTAGGAGGGGCATAGCTCATTACAGAGAAGTTGCCCCAAAGCTCTCAAGATCAATGGGTAACTTTAATTCAAGTCATATTGGGATGGAGTCATATTTCATCCAAATCCCCTCTTGCTCCTTACCAAATAAATAAGTCGATTAATTTCAGGCACCTATTCTCTGCTGGCATGTGCTAGGCACTGCAGTTACAATAAATAATAAGGTGCAGCAGTTGCCTCTAGGAACTCACAGCCTAATTAGAGAAATTCCAGGTTAGAGTTAAGATGGTATTTAATTATAAGTCAGAGAGAATCAGGCAAACAGAACTGTAACATGTGAGAATATACCAGAATCCATGGGAGGTCCAAGAGGTATGAGGCTGATAAGACAGTTCCATGATGCTACAAGGGCTTCTCCTAGATTTCCCCCCCTCTGTCACCTTTAACTTATCCTAATGTTTGCTCATGCCCCATGTGAGCTTATCCCTTTGTTTCCTAATAGCTAAGGATGGCCATGCAGCTCCCAGCATCATGTCCACAGCACAGGCTGGAGGAGAAATGGCAAAGGGCAAAACAGAACTGGCTGATCCCGTCATCCTTGAAAGAGCTTCCCCGGTGTGCCTCTCACGCCACATCTGCTTGTATCTATCCGGTCAAAACTGTGTGATGGGTTTTACTTGCTGCCGGGAGGCTGGTAAAGGTAGCTTGTTTTTTTTTAACTGGAGTTCCATTAGAGTTCTCAGGAAGGGGAAGCCTGCTATGGGATGACCGCTGAAAGGGTTTGCCGGAAGCATAAGGCAAAAGGGGGAAAAGTTAACGACAAGTGAAGGGCAGTAAAGCAAAGTTATCCACAGGATGTTTAGATTGTAATGCTTCCAAGAATTCACACTTTATATATAGAGGGAGGGACACATTCCAAAGGAATTCTGTTAGGAACATCTGCAACTGATTTAAGAAAATAGGTACTCTCTTTTGTTGTCTTTGCAGTGGGTGGTGCTGGTGGAATGGTTGTCACCAGATTCTTGCCTTCAAGAGTGGAGAAGGGGAGGTGGAGTCAGGGAATGTGCAGTTCAAGCATCAGGTTTGATTTGAGGGAAAATACAAACGGGAAGTGGGCCATTTTTAGGAGACCCAGGTTTCCGTTCTATTTCCCTGTCACCCACAAGAAGACCTCCTTACCGGCTGCCAGTTCATCTGGTATCACACCCATCAAATCCTCTTAGAGCCTTTGTAATGTGTAAGTGGTGCCCACCCCTGGCAGAAGACTAGAATCACATAGGGAGCTTTTAGAAATTTTACGTCCAGGCTGCACCCTGGAAAAAATAAATAAGGATGTCTGGACGTGCAGAGAGAGCATCAGCATTTTCCAAAAGCCAGCCTTGGTGATGGGTCAGGGTCAGCCGGCCTTGACCTGAGGCCAAATCCAGCCCCCTTCTGCTTCTCCTCGGGTTTTACTGCAACACGGCCGCCCTCACTGGTGCTTTCCCTCCACGATGGCAGTGTCCCGTAGTTGCAACGGAAGCCTTGTAGCTTTTGAAGACTAGAATAACGGCTCTCCAGCCCTTTCCAGAAAAAGTCTGCCGACTCTTCCCGTAGGGCACAGTGTCACAGTTGTGAAAACATCTCAGGGTGGTTGATGCGTCCGCTCATTTCATAGGTCCAGCGCCAGGGAGTGGCTGTGACCTGCCCGAGGTCCCGTGGGAAGGCGGTGGCCCGGGCCAGGCATCTGCTAACTCTGTAACACGCCCGAGAGTACACAGGGCTCCCGGGCAGCCGGCACGCGGCTCCCCCTCTTACTGGCATCTGACGTTAGGGTGGGACATTTGCCACAACCACTGACTCAAGGCTGAGGCAGGATTCCTCACCAATGTCTGTCCTTCACTCCATTCCCTGGTTTTCCTCTGAGGTCCTTTGGCCAAGGACCCCGTCCAAGGATCCCACATGACATTCATCATGGCTCTTGGTAGCTGGCACGGTTTCCAGACTTCGCTTCTTTTTGATGACCGTGAACAGTTCTGAGGAGGAATGGCCAGGAGTTTTGTGGCGTGTCCCTGAACTGGGTTTTCCTGATGTCCCTCTCATGCCTGGCCTGGGTATGCGGGAGGTAGAGCGGTGTCTTCACCCCATCACATCAAGGGGACACGCTGCCCGCGGGGCGTGGCACCGTGGATGGTGACTTGATGCACCGTGGATGGTGCTCTCTCCATGACTGTCGGTGCCTCCTGCTTCTTCCTCCTTCCCATTCTGGGTCCTTGGAAGGAAGTCGCTGTGAGAAGCTCCCGCTGGAGCGGGGCGATGCACCCCCTCTCCTTGAGGGCGCAGGTTCTGCATCAATTATTTGGAATTCTTCTGCAATTGGAGATTTCGCTCTTCTCTCCTATTCCCTATTTATTCAATCTTTTAGCTACATCAGCGTGGACTCATAGATATTTGCGTTTCAACATTTGTGGAGTCATCAAATTCATTGACCGAGATCACTGGGCCGGTGCTACAGCCTAAGTCAGGAACACAGCAGGAAACCAGACACCCAGCTTGACCCAGCGAGCCAGTGCCAGCTACATCCCAACCGCCGTGACGGGCGTGAGCGTATCGTGGGGTGCAGGGGGAGCACGCTCTATCAACCTTCATCACGCTAGGAGGTGGACGCACTGCTCCCTCCCTAGTGAGGAACTGGGGTACAGAGGCCCCGAGTACCTGCACAGGGGCAGGGGCAGGGCCTTTCCTTGCTGTGCTGAGCTGCCTCTCGCAGGTGCTGCTGTGTGCGTGCCAGGGTGCCCGCGGGGGGCTCGGGGCAGGAGGGCTGTGCCAGGGACTCTTCTAGAAGTCATGGCAACTAAGTGGAAATGGAGAGCTGGACCTGAAGGCTGGAATGGGACTCTGGAAGCGCTCCATGGAGGAGAGGGACCGGCCGGGCAACCGAGCCTCGGAGCTCCGGGGGGGGTGAGGAGGCGACCTGGCCCCTCCGAGCACAGTGGGGTCCGGGAGCCTCCCTCCTGCCGCTCAGAGGGACTCCCCTCTGAGCCAGGCCGTCTGCCTCTCCCTGTGGGGGTCCCGAATCCCCTGGCCTTGCTTCCTCACCGTGCCCGGGGCGGGTTTCTAAAGGCACCTGACTCAAGGGCAGAGGTGGCGGCGCTCGCAGGCCAGTGGTCACGGGGACGTTTTTAAGGCGCCAGCACCCCGGTGTTTTCCTCAGGCCTGACCGCCTCCAGCGGCCGAGAAGGCTGGGAGAAGGCTCTTAGGGTGACGGTGTTCTGAAGTCAGAAAATAAGACAGGCTTGACCTGTCCTTCCTCTCCGCCTGGGTCCCCCAGGGGCCGAGCAACCCCGCCTCCACCAGGTCTGATGGAGCCCTTGGACCTGGCTGAGAACTCACCAGCTGGGAGGGCACGGGGTGCTCTGGGGAGACGATAGGGTAAACTGGCAGGAAACGGTGAGGGCGGAGGGTGGGGTGAGAGTGTTTGTCGGGGCTGCGCTGGCTGCAGATGCCTGGGCTTGAACTCGGGGAGCCTAATAAAGAACTGTCTCGTGTTCCTGCAGAGATCGGGTGGACGGCAGGGTGTAGGAGATGGAGCACCCTCGGGCGTCCGTCTCTCTGCCTCTCCCTTCTTCTGTGTTGGCCTCTTTCTCAGCGTGTATGTCCCCAAGGCCACCAGCAGTGACTCTCATCCTAGTTGCTAAGAGAAGAGAGGCATCTCCTCCTCAGTGGTCCAGGGAGAGTCTCGGGGAGACGCACCGGCTCGGGGGCTTTTCCCGGAACTGGACGACACAGCCACTGGACTGGGGGGCTTCGGCCAGGCTAGGACTGTGACCGCCCTGCAGGCGGGGGCTGCGCCAGCCCCCGTGGAGCCAGATGCCTGCCCGGCAGGGGCAGGGCTGACGCCCCTGGAAGAGCAGGTGTCCCCGGCGGGGCCATGGCGCCAGCAGGGAGAACTGGCTGTTCCTCGCAGCAGGGGTGGGAGCTGAAGCTGGAAGGTGGTGGGGCCACCGTGACCCCGGCTGACAGTGGAGGGCGCGCTGCTCCAGAGGCGCGAGCCGGCGTCCGAGGGCCGGCCAGGCAGCGCTCTTACTGCGCTGCTGTACTCCGAAAACAAATAGAAAACTGAAGCAATTTAAGACACCATTTCCTCTCTCTGGAGCAGAACCCTAGCTTGGCTCAGAAATAATAGTTTCTAGTCTGCCTACTGTTGGCAACCCGGCGGGAGCAGGAATATGTAAGAATGGTATTGAAATGAGATTGAACATGTTTATTTTTCTCAGTTTAGAGATGGCAGAAGACGTTTTATTTGGAGGGGGCTAGAGCATACAGTTAAAAAAATGAGGGAGGAGTGGGGTGGGGGGTGGGGAGTATATGGGGACCTCATATTTTTTTAATGTAACACTTAAAAAAAGACAAAAAATAAAAAAAATTGATATGCTAAAAAAAAATAAATAAAAAGCAAAGCATCTCCTTCCTCCATCCTCAGGCCTCCTTTCCTCGGAGGAGCAGAGGGACGGCAATGTGGGGGGAGGGGAACGGTGATGCGGGGGGCGGGTGATGCTGGGGGATGGTGATGTGGGGGGGGGGCCGCGATGTTGGGGGAGGGTGATATGGGGGGGATGGCAATGCAGGGGGGCGGCGATGCTGGGCGTTGGTGATGTGGGGGGCACGGCGATGGGGGGGACGGTGATACGGGGGGACACGCCAATGCGGGGAGACACGGAGATGCTGGGGGATGGTGATGCCAGGGGAATGGTGATGTGGGGGGATGGCGATGGGGGGCGCAGCGATGTGGGGGGTGATGGTGATGTGGGGGGGACGGCGATGTGGGGGGCAGTGATGTGGGGGGGACAGCGATGTGTGGGGGGGACGGTGATGCCAGGGGATGTTCTTTCTTTTGCTTAGTGGGGACCAAACAATGCCCAGCTGGAGGGAGCGGCTCGGTGCTGAGACAGGTGGTTTAACTGAGGTGGAGGCGGGAAAGCGAGGCGCTGGCCGCTGATTAGAGCCGCATCCCTGGGCCGCGGCTCATCCCGCCCTCCCGATGGAAGGGGCTGAGCAGCGAGCCTTCGAGCGGCTTCTCGGGGTGGGCACCTGCTGAAGGCAGCCGGCACCCCCCTGCTGACCAGCGCTGTGCTGTCCACAAGGCCGAGCGCCCTCATCTGGGCGATGAGCGGGTGTGACACGCCACCTTCTCATCCACCACCTCGACGGCCTCGACCTGACGAGTGGCAGCGAGCGTGGGGAAGGCCGGCAGGGGGGATTTATCGGCGGTTCCCCTGCCCCGGCCCGCCGAGGGTTCAGGTCTCTCTCCGAGTTTCTTAGTCCAGATGTTTGGAGAATTCCCACGACATCCAACTGTCGCCCCAGAACGAATGGCCTAAGTTTCCTTTAAACGAGTGACTTTTGCTGCCAGAACTCACCCTTGCCTCCGGGCTCACCGTCTGGAACAGCGTGACGTCCGTGGGGGAAATGGCCCTGGCACTGGGGCGATAACGGCTGGCATTTCAGAGTGTTAAGTCCAAAGTCGATGGCAAATGGCAGTTAGGGTGTGAAGGCTGAGTCTGTCTGTTCGGTGTCGACGACCTCGTCGTGTCAAGCGTTCCCTGAAACAGGCCCACGACTGAGCTACCGCTAGGCGACTGCAGGAAGGGCTCCAGGCACACCTGCGGGAGGGCCTCACGCGCCGCTCGTGATTTCCGCGTCGGGGTCTCTGCCATCGGTTGTGCCGAGCTCTGAGAACGTGGCAACATTCCAGGACCGCGGCTCTTTGGCGCTGCTGGTCCCGTGACCACCCTGGGGAGCGAGTGAGGGAGCCCTGGGCCCCACCCGACCCGGGGCGGGTGTGGGAGTCGGCTTCCTGTCGGGGAGCGTGGCACGACTGTCATTAAACAAGCCCGGGCGTAGCAGGTGTTGAGGTGCGCTCTTCCCACTGGGCTCCACTGCGGCGCGCTCTGGCGAGTTCCTCAGGGAGCCCCTGCCAGGGACCCCAGCCTTCAATCCCGGTGTCTGGGCAATGCCGGCCCCCGCTGGGCACTTGCAGTTTTCCGCCAGCCTGCCTTCTCCTGCGCTTCTGACAGGGTGTCCCCCTTGCCTGTGTTCCCTGACGGGGGCCTTGGGCAGCTCACTGCGCAGCCTCCGAGAAACTTACACCCTGCACCTCGGCGCGTGGGAGTTCGCTGACCCAGGGCAGCCCTCCTGGGCTTTGCCTGGCATTTCGGCCTTTAGACTCCCCTGTGAAATTCGGATAGTCACTCCCATCTCCGCTTCTATCCCGAGGCCCCGTTCCGCACATTCTCACCGCCGCTCGCTTGGCTTAGGCACGCCGGTGGCCCCCTCCAGAGTCGTCCTTAGCTCCTCTTAAGCAGACACGAGGAGAGTGACGGGCCAGTGCTGAGGAATCAGGGTCACAGTGTCCTCCTCCCCGAGATGGTTCTCTCTTCTGTCTGCTCATTGTCTGCTCTGCTTCTCCAGGAGGCACCAGGAACCAAACCTGGGATGTCCCACGTGAGAGGCGAGCGTCCAACAGCCTGAGCCACATCCGCTCCCTGTGGGCTGCGGCGTCTGCTGACTTGAGGCATCTACCCATTGTGGCAGGGGTGGCGTCTAGCTTGTTGCAACGGGGGTGGGAGGGCAGCATCTAGTTTGCCATCTTTTAGGCACTGGAACCCAAACCTGGGACCTCCCATGTGGTAGGCAGGTGCCCAACTGGTTGAGCCACATGTGTTCCCGGTCACAGCTTCTTACATGTCCTATCTAGGAGGTCAAGCAGCTCATGTTACAATCTGAGGAATGTTTGCCACCCATCTTGGGATTCTCATCAGGAACCGACCGAGAATGCCTGTTACACTTCGGCTCTCCGTCCACTTTCCTGCCCTGCTCCCACGCTCTCCTCTGAACTCCGAGATCCTTTCCACATTCCACATACCCTGTCATGGCTTGATGTTCCCATTAATTAACCTACGCACTGTCTGAGAAGAGGTCTGCCATCAGATATTTCGAGCAATCCCACCCCGTGCCCCGTCCTGGAGGACCCCCGTCCAGACTTGGGGATTGTCTGCCCTCGTGGAGCTCACAGCCACGGAAGCAGCTCTGCTGGGGTTCGGTGGTGGTCAGTGGACGATAGGAAACAAGTTGGTGCCCGGCTCGGCTGGCTGGCTGTGCCCCTGGCTGCCACGCATCTCAGAGGCTTTCAGGGACACGCTGTGATTTTCAGCACAGAACAAGCTTCTCTGGGCAGGGAGTATGTTGACTTTCTGTTAAAATTTTTCACCACAAGTAGCATTCCCATGCCCCTGTGCGAGTGCTTAGATTGATTTTTAGAGGGAAGACACAGCATGCCCTTAGGCTGACTGTTTTAGAACCAGCTGAAGTCCCTGCTCTGAGCCAGCAGCACACCTGGGAGCTCACCACGCCCACCTTGCTCCAGTCGTGCTAGGTGCAAACCGTGGAGGTGAGGCCAGGCTGTGCCCTTGTGGAAGACACGAACCCTCAAGGAATTGCTGGAACCTCAAGTGCGTGGACTCTGGGCAATTTGAGAGAGGACCGCCTGGGTTTCGATGGTCAGTTTACAAAGCACTGAAACTCAGGCACTAGGTATCTGCAGAGTTTTCTTTTCCTTTATCTTTTTTATTTCTTCGAGGTGCTTAATTCTTCAAAGCACAGCAGAGGACGTGAGAATGGATGTTTGGGAAATGCAGAAAAAGGACAGAAACTCAAAGTGATAAGGAAAGGCTCAGAAGCTCAGGCAGGATGGCCAGAGTCTGCAGCGAGACACGATATGAAGGGTGCATGGGCGATGAGCCTCCTCTGACCGGGCACGAGGCACGGAACGCAGGCTCCTGGTGGCACTGTGCAGCTGAAGAGCCCATCAGGAGGGAACTCCCGGGGTGAGCCATGGCCCACAGTGCGTCCACACACAGCCACTTTGGGGGCAGAATGGATTTGGCAGGACCTGTGAAAACTAACGCTAACCAAGCCTGGAGTCCAGCAATTACGCTCCGAGGCAGACGCCCAAGAGATGTGAGTCCATCTGCCTCCCGGAAGATGGGCCATGGAGCTTCAGTGTGGGTCTGCTCATAACGGGCCACACCGCGTACAACACAGACTCTCATTCACACGACAGATCATTGCGTGGCGACAGAAAGAACGAACTAAACGTTCACTGCTGTCCAAGGCAGACTAGCAAGGCCTCGATGTACCCTCCCACCTGAAATAACAACAGATTAAAGAGACAAGCTGTATGAAACAACGCTTTTCAAGACCTCGGATATCAGGCAACGGAAGACAGTGACCCCTGAAAGGTGGGAAACCAACGCGGGGGTCCGTGCTTGCTGTGCCTCCATGGTCTCACGCCACAAGTGGGGAGGGGGTGCCCAGGTGGATCCCGGGGGGACCCCAGCTTGAGAGGGAGTGGATAGTCCCAGAAGACATGCTGGCTGCACTTCCCAGGACAGAGGACCACGGGGCGGGAGGCCCAGAGCTCTGCAGAGGGCACCCCTGAGATCAGCTCATCAGGCATGCCTGGGAATCACGCCAGGCCAAGGAGGAGAGCCTCTGGAGGAATCCCACGGGCGCAGAGGGCCATGTCCACTGCGGGCGCAGGGTGCAGGCTCTGAGATCCTGGGCGGAAGTGCTCGACACCGCGATGGCATTTTTGTTTTTTTTTTAAAGATTTATTTTTTATTTATTTCTCTCCCCTTCCCCCCAGTTGTCTGCTTTCTGTGTCCATTCGCTGTGTGTTCTTCTGTGACCACTTCTATCATTATCAGTGGCACCAGGAATCTTTGTTTCTTTTTGTTGCGTCATCTTGTCATGTCAGCTCTCCGTGTGTGCGGCACCATTCCTGGGCAGGCTGCACTTTCTTTCACGCTGGGCGGCTCTCCTTATGGGGTGCACTCCCTGCGCGTGGGGCTCTCCTACGCGGGAGACACCCCTGCGTGGCAGGGTACTCCTTGTGTGCATCAGCACTGCGCGTGGCCCAGCTCCACACGGGTCAAGGAGGCCTGGGGTTTGAACCACAGACCCCCCATGTGGTAGGCGGACGCCCTAACCACTGGGCCAAGTCCGCTGCCGCGATGGCGTTTTAGTACATGTGGACAGCGCTGCTCAGGCAGAGTTTATCAACCCTGGTGACACAGTCGATCACCCGTAGAGCCTTAGAAGCTGTGGAGACCCAGGCCCCAGCCCAGGCCCACCAGTCAGGCTCGCTGGGGGAGGGCCCGACATCTCCGGATGGTTCTAACGTCCAGCTAGTGTCAGGCCCTCCACTGGGGGTGAGTTCCTCCATCGTCCAGGCGGTGCTAGAACAGGTGAGGAGAAGTGGGCCCACGTACTTTATGCCACTCACTGTTCAGGGTCCCTGGGATCAAGAAGAGATGTGCCCGGGTTCCTGCCCACCTGTCCTGCCCATTGCCATGTGTGCTGTGCTTGTGGAAGGTGCCAGCAGCCCCGGAGCTGTCCTTTTCCTCTCCTCTGGAAACGACAGGCTCATACCTGTCCTTACATGGCCAGGTGGGGACTTCTTTTAATTTGTTGAATTTAATTTAATTTAATTTGCCCCTTATCAGTTTGCCCATGCTAAAGTCAGGGTTCCCAGGAAAATAGCGGGTTTGGGCATCTTTTTTTTTTTTTTTAAAGATTTATTTATTTATTTTTCTCCCTTTTCATCCCCACCCAGTTGTCTATTCTCTATTTGCTGCATCTTCTTTGTCCACTTCTGTTGTTGTCAGCAGCACGGGAATCTGTGTCTCTTTCTGTTGCGTCATCTTGTTGTGTCAGCTCTCCGTGTGTGTGGCACCATTCCTGGGCAGGCTGCACTTTCTTTCGCGCTGGGTGGCTCTCCTTACGGGGCACACTCCTTGCACGTGGGCCTCCCCATGCGGGGGGTACCCCTGCGTGGCAGGGCACTCCTTGCGCGCATCAGCACTGCGCATGGGCCAGCTCCACACGGGTCAAGGAGGCCCAGGGTTGAACCGCAGACCTCGGGTTTGGGCATCTTGATCACCAGCACCAGAGGGAGATGGCCTGACCAGTGCGGGTCCTGAAATCTCTGGGAACAACAAGATGCTCTTGTCCTGGAAGGGTCTCCTGAACTTGAGGGTTGATCTTTGTCATCGAGACAAAGTCTGTCTCTCCGAAAGACAAGCATTGCCACGTGTCCCTCGGCTGCGGGCAAATGCTTTCTCCCAGTAACTGGCTTGGAGTCCCATCGGCTCCACCGTGGGGTTACTTTTCCTGGGCACTTGTTAAAAGAGGAGGAAGAATGTCTATTCCCCCTGCTCACTGGCGTTTCCTTCTCAGGATTATCTGTTGAAGTCAGCCATCGTGGGGAAAATAGAAACGAGCTTTTTCACCATCTGGACCAAGATTGAATTCTCAAAATATCACAGTAGTGCAGAAGTTGTGCTTTATATAAACCCTACTTGGAGTCTGAGTCACGGAAGCACAAATATTAACAGAAGGGGGAATACCTGCCTGGACTCGTTGCCTGGCACGACTCTCCAGGACTTTACATTGGGTGCTGGTCTTAAACCTCCTGGCACCCTTCCCACCCATCAAGGGGGTGACAGGGCCTGGCTGGGATTCTTGAGGCCACCACCTAGAGCTGACGTTTATTATGCATTTCGTGTATGTCAGGACGCTTTCTAAGGCTCCGTATAAATGTGCGTGTTGTCCATAAAATCTCCACATTAGCCCTGTTTTAGTTTCCTAGCTGCTCAAATACCATGTAATGGGTTGGCTAAAAGAGCAGGCATTTAGTGGTTCACAAATTTGATTGTGGCGTTGGCAGGGCCATGCTTTCTTCCCAGAGACCACGGCGCTCCGGGGGGACCGCAGGCGGTCCTTGGCCCTCGGCTTCTCTGTCCCATGGCGATGCACACGGCGGCCTCTGGCTTCTCATCTGGCTTTCGCTTGGCCGTGGAGGACTCCACAGTGCAGACTGAGCCCTCCCTGGTTCAGCGGGGCTGCACCGTCCCCGAGGGAACGTCCTGAGGGGATCCTGTCTACCACGGGTCCACACCAGACCTCGGACCAAGGCCAAGGCCGTGTCCAGACAGGTGCACGCTTCAATCCATCACACCCTCCAAGTCAATGAAACTTTGTTCCCACTGTGCAAGTGAGAAAAGCAAGGCTTCAAAGAGGGTCGAACCGCGCCTTTGGTCACACAGCTGGCAAGCGTCAGGGTGGGATTAAGGTTTGCATAACCCTAGCGTCGAGGCTCATCCATCGTGGCTTCTTTCTTTTCTCTGAGCCTCAGTTTCTTCCTTTATAAAACAGGGCTAACAGCATCTAGCATCTCAAGGATGGAGTTGGTGATAGGTTGAAAGTAAGACTCATTGGGACCCACACTGGGGATGCAACAAGGTTTGAGGCATCCCTGCGTATCCAGTGCAGATCCTGATTCCAGAAGACGGGTCCACAGAATGCCTGGGGCATGTACGGTCTGCACGAACATACTGAGTACCTTTGAGCTGCTCGATAGAAAAAATGAAAGCTAGTGTTTACGGAACGTTTTGCATATGCCAAGACACTCTTCAAAGCATGTTTTCTAATGCATTTTTCCGCTCAACCCGAGATAGCACTATCTGTACTCAGACACCACAGATGATGAAAATGAGGTCTGAGGCTAAGCAGTAACTTGCTTGAGGACACCAAGTTATCATGTGTCCACCCAAAACTTAGACCAGAGCAGCCTTCTTCTGGCTCTAGTGCCCCTAAGCCCTAAGCTTCCTTGCACGATAAATGGACATGTCACCTCCGCCCACCCTCCTTGCCCTCTAATTCCCCCCATGAAGAAGCTCGCAGGAAAGGGACATCCCAGGGAGAGCGGCAAGAGGAACGAGGGGACCAAAGCTGCTGAGAAAAGCTTCCCTGCTTTCTTCCCTGCCTGCCCCACTTCTTGTTCTGTCAATATCTAGGCAGAAAAATAGCATCAACAGTGCAGGGAATTAACTCCTGGGGGTCTCACAATGACCTCCAGCCCAACACTCCCCCGATCCCAGAGAGATGCGGACGCCCTTATTTCCCGTTTGCGCTTTCTTCCGGCTGGCCTAACGGAGGCAGAGGCTCGCTGCTGTGTGCCACCACCGTCAGCTACCCGTGGGCAAGCGGGACGGTGCGGGGCGAGACGGGAACTCTCATTCACCCTGCGCTCTGGCATACGTTGCAGAGCAGTAGGAGATTGGAGGCTCCTGTATCTGATGGTCTCAGGGATGTAGAGTGACCCGAAAAGTGGTGCAGAGGGGCCATTTTCCGGGGGCGCCTGGCCTTGGTTAGCCACTTTCTTTGGTCTTCGTTCAGTGGAGGAGGCAGAAGTAGGGCCCCACAAGGGTGTCTGCAGGCCTCACCCTCGAAACCTGTGGCTGTGTGACCTTACATGGCAAAGGGGGACTTGTGGATGTGGCTGAACTAGGGATGGGCAGATTTTCCTGGACTTATCCTAGGGAGCCCAGTGTAATTGCAAGGTCCTTATAAGAGGGAGGCAGGGAGGGAGACGTGAGGACGAAACAGAGGTCAGAGTCACGTGGGGCTGTGAGCCAAGGAGGGCAGACATCTAGGAACTGCAAAAGGCAATGAAAGGTCTCCTCTAGAACCTCTCCATGGAATGACTGGGGGACATCTTGATTTGAACCCAGGAGGACCCACTTCAGACTTCAGAGCTCTGGAACTGTAAGACGTTCAGTTTGTGTTGTTTTAAGTCACTAAGTCCATGGTATCTTGTTACAGCAGCAACAGGAAACGGATCCACATGCAAACACAGGAACTAAAATACAGGCAGGTCCCATGGCTGGAAACACACCTAGAACTACACTCTGTGGCTTGTGCTTCCGGTTCTCACTGCTCACCTCTGTTCTCCTCATCAGCCTTCTCCACTTGCCTGTAACCAACACGGCTACATCCAGAGGCAGACGTGCCAAAGAGCTCTGGAGGCAGCAGCCCGGGGGGAGGTGTCCGTGATGCCAGCTGTGTTCCCTTTGCCTGCTCTGTCCTCTCCCTTATGAGCTAGGAGAACCTGGGTGCAGTAAGCCAAATAACGCCCCCACGTCCTAGGCCCTAACTGGGGAGATGAGGCCTTGCACGGCAAAAGAGGCCATGCAGATGTCATGAATCTTGTGATGTGGAGATTATCCTGGATTACCCAGGTGAGCCCAAGAGAATCGCGAGGGTCCTGTAAGAGGAGGCGGCAGAGTCAGAGAGAGAGATTTGAAGATGCAGTGTCGCTGGTGGAGGAAGGCGCCACAAGCCAAGGGGTCTGAGGAGCCTCTAGGAGCTGGGAGAAGCCAGGGAAGAGATTCTCCCCTGGGGCCGCTAGAGGGACAGCAGCTCTGCCCATACCCTGATTTTATACCTGCTGACCTCTGTAACCGTGAGGGAGTAAATTTGTCTCATTTCACTTAAGTTTACGGTGATTTGTTTCAATGGTAATAGCCTAACCCATCAGGCATCCGCTGAGGAATGATAGTGGCTATGGCAATGACAGTAATAGCTGTAGCTACCACTTGATACGCATGCCCTTACGATGCCAGGCATTGTTCTACGCGTTTTACGGGTATTGGCAGATAGTTCACACAAAAACCCTGGGAGGTTAGCACTGTTTTTGTTGTCCTGTTTTACTACTATGTAAAATTGGTTGCAGTAAGGTTAAGTAACTTGTCCAAGGCCATGTGGCTGCCCTGCAAAGTGCGAGCAGATGGGGCTGGCCTCAGAGCCCAAGAGCACCGGGCCACCTCTCCGTGGAAGACAGTGTCTTCCACTGAAGACCTCGGGTGACACTGCCGGTCCACAGTTAGTGAGCCATGCCTGGAGCTGCATACTTGAGTTACAACCTCCGGTGTCTAAGAAACGTGACTTCCTTTTTCATAGCTTTCCCACATTTCTCTTCTGAGCCCCCCTTTCCTTGGGTTCTCTCTAAGTTCTGGAGAAACAGGTGGAGTCACGTCATTGGGAGTGGGCCTTGCTCATTTGCTCATTCTTCCTTCTGGCGCTTGGACCCTGGACCACACAGGTCGTTGCTGGGTCATCTGTGCAAGGTACTTGGGGTGCTGCTTTGCCTCCAGGTGGCCCGCGGGTGCTCTGGGCGTACACCAGCTCTTTCCACGCTCCTCTGCCACTAGGCCACCTGGCGGAGCTGACCAACTTGACTCGGCTCCTCCCCCTCCTGCAGGAATCCACCCGCTGCCCCTCTGACCCTCTTGGCTGGGGCAGAACTCTCTCGACATTCCTTCTGCATCATTCCACCATGGAGCCCTGCCACTTCTGAAGCCCGGGGTGGGGACAGATTCCTCAACCGGTCTGAGGTTCTGTAATGACCTCCCTGCAGACCCAGGATGTGTCTTTCCCAGGGTTCCATAGTGTCTATTTTAGCTTCGCTGGTCCCGAAACCCTCATCAGGGTTTCTAGAGGTGGTAGGGGGAGGTAAAGGGCTTAGTTTGATCCATCCTGCAGTTTTCACAGTACTTTTTTTTTTTCTTTTCTTTTCTTTTGTTTTGAGAATCAGTCATTATTTATTTAGATCTATTTATATCTTTTTAAAATCATTTTTAAACATTTTAGCTTGATAATATTTTATAATTTCCCATAAAGGTGTCTTATGCATCCTTTATTGTATTTATCCTAAGATACTTGACATTTTTGATACTATTGTATAGTGTATCTTCTCATTAAGTACATTTTTGTTTTGCTTTTTCCTGTTCTAAACCTTTATTTTTTTCCCTCTTTATTATTTTTTAAATGTTACAGTAAAAGAATATGAGGTCCCCATGTGCCTCCCACCCCTTTACCCCACTCCGCCACATCAACAACCTTTTCATCATCGTGGGACATTTATTGCATTTGGTGAATACATTCTGGAGCACTGCTGCACCACATGGATAGTGGTCTACATTGTAGTTCACACTCTCCCCCAGTCCACCCAGTGGGCCATGGCAGGACATACAATGTCCAGCATCTGTCCCTGCAGCACCACCCAGGACAACTCCAAGTCCCGAAAATGCCCCCACAACACATCTCTTTTGCCCTCTCCCTACCGTCAGCAGCTACCATGGCCTCTTACTCCACATCAATGCTACAATTTCTTCCATTACTAATCACAATAGTTCCATAGTAGAATATCTACTTTTTTCTATTACCTTGTTTATGTGTCCCACGGACAGTAGAGATTTTTGAAACTCAGAATACTTTTGTTTTTTCCCTACCTATTATATCTTCCCTTCTAGATAGCAATAAACTTAAAATGTCCCATCTGCTTCCTAAACGTGGAAGCTTTATTACATAGATTAATAATTCAAAATATTCTATCACATGTGCCATATGCTTTAAAACACATTCACGAACTGAGTAGACAAACATACAAGGGAAACAGGTAGTTGGTCTGAGACCTAATGGTTCATTCTTTTTGTGTTCTTGTTGGTTTGCCATCTTTTAGCCACTGAAATTAATAGTTTACGGAGAACATGTTTATTTGCCTAGAAGAGGCAGCATTTTCCAAACCTGTTGCTTCTGTCTGTGCTATTGCGTGCGCACTCGTGTCACACATGAAGCTTCAGGCACGCCTGCCTGGAGCCCTTAGTTGCTTGTGGCTCCCTCCTCAGTGCTCCTTCCTTTCACCCCTCCATTCCCCCAGCTCCCAATGCTAGAGAACCTCAGCGCTCAGTGGGGTTTCTTCTTCATTTGCCCCCCTCCCCAGGTAATGCCATTGAGTCTGGTAGGTCCTGGTGACTCTCAAACATCTATCTCTACAGCCATATATCCAAATTTCCACTGGATATCTTCTCTCATATGTAAAGATTTCTCAGAATGATCCTGTTCAATCTTCAGAGTGGGTGTAGCTCAGTGGTTGAGCACCTGCTTCCCAGGTATGAGGTCCCAGGTTCAATTCCCAGTACCTCCTTAAAAAAAAGAGTGAATAAAATCCATCCTCCTCTTCCCGGTGCACCTCCCACTGTGTTTCTGATCTCACAATCACTCCTCCAGGTATACAGGCCAGAAGACTTGGAGTTGTCTTTGACTCTTTTCTTTCTCTCATAACCCACATCCAGTCCATCAGCAAATCCTGTTGGCTCAAACTTCAAATAACTAAAATCTGACCACTCCGCAGCCATGCTACCTGGTTCAAGCCACTGTCATGTTTCTCACCTAGACTATGCAACAGCCTCCTGTCTGGTTTCCCCATTCCTGCCACGTCTTTCTCTGTAAGAAGATAAGCATCATGAGGGCAGGAACTTGGTTTTGTTCACTTCTCTTTCTCCAGTTTCCAGAAGTTTGCTGACATGTAACAGGAGCTCAAAACAGATTTGATGAATGATTGAATCCTTTACAAAGCATATTACTTTGAAGCTTTCTCTTTGAAACAAATAAGATTACTTTATTTAAAATTAAACAACTCTGCTAGAAGATAAAAGATTGTTTGCACATTTCCGGACGAGGCATGCCTGACATTTGGGATTTCCATTTGCCTGTTTCTCAGGTGCCAGGAGATTGGGAGTACAGATGCAGAGTAAATTCTGGGGGAAGGGGCAGTCAAAGGAATAATTTATCCTCTAACTTTGTCCAGAATCACATACAGAGAAGGCAGAGCTCAGGTCATGCACTAGAAAAAGCTTTCCAGTGCTTTTTCCAGTTGGAATCAAATCTAGATCTTCCTGAGTCTTCTGTTATCTCTAGGGATACCGCAGTGTGCTCAACCAGGAATATATTTGTTCCTTTGAAATCTGTTACTGTCATAAAAGACACTGTAAGAACACAGATAGCACCTCCTATTTTTAGCTCTTGGTTTTGGAGGAGGTAAGTAATAAGATATTTATGTGCCTGTCAAGCAAGGGTAAGATAAAATACCTTCTCCTGGTGGCCTCAATATTTTCCTCATATGTTTTTAGTTGCATATTTTGTTCTTGTGTTGGTGATAGCGCCTTCTAGTCACTGCCATTTCACTCTGTTTTGATAATACACATTAATTACCAGGAGAGTAGACCATCATTTTCTATGGTGACTTCTCCTGCCCAGACAATCAGTTCTTAAAATATAGCCTAATTATGACAGACATAGAGGCAGGCCATGCTGGTGAACTTACTGTGCACACTGTCATGCCTCTTGAAAGCAGCACAGTTCAAAAGAAATGGCCTGTGCCCCTCGTTATTGACCATTCCCAATGATTCAGGATTAATCAGAGGGGATGGGCATCTGGGCTCTAAGTCTCTCAGCAGCTATATGTCTGATCTGCATTGTGCCTGAGCTTTCAAGAGCTGTAAAATACTCCAGTACTCAGGATACCAATCAGACTATGAATCTGTGTTTGTTGCTATGGTAATTTATGTTGTCACTGCTTTAATAACCTCATCAAACTTGGGCATTCAATAACAATGTGGCACCGCTCCAGAATTTAATACCAAACCATTCAAAACAACTTGTGACTCCATGTGATAATATCTCATAAGAAAATTAAAAGCAAATAGAAATAAATCATTTCCGCTGTGAAATCTGAAAATCTTTGAGAGGCGAGTGTGGACATGCCCTGAAAAAACTTTGATGATTGGAAGAGTTGGTTCTAATAAACAGTGCAAAGCCATGATGAGTTGTAAAGGAAATACCTTGGCATCCAGACCAGATCCCCCATCCCCACCCCAACACACACTCATACTTTAAAATTAGCAGAGGGAAAACAACGAAAAACACACTTTTCAGGACAGCAGAAAGGACTTTTTTCAGATTTCAATGATATGTTTATTATTACTAACAACTAGAAGAGGGGATACCAGTTTTGGGGACATATATTGCTATTTAAACAGAATGAAGCTATGTCCAAACCACTGCCAGGGAGTTAAATTGAAACTGCTGTTAGTCCTGATCACATGATTAAATTATTTTTATTTTGACATGTTCTTTTACTTTTTTCAAATTTAAATGCAGATTGTTAATATAGCTACATTTTTGTTGTTTATCATTGTCATGGGATGAATGGCATATTTTTTTTTGTCATATTCAGGCAGTTCTTTTTTTTTTTCTTTCAAGATTTATGTATTTATTTCTCTCCCCTACCCCCCCTCCCCACCCCCGGTTATCTGTTCTCTGTGTCTATGTGCTGCGTCTTCTTTGTAAGCTTCTGTTGTTGTCAGTGGCATGGGAATCTGTGTTTCTTTCCGTTGCGTCATCTTGCTGCGTCATCTCTCCATGTGTGTAGTGCCATTCCTGGGCAGACTGCACTTTCTTTCACGCTGGGAGGCTCTCCTTACAGGACGCACTCCTTGCACGTGGGGCTCCCCTACGCGGGGGACACCCCTGCGTGGCAGGGCACTCCTTGCACGCATCAGCACTGCGCGTGGGCCAGCTGCACATGGGTCAAGGAGGCCCAGGGTTTGAACTCTGGACCTCCCATGTGGTAGATGGACACCCTAACCACTGGGCCAAGTCTCCCGCCCTCAGACAGTTTTTAATGTCGTTAGTATTTTCCAGGTAAAAGGGAAGCATGTTTATGTAACCAAGGAAAGATGGTGAACATGGGTTTGAAATGAATTGTAAGAGTTAGGAGAAACGTCAGCCCTGGCTTATTCCATGTATATGTCTCCTCAAGTTGCATGTTACCATCCACAACCATGTAACAGGCTATCCGTCAGGCTCTTCATGCCAGGTATCACCGTTTTGTTTCAAGTGCCGTAAGATGCCAAATACACTTTTTGTTTTTCTTAAATTTTGTTTTGGGAAGCAATTTCAAACTTACAGGTCAGTTGCAAAAATAATACAAAATCCATACATAGAAAACTCCAACCAAGATACCCATATTCATCAATTTTAACATTTTGCCACATTCACCCTCCCTCCCTATCTATCTATCTTCTAAACATTTGAGAGTAGGTTGTATACATCATGCTCCTTGAATACTTAATACTTTCATGTACATTTCCTAAGAACAAGAATATTCAATTATGTAACCACCTTAAGATCAGTTATTAGTTTCAAGAAATTTAAAGCTTACAATCTCTATTCCAATTTTGCAATATGTCCCAGTAAAATCCTTTTGAGCCTTTTCCTCCTCTATTATTCGATCCAGTCCAGGATCACATATTGCATTTAATTGTCATTGTCTCTTTAGTTTTCTTTCTTTTTTTTTTCAATTATAGAAACATATATACAACATAAGCGTTCTTTTTTCAAACACTGGCAAGTACACTATTCAGTGGGATCAGTTATCATCAGTGTTGAGCTACCGTCACCATCCAACACCAGAACTTTCCCCTTACTCCAGATACTCAATTCCCCTTATGCATTAGTGCCCCATTCCCTTCCCCACCCTGAAATCTGTATTCTTTCTGTCTCTCTGAATTTGCATATTCTATTTCATAAAGATAGAGTCATACAATAGCTGTCCCTTTGTGTCTGGATTATTTCATTCAACACTATTCAAGGTTCATTGATGTAGTAGTATGCATCAGAACTTCTTTCCTTTTTATGGCTGAATAATATTCCATTGTGAGTATATATATTTTGTTTATCTATCGATTAGTTGATGGGCATTTGGGTTGTTTCCACCTTTGGCTTTTGTGAGTGATGCTGCTGTGAACATTGGTGTATAAATATCTATTCAAGTCCTTTCAAATTTTTTAAGGTATAAACCTGTAAGTTAGATTTTCCACTCATGTAGTAGTTCTATGTTTAACTTTTTCAGAAACTTCCAAACTGCTTTTCACAGCTGCTGCTCCATTTTACATTGCCACCAACAATGTAGTAAGTTCTTATTCTCTGCCAGCCCATATTTTCCTTTTTTTTTTTTTTCAATAGTCATTCTAGTGGATATAAAGTAGTATCTCACCGTGGTATTTATTTGCTTTTGTCTATTGGGAAAATGATTTTGACAATGTTTTCATATGCTTAAAGTCAATTTGTCTAGCTTCTTTGGAGAAATGTCTATTTATAATCCTTTGTCCATTTAAAAATTTTTTGTTGTTGAGTTGTAGATGTTCTTTATATATACTGCATATTAAGCCCTTATTATATATATGGTTTCCACATATTTTCTCTCATTCTGCTGGTTTTCTTTTCACTTTCTTAATTATGTCCTTAGGTGTTGTATTCGTCAGCCAAAGAGGTGCTGATGCAAAATACCAGAAATTGGTTGTTTTTTATAAAGGGTTTTTATTTGGTTTAGGAGCTTACGGATAACAGGCCATAAAGCATAAGTTACTTCCCTCAGCAAAGTCTATTTGGAGCAAGATGCCTGCCGACATCTACAAGGGTTCGGGCTTCCTGGGTTCTTATGTTCCTGGGAATTGCTTTTCTCTGGGTTTGAGGTTCCTTTCTTCCTGTGGCTGGCTTTTCTTTCCTGGGCTCAGGGTTTCTCTCTTCCTCAGGTTCTGTTTCCTCTGTGAGATTACTCTCCGGGGCTCCAGCTTAAGTCTTCAGTATCAAACACCAACATCAGAAAACCTTCAATTCTGTTCTTCACCATGCCTTTTATCTGTGAGCCCCCACCCCTTGGTAGGTGGGGTCTCAATGCCCTAATCATAACTCAATCATGCCAAGGTACAGATCAGATTACAAACATAATCCAATATTTCTTTTTGGAATTTATCAGTAATATCAAACTGCTACAGGTGTGCAAAAAATTTTTAATTGTGGTGAAGTCCAATTTATCTGTTTTTTCCTTTATTGCTCATGCTTTCAGTTAAATACATGAATGAACAGATAGTCTTTCCAGATACCACAAGACAGAATTGTTTTCTCTTTTCCAAATTTTCCATGGTTCTTCCTCTTCCAACTCTACCATATATTACAGTCTGCTTTGTGTTAGTTAGTTATAAGAGTACATAATTCCTTTTAGATTCTGGGCTTATCCCTCGTTAGTCCAATGTTTCTTTGCACATAGCAGGTTCTCAGTCAATATTTGTAAAATCAATTATCAGGATTCCTAACCTGTTGTGGTTTGAAGATCTAGTGGGGGTCTCTTGATTAGGCTCTTGCACAGTTAGGAGTCTTGGGGCACAGTGTTGTGTAGTTGTACTGCACTCTTTAATTCCATTTGCCTTTCTAACCTGGGCTACTTGCGGTGTCTCCTGTCGTGTGCCTTACTGAGTGGGTGGTGGATCTGGTGATGCTGGTCTGGCATCACACTGATTCATTCAAAGTGAACACTTAGGGTGGAGATGGGTCAATGAGTCTCTTCTGGGAATGCAGACCTGTTCAGTGCCTGTTGGCCAGTTGAAAGGAAAGTGTGGCGAAGCCAGGGTTTGGGTCATATTTGAAAGGATCAAGCAAGCCTACCTTTCTAGAGAGGACTGAATAGGGCAGACAATTGGGAGAATGAGAAAGAAAGGAGATCAGAAGGCCCCAGAAGCAGGGATGGAGATAGGATTTGTGTTTGTTTACTGTGAATTTTCACTTTCTGATTCCAGGCCCTCAGGAAGTCCAGCTGCATTTTTATTTTTAAGATACATGATATACTCTTAGTTGTTTCCAATAAATACCACCCCCATTTGTTTCAGCAAACTGGAGCAGGTTCTGTTCCTTGAAAACAAAACAATACCTGACAAGTCAAATGAAGTTCTAAGATACACACCTGCTGCACACCTCTCCACTCCTCAGTGGACCTCACATGAACTCTGACTTCCACCCTCTCCTGGGTTCTCTCAGCAGGAGGCAGGCTCCAAGGTGGCTAGCTGCTTTAAAATCAGGTTCCATGGGATTCTGGTTTTATAAATATTCAATCTGGAAGGACTGAATGCTCTATATTTGTTGTAATTATTAATGGCAGGATATTTCAACAAACACCTGATCACCAGGTAATCTTCTAGTATAGTCATGAATGAGGTATGTGTGATTACTTATTGGAAAGGAGGACACATATTGATTAAAATACATCTGATTTATGATTAGTAGTCAGTCATATAAAGAGTATATGCACTAATAATACCCATATTGCTTTAGCCATATTCAGTACGCATTTAGTGAGAGTATTCTTGTCCCTTTTCAATGGACATGGTTGTATAGCACTTTCCACCAGGGAGTATGGATGCTGGAGCCAGTATATCCAGGTTTGAATCCCAGTTCTATAATTCATCAATCGTGTGACCTGGGTGAAGAGTCACTTATCCTCTCTATGTAAGTTTCCAAATCTGTAAAATGAGGCAATAGCATCTACCTAATAGGGACTTCCTGTTGTTTAGTTTTGTTCAATTGTTTACAGTTATCATGTATAAACCTCTCCAAACATGGCCTGGCAGATAGTCAATATACCATAACTATTATTATTGTGGTGGTTGTACATAAAATGCAAGTCACACAGCTAGTAAAGGCAGAGTCAAATAAATAGTTGATTCATAATAATCCTTTGCATTTTTATTGTACTTTAGAATTATCCAAGAACTCTCATATTTATTACTCTTTTTAGCTCCACAACGTCTTGTGAGTTTAAAGATTAAGTCTTACATACAGTTGAGGAAATAGAGGTTCAAAGAAATAAAAGATTGTTCAAGGTTACACAGATTTTAACACTAGAGTTTTGTTTTTCAATCTCCCAGTGAGATAATGCTTCTGCTTCATCCCAAATGTCTATTAGAGAGATATCAGCTTTGCTTCATAATAACAGTGTGTTAAATACGTGTGTGGGTTCTTTTATGTTTGAGCATTCCAGTTAATTTGAAATCAGTGGAATCTCAGAGAAAGGTGTGTTTCAGTGAATTAAAAATTAATTACATAGAAAAGTCTTCTGCTTTTAGACCTTAACAGAGCAAAGTATTAACTTACTTTACTAGGGTAGAAAGTAGAGGATCATTTCATAGGATGCTCTTTCTCTGATACTCCTTGGCCATCCTTTTGAAGATTTCAGTTCTCATCTCCAGGGACTGCAAACAGTGATGTAGAAAGTGACAAGGAGGAAATCACTGTCCTGGCTCTCTGTTTCCCCAGATCTCCTCTAACCAAGTCACTTTATGTCATCCTGTATACTTTACAAATATCTCTCTCTCCTAAAAAAATAGAATTAGTTAATGGTTCTGGTTAGTCATGGCACTCTACTTTCCTATCAGTCTCAGACCTACAATGCCGGCCTTGTCCACACTCGGCATGAAATGAGTTATTTGTGTGATTATCAGCCCCTCACTCACAACTATACCCTGAGTTCTTGTTTACAGGGAAGGGAGTGGAGGTTAGAAAGGAGCAAAGAATGGATTTATTCTTTTCTTAAATAATTACTTGATAATCCTCTCTTTCCACTGTCCCATAATGCCTAACACAAGTTGATATTTATTTTAATAAATAGTTATCAAGAACGTACTATGTTTCAGGAACGGTGCTAGATACTGAGGCTAGCGGAAGAGACCTAAAGCCAGAGATGTGAAAGAGGTACAGGACTGCTAGAAAAAAGAAAGAAAGGGACGACGTGCTTCATTTCAGTAATGTTTGAACTAAACCGGGCGGGTCTCAGTGAAGTGATCTCAGTAAGCCTTAGGGATTGAGCCTTGGTTGCATTTAGTGAGCTTTCTCTATTCAGAGTTGAAGAAGGAGAAGGGTGTTAGCAGTGTCTTGATATTGGGAGTGGTCAATAAATTTGTGGACACAGAATAAATTCTGAAGTCCTTTTACCCACAGCACTGCTGTAGGCATCACTGTGACTGTTTTGTTTTGAATCGCTGAATAATGGTGGGATAGGCTAATGCAACAAAAGCAATGGGCTCTTCATTTCTGCCCATTGAGTGTACAATTGTTTAGAGCTATTTTCAAAAAAACGTTTTGTTTAAAGATAATATCATTAGATAACGCCCAGTATGACTAAATGATTTCCCCCTTATGTCTAATTCTTAGTGTGTTTTTATCTTCCTCAAAAGATAGTGGTTTGATTGTTTGGTCCCAATAATGCATTGCAGTTAACTAAAATACAAAGATGGTGTAAAACTACTTGAGCAGCCACTTCCTGGTGCCACCCTAAGATTTTGTATACATATAGGCTACTATTTCTTTTCAAAATCTCTCTAGTAGATAAAATCTAAAAGAAGGCCTATATATTTAACAGAGTGAAATCATTTGGTATTCAAGCCCAATTTTCTTTTTCTTTGTATTTTCTTAGTTAACTGTAAAGCATTATTGCAACCAAACAATCAACGCTATCTTTTGAAGAAGACAAAAACAAAAAGTATTAGACATAAGTGGGAAATCATTTAGTCATACTGGGTGTTATCTAATGACATTATCTTTAAATGAAACATTTAAAAAAAATATCAGTTTGAAAGTACCTTATAATTATTTTACTGAGAATATACCTCCTTTGGTCTTTTCAGCATTTTTGCTCAACGAAGACTCTTTTGCATATGTACATATATATTGCATACAGAGCCGATTCTCATTATTTGCAGTAGTTATGTTCTATAAAGTTACTGTGGACACTGAGTTAGTGGGTAGTGAACTATTGTTCCTAGGAGAAATATAGGGTTAGCTTCCTATGAGCCTCTGGTCACAACATTTCCATCAACTGATTGACACACAACTTTGTTTTATGTGTGCTTCTGTTTATAAAGACACCTTACTTAATCTATATTTCCTTCAAATAATTACATGCACTATTTCTTTATAACTAATATTTCAACTACAGTATTTCTGTGTAACATACCCTACTATACTGTGATAGTATTTTAACTCTTTCAGTAATACATACACACAGTATTACACAGAGTATTCACATATAATAGAGTACTGTGAACACATACAGTATACTGTGCATTAATGCAAATAAATTCCCGAAAAAAGTAAAAATTAAACACGTAAAGTTTCATAAAAACTTTCACTAAAATCTTAGAGAAAGGAGCTGCAGGATGTGAGAGGGGTGGTACATGTTGGCTTGCTACATAAAAACCATTGGAGAGGTTGGAGGAACTTATTCTGCAGAAGAGAAAGAGGTTGATGAAGGTGGCATGTCGCCATCTGGCAGTTCTATCTCAGGAGTTTTGATCTTGTGACTTGTTAATGGCATCAGCAATTTCCCCTCCTGAACTGGTTTGAAAAATTGCATCAGCCTTGTCTGCTTGGCTTTCCACTTGAAATCTTTAAGCATCTTGGCGTAAGGAGTAAATGCAGTGGAGGTTAGGCACTTAAATTTGAGGCTGCGTTCAAACACAGGGTCACATTCTTCCATGTCATTGAAAATTTTTTCCAAGGCAGAATTCCATTCCAATATTTTGGCTGCCATGAGAGGGATAATTCTTGGAATCTTAGGCTGAATTTCATCACCATCCTCATCATCACTGAACAGGTTTCCTTGTTTTGCCATCTCATCCAGGTCTTTGCTGGAGGGTTCTTCTGCCTTCTCTGCCAAAATTTCCTCCACATCATCTTCCTTCATGTTATCAAAGCCTTTTCTACTTACCTGCCATGCAATGCACATTATGTTTTTGACATTCTTTATATTTTCTGTAACACCCTCAAAACAACTTTTCATGCAGTCCGGCCAAACATTTTTCCAGCAGTTATTGGTTGTAGCCTGCTTGATGCTGTCCCAGGCTATGCTGACTTAATCAATAATATTGCATATAGTGACTGACTTCCAGTGGTCCGTCATGGCTTCCTCGTTGGTGTTGAGAGCCTCACAAGCCTTGCTATAAAGCTCCCTTGTGTACTGTGCCTTGAAAGTTTTTACTATGCCCTGAACGAGGGGTTGGATGAGAGAGGAAGTGTTTGGGGGGCATGAAAAAAACTTCTACATTGGGGTGGGCATTTTCGAGTTCTTCACAGCATGGACTGGGGCATTACCCAAAATTAATAAAACCTTGGAGGTAAGGTTTATACCCTGGAGATAGAGTTGAACTTCTGGGATGAAGCAGTTATGGAATCAATCCCAGAGTACTTCGGATGTCATACATGCTTTTTTGTTCCGCCTCCAATGGACTGGCATATAGTTCAGGTTTTTCCCTTTAAGTGCCCGTGGATTTGGGACTCTACATCATCAGGGGTTTGCACTTAAAGTCGCCCTTGGCATTGGTGCACAATATCAAAGTTGCATGATCTCTAAATGATTTAAAGCCAATGGCTTTGGAGGCCATTTGCATTACATGCATTCATTTGCCAACATCCTTGTAAAACAAGCCAGTCTCATCAGTGTTGAAAGCCTTCTCTTCCACATAACCCTTTTCCTGGATAATACTTAGCAGGTATCTTTTAAATTCTTCCACAGTCTCCTGATTTGTAGAACCTGTCTCGCCTGTAAGTTTAACATTTTCCAAACCATATCACCTTTTGAAATGTGCAAGCCAGCCAGCACTAGCTGAGAAGGGTTTTACATTTTCCTGACCTTGGGTAATGTGACTATAAATTTCTTTGGCTTTCAGTTTCACAACAATGCCATCCACTGTGCTTTTTTAAAAATCAGTCATCATCTCAGAATTCACAAGCTTAGCTCCTTTTCCATCTTTTCCATAGCTTCATCACACACTACAGATGTTACTTTGGCACTTTCCGGAGCAGCCTCACATACACATTCTTCTTCCTCTTTCTGAATGTACCTTATGGTTGATTCATTAACATTTAACTCACGGCCAACAGTACTACAACTCATGCCTGAATGAAGCTTATCTAACATACATATTTTCTCCTTAAGGCACAACACTGTCTTTTTGTGTTTAGGAATACCTATGCTTAGAAGTGTTTCAGCATTATACTTGGGGGCCATCTGAAACAGTAAAATCACCAAATAGCACAGAACTGTGACAAACGTGGCACTAACAGATGATGAAATGAGCATTTATTTACAGTAGGAGAGCTAAAACCAGAAAGCAGAGCATTACCTCATTCAGTCTAAGCTGGGAACAGAGGCGTGGAATGACACAAGCTTTTCACTGCTCTGCAAATGTCTGTGAATGACCTCAAAAGAGCCTTGAATACTGATTCAGATTTTAGTGAGTAGGCAAATTCAATGATAAAGACTACATAAATAAGGATGGCCTGTATGAGTATACATATACATGTTATATCTGTGCATGTACTTAGTGTGTATGTGTATGCATACAATTAAAATTTATTTTGTGTTGGCAAAAGCTAAATATATCAAATAACCTTTTAAAAATCTCTATAGGATGAAGTGCATTTTTGCTAAGAAGTCATAATAGGAGAAATAAAAAACTTCCCTATTTCAGATTGGTCATCTTCTAGAAGCACCACATACCGAGGTATTTTTATAAATTCTCTAAAAAGGATTCAGCTTAAATAGGAAACAAGGTCTTCTTCCAGAAGGATTCTTGGATGAGGGCAGTTGGCAAACACCGGTTGAGAAACATCAGGAATCGATGAGATAACAGAAATGTGGCAGAAGCAGTTTCCCCCGTAGTTAGAACATCCTTTTCCTCACAGCAGGAGTGTTTGCAGAAGATCAAATTTGTTTGGGGCTTATTTAACTATGCTTCAGGAGTTTTTACACAGGACACACCCAACATATGGAGATCTGGAATCCAGCCGCGCTGTCAAGTGTGCTATGTCTGTTTGAACATGCTGAAGGGAGGAAGGCGGCAGAGAAGGAACCCTCGAAGGTGTGCAGGAAAGAGAATTGAGAACCGGGGGGATTTCCACGAACAGAAAAGGAAGGGCTGGTCTTCACTGGGTTCCACGGGCACGTGGGAAGGCAGGGGGCCGTGGGCTCTTCCCACCCTCATGGTCTGGAATGTGCGTTCCGCTCTGCTCCGGATGTGCGGAGGGCCTTATTGGGCAGGGTGGAAGGTGGGGAGAACCGGTGGTCCCCGGAGCCCGTTTCTCACGGTGCCTCCTGGAGAAGGCGATCTGGGTGGTGGATGAAGTCACCCTCCTACATCCTGCACCGCCCGCGCCTCAGGCCTCTGCACGGCCGCCGTCCGCCTCTTCCGCGGCGTTTCCATTTCAATCCACACCCGCTCCTGACGGGGCGACCTCTGTCCGCGTGTCCCTATGAGGAGTTCGGCGGCAGTGTGGGGACTTGGCTCTGGGAGGGGCTCCCACGGGCAGGGGTTCGGGGTGCGCCAGTGCTACTTGTGGGGGCGGCGGGCGCCTCAGCCCCTGACTCCTTCCGCACTCATGCGCAGAAGAGCTGCAGCGGCGGCGCGCAGGCGCAGAAACGGCAGTCCCTGGTGCGCGAGAAGGCTGGGCGGGGCCCCAGGGCCGCTTACGCCTCACCAGCAGCTGAAGAGGCTCCTGCGCACGCGCAAAGTAGAGGCGGAAAGGCGGGAGGGGCACGAGGGCTCTGGGCGGGGCTGAGGCAGCTGTTGGGCGCAGGCGCAGAAACTGTGGCCCTGGGCCCGCAGGGATTACAGGGAGGGGCGGGCTCTTACATTTTTAAGTTTCTTTGAACTTTTCGTTTACCTTCGGATGTTGGCCTTCGGAAACATCACGGGTCTGGGGGCTCAAGAATTCCCTTTTCAAAGGGAAATATCACCATGTTCCGCAGTAGCAAGGCCGCCTGGGTGGGGCAGGGGTACTATCTTGGCTGAAAAGGCTGGAGGGGCCTTGGGTTGACGTGAGGGGCGGCTGGGCGCGTTCCCGGCTTAAGCTGTCCTGCGCTTCTGAAGACACGCTCACCCCTTCCTAGTGCTGAGTCCCGCCCGGCGTTCACCCATCTGGGCATGTCTCATACCTGACCTTTAACGTGGCTGACACAGTCCTCGTAGACACTAGTTCCCATGTGGACACTGGAAGATGAGGGAGGGGGGGTGGTGAGTGAGGGGGTGAGTGTTAGGGATGAGGTGGGAGACCTTCTGGAGATGGGGGATCACAGGAGCAGGAAGTGATCGGTGACAAGCACTTGCCGTGGGCCAGGCACTGGGCTAAATGCTTGCCTTTCTTCTTGCTCTCAAGAAGCATTTGAAGTAAGAGCCATATCCCCCTTTTACAGATGAGGGCACAAGAGGCGGCATTACTTGCCCCATTTTCACAGGTGGTAAATGAGAGGGCATGATCGAATCACCCTGGTGACTCAGCTCTTAGAACTGTGGTCTTTACTCCAGGAGGAGATAAAAGTTAATGTCCAGAGGGGCTTTTTACTTCCCTCCCTGGTGGGATGCAGCAGAGGGCGGAGACCTTAGGTCACTGGCTTTGCGATCAGGGTGGGAGGCCACGAGCTTGGTGAACTTAATTTCTGTCCATCATCTTCCTTAAATGGGGATGGGGATATGAGTGAAGTCATTTTCTGGAATGATTTGCATACATTCTACTGCTTCCATCTCAGAGCAACCTAATGTCTTTAATTTACTAGGGCATACTATTGTGTATGTGCAAAGGAATATATGGAAATGTTTGTCGCTTGTGAATTCCATTGAGCTTGGGACTCTGTTGTGCCTTGCCTGCTCCCTGGGACCCAGGCTGAGCCATCAATACTTGGCTGGTCCATGAGGCAGAGTGAAGAAGAGGACACCATGGAGCAGCCACTGCCTCTGAAAGCTTCTGCTCACAAGTGACGTCTTACTGGTGCTCACATTTATAAGCAAATCACATGGCCACATCCGCCTTCAAGTTGGTGGGTGTATGGCTGGAAGGAAAGACAGAATATATGTGTATAACCCTGAAAAATATCCCAATAGTTCAGAACATCTCCACTAAGAATGGTGCTCTTGCTCCTCAGAGAAGATGCTCCATATGCAGCTCTTCCCAGGTCTTAGAAGGATGCTCCATATCCAGCTCTTCCAAGCTCTAAGAAGGATGCTCCTTATCAGGGATGCACCATATCCAGCTCTTCCCAGGTCTTAGAAGGATGCTCTATATCCAGCTCTTCCCAGGTCTTAGGATGCTCCATATCTAGCTCTTCCCAGGTCTTAGAAGGATGCTCCATATCCAGCTCTTCCCAGGTCTTAGATGGATGCTTCCCAAGTCTTAGAAGGAGAGCTTCTGATGGACGATTGCTAGCACAGGATAGAGGAGCAGCAACAACAAAGTGTGAATGCCGGGTGATGCATCTATGGCTTATTCTTCAGGTCCCCAGATCCTGCCACCCTCAGAGCAGCAGTTTGCACATATGGTCACTGCAACCCTGTATCCAATAGGAGATACCAAAAATAGCCTCTCAGGCCATGGTCCAAAATACCAGCAGCTGTAGAGGTCAGAGAAAGGGCTGCCCTGGAGCTCCTATTGGAGATTGGGGTCAAGGCCCTCACACTGGAAAATGATGTACATCATTTGGAGGCTGTCACTGTGGGGCTTGAAATACTAATTAGGGAGAGCATCTGGCATCTGTGAATTATAGAGACAAACCTCTGAGCTGCATTTGACAAGGAGAGAAAGGAAATGCGGCATCAGCTAAACAGCCAGTGCTCATGAAGTAAGTGTATATATGGCATTCTCTCTTTTCATAATGATCTGATATCTCACTAATAAAATAAAAGGATTCTGATGAATTGGGTCTGCTGTACTCCTCTAAAATTAAATGGTTAGGAAAATAAATTGGGAATGTGATAGTTTTGTCAGTAGTGCCTTAGAAATCCATGGATTTGACATACTACACTCAAATCGTGCATGTCCTATCCTGCCACTCATGTTGCCTGGAAGTGTTCTATAACAACTTGAAAGTGCAGCTATGCGGACGGCTGGTTTAATGAAGTGCTAACTGCATTTTGGCATCATCAAGTATCTTCAATTTAAGTACTTTACTTACTATTGAAGGTATGGTAATGATAAAAGCATATGTTTATTGTAGAAATATTTGAAATTAAAGAAAATAAAAAATGAAAAAGCCACCTCTAATCTGAATAGAAAAAAATTGGTTAATATTTTGATTTAATAATAAATAAAATTCTAGTATATACTTTGGGCATATATGAGACAAATACATATATCCATGAGTAATGTCCATGGGCTTTAAAAATATGGATTTTTCTGCATGTTTTTTTAGAAAATGGACTCATTCTGCTTTTTAAACACCATATTGTAAACATTTACCTATGTTCCTAAATATTTAGAAAACACAAGAATTTAAAGTTACCTCAAAAGCATCAAAATATGCTATTTTTTTGTATATTCGTTTGGTTTATATATCTACCCTTTGACCAGTACAATGCTGTTTTGACCACTGTAACTTAAGTTATAAAGTCAGGACTTCAATTTCATTCTTCTTTTTCAAGATGTTTTTGGTTATTTGGGGCTGCTTAACCTTCCAAATAAATTTGATGATGGCTTTTACGTTTCTGCAAAGAAGGCTGTCAGAGTTTTGATTGGGATTGTATTAATTGGTGAATTGCATTGGAGAGAATTGACAACAATATTTAGTCTTCCAGTCCATGAGCATGGAATGTCCTTCTACTTATTTAGATCTTCTGATTTTCTTTTAGCAAAGTTTTATAGCTTCCTGTGTATAATTCCTTTACATTCTTGGCTAAATTTATACCTAGATAGTTGATTCATTAAGTTGCTATTGTAAATGAAATTTTTTTCTTGATTTCCTCCTCAGAATGCTCATTTCTGGTGTACAGAGAAACACTATTAATTTTTGTGTGTTCATCTTGGACCCTTCTGCTTTGCTGAATTTACTAGCGCTAATATTTTTGTAGATTTTTTTTGAACTTTCTATATATAGGAGCATGTTGTCTGCAAATACTGAAAATTTAACTTTTTCTGTTACAGCATAGATGCCTTTTCTTTTTCTTGCTTAATTGCTCTGGCTAGAACTTCCAGTACAATGTTGAATGACAGTGGTGACACTGAGCATCCTAGTCTTATTCCAGATTTAGAGGAAAAGCTTTCAATCTTTGATCAGTGGGTATGATGTTCGCAATGGGTTTTTCATATATGCCCTTTATCATTTTTAATTAGTTTTTCTATTCCTATTTTCCTATGTGTTTTTTTTTTCAAGAAAGAGTACTGAAGTTTTTTTCCAAGCATCTTTTCTGTATTTATTGAGAATATCATGTGTTTTTAACCATTGTTCTGTTAATGTGGTATATTATATTAATTGCTTTTCTTATGATGAACCACCCATGCATACCTGGTATAAATCCCATGTGATCATGATGTATAAATCTTTTAATTTTGATTTTGTTGAGGATATTTCTATCTATATTCATAAGAGAAATATGTCTGTAAATTTTTTTTTTGGTAGTATCTTTATCTGGCTTTGGTATGAGGGCAATGTTGGCCTCATAGCAAGAATTAGGGAGTATTCCCTAATCTTCAATTTTTTGGAAGACTTTGAGGAATGTTTGGTAGGATTCCCCTGTGAAGCCATCTGGTCAGGGCTTTTATTTTTTGTGAGTTTTTTTGAATTTTTTCTTACTGATTCAATCTCTTGTAATTGGTTTGTTGAGACCTTCTATTTCTTCTAGAGCAGGGGTTCTTAACCTTTTTGTTCCATGGACCCCTTTGCTAGTCAGGTGAAAACCATGGACCTCTTACTAAGTCGACACTATACTGTGTATTATTTAGTAAATATATCACACCTACACCATGTCCCCACAAGACTGTTTTTTTGAATTTCAATTCAAGCTCACAGTCCCCTTATTAAGAACCCCTGTTCTAGAGTCACTACAGGTAATTTGTGTTTCTAGGGTTTTGTCCATTTCATGTAGGTTGTCTAATTTGTTGGCATACAGTTCTTCACAGTATCCTCTTATCATCCTTTTTATTTCTATGAGGTCAATAGTAATGTCCTCCCCTCTCATTTCTTATTTTATTTGTGTCCTACCCTTCCCCCCCCCTTTTTTTTTTTTTACTTTCAGTCTACCTAAAGGTTTGTCAGTTTTATTGATCTTTTCAAAGAACCAACTTTTGGTTTTGTTAATGCTTTCTATATTCTTATTCTCTATTTCTTTTATTTCTGCTCTAATCTTTCTTTCTTTCCTCCTGCTTGCTTCTTTTACTAGTTCCTCCAGTTTCAATTTAGGTCCTTCTTTTTTGAATGTAACATTTAGGGTTATAAATTTCCCTCTCAGCACTGCCTTCCTGTAAGTTTTGATATGTTATGCTCTTGTTTCATTTGTCTAAAGATATTTACTGGTTTCCCTTAACATTGATTGAGTGTGTTATTTAATTTCATATATTTGTGGATTTTTCCAGTTCTCTGCTTGTTTTTTCCAGTTCATTCCATTGTAGTTAAAGAAGATGTTTGCATAATTTCAGTCTTTTAAAATTTATTGAGACTTATTTTGTGAACCCAGCATGTGGACTATAGTGGGGAATGATCCATGTGCACTTGAAAAGAATGTATATCCTGATCTTTTGGGGTACAATGTTCTGTATATGTCAGATCTAGTTCATTTATCATTTTATTCAAGTTCTTTGTTTCCTTATTAATATTCTCTCTAGATGATATATCTACCAATGAAAGTGGTGTATTAAAGTCTCCAACTATTATTGCAGAGATGTCTGTTTCTCTTCAGTTTTGCCAGTGTGTGCCTCATGCCTTTTGGGGCACCATGGTTAGGTGCCTAAGTATTTATGATTGTCATTTCTTCTTGGTGGAATGACCCTTTCATTTTGTCCAATATTAGTTTAGCTACCCCAGCTCAATTTTGGCTACTATTTGCATGGATTATCTTTTTCCATCCTTTCCCTTTTAACTGATTTTTGTCTTTGGTTCTAAGGTGAGTCTCTTATAAACAACATATAGATAGATCATGCTTTTTATCCATTCTGCCCATCTGTGTCTTTTGAATGGGGAGTTTAATCTATTAATAAATTCAGTACTCTAAAGGGAATACTTCAGCCATTTTTCCCTTTGTTTTTTCTGTGTGTCTATGTGATATTTCTTTTACCTCTCTTTTCTTTTACTGCAGCTTCCTTATCTGTATAGTTGATTTTTTAAAATATGTATCTGACTGAACTCCTTCCCATTTCCATTTCTGTATAGTATAAAAAAATTTTGTTTACAATCTATGTCTATAACCTACTGATTTGAAAAGATAACTTTACTTCAATAGCATACATGTTCTCTGCTCCCATATTCTTGTTTCCCCTCTTTAAGTTGTTTTTGTCCCACATTATGTCCTTATATTTTGTGTGTCCGTTATCAGGAAATATGACTATTCTGATTCAATTGTATTTTAACTTTTATAGGAATTAAAGAGTAGGGTTATACATTGAGGATTCAGTACTAAGGGGTTTTGCATTTACCCATTTAGTTATCTTTATTGGAGATCTTCACTTTTTCACATTGTTCCAAGCACTCTCTCCTGTCTTTTCCTTTCAAATCAAAGAACTTCCTTTAGCAATTCTTGTAGGGCAGGGCTTTTGTTAGCAAACTCCCTCAGTTTCTCATTATCTGTGAATGTTTTGGTGAACTCGCTCAGTTTCTGTTAATCTGTGAACATTTTAACTCTTCCTTGTTTTTGATGGACAGTTTTGGAAGATAATGAAATTTGGGCTGGCAGTTTTCTCTTTTAGTACCTTACATATACCAATGCCTTCTTGCCTCCATGGTTTCTGAAGAGAAATCAGCATTTGGTCTTACTGAGGATCCCTTGTGATGAGACACTTTTCTCTTGCTGCTTTCAGAATTCTCTGATTAGTAGGTTCTGGGAGTAGGTCTATTAGGGCTTATTCTGTTTGAAGAACATTGAACTTCTTAGACATGTATATTTATGTCTTTCATAAAAGGTGGGAAATTTTTGGCCATCATTTCCTGAAATGTTCTTCCTGCCCCTTTCCCTTCTCCATCTGGAACACCCATGATGTGTATATTTGTATGTATCATGCTGCCATTCACATCCCTTAGATATTGCTATTCTTTTCTCCATCTGTTCTTCTGACTGTATGATTTTGATTGTTCTGTTTTCTAGTTCACTGATTCTTCCTTCTGCCTGTATTTTTAATCTCCATCACTGTGCCTTTTATCCCCATAATTTCTGTTGTTTCTTTTTACTCTAATTCTTCTTTTTGTTCACATAGTTTCTTCTTAATATCCTTTAGCTCTGTATCCACCATTAGTTTATTTCTATCCATATTTTCCTTCAATTACTTGAATTGATTTATGAGGTTTGATTGATCTTTGATTAATTGTTCCAAAATCTGTGTCTCCCCTGAAGTTTTAATCTGCTCCCTTGACTGAGCCTAATCTTCCTGTTTCTTAGTATGGCTTGTAAAATTTTTTTTTGCTGCTATCTGGGCATTTGATTATTTTTGAAGTGCTACCCCTGAAGGTCAGTTTCTCCCTCTTGCCTAGGTTTTATTGTAGATTGGCTCTGTATTAAGCTCTTCTTTGACACTTGGTCCAACTTACATTAGACTTTAATGTAGCCCTTGTTTAACTGTTCAGATTTTCTTAGTCTTCTGCACTGGATTCTTGCCCTGAAGATGTGATATAACTTATCTGTGCCCTTTCTGTGCAATTGTTTCCTCCCCATGAGAAAGCTTCCTTTCCTCTATACCTTCTCGAGGAATCCTGATCAGTTCTGGTTTTGTCCTGGATTTTCTTCCTGGCTCCTATGATTTATTTAACTTCTCTCCCTCACTCTTCACTTTTCAGTCTGGGACCTGTCCTTGTCCTGCCTTACAGCAGTTCAGTCCTCACCCCCAACCTTTTTTTTTTTTTTTTTCTTTCTTCTGTGAGCCTTTTCTGCCTCCTGTTACTTCCCTATTAGGGTATCCCTCCCTGGGGAGCTTGATGAGGTCAATCCAAAAAAATATGTGGGCTTTTTTCCATTTAGGTGGTCCAGCAGTTAGAGACAGGGCTGAGTGTGCACCTCTTGCCAGCCATTCTGCGGTGGCCTCTTATTTCTTTGGTGCTTTGTATGCACATGGCCATCAGCCAGTTGTGTCCGCCAGGGCTCCCTGTGCCTGGACGCTTGGGAGGTTCTAATTTGCTGCTGTAAGTGGCTGTCTGCTCTGCATCCCTGGCAGGAGGGACCTGGGCCGTGCTGCCTCAAGTGACGCTTAAGCTGCATGGGACTGAGGGAGGGGGAGAGACCCAGACTGGCAGGTCAGGGTCATTCACCTCCTGCCTTTTTTTTTTTTTTAAATCTTTTTCTTCAATTCAGCATTTGTGGAGTTCTTCTGCAGTCACTATCATCCTCCAGAGTTCCACGCAAGTGAGATTTTGTCCTCTTCATTGTTTCCGAGGGGAGACGTTCCAGGGATTATCTTACATTGCCACGTGGATGTCAGTTCTTGTTTCTTCTTCCTTGGGAAAACCTTGGCTATTCATAGAGTTCTGAAGATCAGTGTTTGAAGCATTTCTTCTTTTTCTCTTTCTATAAAATCAGTGAAGGAAAATTATAATATGTTCCTTTTTGACCTAATTTCCTCCTAATTTTTCTTTGTTTTTAGATATCTTCTCCATCTGTAGCTTTTAATTGTCCATTTTTTATTATGTCATTTCACTGGTGGATGGGAGCCCTTAATCGTGTGCAAGTCTTGTTCTTCTGGCTTTATGTGTCTTGTTTCATGTAATCACAAACAACCCTACAAAACCATACATAATACCATTATCTCCATTTTTAAAATGTAAGGCATGACTGAGAAGCTTAAGGAAGGAGAACTGGGGAATGGGGAGTCCAATTCCAGAAGCAAAGCTCCTTAACTACCCTTAACTACAGTCCCTGGTAAGTGACCATCAAGAAATGGTTAAGTGGTACGTAGGATTATAGGATGCCAGGATGTTTCTTCAAGGGAAATGTCCATGCAGCCCAGAATGTCTTGTGTAGTTTCCATAAAAGATGCAGGCAGTGTCTCCCGCGGCTGCGCATCAGTGGGAGCCCGGGATTAACTCTGTGATCAGCATTTCCTGGCCTCTGGGACTGAGGACATTTGCATCAGGGGAGGGAGGACTTTTAGAGAGGTTGTTTGAGTTTTTAAAAGGAAGCTGCCGCAAAGAATTTAGATTTGGTTTTCTAGCTATATTTGGCAGCGTAGAAATGTTAGGAACTGAGCCTTCCCCTAGAATTCCTAATAAATACAACTGCCATTCTTTCTGTAGACAATTGGCAGGTTATAAGGAGATTCAGTCGGGTCCAAGAGTACCTGGCTGCTCTGAAACCCGCAAGCCAGGATCTGCACTGAGTTGTGACTTGAGGAGGCACATGGAAAAGAAATAGAGGAATAGCAGGGGCCCTGAGTTTAGCAGGATGCAGACAACCTCCTCAGGGACTCACGGAGCCCGGGGCACTGTGGATCTTACTTAGGAGGAGACTTGTTCAGTAATCAGGCAAAACAGTTGGAGAGCTAACGTAGCTCATGGAGCGATTTTCAGGCGTATCCTCCCTCTGCCATCTTCTATCTTGGAGACCATGGCCATATGACTTGATGTTGCTAAGCCTCAGTTTCAATATTTATAAAATGGGAACGATAAACGGGCCTTTGTAGAATCAGCCCTGAGCAAGAACCAAGCATGCCGAGACCATCCCTGTCCCTTCAGGGGACACGTCTGCGGCAAGGAAGGGCGGGCGGTTCCCCAAGCTTGCCTCCTTTCCTTCCTGAACTCATAGCTGGGCGCCATGCGGTTAGGGGTGGCTGAATGCCTGAGTATTAAATGAGCATAGAATTGGCATGTGCCACCTCCAGCCCCAGCCCCTAAAAACCTGCCATGTGAAATTCCCTGAGCTCCTAACCCCTGTGTATTTGTCTCAAAGGAGGACAACAACCTTGAAGCTCCTAGTTGAAGGTGATGAGGTTTCATTCTGGAGGGAGACTGAGTCAGGGACTCTGTCCTGGGAAGAGAGAACCCACCAGACCAAAGCATTCTGACTCTGCCTGAATGAGAAACATGTCGTGTTTGGGACCCTGCATGCTTCAATGTGTTTTCAACAACAGCTAACCCAACCTCCCTTCAGCAGTTCTGCTCCATGTCGACCTGCCCTGGAGCAGAGGTGATGGTTCTCCTCATTGTTGCACAGGTGACCCCTGAGGTGGGGATCATAAGGCCTGAGCCCTGGAACTTTGCTGATCCTGACTCCAAGTGCCCTTTCAGCTCAGGACATGTCTAATCCCCACCCCCAAAAGACGCAGAGAAGGCAAAGCACCAGCCCTGAGCCTGAACTCAGGGAACGGGCAGCCACGAGACCTACCCTTGCCGCACTACTTGAAAACGGTCACCGTCATCACTAAATCTGTGCACTCACTGAATACGCTTTGAGCATCGACATGGACAAGGCAAGTGAGATGGACCACATCAATGCCCCGGTGGAGCCGATGCCCTGGAGGGGCTGCAGACAATACACGCATAGTCAGGCGAACCCAGAATTTAGTACTAGATAGTGTGCTGAAAATAGACTAAAAAAGCGCGCATGGAGCCAGTTTATTGAGCTAAAGTTGCATTAATGCAAGAGCAGCACCAAAAAAGTTTTCTGGTTGAAGGGGTGGCGGGGGAACAGCTTATACGGCTGCTTGAAACAAAGGGAACGTGCGCTCCGTGAGCTGCGTGCACAGCGGGGCTGGGGACCTATGGGCAGGGTGTCCTTGAGGCCCAGTTCGTTAATTAACAAGCAGGATGTTCATGTACGATCGTGGCCATCTGGTGAAGATCAGCAGGCTTGGCTGGTGTCAGCCTGGACTTTCTGCGAGTTTTTCCTCTGAGGCTGGGGCAGGGTTTTTTGTTTTTTTTTTATCAGCACTGCCAAGGATTATTGGTATGTCAGCCTGCTTCAGTTAACCTTTGTTTCTTCTTTATAATTCCCTGGATAAAATGGAAGATCAAGCAAATCAAGATGGTTAGTAAAATCAGTCGTTATTCCAATTTCACCATAGTGCTAAGTGCTGGAGAGAAAGCAGAGTAAGGATGCTCTTGTGAAACAGGCTCCAGCGAGCACGGACGTGAACAGAGTAAGGGGCAAGTTTGTAGGCATCCCACGCCGAGGGGACAGGTGGTGCAGAGGGCCGAGGGCAGGCACCGACCTCCATGTCTGAGAACAGCCAGAAGCCACCGTAGCTGGAAAGCAGTGGGGATTGGTGGGCCTAGGAGACGATATCAGAGAGGAAGGCTGAGGCTCTGCCAGGCACTATCTCATAGACTGGCACAGAGACTTGGGTTTTTAAGAGGTTCAAGAGTAGGATCCCAAACACTTGTGACACGGGGAAGAAAACCCAGTGACAGACTAAGCAGTGGATATGGGTAAAAGTGGACAATTATGGAATATTTTTTGAAGCTAGAACCCAAGCAAGCTTGCCACAGCTAATCCAGCAACATGCCCCAAACCAGCGGATCCCTGGTCTCCTTCCGTTCTCTTATGGTGGGAGGTTAGGCTGAGCTTTCTTTCTCTGAGTAAGAATGAACAACTGTTCCAGCACAAACTGTGGTAAATAGTATCCTTGAGCCATTGAATTTCCTTTTTTTGAGGGGAAGGGATAATTCTGATTTTTCACTTTTGCATAGGGTTCTATAGCTTATAAAGTGCTTACTTCTTTACTGTCCCATGGTAGCCTCAGAGGACCTTCAGAGGGTAGGCAGGGCTAGGGTTGACTATTAGGCTTATTTCATTGGGTAAACTGGGGTTAAGAATGCTGACACCTCCAGTTCCATGCCTAGAAGGATAGTGTCCCACTGAGCAGGGGCGCTGACGGAGCGTCAGTTAAGAACCCAGTTCTTGAAGTCAAGCTCCTCCACCTCTGTCCATCTGTTCTCCTCTCTTGTACCTTTCCGTAATGCCAGCAGGTGCCTCACTGGAGTATGGTGAGTATACAAGGAGCTCGTGCCTATGAGCCACTTATTCCAGGACACAGCCTTATCACTGCCATCTTTCCCATCAAGATGAGCAAGCCAGAGGATTAAGAATATTGTGCATTATTCTGAAGCAAGAAGAAAACAAAGGAAAAGCCTAAGTTTGTGCTGAATGAACCCCCAAAGTTACAGTGTAATAAATCTCTTCACGATGCAGTTTATTGGCATAATAAACAATTTCAGAAGACCTGGTGAAACCACTTGAGGAATAAGGGGCATTGAAATACTGTAGAACAGAATGGAGATAGATACACACAAACATGAGGATGTTCCGAGAAATCCTGGTGGACTGAGATTTAGCCAAGACTACTGTATAATTCAGAAACAAGTGTTCTGTAACAATGCATGGCACTTTGGAAATGTGTGTGTGAAATTATTAGGATTCATGCTGCAATTTCAAGAGAAGTATGGAATTGTCAGGGGGAAGCAAAATTTTAATCTGACTTTTAAATTTTTGCTAAATTCAGGCTTCTTGAGATACAATTTTCACACAGTAAATACCTTTTGTAGTGTACAGTTCTATGAATTTCATCAGATATAAAGTCATATAACTACCTCCATAATCAAGATATAGAACATTTTCATCACCTCAAAAAGCTCCTTTGTGCCTGTTTGTTGTCGAACCCCACCTTTCACCCCCAACCTTTGGCAACCATTATTCTCATTTCTGTCCCTATAGTTTTGTTTTTAGTCATATTAGTGGAATCAAAAAGTATGTAGCCTTTTGTTTCAGGCCCCACTGCCTCAGCATAATACTTTTAAGGTTTGTCCATGTTACAGACATGAATAGCCCATTCCTTTATATTGCTGAGTAGCATTATATTGTTTGGATGTGTCACAGTTTGTTTATGCATGCGTTAGTGAGTGGCCATTTGGGATGTTTCCAAGTTTTGAAAATAAGAGTAGATTCACATGTAGTGATAAGCTGTAACACAGAGAGGGCCCAGGAAACCTTTACTTGATTGCTCCTAATGATAACATCTTCCAAAAGTACTGTACAAATCACAACCAAATACTGATATCAATACAGTTAAAGAAAACCTTTCCATGTCCGCAAAGATCCTTGTGCTGAGGTACCATCTCCATGCCCCTCCCCTCCTTAACTCCTGCCACACACTAAGCTGTACTCCATCTTTGTCGCGCCATCATTTCAAGAATGTCGTATAAAAGGAATCATACCACGTATGACTTTTTCTCTCCCGCAATGCCCTTGAAATCCATCCAAGTTGTCGTGTGTGGTAAGAGTCGTTCCCTTTGGTTGCTTGTAGAAATCCATGACGTGGATGGACCGCGGTAAACCATTTGGGGCTATAATGAACGAATCTGCTATGAACTTTCATGTACTGTTTTGTTTTGTTTTTTTTTCTTCCTATTAGTTTTTAATTTTCTGAGGTAAGTGACCAGGAGTAGAAATGCTGGGTTGTATAGTAATTACATATTTAGTTTTTTTGTTTTTTTTTTCCTGAGGTACCAGGACTGGGGATTGAACCTGGGACCTTATATGCAGGAGGCCAGCACTCAACCGCTAGGCCAAATTGGCTCCCCTGAGCTGGCTCCCCTGAGCTGGCACCCCTGAGCTGGCTCCCTTGTCTATTTTGCCTGTTGTTTGCTTGATGTCTGTCTGTTTTTTTTCTTTAGGAGGCCAAATCCAGGACCTCTCCTGTGGGAGGCGGGCACTCAATTGCTTTAGCCACATTCACTCCCGGCTTGTTTTTGCTCGTTGTCTGCTGATTTTTTTCTTAAGGAGGTCCTGGGAACTGAACCTGGGGCCTCCCATGTGAGAGGTGGATGCTCAACTGCTTGAGCCCCATCTGCATATTTAATTTTAAAAGAAAATGCCAAACCTTTTTCCAGAGTGGCTGTGCCATTTTTCATTCCCATCAGCAAAATTAGAATGAGCCAATAGGTCTACAACCTTGACAATATTTGGTGTTGTTGATATTTGTTATTGAAGCTGATATAGGTGTGCCATGATATCTACTTTTTTATTTGCATTTCCCTCATGGGAAAGCTTTTCATGTGCCTATTTGGTGTCTTGGTTAAATGTCTTCTTTGCCATTGCTGCAAAAATATTACAATATTACTGTTAACTATCTTTTATAAGTTACATTCATTGTAATCTTCCTGTGTATCACCATATTCTTGACACTTTGTATACAAACATTCTTATATTTATACTATTAACCACAATCTATATCCACCACCAAAATCACTGTTATACATTCCTTAGATTATTCTCTAGCTTTCTTTCAATTGACATTTACATCCACAAACACATTTATAAATCAGCAGTTAGTTATACTCACTATAATGGGTTACCCTCAACTCTATTTGTTTCCACACTTTTACAATAAACCTTAACGATTCTACATAAACATCATCTCCCATTCTCAACCTATATTCTATCTCCTAGTAACCTATACTCTAGAGTTTATCTCCATGACATTGTATTTAGTTCCTATTAGTCATACCATACAGTATTTGTTCTTTTGTGTCTGGCTTGTTTCACTCAACATAATGTCCTCGGAATTCATCCATGCTATCATATGCATCCTGATTTCATTTTCTCTTACAGCTGCATTGTGTGTACACCATATTTTGTTTAGCCATTCATTGGTTGATGGACACTTGGGCTTATTCCATATTTTAGCAATTGTGAATAATGTTCCTACTATGCAAATGTCAGTTCATATCCTTCCTTTCAGTTCTTCTGAATATGTTCCTAGTATCGGGATTGCTGGGTCATATGGCAGTTCCATATTCAGGTTCTCGAGGTGCCGCCAAACTACCTTCCACAGAGGCTGCATTATTCTACAATGCCACCAACATGGAAGGAGTGTTCCTATTTCTCCAAATCCTCTTTAGACTTTTTTTTTTTAATGGTGGCCATTCTGTGAAGTGTAAAATGATATCTCATTATAGTTTTTTCTTTTTCCTCTGATTTTTTTAAAACTTTATTTTGTACATTTAATAATTGAAAATATAAACAAAAACTAAAAAGAAAGCATAGTTGAATAAAAACATTTCTCATTTAAATGTACTGGATACATAAATTTTTTTTGAATCACATAATCTGTTACACAGTATATTTGGTTCATAGTAACACGATCCTACGGTATTTGTCCTTTTGTGTCTGGCTTGCTTTGCTCAACATAACGTCCTCCAGGTTCATCCATGTTGTCATATGCTTCACAACTTCATTTCTTCTTACAGCTGCATAATACTCCATCATGTGAAGTTTGTTTATCCATTCGCTCATCTGTTGATGGACACCTGGGTTGTTTCCAACTTTTGGCAATTGTGACTAATGTCACTATGAACATCGGTGTGCAGGTGTCTGTTCGTGTCACTGCTCTCAGTTCTTCTGGGTATGTACCCAGCAGTGGTATTGCAGGGTCACGTGGCAAGTCTGTAGTCAACTTCTTTAGGAACTGCCAAACAGTCCTCCACAGTGACTGCACCATTCTGCACTCCCACCCACAGTGAATAAGTGTTCCTGTCTCTCCATATCCTCTCCAACACTTGCGGTTCTCTTTTTAATAGTGGCCATTCTGATAGGTGTGAAATGATACCTTATTATAGTTTTGATTTGCATTTCCTTAATCATTAGTGATGTTGAGCATTTCTTCATGTGTTTTTCTGCCATTTGTATTTCTTTTTTGGACAAAAGTCTATTCAGGTCTTTTGCCCATTTTTTAATTGCGTCGTTTGTCTTTTTATTGTTGAGTTGTAACATCTATTTATATATCCTGGATATTAAACCCTTACCTGACATGTGATTTCCAAATATTTTCTCCCATTGAATGGGCTGCCTTTTCACCCTTTTGACAAAGTCCTGTGACATATGCAAGTGTTTCACTTTGAGGAGGTCCCATTTATCTATATTTTCTTTTGTTGCATGTGCTTTGACTGTAAGGTCCAAGAAACCAAGGTCTTGAGAAGATGTTTCCTTACATTTTCTTCTAGTAGTTTTATGGTCCTGGCTTTTATATTTAGGTCTTTGATCCATTTTGAATTGATTCTTGTGGTGAGATAGGGGTCCTCTTTCATTCTTTTGGTTATAGATATCCAGTTGTCCCAGCACCATTTGTTGAAAATACTTATGTTCCATTAACATTGACTTGGTAGGTTTGTCAAAAACCAGTTGGCTGTAGAGGTGAGGGTTTATTTCTGGGTTCTCAATCAGTTCCACTGACTGATGTTTCTATCTTTATGCCAGTACCATGCTGTTTTGACCACTATAGCTTTGTAATATGCTTCAGGTTTAGGCAGTGAAATTCTTCCAATGTCACTCTTCTTTTTTAGAATGCTTTTGGCTTTCCCTCACAAATGAATTTGGTAATTGCCTTTTCTAATTTTGTAAAGTAAGCTGTTGGGATTTTGATTGGTGTTGCAATGAATCTATAAATCATTTTGGGTAAGACTGACATCTTCATGGTATTTATTCTTCCAATCCATGAACATGGAATGTCTTTCCATTTATTTAGGCCTTTTAAAATTTCTTTTAGCATTGTTTTGTAGTTTTCTGCATATAGATCCTGTACTTCTTTGGTTAAATTAATTCCTAGGTATTTGAGTCTTTTTGATGCTATTGAAATGGAATTTTCTCCCTAGTTTCCTCCTCAAATTGCTCCATACTAGTGTACAAAAGGGTTACTGATTTTAGTGTGTTGATCTTGTATCCTCCCACTTTGTTGAATTCATTTATTAGCTCAAGTAGCTTTGTCGTGGATACTTCAGGATTTTCTAAGTACAGGATCATGTCATCCACAAACTGAGAGTTTTACTTCCTCTTTCCCTATTTTTTTTTAAAAGATTTATTTATTTATTTCTCTCCCCTCCTCCCCCCCACTCCAGTTGTCTGTTCTCTGTGTCTATTTTGCTGCATCTTCTTTGTCCGCTTCTGTTGTTGTCAGTGGCACGAGAATCTGTGTTTCTTTTTGTTGCGTCATCTTGTTGTGTCAGTTCTCCGTGTGTGCGGCACCATTCCTGGGCAGGCTGCACTTTCTTTCGCGCTGGGTGGCTCTCCTTACAGGGTGTATTCCTTGCACAGGGGGCTCCCCTACACAGGGGACACTCCTGTGTGGCAGGGCACTCCTTGCGTGCATCAGCACTGTGCATGGGCCAGCTCCACACGGGTCAAGGAGGCCCAGGGTTTGAACCAGGACCTCCCATGTGGTAGACGGATGCCCTAACCACTGTGCCAAGTCTGCCACCATTCTTTCCCTATTTGGTGCCTTTAATTTTTTTTCTTGTCTAACTGCCCCAGCTAGAACTTCTAGTACAATATTGAATGACAATGGTGACAATGGGCATTCTTGTCTTGTTCCTGATCTTAGAGGGAAAGCTTTCAACCTTTCCCCATTGAGTATGATGTTGGTTGTGGGTTTTTCAGATATGCCTTCTATCATATTGAGGAATTTTCCTTCTGTTCCTTTCTTTTGAAGTGTTTTCATCAAAAACGGTGCTGGATTTTGTCAAATGCCTTTTCTGCATCGATTGAGATGATTACGTGTTTTTTCTTTCAATTTTTTAATGTGGTGTATTACATTGATTTTCTTACGTTGTACTGGCCTTGCATACCAGGAATAAATCCCACTTGGTCGTGATGTATAAGTCTTTGATATGCTGTTGGATTCAATTTGCAAGTATTTTGTCGAGAATTTTTGCATCTATATTCATTAGAGAGATTGGCCTGTAATTTTCTTTTTTTGTAATATCTTTATCTGGCTTTGGTATTAAGGTGATGTTGGCTTCCTAAAATGTCTTGGGTAATTTTCCCTCCTCTTCAATTTTTTGCAAGAGTTTAAACAGGATTGTTGTTAATTCTTTAAATGCTTGGTAGAATTCACCTGTGGAGCCATCTGGTTCTGGGCTTTCCTTTGCTGCGAGTTTTTTGAAGATGGATTCAATCTCCTTAAATGTGATTGGTTTTTTAAGTTCTTGTATTTCTTATAGTGTCATTATAAGTTGGTTGTTCATTTCTAGGAATTTGTCCATCTAGGTTGTCCAGTTTGTTGGCATACAGTTTCTCATAATATCCTCTTGATTCTTTTATTTCTGTGGGGTCAGGTGTAACTCCCCCCTTTCATTTCTGATTGTATTTATTTGAATCTTCTCTCTTTTATTCTTTGCTAGTCTAGCTAGGGGTTTGTCAGTTTTCCTGCTCTTGTCAAAGAACTAGGTTTTGGTTGTGTTGATTTTTCTCTATTGTTCTCAATTTCATTTATTTCTGCTCTAATCTTTAGTATTTCTTACCTTCTACTAGTTTTGCGATTGGTTTGCTGTTCTTTTTTCTGGTTTCTCTAGTTGTTTAGTTAAATCTTTGAGTTTAGCTCTTTCTTCTTTTTTAATGTAGGCATTTAGGGCTATAAATTTCCCTCTCAAGACTACCTTCGTTGTATTCCATAAGTTTTGATAAGTAGTGTTCTCATTTTCATTTGTCTCGATATGTTTACTGATTTCACTAGCAATTTCTTTTTTGACCCACTTATTTAAGAATGTGTTGTTCAGCCTCCACACATCTGCAGAGTTACTTTTTTCCTATTATTGATTTCCAGTTTAATTCCATTATGATCAGAGAAGGTGCTTTGTATAATTTCAGTCTTTTAATATTTATTGAGACCTGCATTGTGCCCTAACATGTGGTCTATCCTGGAGAAAGATCCGTGGGCACTTGAGAAGATGTATCACCTGCTGAATTTGGATGCAATGTTCTGTATATGTCTAACTCATTTACCATATTGTTCGAGTTCTCTGTTTCCTTGTGGATCTTTTGTCTAATTGTCCTATCTAATGATGTGAGTGGGGTGTTGAAGTTTCTAATGATTATTGTAGAGATGTTACAAACTCTGGGAAAACTGAAGGTAGAAATAGACGTGTATTTTTGGGCACCCTGGTTAAGTGCACAGATATTTATGACTGTTATATCTTCCTGATGGATTGCCTCTTTTATAAACATATAATGTGTCTCATAAATTTTTTGCATTTAATGTCTGTTTTGTCTGATATTACTATAACTACCCCTGCTCTTTTCTGGTGACTATTTGCATGTCCTACTTATTTTAAATTTTCTTGCATGTACTTCCTTGGTCTGCCAGCAGTTGGCACTCCTTGGTAGTTCTCACTTCAATGCCTGGTCAGAGTGTATTTGTTGCAGCACAGATGAGATCACTGTCATACAGCTTCCTATCTGGAGGCTAGGAGCCTTGTAATTCAAACTTTCTCTGAGACAGTTCTCTAGCCTTCTTTGGCAGCCCCTTCCCTTTTCCTTGGTCTGAAATATTTCTGCCCCTCTCTGAGTCCTCAACAATCAGTCCCTGTTAGTAGAGGAAAAGATTGGGAAGGTTGTATATTTTAGTCCCTTGCTGGCTCCCAAGGCAAACAATGGCACAGCCCTACCTGGCCTGGAAGGGCTCCTGAGACAGAGCAGACCAAATTTGTGTGTCAGAAGCTGAGTCAGCCTTAGGCTATGTCCTTCTCTCTCCCCTTTCTTGGGGTGGTAGATCCCTGGAGCCCCCTTTGTCTGTAGTCATGGGCCCAGAGGCCCGAGAATTCTAAAGTATCTTTAGTGTGGGGGATGGTGCTGGCAGCAGCAGTAGCTGCTGCTTTCAACTCAAAGTTCTGTTGTCTCAGTTTCTCTCCTTTGTTCCTCTCTCCTCTGAGCAGTGTTAGGCCTTTGCCTGGTGTCCTAAACCCTCTAAGATATTTTTCTAGGCTGTTTCAGCTTGTCCTCTGGCTACTTCTCTGGAAGAGAAGAGAGTCCCATGTCTGTCTAGGCCACCATCTTCCCAGAAGTCTCCTGATTCCTCATTGTAGTTTTGATCTGCATTTCCCTCAGAGCTAGTGAAGCTGAATGCTTTTTTCAACTGCTTTTTGGCCATTTGTATTTTTCCTTTGGAAAAATATCTATTCAAGTCTTTTGCCCATTTTTAAATTGGGTTCCTTGTCTTTTTACTGTTGAGTAGTATGATCTCTTTATATAACATGGATATCAAAACCTTATTGGGTATGTGGTTTTAAAATATTTTCTCTAATTGAGTAGGCTATCTTTTTACTTTCTTGACAAAGTCTTTTGAACAATAGAAGTTTTTAATTTTGAGGAGGTCCCATTTATTTTTGCTTTCATTGCTTGTGCTTTGGATGTAAGGTTTAAGAAACTACTGCCTACCATAAGATCTTGAAAATATTTCTCTACATTTTCTTCTTGGAGTTTTATGCTTGTCACTTTTATATTTAGGTCCTTGATCCATTTTGAGTTAATTTTTTGTATAAGGTGAGAGATAGGGGTCTTCTTTCTTTTGTTCTCCCATCACCATTTGTTCTGGCCCAGCTGGGTGGGCCTGACAGCCTTGTCAAAATCACCTGGCAGTAGATGTGAGGGTCTGAGTTCCCATTTTGGTTCCATTGGTCAATCTGTTATGCCAGTATACCATACTGTTTTTAGCACTGTAGCTAAGTAATATGCTTTAAAGTTAGAAAGAGAGAGTCCTCCAACTTTGTTCTTTCTTTTAAAGACATTTTTGGCTATTCAGGACCCCTTACCCTTCCAAACTAACTTGATACTTGGCTTTTCCAAAAAAGGCTATTGGAACGTATATTGGGATTGTGTTGAATCTGTAAATCGGTTGGGCAGAACTGACATCTTAACTATATTTAGTTTTTGAATCCATGAACATAGAATGTCCTTCCACTTATTTATGTCTTCTTTGGTTTCTTTTAGGAATGTTTTGTAGTTTTTTGAATATAGGTCTTTTATGTCCTTCATTAAGTTTATTCCAAAGTATTTGATTCTTTTAGTCATTATTATAAACAGAATTTTTTTCTTACTTCTCATATTTCTCATCAGTAGTGTATAGAAATGCTGATTTTTGCATATTAATCTTGTTGCCTGCCATCTTGCTGAATTCTTCTATTAGTTCAATAGCTTTCTTGTGGATTTTCTATATAAAGGATCATATCAGCAAATAGTTAAAAGTTTTACTTCTTCCTTTCCTGTTTGGGTGCCTTTTATTTCTCTATCTTACCTAATTGCTCTAGCTAGAACTTCTAGCACAATATTCAATAACCGTGGTGGCAGTGGACATGCTGTTAGATGTCAGGGTGAGACAATTGGGATGCAGAGACCAGCGACTGCAGGCAAGGATTTATTGAGAGACACCAACAGGAAAGGGACTAAAGATAGAAATTTCAGCCCACCCCTGGCAGAGGCAGTCATGAATTTATGCAGTATATCTACAGGTGGGAACATGCTTCATAAGAGGGAGTGGGTTTGGGCTTACGTAAGACCTGAGGCTAGGGGGCGGTGGGCTAGGGCAGTGAATTCTAGGGGTGTGGAAGGGGTTGGTGGGTCGTGTGGCTTCTTTGTCTATTCTTGTGAGGAAATGAACTGTTTCTGGACATGCAGGCTCTGGATGGAGGCGATGCTCTATGTCATGGGACGTGGCTCCTTCTGAGTAAATGGCTGGTCACCCTTCCTCAATGGGACAGGTTAATAATACACTTGTAGCTTCTGCAAGTCATGGCTGTTATGGGGGCTAGGGATGGAGCCTGGACATGTCACATCCTTGTCTTGTTCCCAATCTCAGCAGGAAATCTTTGAGTCCTTCATTGTTGAGTACAATGTTAGCAGTAGGTTTTTCATATATACAATTTACTGTGTTGAGAAAGTGCCCTTCTATTCCTATCTTTTGGAGTTTAAAAAAAATTTTTTTTGTCAAATGTCTTCTCTGCGTCAATTGAGAGGATCATGTGATTTTTCTTCTTCAATCTATTAGTGTGGTTTATTGCACTGCTTGATTTTTCTTGTATTAAGACCGTCCTTGCATACCTGGGATAAAACCCTCTTGGTGCTGGTGGTGGTGTATAATTCCTTTAATGTGCTGTTGGCTTCAGAGAATGAGTGTGGTAGCATTCCTTCCTGTTCAGTTGTTTGGAAGAGCTTGAGCAAGATTGATATTAGATCATCTTTGAATGTTTGGTAGAATTCACCTATGAAGCCATCTAGTCCTGGGCTTTTCCTTTTTGGGAGTTTTTTGATGACTATTTCAGTCTCTTTACTTGTGACTGGCTTGTTGAGGTCTTCTATTTCTTCTATGGTCAGTTTAGGTTGTTCGTATGTTTCTAGAATTTGTCCATTTCACCTATGTTTTCTAGTTTGTTGGTGTACAGTGGTTCACAGTATCCTCTTATGATCTCTTATTTATGTGGGGTGGGTGGTAATGTCCTCCCTCTCACTTCTGATTTTATTTATTTGCATTTTCTCTTTTTTTCTTTGTTAGTCTAGCTAAGGGTTTGTCTATTTTCTTGATCTCAAATTCAACTTTTGGTTTTGTTGCTTCTATTTTTTTGTTCTTTTTCTAGTTCTTCCAGCTGTGCAGTAAGGTCTTCAATTTTACCCTTTATTCTTTTTAAAAATATATTGCTGGGATTTTGATGACAATTCTGTTAAATCTTGTATCAATTTGATAAGAATTGATATCTTTGTTTTGTTAATGTCTTTCCCAACTGGGAGGATGGGAGAGGCCAGGAAGAAAGGACACGTTTAGCATAAAATCACACCCTAAGGAAGTCTATCTGGTCTGCACAAATGCTGAGGCCTTCAGGATTTGTGTTTTATTCAAGAAAACCCCAAAAATGTGTTTTTTCCCTTCTCTTAAACCAGTGTTTTGAGGAAATTGATATGGAGCCCATGAATGTTCTCTGCTTCCTCACCAAGCAGAATATTTAACTGATGAATCCAGCTCTTTTGGAAAGCCAAGTACAGAAGCATGTTTTCACTGGTAATGCTAAAACATGTCAATGTGTTTCCTATATACATGAATGGTTTCATATGAATTCATTCATTAAAAAGATGGTTAAGCAGAGGGATGGCAATAATTGCTTCTCAAAATGCAGATGGAAGACAAGGGAAATTAAAATTACAAAAGCTAATAAAAAATTTCTTCCAAAATAAAATAATAAGCTAAAATCAGGATTCTTAACATATAAATAGAATACAACCCTAAGACAAGATCAAGAACATAATTATTTGGTTAAAAATGACATTTGCTATCCACTTGGATTGCTCAATGAGAAAGCATTTCAAAGCTTTGTGGGCATGGCCCCTGATTACTGAAAGATCTAAGACTGTTAGAATTTCCAATTAGAGAGAAGTTTTCTCAAACATCAATTGTGAAGCAAGGGAAAATTCAGCCTCCTTAAGCACTATAAAATGAGGTCATTTCCTCTTCCCTGAGGAACCAGTCGAGAGAGTTTCAAGGTTCCCCCAGAGAGCCAGAAGAGCTCAGGCCCCTGTAGAGACCACTTAGAGGAGAGGCCCACGTAGGGCACTGCAATAAAAATCTGTCCCTAAGTATGGGAATTATTCCTAAAATATCTCTGCTGACAGCTGGTGAGGAACAGAATAAACACAAGCCTATTTGCAAGTAAGTACGAATTTGCATATTCAGCAGCTGCAGCCTTAGCCACAGACACAGAAGCACAGAGAACGTCACGCCTCCTGAAGCAAAGTTAGGGAAGGGACCTGCACAGAATAATGAGTTGGTGACCACCTGCTCATGTCCAGCAAACCGAAGCAAAAAGAGCCATTTGCTCCCGGCCTAAGCATTTCCTGAGTTCACATTTTAGTTAAAATAGAAACTAATATTAAGATAAGAATGAGTGCTTTTATTATTTACTCCCAAATGTAAAAGATAATTTTCAGAGTTGTAAAGAGAGAGGATTTATTAAAAGTTTCCTCTATTTTTTCATCCCAGAAGTTGATGAAAACACAAGATCGAACATGAGGGACTCTGAAAAAATAATTGTTTCATATTCTCCTGTGCGTAAACGACAGCCAGTATATCCACTGCGCCCATGTTTTCCCAAACTGGGCAAGTCCGTCTTGGTGTCCATGATTCGAAATGGAAGATGATGTCGTAGAACATTAGATTTTTTTGTGCAGCCCAGTACTTGCGTGGCTGAAAATGAAATTATTTGCACACTCAGAACAAATGTGTACTCTCCTCTTAGCAGAGCTGGAAACAACTCTTTATTGCTCAAAAATCTGTGATGGAAAATTGGACATCGAGATCAGAGGGCTATAATCAACCTCTCTCTCTCGCCTTTAAAAACACCATTTCCTAATGCCTCGGCTGGTGCAATTAGCTTCCCAGGGCTTCTGTTACAAAGACACAAAGCTGCTTGGCTTAACCAGCAGAAAAGCGTTGTCACATGGTTTTGGAGGTTAGAAGTCCAAAGCCACCATTCCCAATGGCCATGCTTTCTCCTGCGCCCGTCACCTTCTGGCACTGGCTTGCAGCAATCCGTGGGGTCCCATGAATTGCACCCCTGCCTCCGTCCCGGCCATCTGCTTCAGCCCTGGCTTCTGATGGCTCCACGCGTGCGTGAAGGCCCACCCTGCCTGAATTTGGTCTCATCTGAAAAGCCCCACTGAGGATCCAGGAATATCAGCCTCAAAAGCCCTGTTGACAAACGGCTTCACACCCAAGGGAAAGCGCGCGGGGACGTGATTCAATCCTCAGCAGGTGGAAACAGACTTTGGCCCAGTGGTTAGGGCGTCCGTCTACCATATGGGAGGTCCGCGGTTCAAACCCCGGACCTCCTTGACCCGTGTGGAGCTGGCCGTGCGCAGTGCTGATGCACGCAAGGAGTGCCGTGCCACGCAAGGGTGTCCCCCGCGTGGGGGAGCCCCACGCGCAAGGAGTGCGCCCGTGAGGAGAGCCCCCCAGCGTGAAAAGAAAGAGCAGCCTGCCCAGGAATGGCGCCGCCCACACTTCCCGTGCCGCTGACGACAACAGAAGCGGACAAAGAAACAAGACGCAGCAAATAGACACCAAGAACAGACAACCAGGGGAGGGGGGGAAATTAAATAAATTAAAAAAAAAAATCCTCAGTAGGTGCCGTAGACCTTGTGGCTACACATTTCTGAGTTTTGCGGCCCACCTTTGAGGTTTCACTTTATTCAGGCCAAGCTTTTGTGAAATCCACTTTCCCTGTATCACATTCCTTTAAAATCAAGCAGTGTCCCTAAAAGTCGCTCTCACTGGACACACTTCCTGTGAAATCTTTGGCTGTGTTTTACAGGCTGCACGTGCTGCACTTCACCTTTTGTGTTTTCATGCAGCTTGGAAAGCTGCTGTGCTCATGGGCTCAGAGGCCTGAGCTCCTGTGAGGTCCAAATAACCTGCAGCTCCCTGCCATCCCCTGGTGCTAGGGAGGCAATTTGCCCTGTAGACATGGAAGTTAGACCAATGTTTAAACCTAAACTCAAGTGACTGGTCCCAATATCAGGAAGTGCTGGATGCATTGTGCGGTGAGGAGCTGGGGAAGAGAGGTGATTCAAGGGACAGCTGGGGAGGTGACATAGTGACTTTTGTTTCCAAATCAGCTGAACTTTCAGGTGAAGAACAGGGAAAACCCAACTCATATTGGGTTAGGTTTTTACAAAGGAAGACCTTATCAGCTCATGTGTATGTCCAGAGATTCAGTAGATGTCAAGCTTGACCAGAATTTGGGGCTCAACAAATGTAAAAAGGACTCAATTTTTCAATATCTCTTTATGGTGCCTTGAGTTTTCCTAAAATTTTTACACAATTTGGAAAATCCAGGTAAGTGCAAAGAAGGAAATAAAAATTTGCCAGCTATTCTAATACTTGGAGGTAACCAGTGCTACAATTTTGGGGCAATTCCTTGGACTTACATTCTTTGCAAAATGCATTTTAGGGACTGTGGTAAACAGAAATCTAAGTTGCCCCCATGGCCCTCCCCTCTGGCACACACACCCTGTATAATTGTGTTACCATAGGGCAAGAGGTGAAGGGATTTTTCAGATGCAGTCAAGGTCCCTAATCAGTTGACTTTGTGTCAATCCAAATGGAGATCATACTGGGTGGGCCTGGCCTAAGCAGGCAAGCCCATTAAAAGAAGGCTCAGATCTTCCCTGAGCTGAGACTCAAGGCAACCAAAAGATCATTGACTCAAAATGGAAAGGTTCAGGGCCCTGCATAGCCAGAACCATTCTTGAAGAAGAAGAATGAAATTGGAGCACTCACAGTTTCCAATCTTAAAACTTACTATAGGGAGCAGATGTGGCTAAAGCGGTTGAGTGCCAGCTTCCCAAGCATGAAGTACTAGGTTCAATCCCTGGCCCTGGGTACCTCAAAAAAAAAAAAAAAAAAAATGATTACAAAGCCACAATAATCAAAACAGCATGATGCTGGCACAAAGATTGACATGTAGACCAGTGAAGTCAAACTGAGAGCTCAGAAAGCAATCCTCACGCTCATGAATAGTCTCCTCAACATATGATTCATGAATAGTCTCCAACAACAACTGGATTGCTATTTGCAGAAGAAAAGGAGGATCCCTAGTTCACATCATATGTAAAAACTGACTCAAAATGGATCAAAGACCTGAATATAAGAGCCAGAACTATCAAACTCATAGAAGAATGTGTGGGGAAGCATCAGGGCCTTGTTTTAGGCAATAGCTTCTTAGAATAGATAAATGGGACCTCATCAAAAAACTTAAGGGAACATTAGTATATGGAGAAAATATTTGGAAACCACATATCTGATAAAGGTTAAATATCCAGAATATGTAAAGAAATCCTTCAACTTAACCAAAAGACAAATAACCCATTTAAAAAGTGTTCAAGAGATTTGAATACTCATGTCTACAAAGAAGATATAAAAATGATCAGAGAGCATCTGAAAAGATGCTCAACATCATTAGCCATCAGGGAAATGCAAATTAAAACTACAAGATACCATTTCACACCCATAAGAATGGTTACTATTAAAAAGACAGAAATTTACAAGTATTGGAGAGGATGCAAAGAAATAGGTACACTCATTCATTCCTGGTGGCGATGGAAAACAGTGCATTTGCTGTGGAAGGCGGTTTGGCAATTCCATAGAAAATTAAGTATCGAATTACCATATGACCCGGCAATCCCAAAAGAATGCAAAGCAAGGACTTGAACAGATTTTTGCACACCAGTGTTCATAGGGGTGTTATTCACAATTGCCAAAAGAAGGAAGGCACCCAAATGTCTATCAACCAATGAATGAATAAACAAAATATGTTAGGACATACAATGGGATATTATGCAGCAGTAAAAAGGAATAAAGTTCTGATACATATGACAACACGGATGAACCTTGAAGACACGTTGAATGAAATAAGCCACACAAAAGGACAGATATTGTATGATGTCACTGATATAAAATTATTAGAATAAGCAAACTCATAGAATCAGAATCTAGAATATAGGTTACCAGAGGACAAGATGAGGGTAAGAAACAGGAAGTTAAGTGTCAAAATATACAGAGTTCCTTTTGGAACAATGGAAATTTTTGTTGTTGTTGTTAATGGATGATGGTGATGGTAGCACAATGTTGTGAGCATAAGTAACAGCACTGAAATATATATGGGTGTGGGTAGAAGGGGAAATGTTAGGTTGTATATATGGTAATAGCATAAAAATTACAAAAACAACCCAACAATCCATGGAACTATGCTACACAGTCAACCCTAAATTAAACCATGGACATTAGTTAATAGAATTATAAAAATGTGCTTTTATCAATTGTAATAAATGTACTATACCAATGAAAGGTGTAAATAATAGGATAGTATTAATATACAGGAAACCTCTATTTTATGCATGATTGTTCTGCAAACCCACAACTTCTCCAATTAAAAACAAAAACACATACATCTAAAAACACAATTAACAGTAAAATGTTGAACCCTTTCCCCTTAATCTTGGAAAGAAAATCTAGAATCTGCTTGTCAATAACTACAAAATAAAGCTAGATGGAATCTATAGTTCGACTTGGGGATATGGCATCTTATTGTCTACCAGCCCACATACAGGATATATTTCTCCATATATGTAGGTATTTTAAAATTTCTCTAAGCAATGTTTTATAGTTTTAATGTAATGAATTTCAATGACTTACATGAGAAGTATAAAACATTTCTTAGAGAAATTTTGTGGAGGTACAAAGGACCTCTATGATAAATAATTAAAAATAACTTTGGAGGGTTTCCCTGTATAAGTGTAAGAATTTCTCTAAAACAACAGTATCAAGACGTTTGGTGTTGGCCAAAAAATAGACCTCTAAATTAATGAAACAAAATAGAAGTACACATATGATAAACTGATTTTTGAGAAAAGTAACAGTGCGATGCAACTGGGAAATAAAAGTATTTTCAATTAAAAATATCTGGGGAAGCGGCTGTGGCTCAATCAGTTGGGCTCCTGTCTACCACATGGGAGGCCCTGGGTTCGCGTCCCGGGGCCTCCTTGTGAAGGCAGGCTTGCCTGCACACTGTAGAGCCTGCCCACAGGTGCCATGGAGAGCCGACTCAGCAAGGTGACAAAACAGAAAAGGGAGACAAGCGAAAACACAGAAGAGTGTGCAGTGAATGGACATAGAGAGCAGACAGCAAGCAAACCACAAGGGGGGAGGGGAAATAAAAAATAAATACAGACACAGAAGAACGCACAGTGAATGGACACAGAGAGCAGACAGCCCTCAAAAAGCCACAAGGGGGGGATTAAAAAAATATTTGTAGGCAGGTAAAGAAGTACTTAGAGGAGAGTTTATAGCATTAAATGCAAATAAGAATAGAATAAGAGCATTTTAAAATAAGTTAGAATAAGAGCATTTTAAAAACTGGAAAAGGGAAAAATTAAATCTAAAACTAGTTGAAGGAGGGAAAAAAAGAAAGGTAACAGCACAATCAGTGATGTGGGAAACCATCACCACCAACAAAAATAGAGAAAAGCCCCAAAGATTTTCCTTTGAAGAGAATAAGACTGATGATTCTCTAGCCAAACTGAACAAGAAAATAAGAAAACACAAATCACCAATGTTAGGAATGAAAGCATGATTATCTCTTAAAGGACAATAAGGTAATGATATTACAAAATCATGGTAATAAATTCAACAAATTTGAAGAAAGGGAAGAATTCCTTAAGAAACACAAACTATCAAAACTCTATGGAGAAAAAATCGATAATGTGAAGTCTTATACCCATTAAGGCTATCAAATCCATAGTTAAAACTTCCCCCAAAGAAAATCTAGTCTCCTGGTTTTTCTAAACTCTTAAGAAAAACTCATTACCACTTCTGCTCCAGTTCTGCCAGCAAGAAGAAAAAGAGAGATTAAATCTCAATGCATTTTATGAGGCCAGCATTACCCTGATATCAAAAACAGATCAGGGCATTAGAAGAAAATGAAACTATAAACCAACAACCCTCACTAGCATAGCTATACAGTTATTAACCAGCTAAACACAGTGATACATCGAAAGCACCTTACCCCATGAAGGCAAGTGATTCAAAGTTGAACATAGCAGGAGACACAGAGAAAGATTTGATAGATGTCAACATCCAGTCATATGAAAGCTTTGAGCCAACTACGTGTAGAAGTACCATACTCAACCTCCTAAGAGAAACCTGAAGTTAGTTTTTCTTAACTTCATGCCTAAAGGTGAACGATGAAATCATTTCTCTGCGCATTGGGGAAAACACAAGGATGCATGATCTCACCTCTTCTACTCAACTTGGACCTGAGGACCTAGATGGTGTATTAAGGCATTAAGAAGAAATCAAAGAAATACAGATTGGAAAGGAAGAAATAAGTCTATTTTTACATACAATGACATGAATGGGCAGAAAATTCCAAAGAATCTACCAAAAAGTGTAAAACTAATAAATGAATTTAGTGTTTTTGCAAATTACAGGGAAAATATACAAACATCACATGTTCTCTATGTACAGGTAATGAACAATTGGGAATCAAAATAACAAAACCTTTGCAATAGCATCAAAAATCATGAAATACTTACGCGTAAATCTAAAGAAATATGTCCAAAATTATACACTGTAAGCTATAAAACATTGCAGACAAAAACTAGAAGAGACCTAAATGAACTGAGCGAAAATGTTCATGGGTCAGCATGGTCAGTGGGGGTAGGACGTCCTTGCTCTCCAAATTGATGTATAGATTTAGCACAATTCCAATAAAAATTCTGGCTGTTTTTTTGGGGGAGGGGGGAGGAGCACTTGATAAACTGAAGCTAACATTTATATAAAGTGGCAAAAGTCCTTGACTATCCAAACTAATATGCTAAAAGAAAACCAAAACCAAAGTTAGTCGATTTGCCGTAAATAATTTCAGAACCTGACATGAAACTACTGTAGTCAAGACCGTTTGGTATTGGTCTAAGAATAGATGTAGATTAACGGAACAGAAGAGCCTTTATCCAAAAGAGAGCTTATAAGCAGACCCAAACGTATATAGTCAATTGTCTTTGACAATGCTTCTACGCAATTCAATTAGAAAAGTATTTTCAACAAATGAATAGAACATTTGGATATCCATATGCAAATAACAATCCTTTCAGGGATTTTACAGCAGCATTTAACTTAGCTGCATAAATCCTTTCTCCAGAGTACCATTTGCCTAATCAGGCAGGTGGTTTCCATTTTCTGATTCGCTATTTATACCCCATTCCCAGTTAGCACTATGTAACCTTTTCTAAGGACAGTCAGTAACAATGTCGCCCCTGCAAGCTTTCCATCTGAGCCTTGGCCTCGCTGTTACCATTAGGGCTTTTCTTCCAGGCCTGTTGAGGTTGTCAAGGCTCTCTGCCGGCTTTTCCTCTTTTCCATGCTCTTCACTCTTTCCTGCCACCCCTTAGCAACTTCAGAAGTGGTTTTAGGCTTCCATGAAGATCATGATTTTCATCCAACCATCCACTAGCTGTTTCTAAAGTATGTTGGCCCACTCTTCTGAGGTGTTTTAAAAGGTTTTGGGCCTTCGGACTCTTGGGGCCAGAGGACTTCTGCCTCCAGACATGGAATTCTGCTCTGAATCTGAGCCATAAACACACCTTGTAATGAAAGGGCAAGGAGTTCTGTTTCAACTCTTCTTTTGGAAGGTTATTTCATCCTTGGTTAAGAGGCGGGCTTGTTCAGATCTCTATTTCTTGCTGGGAATCGCGTCGCTAGAACTTCTTCGGAAGTTTGGCTTCCATCGAACCGGTCTTGAGATTTTTCCTGGGCTTCTGAAATCAGGCCACGTGTGTCACTTGCATTATGACATTCTTGTTATGGGCAGCAAATCTGTCAGCTACCTTTTTCTTCCTCCTTCCTTAGATTGTGTCAGCCCTGACTGGCACATGGTCATAACAGCACTCGTCACCGTCTCCCAAGGAATCTCACTCTGAAACGCCACTGCCAGAGCCCCACCCAGCTTCTCGGGGATGAGCCGGAAGTGATGGGCTGTGGAGGTCAGTGCCAAAGGACACTGCCTCCGGTGGCCAGCACCCAGTGTGGCCACAGCAGACCACCCTGAACCCTGGGGGGAGTTCCGCTTGGCAGGCCAACAAGTGCCTGGCCACCAAGGCAGATGGTCAGTTAGGATGGGAAGGGGTAGAAACCAGGTAGAAAAACAAGCACTGCCCAAACTTCCTCTTGCCAAGACACAGAGAAAGTAATATTTGAGAGGCATGATGGGAAAAATAGATGACATGGTTTGCAGCCTGAGGCTCCACACCCGAGCAGGGGGCTCCCGCTGCCTCACGGGAAACCAAGGGCATCAAATTTAAGGCCTGGTTTTGGGTCTTCTCTGCACGAGTCTGCCAGGGCATCAAAAGTGGGGTGTGGGTCGCAGGGATCCACGTCGTTGTCTTAAAATCCTTCCTCTCTTCATTTAAACTCTGCCATATCTTCAAAAAAATACAATTTACAAAAATGATGGGGTGGGGGGATGGGGAGTGGGGTATATGGGAACATCTTATGTTTTTTTAAAATGTTTTTTAATATAACATTCTTTGTGATCTGTTAACTTTAATAAAAAAAAGTATAAAAAATGATAAAAGAAAAAAAAAATAAACTCTGCTTGCTCTTTAGGTGGGCTCTCTCTCCCCTAGAGTCCTTGACTATTTCTTTCTGATACAGCGAGTGGAAGATGTATTTTACCCTAAGGCCACATTTTCACTTTAGGTGTAATGTAGGCACAGAGAAAGGCACAGCTCTTTTAACAGCTTTCAGGAATGTTTGAACGGGCATATGTGTGTAACTCACATTCTGATCAAAAGAAAGGGCATTTACTGCATCATCCAGTTGACGGCATGGAGTTAGAGATATGTGGGCAAATTCTTTGACACTTTTCCCTTCAGCTAATGAAGCTGAACTCACCTGTCCTTGAGTGGAGGCTGGACTTAGTGATTTGCACCTGGTGGATACAGCAGGACTGAGGTGAGCCTTGTGACCTTCTGAGGCCAGGTCAAGGCACTGCCCAACAGCCTGGCTCTTTGGGTGGCCTGCTAGGAAAGCCTCGGGGTGGCAGCCCTGGGAGGGACCCATGCAGGGAGGGACAGAGGCTTCCTGCCGGCAGCCAGCCTCTCCACGCCAGCCCTGCCTAGGAGGTTGGACGTCATCTTCCAGCTCCAGAGTCTTCACACCTGGCCTGGGCTGACCTCTTGTCTACAGCCACCTTGGCTGCTTCCTAACTGCTGACCCACCAGAAAAACCTGATTATTGTTTCAAGCCACTAAGTTTCAGGGGAATGTGTTACACAGCAGTAGGTAAACAATACATTTTATCAGCACTTCATTTCTTTTTATTGCTAAGGAGCGTTCTATTCCATGCATGTACCATTGTTTTTCAAGCTAGTGATGATTATTTCAGTTGTTTTCAAATTTCTACTTTTTCTTAATGAATGAAACTGATAGGAATACTCTGTATAGGTTTTTTTTTTTTTTTGGTGAGCACATGCTACCATTTCTTTTGGGTAAATAACTAGGTAGAGTATTTCTGAGTCATAGGCTAGAGGTATATTTAACATTATAAGAATTGACAAGTTTTTTCAAAGTGGATATACATTGTTCTGGTTGCTAGGCATCCTTCTCAACATCTGGGGCCACTTTCAATCTTCTTAATCTTGACCGTTCCAGGGGATGTGTGTTATCAGGTTTTAACATGGATTTTCTGATGATTAGTGATGTTGAGCAGTTTTCCTGTGCATTTTGATTATCTTCGTATTTTCCTTCATGAAGTGTCTGTTTCTGAAATTTGGGTAGTTGGTCTTTATTGAGTTACAGGAGCTATTTTTATATTCTGTATATTGCTAATATTTTCTCAAAGCTAAAGATTTCCTATTTGTTTTCACAACAATGTACTTTGGAGAGCTGAATCTTAAAAATCTTCATGACAGCCAATTTATTTTATTTTGTTACTGAATTTGTTTCCACTTAGAATAGCTATGCTAACCCCAAGGTCACAAAATTATTCTCTTATATTTTCTTTTATAATTTTTATAGTTGTAGCTTTTATATTTACATCTAGTATACATCTCAAATTAAATTTTATAATTAAGATGCATTGTTCAGTTCAGCTTTTTTCCTATGGATTTCCAGTTGTTCCAGCACCATTTCTTGAAAAGATGTCCCCTTCTGCCAGTGAATTCTTTTGGCACCTTTGCTAGAATTCGCTTGACCAGATTAGTGTGGGGCTATTTCTGGACTCTGTCCTGTTTAATTGACCTGTTTATCTTTTGACACAATTTTGCTATACTACTCTTCATTAATGTAGCTTCAAAGTAAATCTAGAAATCAGGTAATTAAATATTCTGTTTTTTAAAATTCCATATACATCTCAGAATTGACTTCCCAATTTCTACAAAATAAAATGTTTGCTGTAATTCTGAGTACGCAGATCAAGAATTGACATCCTAATATATTGAATCTTCCAATTCATGAACATAGTTTCTATCTTTCCATTTATTTAGGCCTTCTTTAATTGCTTTAAGAAATACTTTGTAGTTTTTTAATACATTGGCTTTATTATTATTATTATTCTGGTTTTACGATCTCTTTATTTTTTAAAAAATGTTATATTAAAAAAATATGAGGTTCTCATATACCCCCCACCCTCTATTTTGTAGGCTTCATCGCAAAGTCTTGTGCATTGTGGTTAGTATGTAGAAATGCAGTTGACTTTCTTTTTTGGTTAGTTACAAAATTTAATTGAGGATTTAGCAGTGGTTATTTGTCAAACTGATCCACATTAATAGCTATGAAGTGTTCAGATGCTGATTTTTAAATAATGGTGACAAATACTGATCAGATTCCCACAAGATTGTTCAAGATCTAAATAAATGTTATCTGGACGTGGTTCAATACACAAGGCTAAGAGAATGACAGTGCCATCATCAATAATTATACTTAAGACATAATTTCCCAAATCACTTTTAGTTAAACAATAATTCTAGCATTTGAAAAAAAATCTAAAGCCCAAAGCAATCTAACTGTTTTCTGCCTGACATACAATTAAGTTTCTTCTTTCCTACCTAAACATGATTCTTGGCATTGAGGTCAATCTGAATTCACCTGATACACAGTGTCAAGCTTTTCCAAAAAATTTAAAGCCCAGCTTAAGAGTTAGAAACTCTCATGTTATACAAACATATTTTTCTTTCAAGATTAATGACAAATTTATGAGGGTGTAGACCGGTAACAGGAACATGACTCGACTACTAATATGAAAATAAAAAGCCATTCACTTATACAAAGTGTTCCTGAGTGGGGCATTATGAAACGCAACCACAGAAACTATGTACATACATCAGTCACTAAGAGTTCAGAAATTGAGCTCACTTTAAGAAAACTCATTCTTTTCCTCATGATGGAGCAGAGGTTGCAAAGTTGTGCCGTTCGACAAAAATATTGCATAGACGAGCTTCAAAACCAAACATTAGCCTACACTGGCAATCACTGCCACCTGAATTAAAAATTAAACCCACCTCAATCTTTCCTGTGACCACGCGACTTTCTCTTCCAGGCCTGCCGGTTTTTACTGAGGTGACGAACCTGAGGTCTGCCTGCCCCTCCCCGTCAACAAACCACCACTGCTACTTCCTTCTTCACGGCTGTCTTTGACAATGCTTCCAAATCTTGAAGGCAAGAGAAACTTCGGAAGTAAATGAGGGTAAACAACAACACTGTATGTACATACGGAAACCAATCTAAGAGGCCGAACCGAGAAGGAAAATTCCAGAAGGAAGCAGTAGAGTCTACTTCAAGAGAAAAAGACACTAAAAAAGTAGGGGCCTGTTCTGGGGCTTCCCCCACACTAAAACATCAAACTCTGACAAGGCAGCGATGTTGCAGGAGGAGCAGGGAAGGGAATGCACCATAACGACGTACAGCAGGAACGGAGCTGTCAAGGCGTTTCTTGGCTCTGACACTGGCCCGTCAATACAATCCTTTGCTGGTGTCAGCCTTTTCTGAGATCTGCTCTGTTTGTTGACTTTGAGTGTCACTCTCATTGCGCATGTCCAGGGCTGTGCTTTTGGATTTCCCTGGATACTGCCCGCCTGAGTCAGGTTCTCCCCCACTCATCTCCTCTGGCATGATTAGACACACGTTTAACGTGTCCACCAGTGGCTGCCCCGGGGGCTGGGTGCTGAGGCGGACCATTCATCACCGGCCTGGCTGCCTCAGCCTTACCTTGCCAGATGAGTGGTCTCCACCAACTCCCCATGTTGCCTCCTAGACCTTACCAGACATGAAGCCCACAGCACCTGTTGAGTTCCGTTAGTCTCTGCTTCTCTCACGTCTTCATGTCTTTGGTCCATACCTTCTTCCGCGCCGTTATGTGTTTCCCTGTTCATCCGGCATAGTGATAGTTTTGATTCCTGTATCCTGAGCCTCAATGGCTAAACCCAGGATTCTCCTTCTATTTTCCAGAGACTCACTGGTGACCTGGTGAGCCTTCAGCTGAATTTCTTCTGATGACAGATTATCCATGATGAATCAAAACTCTTGATAGCCAGAGAAACCAAAACGTGGATATTCTTTGGTCTTCTTCCATTCTTTCTGAGTAAGCCTCTTCCTTGTGGAATTTGACTCTTGAATATTTTATCATTAAAATCATTTTACTGTTAGCAAAACACACAGACCACTTTTGGCCTAATAAGTTCTTTATCTACCACCCAGGTCAAGTGATAGAATTTTACCACCCACTCCAGAAAAGACCTCCCGTGGGCAGCATTCAACCCCAACAGGGAGCCATGCCCTTGACTTTCATAGCAGTGACGACTTCCCTGATTTTCCTCTTCATAGTTTTATCAGCCATTAGGCATTCTTATTCCTGATAGTTTGACCTATTTTGTTTTAATTGACTTCCTCTTAAATATCTTTTACTCTACAGATTTTTCTTCCATCCCTTTCATTTCTTTAAATTTATCTGTTGAAGGAGTTGGTCCCTTTGGCCTAGAGAATTTCCCCCAGTTTTGCAGATTCTGTCTTTTTTATTTTCTCCAAATTGGGAGCTGAATGGAGCGACTGGATAAGACTCCAATTCAATCCATTTGGCAAAATCATACGCGTTGCTTGGTGCTGCGATCAGCTTAGTGATAGGTTTGCTCGAAGGGAAGCAATGCAGAACTTTACAAAATAAAGGAGGGAGCGAGACACACACACAAGAGAGGAGATAAAGATGGGACCAGGGGACTCACAGCTTTTGGAACTGAGAGCCTTGACCCTAGTATCCACGTCATATTTATTGGAAACTACCAAGCAGCTGTTTGCTATCAGGACTGCTACATCATCTACAATGATAGGGAACAACTGCAACATCTACAATAGAACAGGTGCAACATTTACAATAAGGAACAGGTAAGCCAGTTTCCCACAACAGTTTGGTAAGACACAATGTCTGCTTTTACTTGTTCTGTGATCTTAGCAACCAATGATGCTTAATGTTTATATTTATTCCTTAGGGACTATGAAATACATATGCAATATACATGTCAGTATACAATTTTAAATACAGTGTTATATATATATATACACATACCAATACCATATATTGTATGAATAATATATGCTACAGGGTATATTAATATATAGTCTATATTATATTACATAGTATGCATATATTTTTTTCATCCTGTCTTGTTTTTTATTCATAGCACTTGCCACTATCTGATCTATTCTTATTTACTCTCTGCCTTTTATACTTTCAAGAAAGCTCCATGAAAGCAAAGACGTTGCTGTCCTGTAACTATCTCCCTAGAGCAGGGGTTCTTAAAAAGGAGTCTGTGAGCTTGAATTGAAATTCAAAAAAACATTATTCTTGTGGGGACGTGTTGGTGCAGGTGTGATATATTTATTAAATGATACACGGTGTAGTGTGGACTTAATAAGGGGTCTGTGAAACAACAAAGGTTAAGGACCCCTGCCCTAGAGATTCAATAAATCTGCTTGAATGAATGAATAAAATAGCTGATGCACAAAGGTGGGGAGTGGGCAGAGTCTGAGAATGCGCATAGTATATTAACTGTCACATTTTGCTTAAATGAAATGTGCCAATATTTCAGCAAGTGTTAAATGCAGAGAAGAACATAAGGCCTGCTTATAGGGTATGTGACACGTAGTGGTGTTGCTGCTTGGCAAGGCCCCTTGACGCGTGACATTTCACTTGGGAGTTAGATGAAAATGGGGAACTGGCCAGGCAAAGATGAGGAAGACGGTGCTCTAGGCAAGTACGTGGACAAACGCAGATTCCATGTTGAGAGCCTGAATGCAGGTCTGGAATGCAACGACAACAAAAGGCAAGGAGAGCTAACACCGAGTACAGAGATAACGCTGCGGGGTGCAATCTTCGTCCCCTTGCAGGGAGCTGCCTTGCAGGCCACCTTTGCTGAGACCTCTTGCAAACACAGAGCCTCCTCCGGGGACAGAGCCAGCCTTCAGCCACACCTCTCTCTGCATGCTTTTATTTAAATACCTTCCTAGTGCCAGCACTTGTCAGTGTTTATATTCTCTATGTTCCATACACAAAACTCCCCAATTCATATTTTAGCATATCTTTCTGACATTCATTTAAAATAACTGCTTTAGTGCTGATGCGCACAAAGAATGCCGTGCCACACAGGGGTGTCCCCGCGTAGGGGAGCCCCATGAGCAAGGAGTGCGCCCCGTAAGGAGAGCCGTCCAGAGCAAAAGAAAAGTGCAGCCTGCCCAGGAATGGTGCCACCCACACGGAGAGCTGACACAGCAAGGTGACACAACATAAAGAGACACAGATTCCCATGCTGCTCACATCAGAAGTGGACAAAGAAGACACAGCAAATAGACACAGAGAACAGACAACCGGGGTGGGGGTGGGGGAGAGAAATAAATAAATCTTTAAAAATAAAAATAAAAAAATAACTGTTTTTTTTTTTGTACAGCAGATATGTATTCATTCTACAGGGATGATTTTACAGGAGGAGAGAGTTTCTTAGCCTAATAACCATCTACCCTGTGTCTACACAGAGAATAAGGAGCATTATTATCTGAGTGGGAACATTTTTGTCTCAAATGAGTGTAGAGTGCATTACAAACTGGCCCGTTGTATTTGAATGAGGGGTTCTTTTAGCCTCTCTCTTGACTTCTGTGCTTGGTTCTCAGTTCAGGCTCCCCCCATTCCCCCTCTTGATGGCTGTAAACGATCCTAGCTAAAACTCCCTCCCAGCAAGGGGTACCCTCTCTGACAGGTGCAGTGGTCACTGCACCCCTCAAGTTCTGCACAAAAAGAAAAGCTGTCTCACATGGTGTTTTCTGAGGCTTGCTCTAAGCACTGTTTGTTCTTGAGAGAGGAAAACATCAAGTGTTTTCTCCATCTAGCTGCCTCTCAACTTTCATGTGCTGAAGATTTTAAACTCTGGTCCTTTCTCATGGCCGGGGCATCTCCGGACCGTCGATGCCACGGCCACCTCTTCTGGGTTGACTGGCCTGATGGCAGAATCTGCCCCTTCCACCTTGTGACCAGGAATTCCAGCCTCTGCTTCAGGGCTAGGCTACGATGTTCCAGCTGGTAGGAAAGAAGGGGCCTTCACTGATACATCTTAGGGGGGAGCAAATGAGTTTTCAGGTCAGTCCTTGGGATACCTAGATAAATTGAAAGTGAGCTATAATTTGCAGAACTGCATTAAAGAACTTTTCTTTTTCTCCCACTTCAGTTTAGATCGTCTAAGGTGCAGCACTTGCTTGTTTACAACCGACCTGGGGAGAAAAAGAATGGTTACAACTCATGCTGCCCAGTTAGCCGGAAACAATTAGAGCAGATCAGAGTTAAATGACGTTCTGTTGGACTGATTATTATCCATGCTGAATCGGAGCTTAGTGATTATTTCTTCTTCACTTTGAACTGACTGAGTTTTCACATAGCAACAAAAGACGGGTGTGGGACACCTGCCTGGCCCTCGGCAGTGCTCGCCTATCCTGGGACGCTCCCTCCATGGGGCTGTCTTCAGAGAGCGGTGCATCTCCTGGCTTTGTTGAGAATCGCTGCCACATCTCAGACTTCTAGGTTGGCTTCCCACACCAGCGCTCAGGCCACGCCAGGGGCGCTGTGCAGCTGTGTTAGGGCGGCTCCTGTCCCCCCCGGCAGAGCTGTGCGCCCCCACCCCGTGCCCTCGCAGGGCCTGGCCGCCTCCTCTGTATGGCCTCGGTGCTTCTGTTTCAGCACTAGATCCCCATACTGCCTTTGCCCAATTGCGAGGGTTCAAATGGGAAGAACCATGGAAACGCCTTTTGGAAAGAGCAGGTGCCATTTGGAATACTTTGGTTTCAACAAACAAGCACACTTCTTTTCGGGGCGCATCCCAGTCGCCTAAGGGCTGCTGCTACATTTTGGAAAGGCCTGTGGACCTCGTGGCTTCATCCTCCAGATCAGGCTTTCTCAAGCTTGCACTACTCATATTTTGGGCCAGGCAATTCTTTTCTTGGTGCGGGGAAGGGGGAGGCCGGGCTCCAGTGGCAGCCCTGGCCTCTACCACTGGATGGCAGTAGCACGGCACCCCTCTAAGTTCTGACAATTAAGACATGCCCAGGTCTAAGCCAACGCCCCTGGTGTGGAGGCCGTCACCCCAGATTAAGGACCACTGCTGTAGTCAGGTTGAAATGGCTTTGGGGTTTTATGAGTACAGAACCAGCTCAGTACCTACTTCCAGGTAGGGCCACGTCACCTGTGGTTTTTTGTTTTTTTTTTTAACCTGGCTTATGAATACTTGGCAATACCATGAATGAGAAAAACGAAAACCCTGTCCGCTGTCAATCTGGTAAAACTCTGGAGGAGGGTGGCATGCAGTGTTCACCCCCCAGGAAGCTCTATTAGAAATGGGTGTCTGGACGTTCTGCAGAGCTCGGAGACAGGAACCGTACCCAGATGCCCTCTGACGTGTCCTCCAACCCCGGCATCCAGACACACCTGCCAAGGCTCCCCAGCCAGCCTTGCTGTAGCGGCTACGCCGTCTTAGGCCATGGGCATTTTATATCATATTCCTATTCTGGAATCCTTATTTCCCTCAAGGCCATTTATGCTATTCCTTCAAAAATGTTTTCTATTTAAGTTTTTTTTTTTCACAGATTGTGAAATTTCTTGTTCTTTTGCTTCCACGTTGATTTTCCATTCTCTGTGTTTTTTTTCCACAACTGCTGCTTGCGCTTCGTAGACTCCTTGATGTTTTATGACTGTTTTGAAAATGCCCATTGCTTTTCTTCCCCTCTCTGTGCACAGTCTGTGAGAAAGTTTTCATTTCCAGAAATGCTTTCAGATCACGTACAGATGGGTTTCTAAACACAGGTAAATGGAACCATTATTCTTCTCTCTGGTACATTGGCAACTTTGACCTGAAGTTATTTCCTAGGCAATTTCCCTTTCTTCCACATCAATAAAAATTTTTTTTGAGTTTGGTTTGGATAATAAAATATGTTGCCTATAAAGGATTGCATAAATTCAGCTGTTTTAATTGAAGCTTTGTTCTCTTTTCTGGAACGTGACCTGATATTTTCTAAAGGTCAGAGGACAAAAATAAGCCTTCTCCCAAACTTCTCAAGCTACGTACAAAAAAGCTACGAACGACAGTTCTCATTAACAATGTATTAATGGTTAAAAACGCCCCCATTGAAGTGTTAGCACAAGAATCTTCACAAGCAAACTTGTATTCATCTGAAACGCCCATGCGTGCCTCCTCAGGAGCGCAGTTGGCAGTGGTTGTCTTGTGATCACTCTACCAGCAACTAGGGATGGCATGGCAACCATCCAGTTAACTCTAAACGCAGATGGAAACAATCACGCTCACTTGTCACCTGTCAGTAAGAATTTTTGCGTTCCAAAGTTTCCTCATTAAATCTGTTTGATACTCATATTTCTACAAGTGATTTTTAAAGAATTGCATGTGCTTCTGAGTTTAAGCAGTATGCATGCATATGTTAGTAAAGCTACGTATGTGGCCATAAATGACTGCATATTGCTTTCCCACAACCTTGATGACTGCCCAGTTGGTGTCCCGGTATCGTGATTGCCATTTGCATTGACCATAAAACAGGAGATAAAAAAATACCCATGTCCAATAATACAAGAGTATTTAAAGAGGAAAAGAAAGGCAGAATGAGGCTGCTTTTTAAAATATTACCACTCAACACTGAAGTGTATAAAAGAAGAGCAAGCTGAAATCAAAATGGATATCTGATACATTAAATTCCACTGAACAAAAACAAAGCAAAGAATAGCCTGAAATGTTTCCTCTTTGCCAAAGGCTGGAAGAAGCCGTTGTTGGTAGCTAATAAACCACGGAAGTGCTGGTCTGAAGTTCCTGGGAAGCTGTGCGGTGGGAGCCTGGCACGCCTGGTAGACACAGGAGCCCTGGCTTATTTTTTTCTCTTTTTAATCTTTGCTTCAAGTTTGAGGATGGAGGGAAGTTTTAGAGTTGACAGATATTACGATAAATCTATAGTGATTTGAAGCCTATTTGTTATGCTTGTTCAAGTGGGTGAAATTGAATTTCCAAGCACCAGAAATCACCTGCTTAGATGAAAGTGGAAAAATCCAATTCTTCGCTCATGATCCAAGAGCCGACTGATAAGCCCAGATAAGCCTGCTCGAAAGCAAATGGCAGGTGCACCTCTGGCAGGTGGGTAACAGGGTAGAAGAGGAAGAGCTCTCCAAGCCACTGGGCAAGAAGCAGGGGACACTTCAGGAACCACCAGCTCTCGCTGCAAGTGCTACAGGGATCTCCTCTGCCACAGGTGACAACAGAGCAGGAAGTTGTCTCGATGACCAGGGCCACGGGGGTCTCTGGAATCCTCGCCTGCTGGGGGGCTGAAAGAATGTCCCAGGCAGTTGGAGACGATGGCTCTTTTGATGGCTCTGTCAGCCACCAGCCGCACACCCAGCTCTGCGATGGTGACAGTCATTTTCCTCATCAGTAGAACCTGACATCTTTCACAGTTCATTTGTTGAGGATGTGAGTTAGCCATGGAAAATGCTTAACCCCAGGAAACAGCAAGAGCTCAGTAAGGCTCAGCTGTGGCTGTTGATGATGTGATGAGAGCCTGAACAGAGGTCCACCAAGGTTCTGTGAGGCCATAAGCAAAGGCTGCCTCCTCCAGGCTTGAGGAGCCAGGAAGGGCTCTCTAGAGGACGTGACTCCCAAGCTGAGGCTTAGGAGAAGACAACAACAGAAACCCTTCCACTGCATTTACCACACACCAGGCAAGGCACGAAGTGTGCACCCTGGCATGGAACCCTCACCAGAGCCCTAGGAAGGAGATGGCACTACCAACTCCCTTTGACAGATGAGGAAACTGAGGCACAGAGAGACTGACCAACAAGGACGCAGGAAGAGGAAAAGGGAGAGTCACATCAGCATCTTAAATGCCTATCTTTTAGAAATAGAGTCTAGAATAGAGGGCCTCTACCAGGTAGAGAGGTGGGGAAGGTATTCCAGGAAAGGGGGAAACATGTGAAAAGACCCAGGGAGAGAGAGAAAGAGTGGTCTACCTGAGAATCAGGATGGGGACCTGGTTCTATCACCGATGAGCTGTGTGGCCTTGCGTAGGTGAATCACCTGTCTGAGCTCTTCCCTCATCTGTACTGCCTGTAAAAAGGGGACATACTACTGAAGGTCACTGTGAAAAGTAAGCACCATAATCTATGAGAAGTACCGAGCAGAGCACCTGGTAGGTAGAAGGCTGGGCATCAGCGCAGGCAGCCATTTCAGTTCTTGTTATTCTTTGGGGGGTGAATATTGGAAATAGGGATGGAGAGCTTTGCACAGACCACAAAGATGTTTTGAGTCTAGGGTACTGGAAATGAAGAGCCACTGCTAGGTGTTAAGCAAGGAAATGGTATGACCAGATTTGTAACTGGGAGAGTTTACTCTGGGGAAAGTGGGAAAGGGATTCAAGGCAGGGAGACCAGTTAGGAAAACCATCCTGCCATCCCTACCACGTGCCGGATCCCAAGAACTGGAGATTAGCAGAGGAGGACAAGAGCGGGTCCTCCCCAAGAGCCTTCAACCAGGGGACATGGGAGCAGGTTTGGGCACTGGTTGTGATTGAGGAGGCTCACAGGCTCCTGTGCTGAACGCTGAGGACAAGTGTTTGGATTAATCCAGGCAAGTGCAGAAGAGTCTCTCAAGCAGATGTCAGAAACGTTTTCTGTGAAGAGCTTGGTAGTAAAGACATTAGACTTTGTGGGTCAGATGGTCTCGGTTGCAAACTTCACTCTGCCAGTGCAGCATGGATGGGTGTAACAGAGCTTTACTTATGAAAACCATCAGATCAGATGAAGCCCACGGGCTATAGTTTGCTATTTGTGCTCTAAGCTGAGGCTGTGGTTGTGGAGAGGACAGAAAAGGGGGAGATGGAGTCAAGAAACATTTAGGAGATGGAATAACAGGATTTTTCAACCATTTTTATGGTAACTTGATGAAGGTCCTCCACTAGCTACTGCCCATGTTAGGAAAGGATGAGATATTTATGGATTATAGTTCATTTCACATCTTTCTTAATGACAAAGCAATACAGTGTGTCAAACTATGGGTCAACAAATTCAAAATGATGAAATAGAATAGCATGATATATTTTAACAGTAATAAAATCATATTTGTTATTAAAGTTACATTATTTTAATCTAATTATTAAAGGTAACTATTGTTCTGCAAGCCTTTAACTTGTGTATCTGTTATGTCATAAAGGAAATAAATTGCTTATTATGGACCACGAATAAAACTTGGAAAACCACTTGTGTAGTGGAAAGAACACAGAACTAGAGAATAGAATTTGGATTAAAACCTATTTTTCCTACCATTTATTAAATTTGGAAAAATATTTACCATCCCTGGAACTCAAGTGCCTCATCTGTGAAATTAAAGCATCCCCTTATATGTTAACATCCGCTTACTGTGCGCCCACTGTTGACCAGGCACAGTCCTGGGCATTAGAGTTACAGTGATAAACAAGACATGCCGGGAAGCAGACTTGGCCCAGTGGTTAGGGCATCCGTCTACCACATGGGAGGTCCGCGGTTCAAATCCTGGGCCTCCTTGACCCATGTGGAGTTGGCCCATGCGCAGTGCTGATGCACGCAAAGAATGCCCCATGTGCAAGGAGTGTACCCCATAAGGAGAGCTGCCCAGCATGAAACGAAGTGCAGCCTGCCCAGGAATGGTGCCGCCCACACGGAGAGCTGATGCAGCAAGATGATGCAACAAAAAGGGACATAGATTCCTGTGCCACACAACAACAGAAGCGGAAAAAGACGATGATGCAGCAAATAGACAAAGAGAACAGACAACCGGGATGGGGGGAAGGGGAGAGAAATAAAATAAATAAATAAATCTTTAAAAAAAAAAAAAGATGGCACTGCCCTCATGGAGCCAACATTCCATTGGGGAGACGCACAATGAACAAGTAAAAATGAATAAGAAGATGGCACTATAAAGAAAATAAGACACGGTGCGGTGTTCGCCAGTCACGAGGGAGGCGGTGCTTTGAAGAGTGAGGCAAGAAGTGGCTCTGTAGGGATCCAGGGGCCAGGGCATTCCAGGCGGTGAGAACGGCCAGGTAAGAACTGGCCTTGAAATGGACGTGCAGAGTTTAGGGACTCACCCAAAGACACCCAGCAGACAATGACCTTGACGGAATGGAACCCGGGGTTTTTCTGTCCAGACCTCAAACCCTGCATCATCTCACTGCCTCATGATGGACGTGCTCCTTAAAACTGCCTTTCTACATTCAAGCTTCTAGGCTGCTTCAAATGAACAAAGACAAGCTGCCGTGGACGGAGCGGTGCACCCCGTGTGGACGTGCTCTTGGTCTGTAGACCTGTTCTAACTAGGCTCTCTTGAAGTGCCAGCTGTGGTCCGACCGAATCAGAACGAATGTCAGACATGGTGGAGAAAGCCACAGGAAGGAGCCAAAGGTCAACGGAACCTGCAGGAGAAGGTGCCGCCACGTGACAGAAAAGCCCACGCTCCCTAGCTGCTAGCCTCAGTGTGCCGCAGTCACTTCTGGACCTCTCCTAGCCTCAGACCCGGGAGCTGAGCAAATTCCTATTGTGTAGGCCAGCTCATGGTAGGGTATTTGTTCTTAACAGCTGGGAAACTAAGACACAGCCGACCTCTTGAAAATGAGCAGAGTGTTTGAGACCACACTTTACCAGCCGCCAGCCTCGAGTGAGAGCTTCCTGTGCCGACACTGCAGGCAGGGCCCTGGGATTCTCCTCCAACAGCGGATTTCCTGCCTGGAAAGGCATTTTAAACATCGCGAGGCACGGCTGCCATTTCTTCCCTGCTGCAAATTTTTACAATAGGTTTAAATAGAACACCAGTATAAATCGTGTCTGCTGCAAGAAGGGCGGTGATGAGCACATTCACGCCATCACCCTCAGACACCAAACTATGACCTGGGTCTAAAGAGGAGGCGCACCTGCCACTTGAAGTGTGCAGCTGCCTTCTCTTCTGTCCACTCGTGGCAGGCAGAAGGCTGCCTCCTCCACCCCGCCCTCAGGATACACACAAGCTCACTGCTGATGCGGAGTGTGTCACCTCACGAGGATCTGGGTGGGGAGATTATCCCAGATTATCAAGATGGTGTAGGTAACGGCAAAAGCCCTCAAAAGTGAGGGGGTGGGAAAGTCACATCAGCGCGTGCGAGCCAGGAATCAGAAGATGCGCCGCTGCAGACTCTGAAATGGAGAAGAGGATCACGACCAAGGCGCGGCCAGCCAGGAAGGGGATTCTCCCTGGAGAATGCGGCCCCCCTGCCACTTTGGGCTTAGCCAGTAGCACCCACTTCAGACATGGGAACCAAAAGAGAAGACACGTGTTCTATTTTAAGCCACTGAGCTTGAGACCGTTTGTTACCACAAAGAAAAGCAACCTAGGCCCACGGCCCTGACCTCAGCACTGCTGTCTTGGCTGTGTCTTAGCAAGAGCCAGGCTGCCGTTTAGAAAACGAGGCTGATCTGAAGAGAGGAGGGAGGAGGTGAAGAAAGATGCTGAGCGCCAGCATTGAGAACGGAGATAGGAGGCAATAAACCCTCCTCCCCGCCCTCAGCTGATTTGAGTTGGATTTCCTTCAGTTTCAACAGAGTCCTAATTCAGACAGGTTCTCCCAAAATGTTACGCTGGGCACGAGGGGTCCCGCTTGAGGAAACCAGCATCCCCAGCTAGTCTCCAAGCGGCACTCCAGCCTCCGAGGGGGCTGCGTGTACCCGGGGGCCCCTCAGTGCGCGTCCCGGATAAAAGACAACCTCAGACCAGAGTAAAAGCAGGCGGCATTTTCTATATCTGCACGGGGAACAGGGAGGGGCAGAGACAACGAGAGCAAGAGCGAGGAAGGGAGAAAAACGTCTCGGAGGTCCAGGAGCTCAGGATCAGCCTCTGCTCGCCGGGGAAAGGCCTGCCACCAAGAGACAGGGCCATCAGAGGCCGCCTGCTCGCCCTCGCATCCTGCTTTCACCCCTTACAAACGATGAGCTTGGGCAAAACAGCTGAGCACCCAGCGCCCCAGACTCCTCATCTGTAAAACGGGTTACTCTGATGATTAAATAAGTGAGTACAAATGGAATGCACGGACTGTCACCCTGGGGCACCCGCAGTCTTTCTCAGCACTGCGCTGGCTTCCTCCGCGGTCAGCAGGATCGTCCCGCAAAGGGGCAGGTGAGGCACGGCGCAGCCACGGGAAGGAGCTGGCCGTGGGCTGCCTCCTCTGCTTTTGACCCCCTGAGCAGCTGCTGAGCCGGGAGAGGAGCAGAACGGCCGTGAGCAGGAAACTCCTCCATCCATGGGAGGAGCTGGGACACTCAACACAGACGCCGTCCCCCTCAGTTCCCTCCGCAGGTGCACTGTGCTCTCCCCTCCTTGGAGACCCTCAGCCCAGGTGGGCAGCCTTGCTCCCACCACGCCCCCGTGCTGGGGAATTCATTGCTTCCAGCCACTTGATTTCTTGAGCAGATAATGACTTCCAAATCGAAGGAAAGCCTTGCTTTTGATGATGTTTGAGAAAGATTTTTCTATTATTCCCCAAGTGTTTACAAAGCACCTCTCTTTTACAGGTGCTCTGGTACACTTAATAGTGGAAAAGTTGACATAAAAGTGAGTTGTGGCTGCAGTCAACCGTTGGGTGGCAAAGTTGGAAATTGCAGATTTGAAAATGCCCTTCCTGATGGCTGGGAGTCCCGCGGCACTGAGCCCGGCGAGCCGGGGCCCCGCAGGAGGCTTGGGGTCAGCAGAGGGCCAGCAGCTTCCGGACAGTGGCCGCGTGGAGGCAGCACACACGGCGGGGAAACGGCGGCTCGAGGTGGCGGCAGTGCGGCCGCCTGGCACGGCAACAGCGGATTTGGAGGGGATTCTACCCGACGGCCCAAGCCCACCCTCCTTATGGCAGGGCCTCCTGGGGAGGTCTAGAGGCCACGTGCATTTGACAGGGCAGCTTGGACGGGCGCTGTGCGTCTGTCTGTCCCACCTGGGACCTGGTGTTGGGTGGCACAGGCACGCCGAATCAACGGCATGGACTCTCACGGCGCTGAAGCCCCTCCTCCTCTCTTCAACCAGGGAGAAGCCTTCTGGGTGCTGGGGTGGCTGCAGCCCCTCTCTCACCTTCCCCCAGGAGACCACAGCTAGAGTGGACAGCTGTGTCCAGAGTCGATCTGAGAGCTTGATTCCATTTCTCTGTTGCCTCGTCTAGCATTAATTCACAGGAAAATCATACTTGTTGGTCTATTAAACATAGTGATGGAAAGTTTCCTTTCAATAAATTGACAAAAATTTGGAAAAGATATTGAGTATATATTAACGTAAGTGGTATCCATACATGGAAATGTCCTGGCACTGAATTAGTGAAAATTTAGAAACCCGGTGTTAGAGGCATGGGGCAGATGTTGTGTCTTTCTCCTTGTTGCGTCTTTCTCCTTGCTGCATCTTTGCTATGGATGCAGGCACCACAGATTGTGGGGAGCGCCATCCCTTAATTCACATTGGCATTGCCATGGCCTGGTATTCAGTAGGTGCTCAATGAACAGACTTGATTAACTCACATTGCTGTGAATGTCCTTGAGCACAGGAGCATTATGGATGAAGAAATGCTCATAGCAGTTGCTCTAGCCTTGGAGTGGAGCTGCCCGTGGACCCCTGGCTCTTCTGCTTCGTCAGTGGACTCAGGGACCACGTCCCCTACTCAGAGGCCCACCACGAGGCATCGCCGATCCCTGTCTGCTCTAACCCAGGACAGGCCCTGTTTTTGGCAAGGACTGGGTGTAACTGATTGGCGACAGATGGACACATGCAGTGACGACTGGGGGGCCATGGGCTGGCTGGTGGGAGGCCACATGCCGTGGCTCGGGTGGGCTTCTGGGGAGTCAGGGGCAGGAGATCTGTGTCTCTCAGGGAAGAGGCATCACCTGAACCCCTCAAACACTCTTCCGTGTGCCCCAAAGGGCCCTGCTTCCTCCTCATCCCAAGCCTGGCCACGAAGCTCTCGTGAATTCACTCAGGAGCACCGACTCTTACCATTGGCAGGATTGGGGGAGCAGATCAAACAATTTCCATATGTACATAAATTTCAGATATATTTAATTAAAGTGAACTGAATCATTATAGCTTTCTTCCATTTCCCTCTTCTTTGGAAGGCTTGGATATCAACATGCAACTAGTTTGCCAGTTCACTGTTAGTGCCTGGATCCTCTGAGTCATCGGGTTACATACTCATTGATGGGAGGGGCCAAAACCGAGTCCCTGCGAGGTGGACTCCAGGACATAAGCGCCAAATCAAGTTCCATGAGCAGGGGCGGGTGAGCAGCTGCTGCTCCGGTGGGATGGACGACGTCAGGGACGACAGCTGTGATAGTGGGATCTGTGCTGGTCTTTGCAAAGCTGTCCTCGGCCTCAGATGAGAAGGACTCTGAAAACAGTGAACTGTGATGCAAATCCCAGGTCCTGTCCTTCCTGGAGCAGTGAATGCACACAGCAGGCATGCCCGAAAGGTACGAACTGGTGAGGGCCGCACAATATTGTGAGTGTAATCCAGTCCACTGAATGGTACACCTGTAAGAGGTTAAAATGGTAGATGTGTTACTACAATAAAAAGTAAATAAAAGAAAAAATCCAGGGCCAACTCCAGTTTACTCCTCCATGCTGGAATGCCATGAGTGTGAAAGAGAGCCCGGTCGCTGTTCTACAGCCAGCGAGCACCCGCGTGGATGACTAAGTACCACAAGCAAGGCAGGCTGGACTAGGAATCAATAGCCGGATCTGGAACCTGGCAGAAAAGCTGCTGCCATTAAACACGTGGCCATCGGTGCCCCACCAGATGGCAGCCGGATGGACTTGTGAGAACTCCCGTTCAGGACAAGATTTCCTCCAGAAGCCAGGAGAAGCCCTGGATATTCTCCAGAGGCTTTCCCATTGGGACTTCCTGGGGGATTGATGGTTGGGGTAATCAATCAAAACAGCCAGCAGCTGGGACTCCTCCCCTGCCATTAGCAAAGGGGCGGAATAATTGATGGTTTAAAAACGGCCCCTGCTCTTGCCTTCTTCGCCCCTGCCTATCATTTTGTCCTCTGTCCTGGGGCTTGCAGTCTGTAAATCAGCCTCTTCCTCTCCACCTGGGACCCATAATGTTACTTTTTCCCACTTTTCTTCTCTCCATTCCTTAATTAATTCCTGGCCTAACTAAACTGGCTTGCTCTTAAAATTCATCTTTTTGTAGCTTAGCCAAGAACCTAGAGTCACAGAGTAAAACAAAGGAAGGATAGGTAAATTAACAAAATTAGTTTCCTTTTAGTTTGGAGGGTATGGGGATAGATAGGGTAAAAAGATTCCTCAAGGTATATGTTTATATTTTATTTTGGCTCAAAAACATAATCTAAGCCTTAAAAAAAATTCAAGGACTGATTTTTTTCCTCTCCCTCCTTCAGGACACAGATTACGTCCCAAGACCTTTTGCGTAAGTTGAAAATCATGCATAATAGTGAACCCCATTATTTAATAAGTATTTCTCATATGAACATACTTACTTTAAATGAGCGTTCAGGACTAATAATTATGATTACTAAGTTAGATAGCTGCCTTTATACTATCAAATAGCAAAACGTTAGTTCCTGACGTGTCCCACTCCTGTTTATGGTCACTCTCGACTTGAGCCCGAGTGTCTGCTTACCGTGGAGACGGGCATGCTAGTTTGCGCTCACCCTCGTGTCTGCTTGCTGTGGGATGGTCAGCACTCCACCCGCCTCTGCGTAACATCCACACGGAAGACTGAAGCAGGCTAGTAAGACAGGGAATCTACAGACGCATCTGGAACCTGGCAGAGTCCACGTGGACATCAGTAACCCCCCAGATGGCTGCTGGAGGCCCCCACAAGATTCTGCCTCTCAGAAGAAGACTTCCTCTGGAAGCCGGGTCTTCCCCAAGGACTTTCTCACCGAGGCTGCACAGGGGATTGAGGGGTGGGGTAATCAATCAAAACAGCAAACAACTGGGACTCCTCCCCTGCCATTAGCAAAGGGGTGGCATAATTAACATTCCAAAAGCCAAGTGCAAGGCCTGAACCAGGGCTCCTGCTCTCCTGCCTCTGGACCCCGACTCTGGCTGCCTTCTCCCCTGCTTGGATCATTACACAAGTAAACCTAGGAATTTATCACCCATAACGGGGAATTGTAGCCTGTAAATTGGCCCTCTTTATCACTTTTCAGCCCTTTCCTCTCTACCTGGGACCCCTGATCTATTATTTTCTCCCATTTCTCTTCCCTCCCTGCCTGAATAGATTACTGGCCTAATTCAGCCCTTGTGCTCTTGAAATTCGTTTCTGCAACAGAGTCAAGAACCTAGATAGAATCTGGTAACAAGACCGTGTAACTGACCTTCGTTCTGTAGACCCCTAACCCAAATCCTTGGGACTGACCCTGGTTTGCTACCCCACCCCCATCCATCCTCTTCAGCCCCTTAATGTTTCTGATTAGCACCCCATTATAAAATGTTAGAATTTCTGCAGATCAGGGAAGGACATTTGGGCCATGAGCCACTGTGCTCCGGTGTCTGCACCACCAATAAAAATCTCTCTCTCTGTGAAGCTCCGGTGTCGCAGGAGCTGGCTTTAACAATGCATCGGGAGGAAGGAGCCCACTTTTTCACTATCACACATTTTAAAATAAACACTCTCGTAACAAAATTAATCAAAGAAACAATTCTTTAAGAATTTAAGTCTCTCATGCATTGCTGCAAGGTCTTTGCCCACACTCCCCCAGAGGAAAAAATATTGGCGGCAGCCAATGGGAGGCCGGGAAGGCACCTGACCCCCGCAGACAGGTGGCGTTACCTGGGGACCCTGGGTGGCATTACCTGGAGACCCTCGCTGGGTCAGAGTTCTGCCCCCACCCCGCGTGCTGCCCATTACTTAGTATTTCTTATATGAACAGACCTAGTACATGTTTTTATAAATAAGCCCAAACACCCTAGTAACAATAAACAAAAGGAATCACAGAAATAACTTTTTAAAATGTTAATTCTCTCTCTGCCTTTATTTTTTTTCTTTGATCGTCAGTCGTACACCTGAATTCCCGTGTGTGGAGTCCCTGTCGAAGGAGGCCCTCCTGTTTTCCCTGCACTCACTAGGATCACAGCAAGGCTGTCCTCTCCCCAGTGCAGGTGCAGCGTGTGCACCTGAGGCCATCGACAAACGCTTCCTCCTCAGGGAAAAAAAACGTCTCCTCAGTTCAAGTAACAAAAATAATTTCTGAGCTGTGTCACTGATAAACTTCCCCGGAGGCAAAGCTGCTGAGTAATTCCAAGTTCCCAGTGAAAGCATATCATTCTGTAATTTATATTTTATCTTATCTCCGTCCTCTGCCCCTGATGTTTTTGCCAGTGACACACGCTGCCCCGCAGGAAAAGGCGGCACTTCCTTTCGGCTTCACAGGTTTGCTTCTGGCTTCTGGTCCCTGCAGAAGAAAAGCATTGCTTTAATGACCCTCCAGTGGTCTTGGCAGAAATTGGAGCAAAGTGTAACCCAAGGGCTGGAGGCTGTTGGTGGACCAGGCACTTTCACTGTGATTTAATGTATTTTAAGCAGTGGCCAAGGAGGGCTGGGCTGCCGCCTTCTTCCCTGCAGTTGAGAGAACCTCCGATGTCCAGGAGCTGCCCTGTTCCTGCGGGCCAACACTAGGGGGCACAAGTCTTAGAACTAGATTCTAATAAAGGAGTCTCCTCTCCTCTAGCGTCCAGCAGTAGCTAGGAAGCTGCTGTCCAGCCAGAGCTGACGTTTCCCAGCCCCCCAGCCTCCAGGCATGGACACATGGGAGCAGATGGCCCGCACGCTTCCAGGCAGGGAAACTGCTAGTGTGAATGTAAGACGTCACAGTCACTTGGAGAAACAGCCTGGCAGTTAATCAAACCATTAAACAAAGAGTTAACATATAATCCAGCAATTCCTCTCCTAGTCATATACCCCAAAGAAATGAAAACATATGTCCCCACAAAAACTTACACACCTGTGTACATAGCAGCATTATTCATAACAGCCAAATGATGGAAATGACCCAAATGCCCATCAACTGATGAATGGAGGAATAAACTGTGGCATATCCCCACAAAGAATATTATTGAGCCATAAAAAAGTTACCAAATACTGCCACATCTTAGTGCATGGATAAACAGTGAAACAATTATGCTAAGTAAAAGAAGCCAGTCACAAAAGAGCACGTACTATATGAGTCCATTCATACAAAGTATCCAGAATAGGCCGATCCATGGAACAGAAAGGAGGCTGCTGGTTGCCTAGGGTTGGGGTAGTCGGGAGAAGTGAGGACTGACTTCTAATGGGTGTGGAGGTGATGACAATGTTCTAAAATGGATCATGGTGGTGGTTGCACAATACTGTGACCATACCACACATTGTTGGATCCTACACTTTAAATCGGTGAATTACAGGGTATGTGAATGACACCTGAAAACTGCTAACAAAAAAGTCAAAGAAGGAACTCATTTACAAGATTCTAAGAACTGCCCTTGCCCCTAAAGTCACAAAAATGCAACATAGGAGGATAAGCATATCAAACTCCCTGTCATACTTACTTTGCAATATCACAAACGTCTTTAGAAATCTTGATGCATGATTAATGAAGGCTTTTAATTAGGAGACAAACTGAAGTTCTATATCAGAATGACTATTTTTTTCAAATTCTACTCAATTTGTTCATTTTTTTAAAAGATATTACATTAAAAAAATATGAGGTCCCCATTCACCCCCACCGCCCCCACCCCACCACTCCCCCCACAGTAACACTCTCCCCCATCATCATGTCACATCCATTGCGTCTGGTGAGTACATCTCTGGAAATCGCTGCACCCCATGTCCCGTGTTCCACACCATAGCCCACACTTTCCCACGTTCCATCCGGTGGGCCATGGGAGGACATACAACATCTGGCAATTGTCCCTGGGGCACCACCCAGGAAAACTCCAAGTCTTGAGAATGCCTCCACATCTCTTCTCTTCCTCCCATTCCCTGCACCCAGCAGCCACCATGGCCAGTTGTTCCACATCAATGCCACATTTTCTCAATTATTAACCACAATAGTTCATGAATAGAATATCATTAAACCCACTCTGATCCTTACTGTATTCCTCCTTCCTGTGGACCTTGGCTTGGTTGTGTCCATTCCACATCTATGTCAAGAGGGGGTTTAGATTCTACATGGATATTGGATGCAATCCTCCTGCTTTCAGTTGTAGGCACTCTAGGCTCCATGGTGTGGTGGTTGACATTCTTCAACTCCATGTTAGCTGAGTGGGGTAAGTCCAATAAATCAGAGTATAGGAGCTGAAGTCTGTTGAGGTCAGGGCCTGGCTATCATATGGTCAGTCCAGAGATTCAAATCCCCTAGATATATCTTAAGCCCCAGCACCAACTACAATTTCAGTAAAGTAGCATGAAAGGCTTGTGAAAAGAGATCCCATCTGAGTCCAATTCCATCACGCAGAAACACCAGCTCCAAAGAAGGGCCAACTGCCATGGCAGTGAACCCCATCTGCCATGACAATAGAACCTGTGGGTCTCTTTAGCCTTTAAAAGGACCAATATCTGGGGTTGTATCTACTTTATCTGTCTCTGAGACTCTGCTCAGGTGTGCATAAGAGAAATCCTTCTGACAACCTCCAGACTCTTTTTTAGAAACTCATAGCCATATGAACTCATTTGTCTTTTCCATTTCCCCCTTACTTTAGGTCAAAGAGCATTCTTAACTCCTGTTATTATATGTAGACAGGGATATTCTGCTGGTCCGCATTGAACCTTTAATTTAAGGTCATTTTCTAGTTACATCATCAGCTGGTACTTGGTAGTGATCCCTCGGTGCCAGGGAGGCTCATTCCTGGGTGTCATGTCCCATGCTGGGAGTGAAGGCATTGCATTTACATGCTGAGTTTGGCTTCGAGACTGGCCACATTTGAGTAACATGGAGGCTGTCAGGAGGGAACTCTTAGGCACAGTGCTGCTCTAGGCCTTGTTCTTATTTCAGGTGTATAGGCTCACAAGCATAGTCATTAGTATCAGGGGCTCACTGTTGGACCCTCATTCCTTCCTGGTCCTTACCGTTGTACCTGGGGGACTGCTGCTGCTCCCCTAGGGACCATGACAGAGCCCCCCCCTGGCCAGTAACCCAGTACCCCATCCCACCTGTTGTTTTTAATTGTTTCCACTATGAGTATATCCAAACATTTCCATGCACCCTGGACACATGCCCTGTATAACTCCCTGTCAACCATATATCGCCTGTCAATAACATCCCATACCAGTATTCCTCCACTGCCATTGTTGAACCACTCTGTGATCCAAAACTTCCTGAAAAGTGAAGCCCAATATAATGTCAGGTTCCCTTACTAGTAAAATGGAATATAGCGATGAGTTTAAAGGTTAGATATAGAATACATATTGATTTGGAAAAATTCTACAGCCTATCTTTTTCTTTTATTTTTTCCTAATTATTGAGCTTCTCTTCACAAGAGCCTTAGATCACAGTAATTCATATATACAATCTACAGTACTCCCACACATCCACCATAAAACCATTTCCCTTCCACAGCGATAATCTTTTAAATTATTCATATCATATTTACTGAAACTGATGTACAGACTCCGAGACAATAGCTTTCAAACAAGGTGACATCTGTGCTTACATTGTGGTCCATACTTTAGGCTATACAGTTTACTAAATTTTTCAGTTATCCTATGTTTTACATTCTGGTTTACATTATTAGTCTGTCATCCCCTATATGTTTTTGGTGTAATATTACATGTTTTATATCCATCCTTATGTACTCTCGCGAAACTCCTCTCTTGCCCCCACATTTACCTTGGTTCCATCCATTCAACATCCATTTTCCCCTCCCCTTGGGGCCCACAACGACAGCCAATCTCCATTTCCTGAGGAGCCGTGTCCAGAGATACTTGCAACAGTGTTCAGGGCCTGACTTGTTCAACTGCCCTAATGCCCTGGGAGCCACACTTTCTCTCGAGAGATACAGTTCCCTCTATTTGATGGCATTAGTCCTCCCCAATATGTGGGTCAACCTCCACTCCCACTAGCTGGGTCTCTACTCAATGGTACAACCCACCCTGGCAAAATGAGCAGTCAGACATTCCCCAGGAGTCCATCCCGCGTCAGACCAACCCCTCCGAGCATCCTAAACAGGTAACCCTCCTAATTATATTTTGATATGGTTTTCTCAGCATTTTACTCTCAACCAACACCTGACAATCTCCTCTGTTTGTATGTTGCCCCTCCCTCCCCCTAACTTTTTGGGCAATATTACCTATCCGCCCATCCCTAGCCCCCCTCAAAACTGCAAAGCCCCACCCAAAGGCAACCTCTTGCCCCCATTGTATTTCTTCTTTGTGCTCATACTTACTGCCAGCTTAACATAGATTCCACCCCTGCAGGCGTCAGCTCACATCCTTCCTCCACCCCCCAATTTCCTGTAAGCCTATCTTCCAGTCTCTAGCTCTCTGAGGCAGCTTGCTTATTTCATATCATTGAGGTCATGTAGTATTTGTCCTTCAATGCCTGGGTTGCTTCACTCAACATAAAGTTCTCAAGATTCATCCATGTTATCACGTGTTTGTAGTGTATTTGTTCTTAAAGCCGAGTAGTATTCCATTGTATATATATACCACATTTTATTGATCCACTCATCTGTTGATGGGCATTTGGGTTGATTCCATCTTTTGGCGATAGTGAACAATGCTGCTATGAACATTGGTGTGCATATATTGGTGTATGTCCTTGTTTACAGCTCTGCTGGATATATACCCAGCAGTGGTATTGCTGGGTCATATGGTAAATCTATGGTTAGGTTTTTGAGAAACAGTCAAACTGTCCTCCAGAATGGTTGGATCCTTCTGCATTCCCACCAGCAGTGGATGAGTGTTCCCATTTCTTCACATCCTCTCCAGCATTTGTATTCTTCTCTTTTTTTCATAGCTGCCAATCTTATGGGAGTAAGATGGTATCTCATTGTAGTTTTGATTTGCATTTCCCTGATAGCTAGAGATTTGGAGCATTTTTTCATGCGCTTTTTAGCCATTTGTATTTCTTCTTTGGAGAAGTGTCTGTTTAAATCTTTTTCCCATTTTTTAAATGGGTTGTTTATCTTTTTATTTTCAAGATATAGGAGTTCTTTATATATGCAAGGTATAAGTCTCTTATCAAATATATGGTTGCCAAATATTTTCCCCCATTGTGTAGGTTCCCTTTTTACTTTCTTGACAAACTCCTTTGAGGTGCAGAAGGCTTTAATTTTGAGGAAGTCCCATTTATCTATCTGTTCTTTTGCTGCTCATGCTTTTGGTGTGATATTCATGAAGCCATTTCCTATTACAAGGTCTTGTAGATGTTTCCCTACACTGCTTTCCAAGGTCTTTATGGTCTTGGCTCTTATATTTAGGTCTTTGATCCATCTTGAGTTGATCTTTGTATAAGGTGTGAGATGGTAATCCTCTTTCATTCTTCTACATATGGCTATCCAGTTCTCCAGGCACCATTTTTTGAATAGGCCGTTCTCTCCCAGTTGAGAGGGTTTGGTGGCTTTATCGAATATTATATGGCTATATACATGAGGTTCTATATCATAACTTTCAATTCGATTCCATTCGTCTCTGTGTCTCTCCTTATGCCAATACCATGCTGTTTTCACTACTGTAGCTTTGTAGTATGTTTTGAAGTCAGGTAGAGTGATTCCTCCAATTTCATTTTTCTTTTTCAATATGCCCTTGGCTATTCGGGGCCTCTTTCCTTTCCAAATAAATTTCATAGTTAGTTTTTCTAGTTCCTTAGAGAAGGCTGTGTTGATTTTTAATTGGGATTGCATTGAATGTGTAGATCAGTTTTGGTAGGATAGACATCTTAATAACATTTAGTCTTCCTATCCATGAACAGGTATATTATTCCATTTATTTAGGTCTTCTTTGATTTCCATGAACAGTCTTGTATAGTTCTCGGTGTGTAAGTTTTTTTCATCTTTAGTTAGATTTAATCCTAAATACTTGATTTTTAATTTGCTATTGTGAATGGTATTTGTTTTTTGATTTCCTCCTGATATTGCTCATTATTGGTGTACAGAAATGCTACTGAGTTTTGCACATTGATGTTATAACCTGGACTTTACTAAACTCATTTATGAGTTCTAGAAGCTTTGTTGCAGACCTTTCAGAGTTTCCTACATATAGGATCATGTCATCTGAAAATAATTAAATTTTGACTTCTTCCTTTCCAACTTGAATGCCTTTTATATCTGGTTCTTGCCTCAGTGCTTGAGCAAGTACTTCTAAGACAATGTTAAATAGAAGGGGAGAGAGTGGGCATCCTTGTCTTGTTTCTGACTTTAGCAGGAAGGATTTTAGGATTCCTCCATTGTAAACAATGTTGGCTGTAGGTTTTTCATATATACTCTTTATCATGTTAAAAAAATTTCCTTGTATTCCGATCTTTTGGAGTGTTTTTATCAAGAAAGGGTGTTGTATTTTGTCAAATGCTTTTTCTGCATCTATAGATATATCATGTGATTTTTTTCCTTCAATCTGTTTATATGGTGTATTATGTTGATTGATTTTCTTATGTTGAATCATCCTTGCATACCTGGAATGAATCCCACTTGGTTGTGGTGTATAATTCATTTAATGTGTTGTTGAATATGATTAGCACATATTTTGTTAAGTATTTTTGCATCTAGGTTCATAAGAGAAATTGGTCTGTAATTTTACTTTCTTGTGGTGTCTTTGTTTGGCTTTGGTACTAGGGTAATGCTGGCATCATAGAAGGAGTTAGGCAATGTTCCTTCTGTTTCGATTTTTTGGAATCGTTTCAGCAGGATTGGTGTTAGTTCTTTCTGGAATGTTTTGTAGAATTCACCAGTGAAGCCGTCTGGCCCTCGGCTCTTCTTAGTTGGGAAGTTTTTAATGACTGATTCTATCTCTTTACTTGTGATTGGTTTGTTGAGATCATCAATTTCTTCTTTCATCAATATGGGCTGCTTATGTGTTTCTAGGAATTTGCCCATTTCCTCTGAATTGTCATTTTTTTTTGAATATAGTTTGTCAAAGTATCCTCTTATGATAGTCTTTATTTCTGTGGGGTCAGTGGTGATATCTCCTTTCTCATTTCTTATTTTGTGTATTTGCATCTTCTCTCTTTTTCTTTGTTAGTCTCGCTAAAGGTTTGTCAATTTTATTGATCTTCTGAAAAAACCAGCTCTTGGTCTTGTTTATCTTTTCAAGTGCTTTCTTATTTTCTATTTCATTTAGTTCTGCTCTTATCTTTGTTATTTCCTGCCTTCTTCTTCCTGTTGGATTACTTTGTTGTTTTTTTTTCTAATTCCTCCAAATGTGCAGTTAGTTCTTCAATTTTTGCTCTTTCTTCTTTTTTGATATATGAATTTATGGCTATAAATTTCCCTCTCAGTACTGCTTTTGCTGCATCCCATAAGTTTTGGTGTTGTCTTATCATTATCATTTGTTTCAAGGTAGTCATTGGTTTCTTTTTAGATTTCCTCTTTGACCCACTGTTTTTCTAAGAGTGTGCTGTTTAATTTCCAAATTTTGGTGCGAAATCTAGGCCTCTGGCCCTTGCAAATTTCCAGCTTCACTCCACTGTGGTCAGAGATATTAATTTGTATGCTTTCGATCTTTCTGAATTCATTAAGCCTTTCTTTGTGGCCTACCATATGGTCTATCTTGGAGAATGATCCATGTGCACTTGAGAAAAATGTATATCCTGCTGTGTTTGGGTGTAATGATCTGTATATGTCTATTAGATCCAGCTCCTCTAATATACTGTTCAAATATTTTGTTTCTTTAGTGATTCTCTCTTGAGATGTTCTGTCCAGAGTTGATAGTGGTGTATTAAAATTCCCCACTATAATTGTAGATGCATCTATTCTTTCACTTAGTTTTTCCAGCGTTTGCCTCACGTATTTAGAGGCACCCTTGTTAGGAGCATAAATATTTATGATTGTTCATTTTTCTTGACAGATTTTCCCTTTCACTAATATGTAGTATCCTTCTTTGTCTCTCACAATTGTTTCACATTTAAAGTCTATTTTGTCTGATATTTATATAGCTACTCCTGCCTTTTTTTGGTTATTGTTTGCTTGTAAGATTGTTTTCCAACCATTCACTTTCAGCCTCCATGAGTCTCTGGGTCTAAGTTGTGTCTCTTATAGACAGCATATAGATGGGTCATATTTCCTTATCCAATGTCCCAGTCTGAATCTTTTGATAGGAGAGTTTAGTCCATTGACATTCAGTGTTATTACTTTCAAGGAATTATTTATGTTAGCCATATTTTGATTGGACTTGTGTTTGTCATATTTTGTTTGTTTTCCCTTCTCTTTTTATCTTTTTTGTTGCTCTTACACTCTCCTCCAACTCTGCCTGTCCTGTTTTTTTCTTTCTTCCTGCAGAACACCCTTTAGAATTTCTTGAAGGGGAGGTTTCTTGTTGGCATACTTTTTCAATTTCTGTTTATCTGTGAATATTTTGAACTCTCCATCATTTTTGAATGCTAGTTTATCTGGATAGAGTATTCTTGTTTGGAAATTTTTTTCTTTTAGTACCTTGACTATATCATACCACTGCCTTCTTGCCTCCATGGTTTCAGATGAGAAATCAGCACTTAATATTATGGAGCTTCCCTTGTATGTGATGGTTTTCTTTTCTCTTGCTGCTTTTAGAATTTTCTCTTTGTCTTGAGCGTTGGAGAATTTGACAAGTATGTGTCTTGGGGTGGGCCTGTTGGGGTTTATGACTATTGGGGTGCGCTGTGCTTCTTGGATATGTACATCTGTCTCTTTCAGTAGATTTGGGAAGTTTTCAGCCATTATTTACTGCAACACTCCTTCTGACCCCTTTCCCTTCTCTTCTTCTTCTGGGATGCCTATAATACATATGTTTGAGCGTTAAGCATTGTCATTCAGGTCCATAAGTCCTCGCTGGATTTTTTCTATCTTTTTATCGATCAATTCTACTATCTCTTTGATTTCTGATGTACTGTCTTCCACATCACTAATTCTCTGCTCTGCCTCTTCTAGTCTGCTGATATTTGCTGCAAGTGTATTTTTGATTTCTTGAACTGTGGTGTTCATTTCCATCATATCTGTTATCTTTTTGCGTATGTCTGCAATTTTCCCTCCAAATGTTGTCTTCATGTTGTTAACCTCTTCCTTTACTTCATTAAATTTGTTGGTGATATATGTTCTGAGCTCTTTAATTACTTGTGTGAAATTCTGCTCCCCTTCCTGGCTTTTAGTTTGTTCACTGGATTCAGCCATATTTTCCTGATTACTGGTTTGGTTTGTAGATTTTTGTTGCTGTCTGGTCATCATTTTATCTTGACGGGTTTAATCAGTTCCTTAGCTTCTTTGTCTAGTCTTGGGGATTAATTAGCTGTTGTTTTTGCATAAGTGTTATATCTTCTCTTTGTCACTTTGTTCTTCTTATTCTAATTTCTTATTGCTGGTTTAGTTCACTTTAAAGGAAAATATTAGGGCCAGGGAAAGGCAATTGTGTAAGCAAGGGAAAAGTGTAAAGTAGTATTGGTGATAAATGTTAACAGAGCAAAAGTATGAGATCTGGGAGGATGGGTATTAGATTCATGTAGGTTGTGTGGAGTTATAGCAGTAGGTAGAGTACCTAAAATGAGGTAGTCGACTGAATATGGGAGGAATATGGTATGAATTAAAAAGCTAGTGTTTTCGTGAGAGAGGGAAAGAGAAAAGAAAGGCAATACTTTCAAGAGTGGATAACAGACAGAAAACAAAACAAAGGTATTAGAAATTAAGAGTTAGACACTTTGTGGATCAAAGAAAGGGAGGTGGAATATAGGACAGACAGTCGATGATGGAGGATATCAAGATGTAGGGGAAAGGGGATAGTGTAGGTAGCCAAAATCAATTCACACAGAAATGAGGCAGTGGAGGATGAGGAAACCCAGCAAATGTGAGGTGTTCCCTGCAGCACCTTCCCACCAAATCGATGTCCAGACACCTCCTGCCCTGCAAAATCCTGAAACAGCCTGGTCCTGAAGAATTTCCAATGCTGCCCAACCGCTTCTTTGCAGGAGAGAATCTCAGGTGCGCTCACTCAGCCACCATCTTGACCCCCAGAATGACTTTAATAAGTTAGGAACTCTGATACGTAAAGCTACAGCCCAGGGTTTGTCCAAAGAATGATGCTGGGCAAGTCCATTCTTGGTGTTGAACCCTATCGAGATTGAGAAGTCCTACATTAGCCCCAGTAGAAATCCCAGCAAGGGAAACACACACACCCTCACACACACACACACAAGAGGAATGTACATTCATGAAGGAGCAAATACAAAGCACCTCGATCATATGGAAAACCATTTCATCTCATTAGTAAAGAAACACATTTAGACACTAACAGGTTGCCATTTATCAATCTGACAATGAAATGTGGTTTTCAACAATTGAGGTTGGGGCAAGGGAGAAAAATGCAATAAACAGGCAAAGCTTTTTGGGGAGGAAATTTGTGGTGTGTTTCAAAACTTTATCACTGAACTTGGCCTTTTAACACAATAATGCCACATCTAAAACTTGAGCCTAGGTTTCTTCTGCATAAGAATAAAGTATCAGTATAACTGGAATGGGGAGCAAGGGCAACTTTTGGGGTGTCAGTGTGCCAATCCTTTATTGGAGAGGTATTTATGCACACGGGTTAATATTGTGACAATTTATTGATTTCTAAACTTATGCTTTTTGTACTTTAAAGATAATATATCAAGAAAAATCTTAGCAACAAACCAAAAGAAGGTTACCTTAAGGAAACAGACAGATTTCTACAAAACTGAGCCTCACGGAAGGTTATCATAGCATTCTTTTCAAAGGAAAAAATGAAAATAGAAACAACTTCAGTGTCCAAGTCCTAGAGGATTGGTTAAAGCAATCAGAGAAAATCCAGATGATGGACTAGTAAACATAATAAAAAGAAAATTTAACCACTGAAATAAATTCATGATACTCTGGTAAGTAAAAGAAGGAAAAGCACCACTTTGGTATAATAAGGCCCCCCAAAAATGCACATCCTGATGTTAAAAGCGGTTACTTCTGGGTGATAGGGTTATGCTTGCAATAAAAACAGGCCATTCATAAAATAAAAACAATTTCAAAGCAAGTCTGTGTTTTGTCATGCTCTCCCATGTAGCAAGTCACTGCCTCATCTGTGTCCCAGCTGTACTTTGTGGTATAGCTCTTTTCACAAGACATTATCTTTCTTGTTTACTTTTTCAAATCTCCAATAGAGCTTTGGGAGGACAAAGGAAATTTCTACTGTGTCTCCACATACTCTCACAGATCCTAGAATAAAGTAGGTTTTCCGTAAGTGCTTGTCAGATACAGAGAAACCCACTGACGCCACTGCTTGCCCACCACATGCCCGACCTGTGGAGCGAGTCTCGGCCCTCTCCAGGGGGTCCCAAAAGCCAGCCCATTCTGCCCTGGGCACTGGACGGTCACCTGAGCCCAGCCCACCTCAAGAGAGGAGCTTAGGGGGTATGGGTGCTGTCACCTACCCCTGCCCACTACTCTAGGGGAGGCACGTGGAGGAATTCATGAAGAATCACACTTTTTACTCGAACCAAACCAAACAGAATGTGCTCTCTGGTCAGTTTCAGTTTTCTGGCTGCTAAAACAAATACCACACAATGGGTGGGCTTACCTGTGGGAATCAGGGGCTCACGGCTTCTGAGGCTGGAGGGCGTGCTCCCTTCCGGGGTCAGCATTTTCGGGTGGTCTTCGGGGTTCCTTGGCTCTCTGTCACATGGCCGTGCACGTGGCAGCGTCTCCTCCTTTCTCTTCCAGGTTCCACTGAGGTCAGCTTCCAGCTGCTCCTGTGGCTCCTTTTCCTGCATCTACTGTCCTTTGCTTACAAGGACGTCAGTCATACTGGAGGAAGGTCCACCCGCCTTCCATTTGGGCGCCTCCACGGATGACGCCTTCTGAGGTCCTGTTTGCAGATGAGGTCACATCCGACCAGGGTTTGGAACCTGAGCATGCCCTTTGGGGGGTGGGGACATGCTTTCCCCCCCCCCCCACAATCACATACAAGGGAGCATAGTGTCCACTCTTGGGTTTCTAGCAAAGTCTCTGGAAATGCTGTGCAGCTTCCAGTCAATAATTTAGCACTTTTTAATTGAGCCCTATATTATGTAAATGACATGTACAAAGCTGTGCCTCCATCACCATCATCCATTGCCAAAATGATTCCATCACATGAAAGGAAACTCTGTACCAGCTGAACGTTAACTCCCCGTTCTCCTTCCCCACCTGGTCCCTGGGAACCTGCGTTGTAGTTTCTGAATTTGCACGTTCTGCTTTTCACAGAAGTGAGATCATACAGTATTTGTCCTTGTATGTCTGGTTTATTTCACTGAACATGATGTCTTCAAGGTTAATTCATGTCACACGCACCAGGACTTCATTTCTTTTTCAGCTGAATAATATTCCATTGAGTGTATATACCATATTTTTTTAATCCATTCATCTGCGTTGATGGATATGGGTTGCTCCCACCTTTTGGCGTTTGTGAATAATGCCGCTGTGAACACTGGTGTACAAATATCTGCTCTAGTCTCCACTTTCAACTCTCGGGTATATACCTAGAAGTGTCATACGGTGGTTCTAGGTTTAGCTTTTTGAGGAACTGCCAAACTGTTTTCCACCGACCACTGCCTATACAAGATCCTGAAAAGACTTCCCTATGTTTTCTTTAAGGAGTTTTATGATTTTAGTTCTTATATTTAGGTCTTTGATCTACTTGGAGGTAATTTTCGCTATGGTGTGAGGTAGAAGTCCATCTGCATTCTTTTGCATATGGTTATCTAGTTCTCTGAAAACAGTATGGAAGACACTATTTTCTTTCCCAACTGAGCGGACCTGTACCCTTTTCGAAGATCAACTGGCCGAAGGTGTGAGAGCTGATTTCTGAACTCTGTGTGATTTCATTGGTCTCTGTGTCTGCCCTTGGGCCAGTACTGTGCTGTTTTGATTTGCACCCTTGTAACAGGTTTTAAAATCAGGAAGTATGAGTCCCTCCAACCTTGTTCTTATTTTTCAAGATGGTTTTGGCTATTTGGGCCACTCACCCTTCCACATTAATTTGATGATTGGCTGGCTTTCTACTCGAGATTTTTTTAAAGGTTCAATTTTTATTCAAAGGTAAATGACAAAATTGAATTATTATGCTCAAACAAGATATCTCACGTTAAGATCAGAAGCACCTTGTTGAATTGATTGATTTACTTTCCAGGTGAATATTATACAACCCCCCCAAAGTATTAGTTATTAAAACAGGCTCTGCTCTGAGATCCAGTGCCTCAGCTAATCAGAGGCTCCTCAAGAAAGAACTCAAGCTTCCTCTTAAATAAAGGGGACAAATGGTGACAAATCACTAAGGCAAGAAAGTACGGGATGAGTATTTTTTTGCAAGCACTTGTCTCCACAAAACATCACACAAACAAATTAAACCTGGTTTGGTCATTTAAAAACCAAAAGACTGCTGGGTAGAAGCTCAAAAGCAAGCAGGAACCTTTTACAGCGCCATTAAAATACCTTCCTTGACTCTCCCATCCCACTTTCCTTGACTGCTGTTATTTAAAAAGGGAGAAGAAAAGTGACCAACCACATAAATCACGCTGTGCCAAAAAGGTCACACTAACAGAGCTGGTAACTGGCCTTTGGAGCACGTCTGAAGGATTTAAAACCTCATTACTGTGTCCAGGGCTGTGAAGAGAAGATGACAACGGGAGTTTCAAAAAGAACTGAACACAGAGTAGCTGGCTGCTTTCTTGTTACCTTAAAAGCCCTGTGTGATGCTGACATGCTGCCAAGCCCAAATGCTGTTGTTTTGGGGGGATTTGGGAGAGTGCAGACACCCATTTGAGAAGCCTCTCAGCTCTCCAGAGCCTGGCAGTGGGAGTAGTGAAAGGCAGTTACAACCTGCCCAGATGCTGGGACTCAGAGCCTACTTTTGCCAGCAGCGTGCACAATCACATATGAGTAGCTAAAGATTTCTGTTAAAAAGAACAGTGAAAGAACATGTAACACAAGAGTTCTACCCCTTGCCTTCCCCCCTTTCCCAGCTTCTCATCCTCTCTTTCTAGAACATTCCCTTTCCTACAACCCACAGTAATACTCTCAACATTATTTCATATGTAAACATTTCTGATTCTTTTTTTACCCTCAAATATGCTTGTCTGTTCCCTTCTCCCAAATTCCTGATCCAAGACATTTTAAGTGCATCCCACCATCAGGAACTGAACCAGCTCTAGAAATTCTAAGGCTCCCTTTATGCATAGGAAACGAAAGGATTCACTTTATAAAATCCCTTGTTCAATTTCATCTGCCATTAGAAGAACCAGTTGGAATCCCAGGGTCTAAAGATCCTTGTTCTGGGACAGCCTGAGAAGTTACCCTCCCATGTTTTTTTTTTTTTTAAAGGAATTCCTTACTTTGAAAAATTTAAGTATGAGAAAACCTGGAATTAGAGCTGTAATAAATTGCTATGATTTTATCTAACATATCTAAAATAGAATTTGTTACATTTCCACAGTTTTTCAGGACCACTTTCCAGAAACATTTCAAGAGACACTATTAAGGTAGACAAGCAGACCAATAAACAAAAATCTCTGCAGGGTCCAGCAGTTACAGATCTCAGCCTCTTTAATATTGTGCTCCAATCCTTATTAAAAACAAACAAACAACTTTCTACCTTCATAATGCTACCAGGAATAGGAAACAGGTTTCCATCTCATTTGCCAATTCAAACCAAATAGTAGCAGGTGCTCAGGGAGCTCTGTCCTGAGAAGGAATAGATTCTAGAGGAAGGAGTGCTGGGGTTGATTAGTGGGGTCTACCAAGGGCACTGCTAGCGGCTGGCAACATGCATGTCACATCTGCCATAGCAGGAAGGAGTGCTGTGATCTATTCGTGGGGTCTCCCATGCACACACGCCAGCATCTGGTGACGTACTAGTTTTCTATCTGCCATTCTGGATCCACATATTAAGTCCATGTTCCAGCACGTATCTGGAGGTTTTTGAAGACCCTATGTGCATTTACATCCTTAGACACTGCCACTCCCTCTTCCCACCTTTTACCGCCCGTGCCCCAAACACACATACAAGAAGAGATTCATCAGACACTACAGTCAACAAGAGCTATAGTGCCTGAGTGCCCTCCTTGCTCTCGTCTGCCTGGTGAACTCCTACTCAAGCTCAAGATGCAGCTCAATATCAACCACCCTGATGTCTCACCGGCGTTTCTGGCTATGGTTCTTCGGTCCTTTTGGTGTCCACATTTATAGGAGAACTTGTCAAAGTGTACCCTGCTTCCTACAATAGAATGTGTACCACCCAAGGTCATAAACCATGTCTTCATTATCTATGTATCCTGAGAGTTTAGCACAATAACAGGTTCTGCCTGTTGCAAGAATGAATGAACAGATGAATGAATGAATGGTGTCGCTACCTTCCACTACACAAAGGGGTGGCTCCATGGCGTCTCTCAGAACAAACACGTCATCCCAAACTTCAGTAACTCGTGTGGCGCCTTCCCTGTTTCTGCCATGTTCACATTCTACAAATTACTTACAGTTTTTATGTTACTTAAAGTGCAGCAAGGTGGTTTAAAAGGAGAAAATGAGAAACGCTCACAGTGATCTGAATCATCTCCATCTCCACCCCTCCAGCCACTTGGGGCAGAAAGTAATGTTCAAAGAAAAGGAAGGAAGGGAGGGAGGGAAGGACGGAGAGAATGAAAGAAAAAGAATGAATGTTCAATTTCTATGGGCACAATTGACCACACCTATAATTCAAACAACAGTATCCACGGAATCACTTGTTTTTTATTATATTCACCTTATTTTCTAATAAACATTAAAATAAATTTACATATATTAAGAAAAAAAAAAAAGCTCATCTCTGTTCTGCCAGAATCCATTTTATAGACCAAGCGGCACATGTACCATGCTTGGGGAAATAGTGATTGAAGGGATTTGTTTCTCGAAAGCACGCCGTGTGCCCATCTGAAACGGTCTGATGACACCTCACACGGGTAATTCATTTATCATTTCGAAGATGCCATTTACCTGACGACACCTATTTTATGGATGATTAAAGAGAAGCCCCAGAAGTACAGCATTTCCTCCTTAGGAGCACACAGAGGAAACGCACAGGCAGTGGGACATAAACCTCTGTCCAAAGAACCAGCCATTACCACCACCTATTTTACTTTAACCAGGTCCCAGCCTGTGGAAGTCTCCCCAATGTCCTTTATGATGGGATTAGTTATTGATTCTCCCCTTTCTTATGGAGGAGTACAATCTAAGTCACAGCAACTATTTTCTTTTCTCTATTTTTTTAATGTTACATTCAAAAAATATAAGCGGTCCCCATATACCCCCCATCCTTCTCACCCCACTCCTCCCACGTGAGCAACCTCTTTCATCCTTGTGGGACATTCATTGCGTTTGGTGACTACATTTTGGAGCACTGCTGCACCACATATGTAATGGTTTACGTTGTAGTTTACACTCTCCCCCAGTCCACCCAGTGGGCCATGGCAGGACATACAACGTTCAGCATCTGTCCCTGCAGTACCACCCAGTAATGGAAGAAATTGTAGCACTAATGTGGAGAAAGTGGCCACGGTAGCTGCTGAGGGTAGGGAGAGGGAAGAAGAGATGTGACATGGGGGCATTTTCAGGACTTGGAGCAACTATTTTTATCATGCAGATGCCGGATCTCCTGGCCCTGGGGCATTCTTGTCCAAGTAGACACGGGCACTGCCTGCTACAAGCGGCCAGATGCCCTAAACGCTGCTCCCTGCCCAGCTCTCCATGCTCAGGATGCTGGGTGCCCTCTGGCTGTCACTTCCCTTCCCTGCACGACCACGTTTAGCTGTTTCAAAAGAGCCAAAGGAAAGTCACCCAGGAAGCAGTCGTTCCACACTTCAATAGCATCAACCTCACTCCAAAATTTGCTTTCCCACCTAAGTTTCCAAGATTGCAGTCTCATACGGCAGCCTCCAGCTCTGTGCTTCACTGTCTCTCTCCTTGGCGCAGTAATCACAATGTCAGCAAAAGGGAAATACCCATCTCAGTACAGCCCCGCACTTTGAAGAGCGATGCCGTACGCATTATATTGAGCCATTCGTGTGGTGCCAGGGGTTTCTGCCCTCCCTTCTGCCAGCCTTAATATTATTGGCTTAATACCTTTAAGAATTTAAATTGACTTTGGTCTTTTTTACGTAACCACGTGCTGAAAGAACCCATTTGTGAATGCACGTTTGACCTGCTAGAGTTCTCACGTCTACTTAAACAAATACCCAAGTGCAGAACAGCAGTAGCAGCTCGATCTCAACGTCTTCTGGAATCTTTCCGGCTCTCTTGGGAGAGCATTGCCCGATCTCATCTGACTCCCGGGGAGCCCTCTGCGAGGCGATTCAGTCATTCATTTACTTTTTCTCTTCTACCAACTTCACCCTTATCACCTGCTTTGGAAAATGGATATGGGCCCTTTAAATATTCTTCCACTGCTGGCTGGTACCAAGTTAAGCTTTTGTCGGTAGAGGGCAGGGGAAAGGGACACTGCAGGGAGAAGAGCTCTGCTCCCCGCGCAGCCTCCGCAGGGCCCCAGCGCCCAGCCCCTGCAGGGTGAGCGGCCTCCCCAGCACCCAGCCCAGCCCCTGCAGGGCGAGCAGCCTCCCCAGCACCCAGCCCCTGCAGGGCGAGCAGCCTCCCCAGCACCCATGCCCAGCCCCTGCAGGGTGAGCAGCCTCCCCAGCACCCAGCCCCTGCAGGGTGAGCGGCCTCCCCAGCACCCAGTCCCTGCAGGGCGAGCGGCCTCCCCAGCACCCATGCCCAGCCCCTGCAGGGTGAGCAGCCTCCCCAGCACCCAGCCCCTGCAGGGTGAGCAGCCTCCCCAGCACCCATGCCCAGCCCCTGCAGGGTGAGCGGCCTCCCCAGCACCCATGCCCAGCCCCTGCAGGGTGAGCGGCCTCCCCAGCACCCATGCCCAGCCCCTGCAGGGTGAGCGGCCTCCCCAGCACCCATGCCCAGCCCCTGCAGGGTGAGCGGCCTCCCCAGCACCCAGCCCCTGCAGGGTGAGCGGCCTCCCCAGCACCCATGCCCAGCCCCTGCAGGGTGAGCGGCCTCCCCAGCACCATGCCCAGCCCCTGCAGGGTGAGCGGCCTCCCCAGCACCCATGCCCAGCCCCTGCAGGGTGAGCGGCCTCCCCAGCACCCATGCCCAGCCCCTGCAGGGTGAGCGGCCTCCCCAGCACCCAGCCCCTGCAGGGTGAGCGGCCTCCCCAGCACCCATGCCCAGCCCCTGCAGGGTGAGCAGCCTCCCCAGCACCCATGCCCAGCCTCTGCAGGGTGAGCGGCCTCCCCAGCAACCATGCCCAGCCCCTGCAGGGTGAGCGGCCTCCCCAGCACCCATGCCCAGGCCCTGCAGGGTGAGCGGCCTCCTCAGCACCCATGCCCAGCCCCTGCAGGGTGAGCAGCCTCCCCAGCACCCAGCCCCTGCAGGGTGAGCGGCCTCCCCAGCACCCAGTCCCTGCAGGGCGAGCGGCCTCCCCAGCACCCATGCCCAGCCCCTGCAGGGTGAGCAGCCTCCCCAGCACCCAGCCCCTGCAGGGTGAGCGGCCTCCCCAGCGCCCAGCCCCTGCAGGGTGAGCAGCCTCCCCAGCACCCACGCCCAGCCCCTGCAGGGTGAGCGGCCTTCCCAGCACCATGCCCAGCCCCTGCAGGGTGAGCGGCCTCTCCAGCACCCACGCCCAGCCCCTGCAGGGTGAGCGGCCTCCCCAGCACCCATGCCCAGCCCCTGCAGGGTGAGCGGCCTCCCCAGCACCCATGCCCAGCCCCTGCAGGGTGAGCAGCCTCCCCAGCACCCACGCCCAGCCCCTGCAGGGTGAGCGGCCTCCCCAGCACCCAGCCCAGCCCCTGCAGGGTGAGCAGCCTCCCCAGCACCCATGCCTAGCCCCTGCAGGGTGAGCAGCCTCCCCAGCACCCATGCCCAGCCCCTGCAGGGTGAGCAGCCTCCCAGCACCCATGCCTGGCCCCTGCAGGGTGAACAGTTTCCTCAGCACCCATGCCCAGCCCCTGCAGGGTGAGCGGCCTCCCCAGCACCCATGCCCAGCCCCTGCAGGGTGAGCGGCCTCCCCAGCACCCAGCCCCTGCAGTACACTGGGGCCAGTGGCTCCCAGCATTTTTGCCCATTCCCTTCTCTGCCTCCAACGGGACACCTCCCCTTGATTGAATTCCCATGACACTCAGGAGGGTGATTTCCAGCAAATTCCAGATGATGCATTCCCCTGGCCTGGCACCATTGCACTTCCCTGCCCTCCGCTGGGCCAGAGCCGTGTCCTCTTCCACGAGGCCTGAGTCTCAGCACCGGGGCCTGCCTTGGGGGCTCTCCCTCAGCCTTGGGCAGAAGCTGCACCTTCCACCTGCCAATGTTATGTTCTTTAGAGCGCACTTGGCTTCTGCCCAAGTCCCTCACCCGGTCCCGTTACCGTTACTGATCCCGTCTCCTTGGGCTGTCTCCCAGCCAGAAGGAATAAGAGCTCCTGCAGGAGGGCTGCCCCTTGAGGTGCTGACTCTATCTCAGGGGCTTCTTTTTCTTTTTGTCTTTATTTTTTTAATGTTACATTAAAAAAATATGAGGTCTCCATTTACCCCCCCACCCCCCTCACCCCACTCCCCCCATAACAACCTCCTCCATCATCATGAGACACTCACTGCACTTGGTGAATCCATCTCTGAGCACTGCTGCCCCTCATGGTCAGTGGTCCACACCATAGCCCACACTCTCCCCCAGTCCACCCAGTGGGCCAGGGGAGGACACACGATGCCTCAGGGGCTTCTTGAAGGACACTAACTGTCCCCTCACTAGCAACGGTCCAGACATTTGCCAGCTTCTGTTTGGCAGTGTGGACTCTAACATAACGGAGTGGAAGCCAGGACAGACAATAGCTAAAAGGTAAATGAAGGCACTGAAATTCATTCAGAGCCGCATTGAACAGACGATTGAACGAGGGACCGACTGACTAAGTTAATGGATAAACAGGCCTAGGATTTAACGCCTACTCCCCTATTTGACGACAGGTGCCGCGTGCCCGCCTCGGGCCGGGTTCCATGTTACGCGTTTTGGGATCAGACACGACTGAGGCGGGCATGGCCCTTGCTCTCAGGGGGCCCACGCCCTTCCCTGAGAGACAGATGAATAAACTAAGGGAAGAGCTAGAGCAATCCCAGCTAGCGATGGACGCTGTGAAGGAGATCACGCAAGGCCACGGGCGCTGGGAGAGAACTCTCCAGGGGTCTTCTGTGTTGCTCATGTGCTGTGGGTGGAGGTCAGATGGTGCGTGCCCTGCACTGTCTTTTCAAGGCTGTTTTACAGGGAACAGCCCTGGAAGGGAGACTGTATCTCTGAGGCCCACAGCAGGGTTTTGACTGTCCAGGATAATAAAGATAATGTCTCCTACTTGCAACCTATCCTGAGAGATGCACATTCCCTAAGCTGGGGATTTCTGAGCTGTGACACGGCCGTCCCCAGGGCTCCTCTGCCTCACCCCGGGGGGTTGGGGAGGGGGCCGAGGAATTAAGGAAGACACGTCGCTCTGGCTGTGTGACGTGCAGTGAGTCACAAAGGCTTTATATCTAGCCCTGGAGCCTCAGGTCTTCTGATTCCTGTAGATCTGTGACAGAAGAAGTTGCTACCTTGCAAGTGCGGTCAAATCTCAGACCCTCCCCAATTCTTGGCAGTGGGATGAGGTGGCCATAGGTAAGATTCAGGTCACACGGGCCTCGCTGGCCACGACACAGCTAAAGGAAAGCAAGGACGCGTGATGACCACATGGCTCAGTTCCTTCTGGGTCCTTAAGACACCAACTTAATTACCCCAAATCCGTTTTTTGGTTCCCTGCTTCCGTGTTCCAATGGACTTTTGTTCCTTAGGTAGAAGGAAGGGACTTTTAAAGGATTCCTTCTCCTCTCCAATCTATCCTCTACATTGTTGTCAAAATTTCCTTTGTTTTTAGGTAACTTCTTAAAATTCTCCAATGCTTCTCCAATGACAAGAGGCTGAAATCCAAACTCCTTGGCTCAGCCGAGACCACCGTCCCAGGCCAGCCCCTCCCTTTTTTTCAGTCTCACCTGCTGACCACGCCCTACGATCTGTGCCCCTCTGCAGGGAACCAGGCTTTCATGCAAGCTGCTCCTTCTGTTAGAAGGATCTTTGTTTTCATTATCTGCCTGGTGAATGCCTACATAAATCAAGACCAAATTCAAGCTTTCTCCATTGCACCAACATAGAGTTTGGTAACTCTCTGTGTTAAGTTTCCTTTTCTACCAAACTTGAATTCTGAAAGAAGGAAACAGAACAAATGGCTGTGTTTCCAGGCTCCTGGACTCAACAGTTAAATCTGGACACAGTATAGGAGAGTGAGCATTCCTCTACTCCAGAACCCTCTCTAGAAGGATCACATCTTCAGTGACTGCCAAGCCACCCTCTGTCCTCCAGCTGCCGGTCATGGAGCACTGCCCAAAGAGCAATCGGCTCCCTCAGCATGTCCCCGCCTTCCACCCTCACCCCCAGCCACCTGCCTCACAGGGAGCTGGCAACCCAAACTCAGCCAGAGCTCTTCCCCAGGCCTTCTGAACTGAAGCTTTCCTGATGACAAGCCTAGACCAATGTGAGCCTCTGCTTTTGCCCTGATTAGTGGGGAAGTTGATGGGGGAAAAAGTGGTAAGAAGGATCCTGAAACAACCCTTTCCTTGTAGCTCTCCTAAGCCCCGAAACTCCTGCAGTCTCCTGCTGAGAAGGAGGCGATTCCTCCTTGCCCACCTGTTTCGAGATGTTCGCTTAGACTGGCCTGGCTGCTTAGTATGAGGAAACTGGATCAATTCACTTTCACCTCTAATTCTGAAGCTGTGCCCAGAGGCCGAAAACTCTCTTCTCCCCATGTTGGTAAATAAACTTTATAAGGACTAAATGTTGATACCACAAGACATTGGTAGACATAAGGCCATGCTTTTAAGTAAATTGATTTTCATTTGCACACTGTTGATGCTGGTACCAATGTAAAATGCATTTTCCTTTGCTCTTAATTTTGTTCCTATTCTTGTAATTGTCATGGCCCCATCTTTGTAGTTAAATATTGGTACTATTGGGCCCATTAGCCCTGGCTCTCCAAAATAAGTCTGCAAGATTTATGTTTAATTCAGACTAGACATGCAGGCCTATCGATTTCATTTTAAACAGCACCTTCTTTACTTCTCTGCAATCTGCAGCCTTTGTGCTGTTTGACAGGCCTGGGCCCCTAAAGTCCCGTAGATTGGTACAAATCACTGATCTTTCAGTGAACCAGTGAGTGATAGGGAACGCAAGTACACCCCACCAATTTGGCCGGAAGGGGAGTCTTTAATAGGGAAAGGTGCCCTGTCCTGTGCACTTCACATTGCACAAAAGAGTAAAATTTAACAGCTGTGTGGAGATATTTTTAATTTCTTGGTGTGGACTGATGTGTTTGCTATTTCCCAGTCTTTTCTAGGAAAGCAAATACTCACTCTAGAGCCTCCATTGCAGAACTGTCAGACCAGATTGCCCAGCCCCTCCTGTTATCTACACAGCACAAAGGGGTCCCGCTCCCATTTAAAAGCCTTGAGATTTTTATAGAAAATTCTCTCTATATCCTAAGTTATATAGAAGGCATCCTGGCTACCAGCACACAGCCAGTAGAACTCATGTCCCAGAACAAGAGAAATCTGAACTCAAGGCCGATTTGCCTTTAGACCCTACACCTCCCTGAGCCTTACTGTCTTGTGTTGATAAAACACAAGATGAGAGATAATATCACTCCTTATAAAGGGCTGATATCAGGTGGAATACCACCCCCCCAGGGCTTTCTAGGAAGGGCCAAGCATCTTGGCGGCATTAAGCAAATTAGGTCTCCATTCCATTCTCTTCTTATTGGGGGTAGGGAGTGCAATCTGAAAATAAATGGGGAAACCGGGAATAAAATAAATCGTCCTTAACAAATGACTCCGAAAAACTTTCTACTTGGATACGTTTCTGAATATGTACTATAGGCCTAATACTTGGCTGCAGGAGATGGAAAAAAAAGGAAGTTAGGCATGGCCCCTGCTTTCTGACGCTGCTCTGAGGACGTGCAGTTACAACGTCCTCTCACGGCAGCATGCCTTCACACCACTGAGAGGGGTTCCCCTTGAAGTCAGGAGTCGCAGAGTTGATCTGTGTGGGGTCGCTGAGCTAGAAACAGCCATAACATTTTGGTAGAAGAATAAACCGAAGCCAGAGAAGAGATTTGCTGATGCGATGTAGCATCAGAGCGGCAAAGCAGAAGGTGCGGCTTGGTCTCCTGACATGCAAAGCTGGTGGTTTTTTCCCACTATCCCCTTAGAAATAAAAGGCATCCACATGCAAACCACCAAAAAACAGTGAAGAACCATGTATAATCATCATGATCATTCACACTTTAAATGGGTTGCTGTAAGCCAGAGCCTGTGGCGGGTGTTTTAAATACACTGCCCTGTTTTCCTATTTTGACTGTACAGTCACAAGCTCCGGCACAGACCCAGCGGGCTAGCCCAGAGCGCCTTCTGTCCTGGTTGTAAGGGCCCGTGGAATCATAGCTATCAAACCTGCAGTTGTTCTTAGCATGATCATCATCACCCGGGCTTTCAATAAGGAATATGAGAAATGCACAATGCCCACATGCAGATTTTCAGACATAGAGAAGGCTCAGCAAATGGCTTTCTAGCACTTTTTTTTTTTTTTAGCACATCTGTACTCAAAAGAAAATAAATGGAGACTGTATCCCATCTGTTCGATGAATGATATAAGCGAAGGCAGTTGGGAAATATCTGATGTGCTGCTTTGGGCTTGGTAACATGTATACCAGGGGAATTATAAGGTTGAAACCCTTGGTTAATAATAACGGCTGTTGGCAGCCAAACATAAAAAGTTGACTTTATTGGGTAGTGCCTGTGGGTCATGACTTTAATTTGAAAAAAAAAAAAAAGGAAATCATGCAGGGCTTGGAAGACTTGGCTTCAGGGAAGTCAATAACATAAATATACTTTATTAGTTAACTCATTCCTTTATCTAGGAGATAAGTGGGTTAGCACAATCCTTCAGGGAGGAAGAGAAATGAAAAGAAAGAAGCACACTGGAGTCTGTGATATATTCTTAGCATTGTAGCTTAGTCCAGAGATGGCAGAACTATGGCAATGGCAAATTAAAACCCAACCATAGTTTGTAAGATGTCTTTGGAAAAGAATGAATAAAGGATATGATTAGAAATGATCATTTGCTCCTAACTGCCTGTCCCACTTGACATCAGACCTAAAAGAGAGAATTTCTTTCTTGCCGAACAGGTGAGCTGTGAGATCCGAATCTCCCCTCACTGTAGAACCTTGCTGTGTTGTTTTCTGCTTCGCCGTGGTTTATATTTCCTCCAGCTCCTAAAGTCAGGAGTATTTTCTGAGCACTCATATTATCCCAGTAATATACATTCAATAAGAAGCCATTCGATTTCTAAATTCCCTGCATATTTTAGGATCCACATGATTAATAATAAAATTTTTCCCACATCTGCCTCAATTGGTCCACATAAGCTCTGGCTAGAGGGGGATTTCATGTTCTTTGGGTATTTCATTACGTGGTCTTCATTCCTCATATGAGCAGATTTATATTCAGTCATTTGCACTGTTTTGGAGAAAGGAAAGGAGGCACGTTTTCACCTCTGACAGCTTACCCTGGCAGATCTGGCTTAAAACAAGTCCATCTGTGGGCAATTCAAGAGCAGAAGAGCCAAAGCCCCCTGAAGTCTGCACCTCACTCTTCGGGGGGGGCGATGAGGAGTGGGACGAGCGCTGCGTGGCGTGGGGGAAGAACGGTGCCTCGCGGTGGACGCTCAACGCCCAGCTCGGCCCTTGCTGTTTGGATAAGATCCCTAACGCTTGCCACGTGACAACTTCCCCATCGGTAACGTGGAACTCACGGGAGTGTTACCCGAGGAGGGAGCTGCTGGGCGGCGGCTGGAATAGAGCCGGGCACCTGGGCACCTGCTGACACTCTGGCATCAATTGTCACGGCGGGTCCACGGTCCGAGGTCGCCTCTGTGGCTCTCTGTGCACTTGAGGGGCCCTGGGACCCCAAGCGCCACCCTGTTTGCCGCTCTGATGTGCGTGCACCTGGACAGCTGCTCCCGGGCCAAACCCCTGGCGTGGCTCTTCAGTTCACGGGGCTGCGGGTCCAGAGGAGCTGGACCCGGGCCCTGAGCTCCAGCAGCTGCACGCGGGAGCCTCGTCTGGGTTCCCTCCCGCATCCCTGACTTCAATGCTGTAGACGGCTGAGGCTTTTTATTCGTCTATGGGAGGAACACAGATAATGTGTGGCCGGCGGGAGGAACGAGGTCCTTTAAAAAATACGTCCACTTGCTGGCCCGCGCGCCCGCGCCCGCGGAGAGCTGGTGCAGCAAGACAACGCAACAAAGGGAGACAAGCAGACACAGAAGAAAGCACAGTGAATGGACACAAGAGCAGACAGCAGGCAAGCCTCAAGGAGGGGGGGGCGTAAATAAATAAAAAATAAATCTTAAAAAAAAAGTCCATTTGTTCTTCCACGGCCGTGGAGAGCCGTTCCCGCCGCCGTTAGTGGGGCCTGGACTTAGCCACTATCCTGAATCTAATTGAATACGGCAGAAGCGGCAGGTGTGTCTTTGGGACTGGGACACGAGCCTCATTGTGACTTCCTACTTGCTCTCTCACTCACTCGCACAGGGGAGGCAGCTGCCACACCATGAGGACACTTAAGAGGTCCCCGTGGTGAGACCTGGGGCCTCCCACACATGGCCAGTGGGAATTTAAGGGCCGCGTGCATCAGAAGCCCTCACCAGAGGCCCTGGGCCAGCTGCTCCCAGCGTCTTCACCCACAGACACTGCGATGATACATCTTTATTTGTGCTGTTTTGGGGTGACTTGTCATGGGGCAATTGATAACTAAGACAATTAGACACGCAATGACTCTTTGGTGACTTAAAGGGCTCCTCAGATGGTGTGCAAACCCTTCCCGGCTTGGCGGTAGCGCCTCCCGTGCTGCGGGCTTCCTGAGGCAAGGCGGGGCACCTCCATGGGACTTGGCTGGGCGGCTGCTGTCCCCTGCCTGTCCAGACTGCCCTTGCAGGTTTCTCACTTTTCCCCGGAGGAGCTCAGCTCCCTCAGCAAAGGCCCTGCAGATCAGACGGAACTGGCCCCTCGCTCCCAGCTCTCCACACGGCTGCACAGCGTCGGCCGGCCCAGCTGGCACACACCCTCGTATGTCCCCACTGCTGTGATTCGGGGATGGGGGCTAAACCCAGGTCTGGTCAGCCAAGGGGCCCCTGGTGAAATGGCTGGGAACCAAAACTTTCTTCCTTCTGGACTTGAAGCAAGCAATGATATACATCCTGCAACTGCCAGGGAACTGAGAAGTAGAAAGAAACTCATGATCCAACTTTGGAATAAGCCTTAATGGACCTTTTCAGGTGCATGATATAAATCATTTCCTCCATAGAGAAAGGATGTTTGGGTTGAGTCTCCATTTGTAACTAAGAGTCGAACTAATGCAGGATGCACACCAGACCACCCTGCTCCTGATGAGCCATACCCCCAACCTCTCTTCCCCTGAACCATGCGCCATGCCTTTAGCTTAGTTATGGCTCAAGCGTTCTCTCTAGAGGGTCCCATAAAGAGTAAAAACCAAACCAACAAAAACCAAGCCACCTGCCATCTTATCCCCCCTTCAGGAAACTGTGGTTGGGGAGCACTTCTGTAGCTGTTACACAAGAACCCAGGAAACACAGATGCTACTTCAAAGCCTGTGATTTTCTCTACTGAGGAGCCAGCTGCCTACACATTTCTAAACAAGCAGCAGGACAAGTTCAAATTTCCATACGACAGCTCGTCCATCAGAAGATACAGGGCCTTAAGCACTCATAATCAGGTTTTTTGAAATAAAGTGCTTCCCTAGGGCAGGGAAAACTTAAAAATATTAATGTCCTTTAATTAGCTCTTTAGCATCTTATTATTGCCTAATGTGGCTGACACCAGAAGCCTGTGCACACAACGATGGCAGAGGGAAGCTGGAGAGCAGTATCTCTGAGCAAGCATGGGTCTATTTCTCTTTCTATTCAAGAATGAAGAGTTCAGCGCCTGCTAATGATGTGGGACCAGCTTCTGGGGTCCCGGAAGCCACAATTCATGGGCAAACCATACACTCGCTAGCCCACAAAGATCACCAGCCCACCATTTAGTCAGGGAGGGGGGCACAAAAAGTGATCACTCGGGAAACCCGTTTTTCCCTACTGTCTGCCAAGACCTTCAGAGAAACGTGGCAATGAGTAGAAAACACATCTTTCAGATGGTGTGGCTGAAAACAATGGTGTTTCTCCTCTCCTCTCTTTCTTCCTACTATATTCCCTGAATACCTCAAGTATCCCAAGCACTCTGCTAAGATATGGCAATCCAATGTTTATTAAAACACACATTGTCCTAGAACCCATAGAACTTTGAACTGAGTGGCAAATAGAGGTTAAAACCTATAGATCTACACAGATACCTTCATACACTTGTGCAATATTTATTGAAATATTACAGGTCAAACATTGCAAGGTCCTTTTAAAAATACCATCTTACTTTATCTTCCCCCAAATGGAACTGCACGACATATACACACGTAACAGGTGACAATTCAATTTTGTATGTTCAAAATAAAAGAGAGTGAGAGAAAATTCAGACTTACCTGTGACACTTTTAAAACTAGACTTTGACCTATATGGACCCACAGAATTTAGCAAAGCCAAACGCAAGGAGAAAAAAGAAAATGAATTCTTTGCTACTGAATTTCTAAGTGTCTAAGCCTTTGTGGTATAAGGCTACCTTGGGAATTTTTTAAGGGCTATTTGATTATTGCCTGATGGATTCTTCTTTAGAACAGATCTCTGGATAAGGTACGATTCCACTAGACCATTATTTCCATTTTCCACCGAGGTTATTAAGGCATCTAGAATTAACATAACTTTCCAAAGTTCAGATAGCTAAAGTCGTGAAGCCACATTTGAAACAACATTGGGAAACAACAACCAAAAGACAACAACAAACACTGCTTCTGAAATGTCTTTCTTCTCAGTGAGCTAAAATTGGTTTCCTTATAGTTTCCACCTTTGAGATCTGGAAAGAAAAAAATCTACGCCATCATCCACACTATGTCCTATTCAATACCTAAGAAGAAGAACCTGCCTCCCCTTCCCACCACCCTGCTCCTCACACAGGTTAGCACCTGTGCCTGGCTTCCTTCAGTCTCTACCCTGATTCCAAGGACCGCAGCACCTAGAACACACTCTGGGAGAACATATTCCAATTTCCCAGTGTTCCTCTTGCAGCCTAGAATGGAACAGAACCCTTAGTCAGAAGCGGCAGAGGGGGGCCTGCACCTGCTGCCCAGTTTGGATGTAGCTTGGAGTAGAGAGATTGTCTACTCTCCTCTTGGGGCTGCAGCACCAGTGCCAGAGAGATAAGTGGGAATGGTGGGGAGTGCGGTCACCTGGCTCACACAGGCGATGTTGCCGAGCAGAAACGTGAGCCCAGTGTAAGCTTCTCAAGTCCAAATTACTACTGAATTATCCATTGTTTAATGTTGGCAACTATTCAAGTAAATAAACCAACACACACATGCACACAAATGTGTCAATCTGGCTTGCAATCAGCTGCTTGTATATTTTTGACTGTGGTTACAGAAAATATGTGTCACTTGTTGCCATCAAACATCCTATTATCCTTTTAGGTGGCTTCATCTAACAACTGGCACATATGGAGACCAATATTGATAGAAAAATGTCTCAGGCCTTTTCACACATACATTGCCTTTAAGCTGTATTTCCCAAACCCTCCATCTGTGAAGGCATTTTATTTCAGAACCGAACATAGAACTTTACATTTATCTCTTCTCATCTCATCTGATTAGCTCAAAATCCCTACCAGAATAGTTACCATCTCCTCTCCTGCCCTGCCTGGGTCTTTGATTCTAGCAAGCACTCCCTTCCACTCTCCAGTGTTTGCACAATCCTAGCAAACAAAGAAGCCAGCGAACTTTGGTTTTGGATTACCTCAATTAAATTTCCCTACAAGTCACGCTTTCCCTCTCAGGTAAACAGTAGTCCAATGTAGAATTTCCCAGCATGGTTTAATATTCTGCAGCTTTTCCAGAAGGTTCTTCCCTGGTCCCTGTATGCCCACGTGCACAGTGTTTTCCGTGCCTTCGAGGATGGGTGTTACACCATGGAGGCTCGTGAATGGTCTGCCCTTTGGAGATGCCCTTGGGACAGAAGCTGACACCCCCGTGAAGAAGAGCACAGCTGCGTGAAGGGCTGGGAGTTCATCTCTGAGGTTATAATTTACTCTGGGCGTTTAATTTACCTGCGGATTTTAAAGCTTTGGCAAATGAATCATAGCTAACTAACTACATTCTCCCATTTTCCCCAGGTTCCAGGATTGCACGATGATTCTGCAGGCCGGTACCCCCATCTCCAGAGAGAACTGCAATCCCTGACCACGGTTTGCTGGGAACAAGGCTGCATCTTCTCGTAGATGCAAGAGGCCACAGAGCACAAAAACTCTGTCTTCAGAGGCGGCTTATCAAAAAGTCAGGGAAGAGGATATTTTCAGTACCTTTCTGTGAAAAAGAAACTGTAAGGGGTAAAGCAATCGTGGAATCGGAACCCAGCCCCCTCTGGCAGGAGAGGGGGACCACCTCCCTGGGAAGCTCTCTGCAGGGAGTGGGGGTTTGAGCACCACCAGGTGGACTCTTCTTGGGGCCCACTGGGGGGGCGGGGCATGAGCACATGGCTGCCAATCTCCTTAAACTTGTCTGGCCTTGTCCAGTCCCCATCTGTAATGATGAGGGGCGAATGACGGACGACCTGCATCGCCAAAGGCCACCAAGGGTCTACGTCAGTCGCATTTTCAGTTCCTGTGCAGGTGAGCTTCGACGATTTGGTTCAGATTCTCTGATTCCTAAAGGGTTAAGCTGCCTAGAATCAGTTAATCCAACCTGTCCCTAGAGTGCAAGGATTAGAAGTGGGGTGTCCAGATCTGGGGAATAGAAAGACCAGGCGCCCAGTTAAATTAAAATTTCAGGTAAACAACAAATGATTATTTTATGAGAGGTATGTCCTATGCAAGATTTGGGGCATCTACTAAGAATTTTTTTCTTATTTATCTGAAGTTCAAATTTTATTAGCCCTGAGTCTCCATTCTTTTATTGACAGCCTTAATTGATTACAAATAATCTCCACACAGGGATATTTATGAAGGATTTAAGCTTGATCATTCTTTGAAAAATTTAGTTTCTAAAATCAGGAAACAGGAAATACCAAATTGTGGTTGCCCTAAGGATACATGTGGTTTTTGTTCAGGTAAGCCACGCAGAAGCAGCATTACTTCTTTATCTCATCTGTGCCTCACTTAGTTCACAGCCACCTCCCAGGCAAGGGGCTACAGTGAGAAGAAACACTCCTCTCAGACCTTCTCTGCTGCAGGAAAATACAAAGAGCTTTTCTTTCTACTTTAAAGGTTCTATGAGGAAAACACAGTCAAGCTCGACCTCTGTGTGGAAGCAGGAGGAGTGCTTGTGAAGAGGGAACTTAACATTGTTCTTTATCCCCCTGCCCCAAATAAAGAAATAGATTGGACTTAAGGGATTGTCTTAGCAACAGAAAGGTGGAAGGTTGGTCTTGAAGATTTAAATGTTTTCTTCCAAAAACAAATGCAGATATTATGGACTTTGCCATAAAAGGGAAACCCCAACTGGTGGGTTGAAAACACACAAAAACAGCAGATTTGGAGTGGGACACCTACAAAAAGCACAACAGAGTCAGGGGGCTAGATCCTGGTTTATTTCTAGAACTGGCCAATTGGTGCTCAAGGAAAAACAAAAGACCCAGTCAATCAGAATTAGAGGAGATCAAAAACCAAAACAAGTCAAGAAGAACACTCCATGGGAGGTTTGTCAAACTGGAATTTGTTACATTGGCGTGGCAGTTTGAGATTATTTATGAACCCCCCAAAAGAGAAGGATGTTTTCGCAAACGGTTCCTCTGGGTGTGATACCCTTTGAATGCATGAGATTCAGCTGAAGAGTCTTGATTAAGTTTCCTGTTAAGATTAAGGCTTTGATTAGACCAGTCAGTAGGCTTGGCTCAGGGTCGAGGCCCCCCCTTGGTGGGCTGCTGTAAACACTCACTTGAGAAGAGAAGAGAGAGAACTTTGTCAGCTTTGATCCTGGAGCCCTGGCAAGAGATGAGCCATTCACCTGATGGTTTGTAGCTAAGCAGCTGATAAGGGTTGGAAAGAAACCAGCCCTATGCTAGACTGATACAGGAAGCCCCGAGAGACCAGCCTTATGCCAGCCTACAGCTGATATTGGAAGAACCTGGGCCCATGGAGCCATAAGAGGAAGGAGGAAGGAGAGCAGGCAGAGGTCGCCCGCCATCTTGCTTCAACACGTGGCAACTGACTTTGATGAGAAATCAACCTTGCATTGGACTTTTTAGGGTAGGGGTTCTTAACAAGGGGTCAATGGGCTTGAATTTAAATGTAGAAAAACCATTATTCTTGTGGGGACGTGTTGGTGCAGGTGAGATATATTTATTAAATAATACACAGTACAGCATGGACTTAGTAAGGGGTCCATGGTTTTCACCTGCCTGGCAAAGGGGTCCATGGAACAAAAATGCTTAAGAACCCTTGCTTTAGGGCCTTATAACTGTAAGCTTTTACCCCAGTTAAATACCTTTTAAAAAAGCCAACAGGTTTCTGGTACTTTGCTTTAGCACCCCTTTGGCTGACTTATACAACTAATAATAAACTTATTTTAGGTAGCACAGTGATGACTTTTTTTGCTTTTAACTCTTTAATGAATCTTAAGAAGTAGAAAACATAAAACTTATGATTTCATGTATGATAGACTTAAAATGTGGCTGAAGGTAGTTTTTTAAAGTCTAATGTGAATTAAAGAAAAAAAATACTAAGTATATAAAGGCATGGGTGCTATTTGAGGTTGGCAAAAATTCTGAAGAAGGGAAAGGAACTTCCTTAAGGACATACCATCCTGTGAGAGGGTTATTTCAGGATGATGAGCGGGAGGTTATCCGCCTGGGGGAGGGAAGCAGCCTGCCTGCTGCAGCTGCCTCCTGCCCCCAGGAGGGTCCCTGGGGCTCTCACTGTTCCGTGAGGCTCTCCCAGTCTCCAGCCCTTCAGGGCACGGGGGGCTCAGCCAGGCCAGACCCTGGCGACCAGAGAAGGAGCAACCCAAAGGAGCGGGCGGTCCGCAGAGAAAGCCTCGTTAGACCTTGATGTCTTCATCAGCATATGTCCCTTCTACAGAGTAGGATGCTACTGCAAATCCACCTCAAAACTGCCACCGGGAAAGCACTGCAGTAATTTTCCCAAATTGAGTCTCACCCGGGAATGACTTTCCTTTGCAAAACACCAAATCAAATCTGCCCAAAGCTTGTGATTGTCTGAAAAATTATACATTTTTTGGTTACAATAGTGATCTCCTTAACCTGATCCATAATGTCTGCACCTGCCTTTTCCAGCCTCCACTAACAACCTCTCAAATAACCCAGCGGCGGTTCTTACCTGCCTGTGACACTAGGGGAGAGTTATTTATCCATGTTAATGTTCTGTTTAAATTATTCATTGGTGCCAGAAGCTGGTAAAGACCCGTCATCTATCAAAGGACTAGACTTTATTTAGTTCCTCATTTCATCTTGGAGCTTTGTGCCTTGAAACTGTATTTATGTTCATTTGCGGGGCCCAATCTCCGTCAAGATCGTGGGCTAGTTTAACGTGGGAGGCACGTGTCTGCACGGCTCCTTGGCATGGGACGACACGTGCAGGAAGTGGCAGGAACGGGTGCTCCCTGGCTGGGTTTGCAGAGTGGACAGTGGGCAGCATAAGGCATGGCCCAACTAGAAAGTGATCTGCAGAACCAGAACCTCCACTGGGCCACTCTCCTGTAGAGTGACTCCAGCAACATCTACGGCCAGCTAAAATTCTGCCTTTAGAAAAAATTAAGCAGCATGCGACTCCTTGAACACAAGAGGAATCCCTAGGTCCAGTCTCCAGCGGTCCCAGGAGTAAATGGCTCTCCTTCCTTTTCAAGCTGAGCACATTTTTTTTTTTCTTTTAAGTTTTTAAATAATAGCCTTTCTCTTGGCTCTTTGAGAGATTTCAGAGCTGGAAACGACTGCAAGAGAGTGGTAAGTCCAGGCACAGCTTCCAGAAGGCAGCAAGCAATGAGCAATGACTCTTGCTGAAAGGTGGGGAAACCAAGGCCCCGAGACCCCGAGTGCACCCCAGGGCAAACCAAAGAGGAAAGGAGCAAAGCTGTGCACTTCCCGCTGTGCTGGGAAATAATGGTGGTGACAACAGCAGTGGCAGCTGTTCACAGTGAAAACGTGCTGTGCGTTATGTACGACCCCATAACCATATGACACGGGGGTGCTCACACAGGGACCACACGGGATGGCGCTGCTAGTGGCACCTGCGTTTTATAGACGAGAGCATGGGAGATGAAGGGCCCCACCTGGCGGGGTGGGGGGGTGAGAGGGGAGACACTGGAGCTCCCAGCAAACCCACGCCTAGGTATCCACACAGAGGACTAGTCACGCGAGGAGATGTGCTCAAGGTTGCTTACTGCGGACCCAGTTTTAACAAGAAAATGGCTAGAGACAACCTGAACCACCGTTAATAGGAAAATAGCCCTACATCCTTATAGATGTACTTCTATAAAGAGCTGATAAATACTCTAGATGTGTGTTCGACTCGGTTTCTAGCCAGTACTCAGCTCTGAAGCTGTGGCATGACCTCAGCCGAAAGCAGCACATAAGCAAATGGGTGTGGCTCTGTGCCAAACAGCTTAACTTACAAAAACAAGTGATGGCTTGGACTTGGCCCTGCAGATCATGGTTTGCTAACACATACTGTAGGCTATTACACAAAGGGGAAAGAAACGAGACCCACAGAACTCTGTCCGGGGCTCCAGCACTGGTTCCAGTTCCTCCTTGAGGAGCAGGTGCGTCCCTGCTCGAGTTCCATGAGACACACTGTCATTATAAAGATCCCTGCTTGTGTGGAGGAGCCCCAAAGGGCCTCTCTTAGTTCCAACCAGAACTGCCCCAACCAAAGAGCTCTAGCAAAGGAAATCAAAGTTCTTTGCAATCACTGAGGGGTTTGCGGATCTAAAGGCTTCCCACTTACCATGGTACCCCAAGAACCCAGGCCTCTGCACCTGGACCCAGGCCCCCTCACCTGTGCATGGGTTTCACTTTGTCAGTGAGCACGTTTTTTTCCAGGACACAAGCTCAATGGCTGGAAGCCAGGGCTCCAAGCCTCTGCCTTGATCCCCACTTCCTGACTGCCCCTGGGCCAGCAAGCCATCTTCTCTGCTCTCCATTTCTCATCCATAAGAGTGGAAGACCTGGCCTTTCAGCCTGCCCAGGATGAAAAATTCTTTAGAAGTGACCAGCAACATTGAATGGGTGAAGGAAATAGCCGGTTTTGGAAGGCCAGCGGAGCAGGACTCGCCAGTTCAAAGGTGCGTGAGAAGAAGCAGGTGAAGAGGAAGACCTGAGCGGGCCAGACGGACCCTGAGGCCAAGGCAGAAGCCCCCAGAAACAACTACTATTATTGAGCCCATATTTCAGAAGAGGAAACTGAGGCACGGGGTTATGAAGCCACTTGCCCAAGGCCACCCCACTTGTTAGTACCAGAGGATGGAGTCAGGCCCAGAAATGCCCCACTCCAAACCACACACTCTTAACCTATGCATTGAACAGCTGGATGGAGGTTTTCTTCTCCGACATACAATTTGTGCCACCCTAGGTATTAGCGGCATAGCAGAAGAGACTTTTTGCATGTAGGCAACTGAGCAGAATCGTATTCTTTCAAGGTAAACAGAAAAGTAGAAGACACTGGACAAACCACGTTTATGGCTCAGCCTGAGTCTTAGATAAAGACGAAGAGCAGGTGGAAGATGCAACGACGTCCCTGCACACTTAGTCTCTACGTCCAGAGGCTGAAAAGATGCTGCTGCATGGGAAGCAGGTTCCTGCCAGTCTCTTAGAGGCAAAAATGACTGCTTGGTTCTGGCTCAGGTGGGGAGAGCTCAGGATCTCTTCAACTGGGAGAGAAAAAGAACACGGAGAAAGGTCGTCAGAGAAAGGGGAGACCTGGGGAGACTGGCACAAAGATGGCGCCCAGGAACTTAAATAGAGACAGACCCAGGCAGCAGAGCTTGGTGCAGAAGGATGAGGAGGAGAACCTTAACAGAGAAAGACACAACTGGAGGGAGGGCGGGGGAAGGTGTGGAGGCAGATAGAGCGTGCGCAGCAGCAGGAGACAGAGAGAGGAGGGCAGAAGGCAGGGAGCGCGCGTCCACCTGCTGGAACCCTTGCGTTTCTCTCTGTACTCTCTGTACCTCTTCAGTGCGGCTCCCCACAGCCCAGCTCCAGGCCCACTTGTCATCCCTCCAGCACTGCACTCACTCCTTCACTCTACCTGAATCTCTTAGCACCTCAGCGAAGCTCTGCTTCTTCTCAGCTGTAGCTTGCTAACAGCGTTCCTTTGTTGTTGGAAGAAGCTTTCTAATCCGGCTTGGATGGAATTAAACTTTAATAACACATCAGGTTGCCACAGGACTAACGAGCCAATGACAGCTGCTTAATTAAAACTTAAACTTGATTAGATGGCTCTACAGAGAGAAGCACTCCAGAGGAAGAGCATAAAACTGTTAGAAATCGAGCCAGAAGCGACTTGATTTTCACATACGAGCACACCTTGCTGTGCGGTAGAAGGTGAAACCAGGCGGGAGCCCACGCTGGGGCCCGGTGGAGTCCCGGATGGAGGTGTCAGTCTGGCCCCGTATCTGCTGGTCTGCTGTCCTGGGGGCTCCTGCAGGTTAAAGAACAGGTCTCAATTTGTTCTTTATGCCCAAGCACAGCACAGGACCTGGAACAGAGAGGGTGCATGAAAACCGAGCAAACAAGCTAAAACCTAAAAAACTAACATGTCCCGGTGAGTTCTCATCGATCACAGGCGTAACTGTGCGGTGTGAGCTATGGATCGCCTCCAGGCCGCTGGAGGAAGGCAAACTTGGCATCCCCTTCTTTAAACCTGCACCTGCCACATTCACTCAAGACCCAAGACACAGCAGAGAAGAGTGTCTACCTCAGACTAATTGGTGGGATGTCTCACTTTTAAAAAACAAAAAGGGAACAAAGGCAAATTTGAGTGAGAACTCTGCTCCTTTCCCTCCCTCAGACCATCAGAATTACTTTCTTTCATGTAAGAAAATAGCAAGTATCAGGATTTCAAGACAATTAGATTCCATTTTCTGTTTCTTCCACAAGGACCTCACCCCAAGGAAACGTGTGATGAAAGGAGGAACCTGCCAAAGCCCCGTTTGAAAATATAAATCATGAGCCTGATAGTGGCAGTTGATTTTTCCTATTTGATCAATTATTTGCCACTCTTCAGATCAAGGAGTAAAACAACATAAGTCTATTAAGCAAGCTTAATATATAAATTAGATGCTTTGCTAAATTATAATTCAAAGCAATTTTGATGTGCTTTCCCAGCATTTGTGCATAATATTTCAGGACACAAATACATATTAATGAAACTGCCTGCTGCAAAGTTATTTGTGTTTTCCTGCATCACGTCAAATCCAAACCCATTATTTTATTTTTTTAAAAGATTTATTTATTTATTTATTTCCCCTTCCCCACCTCCCCCACCCCAGTTGTCTGTTCTTTGTGTTTATTTGCTGCGTCTTCTTTGTCTGCTTCTGTTGTTGTCAGCAGCACGGGAATCTGTGTTTCTTTTAGTTGTGTCATCTTGTTGTGTCAGCTCTCTGTGTGTGTGGTGCTATTCCTGGGCAGGCTGCACTTTCTTTTGCACTGGGTGGCTCTCATTACGGGGCACACTCCTTGCGCGTGGGGCTCCCCTATGCTGGGGACACCCCTGTGTGGCATTGCACTCCCTGTGTACATCAGCACTGCACATGGGCCAGCTCCACACGGGTCAAGGAGGCCCGGGGTTTGAACCGCGGACCTCCCATGTGGTAGATGGATGCCCTAACCACTGGGCCAAGTCTGCTGCCCCATTATTTCTTTACCTAAGTCTTAGAGCCAGTGCTGTCCCAGAGAACTGTCTGCTGTAATGTCATGTAACCGAGGCTGGCCTGCATGCTCCACCATGTGTGCTGAACACCTGAAACGCGGCCCGAGCTACCGAGGAACTGAATGTGAAACAATTTATGTGTGAATAGCACATTTGGCTAGGGGTCCCCATATTGGGCAGGGCAGCCGTATTTGAATAGGCTTATTTCTCAAGTTTACAGAAAGCCACATTGGAAATGAAAAGTCCCTGTATTTTACCACTTTAGAAAAATGCAAAGAAATCGGTCACTTGCCTTTACTGCAGGAATAGCACCGTCTTTTTCACCCTTTAACAAATCCCTCCCTAGCAGGGTTTGACACCATTTGCTTCTGGTTACTTGGTTTGGCTTTCTGTTTGCACGGAGGACTTTTAAAATGCCAAATGAGTTGATTGTTCAACAGAGACGCCTCTTTTCCCCTGAAAGGAAGTCATGCATTCAGCCGTCCACAGACCCCTCCCAGTCTTGGCTTCTCCACGGCTTTCAAACACCCTCTACCCTGTGCAGGCTGCTGTCCACTCCAACCTGGAAGAGAGACCGTGCATTCAGCAGTTCCCAAGAAAGAACGCCTCTCTCTTACATGTTGCCAATTACACTCTCTTCTCTAAAAAAGACACCAACTGGGCGTGGGGATCTTCAGGAATGGGAGGCTTGAGATGCGTGTTTCATGACAAACCTGCTCATTGCTTTGCACAAGGGGTCACTTGTGCAAAGCTCACGTGATGCGCAGAAGGAGCGCCACGTCCTGTGGGGGAGGGGGAGGGGGAGGGGGACTGATGGTTAGTGGGAGCAGGGTGTTAAGGACAGTTGGGTCATTTCTGTCGAGTGTGCAGTGCAGACACACACTCTTGTAAATCCCATTTGGAAGGAGCAACCCAGTCGAGCAATTTTACTCACTTGATTTGAGCTGATCCTACTGCTGGGCAAGAAAAAAAAAAGCCAATTCCACACCCTGACTTGATACTGCGATTTAAGGAGTTGTTTTTGGTATTGGGAAGGCAGGTGAGGCATGGCCTCAGTTTCTGAACGTGTAATTTAGATTGCGGCATGATCAGGGGTCTTGCCGACACCCGGAGCTGATCTCCTTTGCACGTTTGTGTGTGGAAAGGAGAAATCTGTAAATGACTTTCAATAGTCGTGCCACATGCTGAATCTTGGAGTGTTATCAAACTCTCCAAAGAGGGGGACACAGAGCAACTTGCGGTCTCACAAGGAGGCACTATCCATGCACTGTGCTCAGGTAAGAATTCACCCCACATATGCTCTGTCCAGTTCCCTCCAGCCCTAACGGAATGGCCCTCCCCCAGCCCTGGTTTATATTCTGGCTGGAGCATAACCACCCCCAGCTCCAGAAGGGCCGCCCGGCACCCAGGTCCACCTCCTGTTGCTCCCACGTGCCTCCGATGACCGCGGCCGCCCCTTCCTTGGGAGCTGAGGCGCAGGGCATCCCAGCTAACGCACAAGGCCTGCCAGGCCCCGAAGCTGCTCTGTTCACTGCTGTAGCATCGCCCACAGATAGGAAGCGGTTGTCGGGGAAGCTCGCGCCCTGGTCAAGGTCACCTAGCTAAAAAGAACGGCAGAAGGAGATTCCAGATGACATCTAGAAGCCCCTAATTGTTTTCAATGGCTCAGTCCATTGAGTGAAAACACTCAAATGTTTTAGGCTCGTTCTGTTTGACATCAGACACAGAGTGAAGACATTAACAGGCCTTGGGGCCAATTACAGTTCATTCCTCTCTTTAAACGGACGCCTCATTTAGAGAGTCACCTTCACCCAGAGGCAGAAGCAATGCCACAACCCCCCAGATGGCCAGGGCCCATTTCTCACCCAGTTAAGCTGCCAGTCCCTCCCTTGCCCTTAGCAGGATCATGCCTTCACTTCAGAGCAGTCACACTGCACAAGCCACCCTCCATCTCCGTGCCTCACACACCCTGTGAGGGAAGCATGGGGTGCTTTCCTGCGGTGCCCCCCTAAGAGACGTAAAGAGGCCTCCTGGCTTGCCCAACACCGTGCAGGCCATCAAATACGGTCCTACCAGAGCAGGAGCCTGGAGCGCTAATGCTACGATAAGGTTATTGCTACTGGAAGCTTGTGGGTTTTTCTCCGTAGTTTGCTTTCAAACACTGCACCAGCAGGGCACGGGGGTGAAAGGACATACACCTTGAGGCCTGGCCAAACCTGACTTAGAATTCTGGTGGCTCGAGAAAATAAGACATGTGGGCAACTGACTGATCTTCATAAAGACCCAATTTTTTCATCTGTGAAACTGAGCTAATTATACTTACTGGAAGAAGTCAATGTGAAAAGTCTTAAGTATTGCTCAAACAAGCCAAATTTGCTCTCACTGCAGGCCTCATTACCTGCCACTCTCTTGGCCGGCATTCTTCTCATTATTCAGGACAAAACTCAAGAGAACCTTCCTTGAGAAGGTTTCCTCTGAGAACCTTCCTTGCCCACCCCCACCCATCTCCAGCCTCTTGGTTCCCCCAAAACACCCATTGTTATTTGAACTTATTTACGTAACTATCCTGGTATCTGCCTGTGTTCCTGCAGGCAGTAATTTCTAGGATGGACAGGACCACTTATGTCTTATTCACCTGAACATGCTCAGAGCTTCATCTCGCTCATAGAAACTAGACAATAAGAACATGTCTACTTTCTGCATCACTTAGCTTTTGCTGCAAAAAGGTCACCCTAAAACTTAGCACCCTAGCAACTAGGACACCCCAGGAGCAATGGGCATACCTGGTGCCTAAATCTTGAGTTTTGGATATCAGCATTTAACAAAAGGAATTAAGGCTCCTGGGAAAGGGCAGGGGGTTGGGCAGGGGTGGGGGACATACAAGATGACACTGGAGCATTTTGTGACCAAAAAATTAGGAAGTGCTTAATTGAGGACAGGGCGTGTCAACTGGACATAGAAACAAAGAGCTCCTGATAACCAAAGTGGCAACAATTTGAGCAACAACGTTAGTGCTGGATTATAACATGAAATAAAGTGAGTACACTTGAGTCCATACTGACATAGAAAATAACTGAATAAAATGGAGAGGGGATACTTCTCTCTTACAGAAACATTCCAATTAATAAATGTAGGAGGAATGAGAGAAATAGAAACCTCACCATTAGAGTAGCAGAAATAATTGTTGTAGGCAAGATTTGCTGACGGATGATAAAATTAGTGGAAAAAGTTTGTGGAGAAACAGCATATTTGCAAAGTTTCAAAGAAGGTCTTCTAAGATATTTACTAATGAAAAGGGAAAATGGTGACTATGGTACGGATAAATGCAGAAGGTAACACCTGAGCCAAGTCATCAAGATTAGCATCACCAGAAATGAGACAAATGGACCCTATGTCCCCTCCATGTGATGCACAGAGAAGACTTGCCTAACCTCAGTCTAACATCAGATGCAGATTGGGAACACTGTGCAAAATAATTGGCCACTGTGTTTCAAAAGTATAAAGGTCAAGAAATGTAAGGGAAGATCGAGGCACTGTCCCAGATTGGAGGAGATGAAGAAAATATGGTGACTAAATGTTTGTGGGATCCTGGATTGGGTCTTGGAGCAGAAAAAGCAGGGCAGTTGGACGAGTGCTGAAATTTGAATACAGTCTGTATACTACCGAACAGTATTGCATCAATGTTGTTTCTTTTGATAATTGTACTATGATTACGTAAGCTGTTAACATGAGAAGAACCTGGGTGAAAGATTTATGGGAACTCTGTACTATTTTTACAGTTTTTCTGTAAGTCTACAATTATTTCAAAAGAAGAAGAAAAAAACCTGAGTGGTTTAGAAAACAATGTGTCATTTTTCACGAGCCCTCAGGTGCAGAAGGCGCGTCTGTAGGCTTCTGGGCTCCGCTGGTCCGCTCATCTGTCTGCGCTCAGCTGTGGATCTGCTACCCAGCTCAGCTCCCCTTGGCCGGGCTCCCCCATCCTCTGGGGAGGGGACTCCCTCCCCTGGCAGAGGAGAAGCCACTGCTTCTTCTTACAGAAAGAGTCCAATTAATAAATGATTACCCGATTGCTGGCATTATGAATTTAACACAGTGTAGATGCTCACAAGTGAATATTGGTGAAGGAGTGACCAGTGATGATTGAAGGCAGGCTCTCAGGGCTTGGGCTGCCAGAGGGTCACCCTGATGTGTCCCCAGACCCCCCGTCATCCTGCCAGCAGGAGCCCTTACTGAGTTGCCCCCGGGTGGCCTCCCCCCTCCTCCGGGGCTCGGCCATCAGCAGGGCTGCATTGGGCTGCTGCTCTCACCATGCCACCTCTACCCCGGGGTCAGGCAAATACACTTAAAGCCGGGGCTGCGGCAGCTTCTGCGTAGACAGGCTCTGGGCATTTGTGGGCATAGCCCGCAGGGTCTGGAAACATCAGGGAGAGCATCTCACAGGAAGAAGGGATGCTGTACCCTGACTGTAGAGCATATTCTCCTAAGTCCTCTTGCTTCTGCAAGCGCGGTAACTAGTCCGAGCCCATCTGAGCGCAGGCAAGGCTCACTGCCCACACCTGCTGCAGGGCCTGGCTCACTCCCTGTCCTCTGCCTGGCCTCCCACCCCCAGCTCAGCCACCCTGGGCTCTGTGTGCGCCCTGCCCCCCTCCTACCGGGCTCCTTCTGCTCCAGGGACGCCGCTCCAGCCATCCTCGCGGCTGCCCGGCGGCCCTCCTCGCCGCCCTCTGCTCCAGTGCCACCTCCTCGACAGCAGCCTGGCCATCCCCCACCATCCCCCACGAGCCCTGCCTGCTGGAAACCTGCCCTTCTCCATCGCCTCAATCTTCTATTTTTTCAGAGCATTTATCTGCTAAAATCTTGGCAACTCAAACATGATCTATCATTGGCCAGAGGCAGCTTGGGTGGTGCAGCATCCCCCTGGCGTCCTCCGCCCTCCCCCAGCATCCACTCTGCTGGGACAGCCCCTCAGGGTCGAAAGAGGGCAGGTGGGCACCCTGCCTCACCTCCTCCTGCTCTCTGTCCTGGCCCCTGCCGGGGGGTCTGGAGAAGTCTTTGGAGGCGGTGATGGGGTGAGCCCTCCCGGCTCAGCAGAGGACCAGCGTCTCTGCTTGCCTTGTCTTCAGACTACCTGCGCTCACAGAGCGATTTAAGCCCCCCTTGAAAACACAAAGGAAAAGCAAATCAAGAGCAAAATAAAAAGGCAAACGCGCAAGCGGCGAAGGAAGAGAGAACCGCGCCGATGCTGTCCATCGACTGAGAGGGCGGCGCTGCGTGGGTGGCTCCCCGGCGCCCAAGGCAGCACTCACGTTTAAAAATTCATCAGGTTTTCTCTTCCCTAATGATGCTATTTCAGATTTGCCAACAGTCCTCAGAGCTGAACCACCTTCCTCTTGAATGTACCGTTTTCTCCCTTTTTTATTTAGTTACCAAATTAAATGCTTCCTGTGCATTCATAAACACTTGAGGATACCAAGGGAACTGCTATTTAAGGATCCAGGTCTGAATCCTTTTGCAAAGGAAAGCATCTTTCTGTAAAGGAGAAAAATCAACTCTATTTTAGAATTTCAAAGCGTGAATCTTCCCACAGAGCACCACAGAACATTGGCACTGCTAGGGGCCTCCTAAATGAGCTTTTCATACTCGCCCACCCACAGGGTTGGCAAAAATTTCAGTGATGACTTAACAGGCAAGGATGAGCAGGAATCAGTATTCTCATCAGCTACTGATGGGAGCATTAATCTGGCAATATCGGGTATAATTAAAAATCCATATACCCTTGGACTCAGCTACTCAATTTCTAAGAGTGATCGAAATATTAGTCCACATAATACAGAGCCGAATAAACAAACGACAGAACGAAACAAGACAAAAACCCAGGAAAACCCAGGAAACAGATTAAATGTCCCAGAAAAGGGAATGGTTGAATAAATGATGCATAACCAAATTAGGAGACAGTGTAGAGCCCTTGACCAGAAGGGGGGTTTAGGGTTAGTCTACTGAGCACTAAAGGATATCAGTGATGTATTTTATTGAGGAATGTAAATTGCAAATAAACGTGTATAGAATGAAACCACAAAAACAAGCAAACTCGAAACCCTGTACACATATATACTTCTATTTCCACTTGAATGCCACATTACCTGGGCTGGAACTGCACCTGGCCTCTGATGTATGGCTCGTGACTTGTCAAATGTAGACACATATGTAAATGCAGACACACGTACATATGGCTGCACTTCCATGCTGCACATATTTGTATACACATGAAGAAACAGCAGAAGGATTCTCACGGGGGAGGCATATCTTGAATATGGTGGAGAACAGGAAACTTGGGAGAACAAAAATAACAACAAATGGAAAGAAATAACCCATCTGGCTCATGCTTTCATTTCATAGCAGAGGAAACTGACGCTCCGGTTTAGCAAGAAGCAGCCAGACCCCAGGGCAGGGCTGACCTGAGCACTGGGGTCCCCCCTCCCCAGGGCTCCCGAGCCCCTAGAAGCACTGAGGGCCACTGGTTGGAGAAGTCCCCTCCCTGCCAGCCTGGAGCATGCGCACGCCCCTCTGCCGGGAGCTCAAGCCAGGTCCTGCCTTTCCTGAGCCCGCAGCACCTCCAGGCACTGGTAACACCTGCGCTCAACCACCTGCACGGCTCCCGACGGCCCAGAGCAGCGCTTCGGACCAATCCCTCCCGGAACTCCCTCGCAGCTCCAACACCATCGTGGCCCCTGTCCTAGTAGTCACCACCTGTTTCCTTAGGCTTATCTCACTTTTATTTTACCTTCTTTTCATTTTTAAAGGAAGCTTGCTGTTACGTAAATGGACAGTGTTAATATCACTTGTTACAAAGAGAAACTTGAAAATGAATATCACAAGAGCAAAACAATGTGCTAAATAGAAGGTGACTCCTGCTGCTTATCCAGGACTCTAGGGTGAGGATACTGTTTCTCTGTTTAAAAAGAGCTAAGTCAGCTATTTAAAAAGATATATTATTTATTTCTCTCCCCTTCCCCCTGTTGTCTGCTCTCTGTGTCCATTCGCTGTGTGTTCTTCTGTGTCCACTCTCATTCTTGTCAGTGGCACCAGGAATCCGTGTCTCTTTTGGTGGCGTCATCTTGCTGCGTCGGCTGTGTGTGTGACACCACTTCTGGGCAGGCTGCGCTTTTTTTGCGTGGGGCGGCTCTCCTTGTGGGGCACACTCCTTGTGCATGGGGCACCCCTACATGGGGGACACCCCTGCGTGGCATGGCACTCCTTGCGCGCATCAGCACTGCGCATGGGCCAGCTGCACACGGGTCAAGGAGGCCCGGGGTCTGAACCCTGGAGCTCCTATATGGTAGGTGGATGCTCTATCCATTGAGCCAAATCCGCTTCCCCTAAGTCAGTTTTAGAGAGGAGTTAAACTGCAGCTCTTGAGCTCTCTGGAGGAGAGAGAGGGCTGGAAGGAGATTTGTTCCTCTCTGGCATTTCCTGAGCAGTCCTGGGCAGCAGGCCACGGGGTCGTCTCTGACTCAGTTTAAACTTCAGGAGTCGCTGAGCCGCCGCATCGGTGAGGCACTCAGCACCCTCTTGCTGTGCTCCTGGAGCCTCCCAGGGCAGGTTCCTCAGCCTGTTTGTGCCTGCGGGAGCACTGAGTGAGCACTGCCATCTCCATGCTGTACGTCCACGTGTTACGCCTGGCCCTGTGCTGTGTGACTGCAGCTGCTGCTATTGCCTGTTCTGCTGGCTCGCCCTGCACGAGAGCCTCCTCCTGGTCCCCAAGCACGTCCCCACCGCAGGACTTTGCACCTGCTGCTTCCGCTCCTGGTGAAGATGCTCCGCCAGATGGTAGCATCGCTGGGTCCTTCGCTTCCCTCACTCTCCGCTCAACCACAACCTGATGTGGGGCGTCCACGAGCAGCCTACCTCAAGGAGACCACCGCCTCTACCCCCATCCCCTCTCCCTGCTTCTTCTGGGTGTGCAGTACTCAGAGCCTCCCCACACGGGGCAGGTGCACTTTGGGGCCTGTTGGCTGTGTCTCTGCACACTCCCAGGATTCTCACCTGAAGTCCGTGGAGGTACATGGGGGGACTCTGGGCAGGCATGAGCTTGGCTGGGAAAAGCCGACACCTTTTTGTTCTAGACTAGCTAAAATTTAGCATTTCCTTCAACTATTCACTTGCGAATGCAGACAACAGGTACTGCTTTATTTAATACCATTAGCAGTATCTGTGGCTGAGTCACCAGTAGAAATGACAGATGTGTCCATAGCAAGTGACAATTGTGGACGAGGTCTTGAAATGTCAGTTCTACTCACCACTGCTTCCGAATCATAGTAGCTACACGTCCTGCCCCTACACCTTGGTACTAATACAGTAATGAAGAAGCAGGTCTACTAATGCATCACAGATTTTGATAACTGTATCTCTGTACAATGTATTTTCTTTGTAATGCTGTGCATTTTATTTTGTGCATTAAAAAGCATTAAAGTGAGGAGGGTTCATAGGCTCCTGAGAGGGTCAGAAGGGTTCACAGAACAGTAGCTGTACTCTGACATCAACTATCCTATTTAGAATTACAAATATACCGTGAGTTAGCAATTATGCCAGAACTATTCTATATGACAATTATACTCTACTAACAGCAACTGTACTAGAGGGACAAGTCTATTATCCTAACTGTGCCATGATAACTGCTACACTATAAGTTCATGGAACCGACACTATAAACTATATGGTAATTAAACTATACTAACAATACCTGTACTATAGTAACTAGCCCACTGCACTAACTGTGCCATAATGACTACACTATAAGTCCATGGGAATGACACTACAAATTATACTATAATTATACTCTACTAACACTATTTGTACTATAGTAATGTCTACTATACTAACCGTGCCATAATAACTATACCGAAAGTCCATGGGAACTACATTATAAACTATATGATAATTATACTATACTATGCTATGCTACCCTATACTTATGCTATACTAATACTATACTATCCTAACAATAAGTATACTACACTAACAAGTTCACTATATTAACTGTGCCATAATAATTACTATACTACAAGTCCATGGGAACTACACTATAAACTATATGATAATATTATCCTAATACCTGTACTGTAGAAACAAGTCCACTATACTAACAGTGCCACAACAGTGACTATCCTCTAAGCCCATAGGAACGGCACTATAAACTAAATGACAATTATACTATACTATACCTACTATACTATACTAATACTATACTATCCTATACTATACTATCCTAACAACACCTACTATAGTAACAAGTCCACTCCACTAACTGCCATCACAACTCCTATGAAGCCTTTGGGAACAAGGACGGCTGCGTCTCCCTGTGGAACAGGGCCTGGCACGACACAGGACCTCCAAAGCTGTCTGCTGAATCACTGTAATGCGTTTTGCAAATAAAGAAACCGCAGCTCAGGGCACTTGGATACCTTTGCGGAGACTGTGCAGCTGGGAAGTGGACACCTCCGTCTGGCCCCACAGCCCAGCGCTTCTCTCCAAATGCCACCTGCTGGGAACTTGGTAGAGCCGCCTTCCCTCACAGAGCCACCCTCTGCAATGGAGCAGAAGGCTGCTCTGTTGGAACAGGTGTGCAGGAGACCCCAGCCTGGACATGCCTGGACACTGGCTGCACCTGCCCCACCCTCCCTTACCCGGGTGTGGACAACAGCAACTGAGGCCCGACATTAACTCCTCGAATCCTAGCAACCACCCTAGGTGGTGGTGAATCGACAGGACAGAGATGCTGCTGTAACAAAACTCCCTGGGATATCAGCAGCTTGAAACACAAAAGGCCTGTCTCTCACTCACACGTACCCCATTACGGTTTAGCTAAAGGCTCTCACCCACGCTGTCCAGACTCCAAGAAGCAGGCGGTTCGGGCAGCCTTTCCTGAAAGCCGGCGCTCCTGTGAAGAGAGAAACGGCTCTCTCACCACGGAGAGGGCGAGAGCTTGCTTCAGCCTTGGCTTGGCTTGAACTGCCAGTTCACATTGGCCCTCCCTAGAAGGGCGAAGGAAGCACCTTCCCCCACCTGCCCAGGACGCCGGGAGCGTTTGCGGTCTGCACCGACGGCTGTCACGGAAGGTTCGACCACCAGTTCCACGGGAGGAGGGGGAAACCGATGGGCAGGTGCTGAACCCGGCCGGAGCCCACGGGCGCGGCTGGTCTGCCTCTCACTTGTCGACTCGACGGGGCCAGGGGGCCAGGGTCCCCTGCAGGGCCTCCTCATGTGGGGGTTAGGGCCATGGGTCCATTAGACCCAGGTCTCCCTGCACGGAGCCCAGCACCTTTCGCCTTTGCGCTTCACTCCAAGTCGGGCTGTGAACGCACCAGGCCCTGGCCACCTGCAGAGCCATGCTGGGGTTTCCCGACAGACACGCCCGCTGCCTGTGCGCAGAGGTGATCGCCTGAAGTCTTCAAAAGCTGTTTCAGCATGTCCCGACCGGAGAGGTCAGATATATAAATAAAACTACCAGAGACGCTTAGCTCAGAAGCAAGAAAGGGCAGCCCTCCCTGCTGGGGGGAGGCTACATTTTAATCAAACCCCTCATTCTTTGTGACAAGGACTATTATTTGCATGTGTGTGAGTTAAAAGTGTTCATTTGTTCAATTTAAGTGTTAAAATGATAATGAAATTCTGATTATTGTGGAAGTTCTTATTTATTTTTAACATTCCTGAAGATTAAAAAAAATGCCAGTGGCTCTCAGGTGTTCTAGGAAAGCCAATTTCAGTAGGATCAGTCAGAAACAGAAACTCACGATTTCAAGGAGGGACGCAGTGGACTCTGGAGCACCTGTTTCTATAAAGACCGGGTTTCGTATCTGACCGTCTGACCTCAGGCTTTCATCTATCCGAGTGGAACAGGCCTCATGAAACACTTCCGCAGGAGGTTTGGGACTATGACAAGGACGGACGCTAAATGCCACTCGCAGACGCAGCTCTGGTTGAGCTCTCAGGGACCCGCAGGGCCCCGTGCTCTCGGACAAGCCTGCCTCATCTTTGGGCAGGACGTTCAGAGCTCGAATGTGAGCGGAGCGGCCTCTCCCGGGGGTCCTCCGACGAGGCGCCCGAGTCAGAACCTGGAGGAGCCAGACATCCTTCCAGGAAGCGCTCACGCCCAGCTGGGGTCCGCCTGGAGCCACGCCTCGCCCACCTGAGCCGCTGGCTCTGGGGCCCAATGGAGGCGGGACCCGGAGGCCAGCCCACCCTGGCCTGACGCAGGAGCGCTGCGGGCAGGACTGACCAGAGGGCCCTGCCGGGCGGCTCCATCCAGCCCGCCATGGGTTCAACTTCTCCATCTGAACACCCCGTCCGACCCTTCCTTTCAAGAGCTTGACCCCCAAGGGTTTGTCCCCTAATTTATGTCTGAGCATGTGATTTGATGAGCCCAACTGGCAGCAGACCCTTATCCAGTGCAGACAAGGACTGGTGGACTGGGAAGCGGACTTGGCCCAGTGGTTAGGGTGTCCATCTACCATATGGGAGGTCCAAGGTTCAAACCCCGGGCCTCCTTGACCCGTGTGGAGCTGGCCCATGCGCAGTGCTGATGCGCGCAAGGAGTGCCCTGCCATGCAGGGGTGTCCCCTGCGCAGGGGAGCCCCACGCGCAAGGAGTGCACCCTGTAAGGAGAGCTGCCCAGTGCAAAAGAAAGTGCAGCCTTCCCAGGAATGGCACTGCACACATAGAGAGCTGACACAACAAGATGATGCAACAAAAAAAGAAATACAGATTCCAGTGCCGCTGACGACAACAGAAGCGGACAAAGAAGACGACGACGCAGCAAAATAGACACAGAGAACAAGTGGGGGGGGGTGCAGAAGGGAAGAGAAATAAATGAAATAAATCTTTTTTTTAAAAAAAAAAGAACGGGTGGCCTGAAACCCCCGCTTCTTATCACGGGTGCAGGGATCTGGAGGTGACTTCTGCGCACTCTTGGCGTGTCCCTTGGGAACTCACGCCTACGGGGTGAGCTGGTAATTAAGACCATCTCTCTGACTCCCCTTTTCCCTGTCTCATGTTCCCATTTCCTCGTCGTGCTTCCTGGGGTCACATCCCTCACAAATGACTGGTACCTGAATCCTTGTCCCGTGATCGACTTTGGGGAGACTCCAAGGTAAGACAGAGTCACCCACCCCCCACCCCGGGGCTTGTAAAACAAAGCTCCGCTGCTGCCCATTGTGTCGCACCACTGAGTAATAATGATAGAGTCGTGTCAACTCCCAGAGCCCATCACACACAGCAGGTGAAATTCCACAACCCAGACAAAGCAGATGACAAGCCAACGTGACCTCCCACGGGGTGGCCCCGCCGGCCCTGCTGCGGCTCTCTCCTGGTAACCATGCAGCCGCTGAGAGTGGTCCTGGAAGACGCAAACCCATCTAAACCAGCCCTCTGGCCACCTCTGGTCTATGGAAGCCATGTTCCACATCATGAATTAATGAGTAAATACTCATGGAATAATTTAAAACTCGACTTCACCCTGGTCCCTGATTAACGGCTAGCTGAAGGCAAGAGCACAGAGCATCGGCGCGTTTTCCTGAAGAGGGGACCCTTCCCCGGGGCTCGGTGCTGCGCCCCGGCCTTGAGCACCGTACACTCGAGGCCTGGTTCATCCTCCACGGAGCTCGTGCCTCAGGAGAGCCTCCCCAGAGCGGGCGACAGTCAGGACGGGCTGAAGGAGGTGCTCTGGGGAGAAGAAACTCAGTGAGAACCTGGAGACGACCCTGCCGTGGACATGCCTGGGGGAAGAGGATTGCAGGGCAGCAGCTGGTCAGTGCGCTGGCCCCACGGCAGGAACGAGCACCCGGCATCGCAAGGAAGGGGAGCAAAGACCACTCTTCTGTTGCTTAGCAGCGGCAAAGGGGACGTCGCACCAGGACACCGAAGTCGCGGGCCGGGGCCTGAGCCTGTTTGGCCACGCGGCCCTGGGACGGGCTTGAGGATTCATGAGTGTGATGACACAAGGGGGGCAACAGCACGAAGACCGCGGCCCTGAGGTACGCCAAGCACTCTTGCTTTTTAAACTTTTCATGCCTTTATTGGGACAATAAAACCAGATTTCAGGAAATCTCAGTTATCAACAAAAGCACATTGCTCTTCAACAAAGCCAATACAAAGTGGGTCCAAGTGGACCCACAACGTGAGGCAACTTCAGAAAATAGTAAGAAATTCAAATAAAAATAGTCTCAATTCCTAAAAATAGTCAGAAGAATACTATGCATACATCTGTTTTTAAAAGATTTATGTGTTTATTCCCCCCCTGGAAGCTTGTTCCAGTCTTTGCTGTCTCTTCTGTGTCCATTCGCTGCGTGTTTTTTCTGTGTCTGCTTGTCTCCCTTTGCTGCGTCATCTTGCTGCAACAGCTCTCGGGGTATGGGTCATCAGCTCTCTGCAGCACACAGGCCAGCCTGCCTTCACAGGGAGGCCCCAGGACACGAAGCCAGGGCCTCCCATATGGTAGACGGGAGCCCCACTGATTAAGCCACAACCACTTTCCTGCGTACATCTTTTTTGTTTAAAAATATTTTAATGTATTCCTTGCTAGAGAAATCATAGATTTATAGAAAAATCCTGCAGAAAGCACAGAATTCCCACATACCCATCTCTGACAGTTCTTCCTGTTATTGACAATTGGCATTAGTGGATCCTTTGTAACAATGCATGAAACAATTTTATTACAATTATAGTAACTATGGCCCACAGTTTACATTAGAGGTCACTGTGCTGCACAGTCTTACTGGTTCTTTAAAAATGTGTGTTCTACTCACATAAATGTAACCTAAAACATCCCCTTTTAACCAAATTTATATATATAATTTGCTAGGGTTAATTTTAGTCACAAGGTTACATAACCACCACTTCATAACCAAATCTTTTCCATCACTCTAAACAGAAACTCTATACCAATTAAGGCTTCTCCCTATTTCCTACCTCCACCAGGCCGCTGGTGAACTCTGTTCTAGTTTCTGACTCTATGAGTTTGCTTATTCGAGATCACACAACAGTTGTCCTTCTGCGTTTGGCTGATTTCACGCCACGTCTTTTAGGTTCCTCCACGACGCTGCACGTTAGCAGCTCTTCGTTGATATCTACACCATGGTTCGCTGACCCCTCTTGCTTTGCTTCAGTCTCATGTCAGTGATAAACGAAGCTGTGGGAACACCAGTGCTCAGGATCTGTGCTGCTGCTTCCTTTCAAATTCCTACAAGTAGGAATTCTGGGTCCTATGGTAATTCCACACCAAACTTTCAAGGAACCACCAAACTCTCTTCCCCAGCAGGCCCGCCAACTGGCATTCAGCTATGAGCTAGTGTCCCTGTTTCTCCACATCCTCTCCAGCACTGGCTACTTTTTTTTTTAATAGTAGCCATCTAGTGGGTGTGAAATGGCATCTCATTATGGTTTTGATTTGCCTTTCCCTAATGGCCAATGAGCACCCTTTCATGTGCTTTTTTGGCCATTTGTATATCTTTTCTGGAGAAACGTTTATTCAAGACTCTTATCCATTTTTTAGTTGTCTTTTTGTTGTTGAGTTGTAATTTCTTTATATACTCTGGATATTAAACCCTTATCAGATACGTGGTTTACAAATATTTTCTTCCATTCTGTAGGTTGTCTCTTGACTTTCATTGCTATTGTGGTCAGTATTACTTTGTTCCTTTATAGAATTTTTCTTTCTTTACTGATATCCTCATATTGCTTATTCATCATTTTCCTGATTTCCTTTACCTCTTTCTCCATGTTTTCCGAGAAATCTTTAAACATATTTCTGATCATTTTGTTAAAGTCTTTGTCCAGTATGTCCAATGCCTGATAGTCTTAAAGGTTTCTGAATTTTCACCTTGTTCCTTTGGAACATCTATCGTTTCTTGTTTCTTTGTATGTCTTATAGTCTTTTGTTGCATACTGTACATGTTACTGTGTTAACCCTGGGATCTAGTCCCTGAGCTGCCTGTTCCTTAAGTTTGTATCCAGCTAGTAATGTGACAGTGATTTCCCTGAGTGCTAAGAGCTAACAAAAACAAGCAAATGCAAAAAACCACTTTTCCCAGTCTTTGCAAATTGGTTCTGCCTTGGCTGTCGCTGCCCTTCAGAATTTAGTCCTCCTGACAAGAAAGTCAGCCGGAGGTGAAAGCAACGTGCGGGGTCCTCCCCATCTTTTCCGAGCCTGCATCTCGTCCTGGACTCCTGCTCACTCCTGATCTTAGGAATTCTTCTGTTTATAGGAATCTGGATGTCCCCTCCACTCCAAAGGAGAAAGACTGCCTCCCCTTCTGGGCGCTCAGTTGCATGTCTTACGCCAGTAATCGTTTGCCCCAGGCCGCTGGGATTTAAATGTTTCTTAAACTGCTTTCACTGTCTGCCAGCTGCTTCTGCCTGCAGGGAAACTTCTGGCAGGGTGAGCCAGACTGTCAGGCAGCCACCTGTGAGGCTGGCACAGACACGCGGGCACCCATCCCACACAGCCACTACCCTGCCCCCTCCAGGACAGGGCTGGGACGTGTGGTGGGAGCCCAGGTTGGCTCCACCACTTACCTTAACGTTTAATCAATTTAAATTTAATTAAAGCTGTGTGTTCTTGATTCAGCACTCACCCAGTTACTGCAGCCTATCTACCACTCTCGAGAGATCTGGGCAAGTTGCTCTGCCAGTTTTTACTAGTCGTTAAGAGATTCTTTGGGGAAACGGTGCCTCATGCCACCATCTTGGTCCTCTATTTTCTTTAATCATATGCACTTTAGCATATTAAGGACCCTGAGGTGTCCTCCAGTAATGAAATCTGTTGAAGTTCAAGTGGTAGACAAAATAACAGCCATTCCAGATATTCTGATATCCTAATTCTTGGAACTTGTGTCTTGCCTTACATGGAAAGAAGGGCTCTTCGGTGTGACTATTAAGCATCTTGAGATGGCAGATGGTTTTGGACTATGTTGGAGAGTTCAGTGAAATTACAAGGGTCCTTGGATCAGAGAAGGAGATGTGGTGATGGCAGCAGAAAGCGGCCACTGCTGGGAAGGGCATGAGCCAAGGATGTAGCCACTCTAGAATCTGGAAAATGCAAGGAAACAGGTCCACCCCCTTAGAGTCTTCAGAAGGAAACAGCTCTGTTGACGCTTTGATTTTAGCCCAATAAGATAAATTCCAGAATTTTGACCTTGTGAACTATGAGAGAGTTCTTATATCTGTGTAGTTTTAGGTCCACCAAGTCTGTGGTATTTGTAACAGCAGCAACACAAACTAACACAGATCATTATTTCACTGCTCTCTCAGCTCTGTTCACCCCGTGATCTTTTCTTAGGGGCCTCTGCTTACATCCCATAATGTCAGCATAGCAGGACTCATGCTACGTGGAAAGTGGTTCTGTGATGCTTGGGCATTCCACTGCTGCAAAACCCTGAGAGGCCGTGTTAGAAGAATCTGGAAAGACCATCGTGACAGGTTCTGTGACTTCTGAAAGTCAAATCATTTCTTCCACTCATTCACCCAGGAGATCTTTGTTATGTTTCAGATGGTGCCCTAAGAGCTGGGCACAACAGAGAAGAGCCACTTGCAGTCATGAAGCTTACATTCAACCAGGTAGCAGACAATGTGGACCAAAACAAAAGAGATGCAGAAACGAAGCTGGAAAAGAGGCCGCGCTGATGGGCTACTGCTTTGATCGGGGCTGTCGTGGACAGCGTCTCTGACAAAGCAAAGGCTCGACTGAAGTGGGCTGAGGGGCACATGGAGGCTTGTCAAGAGGAGGCCTTGCAGGAGGAGCAGGCAGTGCAAAGGCCCCGAGGCAGGACCTCCCAGGGCAGGGCATGTCTGACAAGCAGTAGGGGTCACTGCGGCTGGAGTGGAATGAGCAAGGTAGGAGGTGAGGCCAGAGAAGAGGCCAAGGCCTAGCTCAGCTGGGTCCATCAGGCCTTGGGAGGGACTTGGGATACTACAGTGAGAGATAAGAAGGCGCTGGGTGCTTGTGTGCCAGTGGACATCACGTGACTGGCTTTTGGTGCAGAGCAAACTGTAAAGGGGCAGGGATGGACGCAGAAAGCTGCTAAAAAGGTTATTACAGGGGAGCAGATTTGGCTCAATGGAGAGAGCATCCACCTACCATATGGGAGTTCCAGGGTTCAAACTCAGGATCTCCTGACCCTTGTGGTGAGCTGGCCCACATGCAGTGCTGATGCGTGCAAGGAGTGCCATGCCATGCAGGGGTGTCCCCCATGTAGAGGAGCGCCACGCACAAGGAGTGTGCCCTGAAAGGAGAGCCACACCATGTGAGAAAAGCGCAGCCTGCCAGGAGTGGCACCGCACACATGGAGAGCTGATGCAGCAAGATGACGCAACAAAGAGAGACACGGATTCCCGGTGCTGCTGACAAGAATACAAGCAGACACAGAAAGATACACAGTGGATGGACAGAGAGAGCAGACAACTGGGGTTGGGGGGAGAGAAATAAATAAAAAATAAATCTTAAAAAAAACAGTTATGACAGTGACAGAGGCAAGAATGACAGTGGATTAGGATGGTCACAGTGGAAGTGGTGAGAGAATTTGGAAGAGGGAAATCTTATGAAAGAGCTGGCAGGACTGGCTGATGGGTTGGATGCAGAGGGTGAGGAAAAGAGGAGAGATGATGCCACACTTACCCCCAGGCCTGGTCATCAGAATGATGGGATTGGCCTTTTTGGAGAAGATTTGAACAAGAGGAGAATGGCAGGGGAGCACCAGGGGGTTGGTGCTGGACATGGCAAGTTCAAGAGACCCATTTACCACGTGAGACGTCATGTGGGGATGTCACGGGGACGGCGGGTTACATGGAGTTGAAGGGGGTGGTGAAGGCTGGAGATGGGAATTTGAGGGTCTCCAGCCTACAAATGCTAGTTACAGTCATGGTACCAAACCGGGCCACTGAGCAAGGAGATCACGGTGACTTGAGAAACGCAGTTCCGTTCAACTTCACGTCAACCCTGCGGCACTCCAAAACCTAGAGATCAGGCAGAGGAGGAAAAGCCAGCAAAATCTCCCATCAGAGGTGGAGAAGGAACAATCAGGGAGGTGGAAAAGAAAGGAGAGAGTGTGGGATCCCTGACAGGAAGTGAAGAAAACGTTTGACAGAGGCTGGCCTGTGGGTTACAGCAAACGTGGCTGGGTGTTTGGGTGGCAGGTCCCCGGTGCCCGCCTCGCCCACCCGACTGGGGACGTCCAGGCAGAGGACGCAGGCGAAGCCCTTTCGGATTATGAACCACTGTGAGAACACAGGAGGCGGAACTCGCTGGACGGCTACGCCGTTTTTACCTGAGACCAAAACTCCCGTTGAGCTTTGCCCTCAGTGACAGACAAAACAGAGGAACAAAACTCTCCAGGAGGATTTAAACCAAACAGCAGAAACAAAACAACAAAATCTAAAAAATAAATAAAAACAAACCAGACAGCAGAGTCTGGAAGCTCCAAGCCAAATGTAAGCAGGTGTTGATTTCAATTAGTGAAAGATGGAATTAATGCCACCCAGAAGAAAAGCTGGCATTTCTTACCCGGACATCTGAAGCCGCAGGAGAATTTGGAGAGAAAGGCATTCTACAAGGAGCACACGAGGACCGCCGTGTCACTCCTCCACTGAGGGCCGCCCAGCTCTGCGCACGGAACGCGGTGGCATCCTGTGACGCAGGCAGCAGGGTGAAAGAGGCTTCAGCACGGATGTGTCTAAAACCACCAGGCTCTGTTTGACGGGCAATGAGAGAGGGCAGGCCATTATGAGAACTGGCCGTGGAAGGGTAACAACCACCAGGCTCTGTTTCATGGACAATGAGAGAGGGCAGGCCATTATGAGAACTGGCCATGGAAGGGTAACAACCACCAGGCTCTGTTTCACGGGCAATGAGAGAGGGCAGGCCATTATGAGAACTGGCCGCGGAAGGGTAACGCACCACCAGGCTCTGTTTCACGGGCAATGAGAGAGGGCAGGCCATTATGAGAACTGGCCGCGGAAGGGTAACGCACCACCAGGCGGGGGTGGGCTGGGCTGGCACCGCGGCACGGGGGGAGACCGACAGGACCCCCGGGCTCTACGGTGCAGGTTAGAGCCGCCGGGACGGACTTGCCGATGGGCTGCAGATGGCACTGAAGAAGAGAGGCCCAGTTCACGCCCATGTTTGTGCCCAGAGCAGCTGTGCAGATGCTGGTACCACTGGCCAAGAGGGGGTGGAGACTCCTCAGAAGCCCCCATGCCCCAGGAGGAGGCCCTTCTCGGCTTAAGTCGCCAGTGGGGGGGTGAAGCCCCAAACAAAAGCTGCCATGCAGGTTCCCGGGGCTCAGGAGCCGGAGCCTCAGCCCGTTCTCGGGGCTCCGGTGAGGCCTTCCGGCCTGAGCCTCACGTGGAAGTGCTGGAGTGGGAGGAGAAAGTGGGGTGAGCGGGCAGTGAAAGGAGAGCGAGCCTCTGCTGGGAACACACAACTTCCACCCCAACGCCGCTCTGACGGCTCTTCGCCTGAAATCCACCCCCTGGCCTGCGGCTAAGGAGGGGCCGTGCGTCCTGCCTGAGCTGGTGACAACCAAGGGCTGAGTCACTGAAGCCGGTGGACGCTCGTGAGCAGCGCTCCTGCCCCAACCCAACGCCCCGCCTCCCACCACTCACCCCTGCCCCTCCAAGGCCAAACCTTTCCCAGGAAAGATCCACAACCCCAGAGATGCGGGCCTTCGGGTCGGTTCGACCCCTGTCTGGATACGGGATTGTAAACCGATTCTCCTGACCCAGGGGAGAGCGAGCCACCAAGCGACCAGGGAAAAGGCACCCGCGACAGGCCTCAGTTTCCCTGTAAGGCTGAACTTGACTGGGTGACCTACAAGGCCGCCGTCAAAATCAAATACAACCTGCAGAATGATGCCGCCGAAACGCAACTGCTTGAGACGGGGGCACAAGCCCTAATGCCACCGAGAGCCCGGCAGGTGCACGGGCGAAGCTGGGGTGGAGGTCTCCAGGGACGGGCTGGGAGAGGCCCGGGGTGGAGCCAACCCTGACCCTTCCTGGCTGTGACCTCAGGCAATCTCTTAACCTCTCTGTGCCTCGTATCCCCATCTGTGCAATGGGCACACTTGCCCCAACCTGATGAGGTGGCTGTGGTTGTGAGTCCTCCAGGAGAGTCACAGGAGGGCCCGGGCCAGAGTAGGTGTCCAGTAAGCGTCTGCTTTTAGCGTCAGCGTCAGGGAGCGCAGACGCCCCAGCCAAAGGAGACTTCCTGGCCCCAGGCTTCCAATATCTCAAGATAAGTCAGATCTCAACGTCAAATAAATTCCTGAACTTAAATCTTGGCAGTGAATGCACAAGACGGAGAACTACTGGGTGGCCCGAGTAAGCCTCCAGGCCACGTCTAGGTAAGCTTCTGAAATGGCCCATGAGGTACAGAGCAAGACAGGCCAGTAAGCCACGGCAGCATGGTGATGCGGCCTGCTCCTTCTACACTTTTCCATGGACAAGGCCCCAGGCAGTACCCTCCCAACGGCCCAAGAATGCAGAGACGAAATTCAGAGCGGGGCCCAGGGCTCACAGCCTGGAAGTGGCAATGCGGGGTTTGCAGCTGGGACCCTGGGCCCAGGCACACTTTTTAAACCTCTGGGCTGCCGGCCACGCCTGCTGCTCTTCCTCCAGCGTGTTTCCTCTCCAGCCTCCCCTGCACAGAGGCAGACGGTGGCCCAGGGGACAAGTGAACTGGACGTCCCTCCCGGTTCCCAGCAGCCCCAGGCAGCAGCCCTTCCCCGGACCCAGGGAGGCAGCCAGGGACGAGAGCACCGAGCCGGAGGCAGCGTGGGCCCCGCTGAGCACTAAGGAGAAGCTGCTGCTTCCTCTCCACGCAGCTCTGTCTGGATTTGTCTACATTGACGTCGTTCACGCGGAGATCACATTTTACTTACACCCAGAGAGCCCACTCAAAACCCGTCTAGCGGGTGTGATGGAGCTTCCCATCCTCACCCGCCTTTCCTGTGGGACTTCCCAGAAGGCGCTGGCCGCCGCAGGCCCCCCTGACCCTGTCCCCTGATGATATGAGGGCGTCCTGTCAAGGCCTGTGCTCTCTCGGTCCTTTCTTCATTCTTTCTTAATTTAATGAAAATAAAGATTGGGCAAGAGATGCTTGCCTCGAGCATCGTTGGACTCGAGGCCGTGGGCTGGCCAGGCCCCTCCACCAACGTCAAGGGCGGACGTCGGCCGGCCGAGTGGGGGCCCCGGCACCGCTGGGCCCCTGGGCTCCCCGGGAAGGCAACGGGGCTCAGCGGACAGAGGGGGGCAGGCTGGTCTAAGGGAGGTCCGTGCCCCTGCAGATTCTGTGCAACTCGTTGTTTCAAAGGAGCCATCCCATGACGAGAGCCCCTGGGATTTAATTTTTTTTAATTTTCAGACTTTTCCATGGCGATACTAGAGCATGATCATAAAAAGGTTCTGAGAGTGCTCACAGGCGCCAGGAAAAGCAACTACGCGCCTTAGAGCAAAAGGAACAGCCTTAAAGTGGCTGCTTTCAGCATCCATTAAGAAACAGAGCACACATGGGAAATGCTTATTTTTAAAAATCTCATTTTCAGCCTTGAGCCCATTTCTCCAACTTCCCTCTCCACTCGCTTGCATGTAGAGAGATGGAGAAATAGATTCCACAAGCATGCCCATCCAAATGCAGACCTTTAATTCAGAAATGGTGTCATATTGTAAACCGTATTCTACATCTTGATTGTTGTATTTAACGAAACATCTTGTGTTGCATTAGAAGCACAGACGCCGTGTTCTGTTCTGAATCCCCTGCACTCTCCTTTAGGGCCAGGGGTCCCACGGCCCACCCAGGGGTCCCCCACTGAGGACGCTCATCACAGCCTTTGGCTAGAACAACCAATGCAGCAACGGCCATCCTTGCGCAAGTGTGTGGGTGCACCATCTGCTAAGTATCTGTGGAATAAATCCCTAGAAGAAAGGGTATGGCGCTGAAATTCAACAGAGATCCCCGAATTCCTGGGGGAATCCTCCGTGGGCTCAGGATTCTCGTGTGTGCAGCAGACAGCGTGGTGTCATGCAGGATGTGGTGGGGAAGATGCTGCTGTGCTTCTCCCAGGAGAAGGTCCCAGTGGAGGGGACCTCTTATCACCCCCCATCCTGTCTCCTCCAGCCACAGTGACCCTCCTATTTCCCAAACAGGCCAAGGCCGTTTCTGCCCCGGGACCTTTGCACGTGCCCGTCAGTCTCCTGGAACCACTCACGGATGAGTCTGTTCAGGGGTCTGGCTCCCTTGAATGGCCCCCCTTCACCACCCTCCTCAGCCACCCCCTTCTCCCACCTTCCAGCACCCTCCATTTTCTTTATGGCACTTGCCACTTAGGAAAATCCCTTGTGAGTTGTTCATTCACTTGCCGATTTTCTGACTCCCTCGGCAGAGTTTATTTCCTGTGAGTGCCAAGTCCTTGTCTGCACAGATCGCCAAGCCCAAATGCTGGTGCAGTGGTGCAGCATCGAGGTGACTCAGTGAGGAGTGAGTGAGTGAATGAATGAATGAATGAATGGGTTCGTAGAGGAGAGGGGTAGCCCACGCCATCAGATCGTCTCTCCCTGGGAAGTTGGCAGGCGAGAGGAACACAAAGCAGCAGGGCATGCCTGGCTTTTACAACCTCTCAATAAACCCTCAACACCTCTCACTTGAGAAATGGCTCTTTCTTGCAGCTTGAAAAATGCAAACACTCTCTGAGGTATGGGAGGTGGTTCACTTGGTGCCTGCTGTCGAGGAACTGCTATTTCTTTATCATCTTCCAAGTCCTCTGTATGTAGAGAGTACTGAGAAGAGAATAGAGCCTTCTCCTTAAAGCAATGGACTCGAGGTTGCCAAGTGCAACGCTCCTTCACCGTGAAGCAGGAAGACTTCCCACAACTCCCCTGCAGCAGGAGGCACTCCTCGTCACCTCCGCAGAGATCAGCCCCAAACAGGAAAAACCAAAGTCAGAAACATTTCTCATTTTCTTAGGCCTCACCTTTTAATGAGTCTCTAATTATTACATGAGTGTAAGTTTTGATTCCCAGTAAACTGAAAGCAGCAGCTGCGTTGCATCTTCTGCATAATTCCCCCAGGGATATTCAAATGACAGCCTTTTTGGGATCCAGAAGACTTAGTAAAAGGGTTTTACTCAGAGCAGTCTCTTTGAAAAAGTTTTTCCTAAAACTATGTCCTAAGCTCATACTTTTTAGTAGGAGGTAGTAGAATTGATGTTGGAAAGAAGAAATGGCTCCTTCCTGCCCCAAAACCTGCCTTGTGTCCAGTGGGACACAGCCCTCCTTGTGACTCGGATGTTAGCCCTTATCTGTGCTAAACCAAGTGACTAAAGAGCCCTTCCCCCGTCCTCACTGGAAGATGCCCGAGACCCTTCCCCAAAATGCCGAGGAAGCCAGTAAAATAGAATTAAGGTTTGACTCTTGCATGACTTGGCTATTCTCAAATAATTCCTGTTAAGAGCCTGTCTTTAGACGATAATAGTAATGATGAATACATAGCATACACTGAACAACTGTCACAGCCTTTTTAAGAACCTATTAACAATTTAATTCTTATAATCATCACCTGAATTGGGCACTAACAGTGAGCCCATTCCACAGATGGGGAAACTGATACACCAACATTAAGTGGCTTCTCTACTGTGAGAGCCGCTATTTGAATCCAGTTGGTCTACTTTTAGGGTCTGTACTCTTAACTTCTATGAAAGAAAAATAATCTGAGCTCAGCTGGACTAGCTGAAAAAATAGTCACTCCAGTGTTGGCCAGGTGAGAGCTGCCACAAGCTCTGAGACCAAAACTGGTCATGGGCATCCAATCTCTGAGAGAACAAGATATGTGTTCAGGCTCAGTAAAAACATCTTTATTATTATTATTACTGTTGTTTTTATTTCTCCCCCTTTCCCCCCCACCCTGGTTATCTGTTCTCTGTGTCCATTTTGCTGTGTGTTCTTCTTTTTGTCTTCTTCTGTTGTTGTCAGTGGCACCGGCAATCTGTGTCTCTTTTTGTTGCATCATCTTGCTGTGTCAGCTCTCCGTGTGGGCAGCGCCATTCCTGGGCAGGCTGCACTTTCTTTTGCGCTGGGCGGCTCTCCTTATGGGGCACACTCCTTGAGCGTGCGGCTCCCCTACGCGGGGGACACCCCTGCATGGCAGGGCACTCCTTGCGCGCATCAGCACTGCGCATGGGCCAGCTCCACACGGGTCAAGGAGGCCCGGGGTTTGAACCGCAAACCTCCCATGTGGTAGACGGATGCCCTAACGACTGGGCCAAGTCCGCCACCCAGTAAAGCCATCTTGACCCTATGGTGGAAGCAGATGCAGCAGGCAACCCAGTCCTTGGGGTGAGAAAGAATGCATGAAGCAGATTAAATTGGAGGTCCAGAGCTGGTTCTAGTCAGGAGATACCCAACACGGTACAAATAGTTAACCATTCCCCCACTTACCGAAGGATTTCATCAACATGTGTTCACCAAGTTCTGGTTGAAACCCTCAGTAAATACTTACGGAGGCCACTAAACGCAAATGGGCCATAGTGGACACAGCACACTGTAGTTTGTATTAGCTAGAACGGGCGTTCCCAGCCTCTGCACTAGTGCCGACTGGGGCTGCAGCGCTGCTGGTTGGGGGTGTGGAGGGTTGGGCTGTGCCTTGCAGGTGATTAGCAGCATCCCTGCCTCTACGCCTAGACAGAAGGAGCAGCTGCCTCCAGTTGAGACAACCAAAAATGTCTCCAGGCATCTTTCCAGATGTCCCCTTGGAGGCAAAGTCACCCCTGGCTGAGAAACAGTGATTAAGGTTCTAGAAGTTTACCAAAACGTACGTTCATGGAGGGCTGTGCAATTGGGGGCCTCGTTGAGTCTAAAGTCAGGGAAGCCGGGTCTCTATGTGCTCTTTGCCACCTCAGGTTCCTCGTGTGATCTCCCTGCCTCCAGTCCCGACGTCGAACTCTACAAGCTGAAGGGTCACCCCACACTTCTTTGGGATTCAGAGACCATTTCATACCTTCCCTTTCACTCCACGGGGATCAGCCCTGCTGCCTGCTCCACTGTCTTGGTCAATAAGGGCGGCAGATCCTCACTGTCCCAGCCCAGAATCCACCTGCACAGGACGTCAGGAGTAAGATGCTGGTCCAGGCGGCACTACCCTAGCCGGCCACCCCCGGAACCCCACACACAGTCCTCGCTGCACCCTCATGACGAGCCTCATGTAGGTGCTGTGGAGGCTACAGAGATTTGAAAAAAGCCCAACTCCGAGAGGGTCATTATTGACTAGTAACCGCCCACAAATTTGGAAATCTGCTTGAACGCTTGTTTGAGCTGATATTTAAAAATAGGAAAAAGATCCTACAAAAATAGCCAATAGGTATCGACTTCTTTTGAAAAAACAAAACAAAATTCTGTTTTGGCGCTACCAGACGCCCATTCCACGTGGAAACCATGGGCAGGAGTCTAAGAGTGGAGCCTCCTCGAGGCGGACGGCGTTCTCCAGGTCACCTATTCCAGCGCTTCCCAATTCCCCATCCGGTCCACGCTGTCCGTCCATCAGCGTGATGGGCCTGGTTCTCGGGGGGAATCCGCAGCCCTGCGCACAGCAGCTTTAGCTTTATGAACACGTGCTACGGGCACCCGTGGGAGCTTACGAAACAGAGGGCAAGCCGGGGTCCTCACCGAGTCGCGGTTCCCTGACCTTCCACAGTTCTGATATTCAGAACGCCCACTCCTCTCCGCAGTCTCCCTCTTTGCAATGAGCCCCAGGTCGTCAGTCTACTCCACAGCATTTTGCAGCACATTGTCATAAAGACCAAAGCCAATACGACACCGTGTGGGCCAAAGCATGGCAAGCCCGTCTCCTCAAAACAACAACAACAAAAAACAAAAATGAAGAAAAACAAAAAAGATGAAGGATGAAATTTAAAAAACCAACCAACCAAAAAAACAGCTTGGAGGTTAGAGGGGTAGCAAGTTTCAAGCCAGCCTTAAATCTGGCAGAGCAGACAGCCTATCACACCCTGGCCAAACCCACATCCCAGAAGAAATTATGCTGGTGTACTTGGCTGCCCTTCAATGTGAAGAGTAAGCCAGTCCGTGCAACACTAGAAGGAAAATTCTGGTGTGGACCTGAGATTTTAGGGTAGAGGCACAGTCCCCCTGGGAAATTAGACCAGCTTCTGCCCATTAGTTCTGCTACTGCCCTGCCAGTTATTGTGTTAATTTGCTGCCTCCATTTGTAACCTCCTTTGCCCTCTAGAGAAAGTAGGGCCTTACATCATCACCTAGGAAAGATTTGCTTCATTGGCCAAGGGTGGAAATTTTCCAGAGCTAGAGAGAATTCTAGGGAAATTGGGAAGGCTGTCAAACCAACCCAGAATTCAGCAATGGCACTGCTCTGTGTTTCTTAGAAATGACCCGATTCCTACTACCATTTGTAATAAAAACTCTCAGTCAATAGGGGTAGTATAGTAGAGAAACTCCCCAAATGATAAAGGGCATGTATGTAAAACATCCCATCTAATGCTGAAAGACGGAACTATTTCCACTGTGATGTGAAACAAGGAAAGGACGAGCATTCTCACCACTTTTATTCAGCATTGTCCTAGAAGGCTCAGCTACTGCCATAAAAGAGGGAAAAAAGGGCCTAAGGAGGAGAGGGGAAGAAGTCAAATCGATCATCAATACAGATATGAGAAAATCTCAGTGAATCTACAAAAAAAATTGTTAAAGTGAAGAAATGAATTATGCAAGGTTGTGGAATAAAATGTTTAAGAAGAACCAATGGGATTCTTATAGATAGCAGCAGCTAATTGGAAAATGAAATTTGAAAACACAGTAAAGCCAAAAACATAAAATATCTAGTAATAACAGATCATCTAAGACCTGAACACTGAAAACAATAAAACATGGCTGTGAGAAATTAAAGACGACTTAAATAAATAGAAAAGTATACCATACTCATAGATTGGAAAACAATATAACTGAGACATCAGTTCTCTGCTAATTGTGAATTATAAATTCAATGTAATCCCTATCAAAACTCCAAGAGCTTGCTTGTAGAAATAGGCAAACTGATGCTATAATTTGCAGGAAAATGTGAAAAAGGAAGACCTAGAATAACTAAAACAATTTTTAGGAAGAACAAGTTTGGAGTAATCAATTTACCTAATTTCAAGACTTAATTTAAAGTTACAGTAATCAATATAGTTTGTACTTGTGAAAAAGGTAGGTACATTCATCAGTGGGATAGAAGAGAGTCCAGAAATACACCTACACATATAAGGGCTTGGTTTTGACAAAGTGCCTAGGGAAGCTTTTGTATCAAATGGTGCTGGAACAACTGGTCATCTGTATAAAAGTGCAGCATCATTCTTACCTCACACACACAGAAAAGGTAACCCACATAGATCATTAAACTAAATGTAAATGGTAAAACTTTAAAGTTTCTAGGAAAAAATAAAAAAGGAACATTTTTCAAACTTGACAAAGGAAAGTATTTCTTAGGCAACACAGAGAAAGCCTGTGGTCATATGCCTAGGAGCAGAGCCAGGACTTGCGCTCTGGCTGCTTCCAGAGTCTTCCTTCCTATCAAATAAGCTATGCCAACTCATGCTAAATACTTCACCTCTACAGGCATTTGAGTTTGTAAGTAATTAAGTCTAACTCTAAGCCCTCTCCTACTTGTAGACAGGAATCAAGGAGGTGTATACTGATGGGGAAAAGGGGAAATTCCCCACATCCCCTGCCCACCAAAGCTGCTCGACTCTCCTCCTGATCTAAGCCCACAGTTCCTTAATTTCTTGTCACACACAGGATCTGGGAATACTTCCCATGTCTGGCTCCCACAGGACTGAGAGATAATTGTTGGCATGTGAGGGACTGGAAAGATCCTGAAGTGGAAAACAGCTTGGAGCACAGAGGAAAAGGCGACTGAAGTAGGGGAGGTTGGGAGGGGAGAGGCAGGGAAGGTCAAGATCATCATGGGTTTCTCTGTAGGCTGTTGGGAAGAGGCAGACTGTATCCCATTTATTCCAATGAAAAGTCCCTGGGAGGCTTAGGCCAGGAAGTAACGCAATCTGATTTATGTTTTCAGAAGCGTGTTCTGTTCCTTGCAGTCGCTGTAGCAGGTCAAGGCTAGAAGCAGGGAGAGCATCTAAGAGGCCATGATGTCATCAAGAGGGAAATGATGGCGGCTTGGACTTGGCCATGAGCAGTGGCGTGGACGTTCCCAGGTGGGCCGAGGGGTCCACCCGCGCCGCGCGCAGCTCACTCGTTTACCAACCATGCTGAGCGAAGACCTTTACTCGGGTCTCCATCTCCCGGGGGGGCTGGGGTTGGAGGCCAGTGAGCAGGCCGGTCTGAGCTCTGTCCCCCCAGCACCAAGCCCGGGGCATGGTCAGTGAACGTTTGCCGAAGGGGTCACTCCTGGGTCTACGTTGTGTGTTAATTTCAGTGCTGCATTTGAAGGCAAGGCGGATTGTGCTGTTTCCCACATGAAATCAACCCCCGGCTCCCAAACAGGGTGGTGCTGACATCCCCAACCTGGGGTCTACAGGAGGGGCCCAGCGCGGAACCCAGGGCGTCTGTGAGCGGGGATAGGAAAAAGAGTCTATCTTGCCTACCCCCTACCTGAAACTTATTTTATTTAATAATCGAATGGAGGTAAAAAAATCAAAACACAGCAACATAATTATAGTAATCATATGTTACAGACGATGCAGATAACTCAAAATTCTACTTGCATGTATCCTATTTGCATTATTATTCTAATAAGAGGAAGTTATTAGATGCGGCACAGCATCTTGCAATTTAAAGCATTAATAAAGGCACACATTATTATACCATGATTTGCCTTCATAAAAAAATACTGATTTTAGTATGTCAACGCAATTGGTTTTCATGGTAATAGTATAATTTTGTTTGATGAATTTAAAGGCCTTGTTCAAAGAAGGGCTTCCCGAGCCTCCCCAGGACGCCAGGGTATCCACGGCACCAAAACCCGTGAAGGCCTGGGTCCTCCTAGGTGCACGGATACGGAGGGGCAGGCTGTTTGGGTGTCAATCCTGGGTCTGCCACTAATTGCAGGCGTAACGTGGGGCAAGCCGCCTGTCCTACTCGTGCCTCAGTTTCCTTATCTATAAAGTGGGGCTACAAATGGCGCTGACCTTGCAAGGTGGCTGGGAAGATTTCCCTCAGTTAGAGCCACTAAGGTGCACAGAACAGAGCCTGGCGAGTCGGAAGACCCCGCTAACTTGTAGCTCTTATCTGCACAGCTATGAGGCCCCGCCTCCCCGGGCCGGCTTTCCTCTCCCGGCGCACCCACCGCCCCTGCCCTCCTTTCTCCTTCACACACTGAGCTCCGTTCTCCTGAACGAACGCGCTGTTCCTGCCTGCTGGGATGCTCCTTCTCTAGAGCCCCCCTTGGAAAACCAGGGGCCGCCAGGCAGGAGCAGGCCGGCCAGCTGACCATTACTGACCACGCATCGCTGTCGGTCGCTTGGGGCATTCGGGGACAGCGAGACCGGATGACGGAAAGCAAGAGACGCTACAAGATATACCAGCGCCACCGACTCCAAACCAAGGCGCCTCGGACCCTTGACCTGTTCCCAGCACTGCAGCCAGCCCCCGCCCAGTCATCAGACTGCAAATGCAGCCGCCCGCAATGCAGGGCAGTCCACCTCCCGAGGTCCAGACGGCTTGCCTGGGCACGGCCCTTTAGGAATGGGGGGGACCGGGTCACGCGCTGGCCGCAGCATCTGCATCTTGGCCTAAGTCCACATTGCCGCAGTGTCCTGCTGTCCCGCATGAGCCGCTTGGGCTCCGGCCCTCCTAACTGGCCTTTTGCTTCCCCCACGACCTAATGGAATCTCGTTTCAATCAGTTTTTAGGTCGATGAGGACAAAACCACGAAACATGAACCCGGGTGTGTGAGTTAAGCCATCAGAGACTCCAGCAATGAAGAGTGTCAATGCTGGCAGAGGGGGCTGAGGCTTTGGGGCAGGGGTTTTAACAGCTGAGGATCCCCCAGTGGGGAGAGACAACCTCTCCCCAAGTCTGATGCTCAAGAGCCCCCACTTACCCAGAAGCAGCACAGGACAGAACCCAACCTGAGCAACAGGTTTGCCAAGAAGCATGAAAACGCCCCACAGAAGGAGTCCACTGTAAACAGCGCCAAGCTGAAAATAGCAAGCATTTTTGGAGAAGACACATAGAAATAGAAACTCTCATACACTGCTGATGGGAATGCAAATTGATGTAGCAATATTTACAATGTTGAAGCTCTGCTTGCCCCTCACATCAGGCGTGCTTGTACATATGTGTAGGTATGCATGTACATACATGTATAACTTACTAATACGTATGTACATGGGCACATGCGTAAAATAAGTTTGAAGGAGAAAGCTATATAGCATTATTTTTTTATGTAAAGGTTAAACACATCCACAACTTATCTATATTACCTATCTGGACCCAGGCACACACATGCATACATATGTATGTATACAATTTAAGGACACATGCTTACCTAATAAAACAGATACCTAGAAATGATAAACACCAAACTGAGAATAACTACCTCAGGGAAGGGAGAGAAAAGAATGGAATCGGCACTGGGCGAATGAGGACATCAGCTGCATCTGTCATGTTTTATTTCTTTGAAAGAAATTACAGGATATTTTATTAAGCACTGACAAATCGAGTGGTAGGTACATGGTCATTTACTTTATTGTTTTCTAGACTTTTCCATAAGTTGGCAATGTTGTATTTAAAAATAGAAAGCTGCAAACCCAATTCTCTCTGGTTTGGGGGGGGTGGACTGCTGTGTGTTCAATCTCAACCACGTATTTAAAAAAAAAAAAAAAATCAGAGATGCCCCAAGAGGTCCCCTTTGGGCTCCTAATTCACCTGTAAACACTGAGGATGACCCACCACCCGCGTCTGACAGCCACAGAAAAATTACACTGAATTACTTTTCTTCCCATTTTGTTTTCCATTAAAGCAGACTCTGCCTTGTGAACAGGTTTCACTGACCTTACTTTTGCTTGGCCAACACGTCTCCCAAGCCAACCATAGTCTCGGTAATGAGCAAACCTTGAAGAGTTTGTTTTCTCAGCTGCCCAATCTACAACTATTTCTCCTTCTAACAGTTCACCCACATTCCCACTTCCAGCTCTTTTGGTTTTGTAGAAATCACGGTGACAGGAAGGGGCACAGCTGGAGCAGGTGACCTGGTTCTTTCTCGCTTGCTGATACGTCAAACCCTGCCAGGAAAAGAAGGTACAGAACCGTCTTCCCTGATGCTCCCCATCCGCCGGGTAGGAGTGGCCCCTCTCTGTTTCTAAGTCCCCCTAAGGTTAAAGATAACCCCCCCACTCCCTGACTTAAGAAAAAACGTGACAGACGCCGATGCTGTGCCCAGGGAACGGTCAGCTTAGCCGTTCTCTCCCAGCCCCTGGACAGATGTCATGAGGCTGCCTAAGCCAGAACCGAGGAATCTGCATTTTGATGGGCTTACTTTAAAGCTATGTTGTTTTTTAAACAGATAACACATTCTCAAGACTCAAAATTCAAAACACATAGAATGGTGCTCCGTGAACAGTCTGCCTCCCACTCGTGTCCCTGGGCGGCCCCCCTGCCACGACACCAGGCGTGCTTGCTGGTTTAAGTACCTGCTGTCGGCAGTCGTCGCACCCATGGGTGAAAGTACTCGCACGCTCCTTCTTACCACATTGGCACCTGCGCCCTCTGTGCGCCGTCTCCTCCCTCCGCAGGTCCTGGGTGCCAACTGCGAAATGCTCTGAGCAGACCCAGCACCTACTCCATACGGCCACAAGGAGGCACCATCGCCACCCTACATGCCAAAAGGCAGAAAGCCAGTGATGGTCCAACAGACAAAAGGACGCAAGGAAATCAAGCTCAGGCGGATCAACACCTTTCAAGCGGAGGAGGCAGGGTCCACCACCTGCTCTGAGCACCCCAGAAACCGAACATAACTCTCCTTTGATTGACAGGTTCCCCTTCACTGAGCACCATGCATGGTGAGGGAAGCAGAACGAGGCCGTGCACAGAGCCTCGCCTTCTCAGAAAGCGTCTGCTTCCACCTGCAGCACGCCCCTTAGCAGGGTCATTATCCACGGAGGGTGGGTTGGCTTCTCCAGGTAAGAACAGCTGCTGATGGGGCTGGAGCCCACGCCCCGTGCACGCTGGGGGCCATGGAGGGCACCCACGGTTCCGGTCGCCAGTGGACCCACTGGTCGTGGCAGCCGAGGGCAGTGCCAATGCGCTGCAGTCACAGGAGCGACATCCACATGTACAGAGGATGACGCTGTGCATTCTGTTCAGGAGATGGTACCAGGCTTTGTTCACGACCCACCTAGCAAAGGTCAGGCCCGGGATGGGCTGGCAGCAGAGTGCCCGGTCAGGGGCACGCTCGGATAAGGAAAGGGCCAAGACGTCCCGTGGACTTGCTTAGAGGAAATCATGCGGTGGACAGCGACGGAGCGAAGTGATGCAACCATCCTGCAGATGCTCCCTGAAGCCCCTCTCTGCTTCCCACCTGCACATCTAACAGGCTTCTTGAGTTTAAAATGTCCAAAACTGAAATGACGCTCTTCTTTGCCACCACCACCCACCACATGTTCTTCCTGTAATCTTCCCCATTGGACGCAACAGCAGCACCGCCTTTCCCGGCTGAAACTCTCCCGAGCAGCTGACATTCAGTCCATCAGAAAACATTGTCATTCTACCCAGAAAACATACACATCAGTGTTCACAGCAGCATTATTCATAATAGCCAAAGGTGAGAACAATCCAAATGTCCATCAACTCATGAACAGACAACTAAAATGTGGTCTATCCATACGTTAGAATATTATTCAGCAATAGAAAGGTATAAAGTACTGATAAATGCTACAACATGGATGAACCCTGAAAACATTAAGGTGAGAAAATCCAGGCACACACAAAGGACCATGTATGCATGATCTCATTTATATGAAATGTCCAGAACAGACAAATCCAGAGATAGAAAGAGGACTAGTGGTGGTCAGGGGCTGGGGAAGGGGTGGCTAGGAAATGACACCTAGAGGTATGTAATTTCTTTTTAGGGTAGTGAAAATATTCCAAAATTGATCAACGCAATAGATGCACAACTCTGAATATACTCGAATCCCCTGAATTGCACACTTTGAATGGGTGACCATACGGTAGTGAATTATCTCAATACAGCTGTAACATCAACGACTAAAGTCCCAGCACCTCTCAGCTTGACCAAACCTTACCTGAATCACTGGGGTAGCTTCCAAAGTGGTCTCTGCTGCTTCTTTTGCCCCCTGCCCCCACTATCTTCCTCCAAGGACCAGCCTAGTGACCTCACCTCACCCTACCTCAAAGCTCTCATTCATATAACAGCCAAGGCTGCCACCAAAGCCCAGAGGTCCCCCTGGTCCCGAGCCCCCTTGCCTACACTAAGCATATCTTTCCATGATCATCTGCTGGCCTCCCTCTGTTCCCCATGGAGCCCCCACTCTGGGCCCTGTGTTAACCTAACATTTGGAGTGGTCCACTTAGGACAGCTGCCTGGGGGAATCACCACAGCCTGACAAAATGACCAGGCACAAGTGTCCATCAGCAGGGCAGGTAGTCAAACGCTAAAACTGCACACGCTGGTCATGTTTCAAAGGCCTCAGTACTAACAAGGAGAGTGTTTGCAAGTGATAGGAATCGCCAGCTTTCTCTAAGAAAATCAGAGCCTGGAGACTTTAAAAATATCAGTAAAAATACATGCATCATAGGAGCATAGGAGCAAGAGCACAAGAGAGCTACTAAAACAATGGAGTGCAGGTCCAAGATGGCATCGGGGTAGGTCAGGCAGGGCACAGCTCTCTTGCAAAATAGGAGAGAAGGCATAGAAGTCATCCAAGGGAGCTGCTTCTGGGACCCCGGCAGGCCAGGACACTGCCACATACATCATCTGGGAAGATTGAGGATGGAGGGACCGAGAGGTCAGAGGGAAAACCAGGAGTTGATGCCCCTGCGGCTGGGAACGCTGTCCATCCCAGACCCCAAGGCACACAGCCTTGGTAAAGCCTACAGCTGAGTGGACAGCAGAGAGGGAAAAGGTCAGATTCCTCCAGGGAAGAGGGAGGCTATGGTGGAGGGCTGAGTGTGGTTTCTCTTCAGCGAATGTAACAGAACAACTCACTAGTTCATAAGAGCTGGTGGAAACTGAAGGATTCGTCTCCGTGGAGGGGTCTGTCGAGAGTGCCATTTGCTGGCCAGTTGGGAGGTGGAGGAAGACAGGCTGGTCTCTCCCAAATCTTTCCCAGGCTTGGTAGACCTGGGTGGGCCCATTAGCAGCTCCCTGCCCCTGTTTTGACTACTTAAACAGGGCAATATTAAAGCTTTAGAAAAAAATTAAACTAAAAATCAAAGAAGAGCTGTGAAATAAAACCACTAGGCAAGAGAGAGAGATTGATTTGTTTAACAGAGCAAAATCACCAACATAAATGCTTAGATATCAACAAAAGATAATAACCCACACTATGAAGCAGGAAGAGATGGGCCAGCCAAAGAAACAAACCAAAAATCCAGATGAGACTCAGGATTTAAGACAACTAATAAAAGATATTCCACAAACTACTTGATCAATTTAAGGAGAGGAAGAAAAATATGACTAAAGAGATAAAGGATAAGATGACACTGTGAGCATAAAGCTTACCAAAAAAAGGTAACAGAGCTTATAGGAATTAGACACAATGGATAAGAGTAAAAATGCTTGAAGGCATATAACAGATTTGAAAGGTTAGAAGAATCAATATGTGAATTCGAAGACAGAACATTTGAATCTGAAAAGACAGGACAACAGAGAAAAGTGCAAACAAATTGAACAGGGTCTCAGGGAATTGAATGACAATGCAAAACACAAAAACATGCTTGTTAAATGTGTCCCAGAGGGAGAATGGAAAAGGGGTAGAATATTTGAGGAACTATTGACTGAAAAATTTCCAACCCTTATGAAAGACATGAATATCAATATTCAAGAAAGACAATGTACCCAAACAGAATAAATCCCAACAAACTTACTCTGAGACTCCTACTATTCAGATTGTCGAAGGCCAATGATAAAGAAGATTTTGAGAGCGGTGAGAGAAAAGCAAAGTGTTACTTACAAGGAGCCTCAAGTGTTGATCTCTTTTCAGAAACCATGGAAGTGAGAAAGCAGTGGTACGATATATTTAAGACACTGAAAGAGAATAATTACCAGCTAAAAAGTGTTTATCCAGCAAAACTATCCTTCAGAAATGAAGGCGAGCTTAAAGACTTTACTAACAAAAACTGAGAGAGCACTTTACCAAGAGACCAAATCTATAAGAGATATTAAAGGGTGAGTTACAGCTTGAAAGTGAAAGACAAGGAAGAAGGCCCTGGAGAACAATGTATAAAGGAAGAATATAAGAGAAATTGAAAGGATTAAGAGATCGGCAATAGTAAGATATGAAAACAGAAAGCCAAGAGATAAAATGGACAAAGTAAAACCATTATAGTAGTAGCACTGAATGCTAATGGATTGATCTCTCCAAATAAAAGATATACCCTGATAAAGTGGATAAAAAGCAACAACAACAACAACAACAAACATGAGCCATCTATTTGTGGTCTACAAGAGACTCACCTTAGATGCAAGGACACAATCAGGCTGCAAGTGAATGGATGGAAAAAGTTATTCCATGCTAATAGCAATAAAAAAAGGTGTAGTGATACTAATACTGCATAAAATAGATTTTAAATGCAAAATTGTTACAAGATATGAAGAAGTTTACTATATATTAATAAAATGGACAAGTCATCAAGAAGAAATAACAATAATAAATATTTATGCACCTAATATAGGTGCCCCCAAATATGTGAGACACACACTGGCAAAACTGAAGGGAGAAATAAATGTCTCTACAATAATATTTGGAGACTTTAATGCTTCACTCTCAGCATTAGACAGAGCACCTGGACAGAGGATAAATTAAGAATACCGAGAGCTTGAATGATATGATAAATGAACTAGATCTAAGACATTTATAGAGGAATAAACCCCAAACAGCAGGATATACATTCTTCTCAAATGTGCATGGACCTTTCTCCAGGATAGACCATATGTGAGGACATAAGTCAGATTGAAATATATATAAAAACACTGAAGTTATACAAAACACTTTCGCTTATAATACAGGAAAGCTAGAAATTAATAACCAGTGGAAAAATAGAAAATTCACAACCATATGTAAATTAAAACAATACAGTCTTAAATAATCAGTGGGTCAAAGAAGAAATTGCAAGAGAAATCGATAAAGATATGGAGACAAATGAGAATGTAACATACCAAAACCTATAGGATTCAGCAAAGGCAGTGCTGAGAAGGAAATTTGTAGCCCCCAAGCTTATATTACAAAAGAGGAAAGTGCTAAAGTCAGAGCCCTAACTGGACACCTGGAGGAAACAGAAAAGAACAGCAAACCGATCCCACAGCAAGCAGAAGGAAAAATATAATAAGGTGTAAAGCAGAAATAAATGGAACGGAGAATAAAAAACAATGGAGAAAATCAACAGAACTAAAAGTTGGGTCTTTGAGAAGATCAGCAAAATTGACAAAACTTGAGCTAGATTAACAAAGAGAAAAAAGAGAAAAGATGCAAATAAATAAAATAAGAAATGAGGAGGGGTCATTACCACTGACCCAGAAGAAAAAAGAGAGATTGTGAGAGGATACTATGAACTACATGCCAACAAACTAGACAACAGGGACGAAGTGGACACATTTCTGGAAACACATGAATAAACCATACTGACCCTAGATGAAATAGAAGACCTCAACAAACAATTACAAGAAATTGAAATGGTAATAAAAAACGCCCCAAAATGAAGAGTCTGGGACCAGATGGCTTCACAGGTGTATTGTACCAAACATTTAAAGATGCTCTAATACCAATCTTGCTCAAACTCTTTCCAAAAACCTGAATAGGAGGGAACACTACCAAACTCATTCTATGAAGCTAACATCAGTCTAATACCAAAGCCAAATAAAGAGAGTACAAAAAAAGAAAATTACAGACCAATTTCTTTAATGAATACAGATGCAAAAATCCTCAACATCTGCTACCTGAATCTCAAAATTAAAAAAAAATTATACATCATGACCAAGTGGGCTTTATATCAGGTATGCAAGGCTGGTTTAGCATAAGAAAATCAATTAGTAAATTGAAGAAAAATCACAATCATTAAATTGATGCAGAAAAGGCATGTGAAAAAATACAGCACGTTTTTTTGACAAAAACATGGCAAAAGATAGGAATAGAAGGATTGTTTCTCAATATGATCTAGTACATATATGAAAAACCCGTAGCGAACATTGTACTCAATGGTGAAAGACTGGAAGCTTTTTTACTGAGATTTGGAACAAGACAAGGATGCCCACTGTCTCCGCTGTTATCCAATATTGTGTCAGAAATTCAAGCTAGAGCAATTAGGCAAGAAATAGACCTAAAAGGCCTCAAATAGAGAATGAAGACATAAAATTTTGTAAATTGTTGATGATATGATCCTATACTTAGAAAATCCCAGAAAATTCAAAATAAAACTATTAAAACTTAGACTTTCAGCCAAGGGGGGGGGGGGTATACATAATTAATACACAAAAGTCAATTGTGTTTCTATATACTACTAATGAACAATCTGAGGAGGAAATCAGAAAAAAATTCCATTCATTTATTAAATACATAGCAACTAAAATTATCAAATATTTAGGAATTTAACCAAGGGCATAAAGGACCTGTATTCAGAAAACAATAAAATATTGTTAAAAGAAACCAATGATGATCTAAATAAATGGAAGGAAATTCCATGTTCATGGGTTAGAAGACTAAACATCCATTAAGATGTCAATTCGACACAAACTGATCTACAGATTTAATGCAATCCTGATAAAAATTCCAATATCCTTTTTAGAATTGGAAAAGCTAATTATCCAATCAGGGTTCCCAAGCAGTCAAAAGTATCTTTAAAAGGAAGAATGAAGTTGAATGACTGTCACTTCCAGACTTTAAAGGATATTATCTAACCACAGTGGTTAAAACAGCGTGGCACTAGCATAAAGATAGATTGACCAATGAACTGAATTGAGAGTTCAGAAACAGCCCCTCATGTCTATGGTTAAGTGATTTTTGAAAAGGTGTCAAACCCCACTCGGCTGGGCCAGAACAATCTATTCAACAAATAGTGTTTAGAGAACTGGATATCCATATACAAAAAAAGAAAGAGGGCCTTCAGCTCACATCTTATACAAAAATTAATTGAAAATAGATCAAGGACCCCAAAATAAAAACTAGAACCAGAAAACTCCTCAAAGAAAATGTAGGGAAACATCTTCAAGATCTTGTGCTTTGTGGTGGTTTCTTGGACCTTACACCCAAAACATGAGCAACAAAAGAAAAAAAGATAGATAAATGGGACTGCCTCCAAATTAATCACTTTTGCTCTTCAAAAGACTTTGTCAAGAAAGTCAAAAGGCAGGCTACTCAATGGAAAAAAATCTTTGGAAACCATATATCTGATAAGGGATTGAACTCCATGTTACATAATGTGATCATACAACTTAACAACAAAATGACAAGCAACCCAATTTAAAAAGGGGCAAAAGACCTGAATAGGTATTTTTCTGAAGTGGAAATACAAATGGCCAAAAGACATGAAAAGAGGTTCAACATCACCAGCTATTAGGGAAATTCAGATTGAAACTACAATGAGATATTGTCTCATATCACACAGAATGGCCACTATTAAAAGAAGAGAAAACTTCAAGTGCTGGAGAAGATGTTGAGAAATAGAAACACTCCTTCACTACCAGTCAGAGTGTAAAACAGTGCAGCCACTGTCGAAGACTATTTGACTGTTCCTCAGGAAACTAAATATAGAGCTGCCCAACGATCCGGCAATCCTGCTACTAGGAATATATTCAAAAGAACCAAAATCAAGACCATGAATTTGCACACCAGCGTTCATGGTGGCATTATTCACAGTTGCTAAAGATGGAAACACCTAAGTGTCCATCAACCAATGAATGGACAAACAAGATGTGGTATATTCATATGACGGAATATTATTCAGCCGTAAGAAGAAATGAATTAGGGAAGCACATGGCAACATGAAGAACCTTGAGGACATTACGTTGAGTGAACTAAGCCAGACGCGAAAGGATGAACATTGAATAGTCTCACTGATATGAGCTAAATACAATGAATGGACTTATGGAGTTGGACTATGGAGTGTAGGTTGGCGGGCAATGGAACGTGGGGTGAAAAGAGGGAGACAAAGCTGGATGTATGTGGAATATTTAAAAGGTCAAATGTAAATACGTGGTAATGGTTGGACTTGATGGTAACACATAATGAATGTAACAAACACTGTTGATTTGTGATTGTGATTGTGGCGGAAACAAGTAATTTAGGAAGAGTAATCTTAGTTGGAGGACAGCTGGAAGATAATATCAGAAACGTAGAACAATGATTTTGGCAGTAGATGAGGATTGTGGTTAATAACATAATTACAGGAATGTTCCTCTACTACAGGATGTTAAGAATGTGACGACAAATGGAAAATACAGCTAACATAATTTATGGACTATAGTTAACAATATTGTAACGTTTTTGTTGCAAGAGCAAAGTAGGTACTATATTAATGCTAAAGGCCGCCCCCCCCCAAAAAAAAAAGGAATATGAGGTTTGGTTTTTTTGAGCTACATTTTTTCCCTTATTTTTTCATTAATAAGTAGATCTTGACCATGTCTTTTAACTAATCTGTGTTCATCTGTGTATCTTCCTGAACATTAGAGGAACAACTGAGTTAGTAGTTGGAATTAGATGAGATAAAAGTGCCCGAAAAAGAACTTTTTAGGAGTAATGTTACCATAACTTGTTGAGCTGCTGTTTCCTGTTCTTTTATTTTTTGAATTTGAAATAGTTGTTTTTAGAATGTAGCTCAAAGTATGTCTTGAGCACATGCTTCGTGCAAACGCACTGGGGTTACGACAACCTAATTAGGCTCCCCAGCCCCAGGAACCCCCCAAATCCAGCGAGGGCGTAATGATCAGCTCCCAAACGAAAGGCGTTCTGAAAGCTATTAGAGCCAAAACCAAATACGCTTTCTTACAACGTGCCAGCACCCTGGAAGGTGCTGGCAGCTCTTCTCATCTGGGCCAAAATGCAAAGGAAGGGGCTTGCAGAGACGCCTGCAAGCCAACATGTGCAGGTCTCCTCCAGTGAGGAGCTCTCTTTCAGAAGACACAGAATACCGCCCCCCCCTGGATGAAAGTCCACTAAATCGGCCACTTCCTCTGGGCCCATTGTGTTGATTACAACAGCCTCAAACTCTTTCCCACAGGACGGGATCTGCCAGCTTCAGCACTGTGGACATTCTGGGCCACATAACTCTGCCCCGGCCGCTGTCCTGTGCGACGGAGGACGTTGAGCAGAACCCCTGGGCTCCACCGGCTAGAGCAACCTGGTAGCCTCCCCACCTCCAGCTGTGAACACCAAAACTGTCTCCAGATCTCTCTAAATGTCCAGATATCTCTAGTTTCTGGGGGTGGGGGTGGGAGGTGGGGGAGGGGGTTGGGTAGGAAATGCCCCAGATGAAAATCATGGGATGAGGACCATCCATCTAATCTAAAAAGGCCTAGGTTAGCCATATTGAACTCTTTTTTTTTTTTTTTTTTTTAAGATTTTGTATTTCTCCCCCCCAGTTGTCTGCTCTCTGTGCCCGTTTGCTCTGTGTTCTTCTGTGACCACTTCTGTCCTTATCAGCGGCACCAGGAATCTATGTTTCTTTTTGTTGCATCATCTTGTTGCATCAGCTCTCCGTGTGTGCGGTGCCATTCCTGGGCAGGCTGCACTTTCTTTCGCACTGGGCGGTTCTCCTCACGGGGCGCACTCCTTGTGCGTGGGGCTCCCCTACGTGGGGGACACCCCTGCATGGCACGGCACTCCTTGCGCGCATCTGCATTGTGCGTGGGCCAGCTCCACACGGGTCAAGGAGGCCTGGGGTTTGAATCTCCCTAACCACTGGGCCAAGTCCACTTCCCCACATTGAACTGTGACTGTAACTTCTCTAACTCCTCCCCTGCTGACAACACCCACCCGTGCACTGGAGAGACACTGTATGTAGAATTGTGCCCATACCTTCACCTGCCAAGTTTTGATTAGAAACGAGTAGTTCGTTCTGAGACTCTAGAAAGATGCACAAGACCCTGGGAATCAATGGAAACAGTGGCATGTTCTCCTGGCCACTGAAGACCTGCTCGTGTGTCCAGTCACAGGACATGAAACCCAAGGCAGCTCAGAGTGGGGATCAGTCTTCCTGCACGGTACTTGAGTAACCTTCCCTCTGGGTACCAGGACGGGGGAACATGGGTTCATAGCACTTTCTGGAACATGCCAGCCAAGCTGAAAGGACTCGTCCACACAAGAGGCAGATCCCAGACAACGATCTGGATGTGGGTCAGAGCCCTGGAGGTCAGGCCCTGGAGGAGGAGACCACGGAACGAAGGGGCTGTCCATGCTGAAGCAGGGCCAGCGTGACCTGCCAGTGTGCGCCGACGAGCGCCACGGGCCGGGCTGGTGGCCATTGGCAAGGCTGACCTCTGCTCTTCTGAGCCTCCACACCCCACTACTCATGGCCACAGGGAGGGTCAAGAGGTGCCAGGAGAGCACAGCTCCTGGTGGGCGGGGGGCGGGCTTGGGGTCAGGCCCACATCCCGACGAAGAGGGAGTGTCCACTTCAGCTCTGAGCACTGCAGGGCAGGGCCCCTGGAACCAGGGCCTGGAAACTGCTCAGCCCCAGAGTCCAAACGTGTCTTCTCTCTCACCTGGGGACACTTGGAAGTTGGACACCATCTCCTTGATCACAGGATCAGGACGCAGGGCCTGTAGCATTTCCTCATTAAAGGAACAGGGCACGTGGAGCTGGGGCTCTCCCACAAAGTCCAGGTCAGCATGCCCACGAAGGAACAAGAGGCTGAGACGCACTGTCACCAGGGCCAGATGACATGTGCCTGGGCCCTGGCAGGTCTCCTGGTTTGGGGAGTGGACACATACATCCCAAACCGTTGAACACCCACTGTGGCTCTGCTGTAGAATGTGGCACTGAGCAATGGGCAAGGCAAGCCAGCTTCCTCCTCCTCCTACTGGGAAGTGGGAAGTAACAAGGACACAAAAAAGAAGTTGTAGACTTGCAGATGGCGGGCATTTTGGGGGCCCCCCATGCCTCCAGCCCTCACCTTCTCAGCAGATGCTGGCCTGCAGCTCTGGCCCTGTGCTTGGGTGAGGCTCGGGGGCTGGTTCTGGCTGTTTATGAACACAGGGGCAGCGTCCCACTTGCAGGCAGGGGCATTTCATTGGTAGTAAAAGACCCTTGAAGGACCAGTGACATTCTAGGTGGCAGCCACCATCTCAGTCGAATTCCTGGGTGATTCTGGGGATCCCCAATCCCAGGGGAGCTGAGAGGACCATGTAGTGGGAGTGGGAAACGTACCCTTGTTGTTCAAAGCCATTAAGGCCGTCTAATACCTCAGCATCATCTAGTCAAGACCGAGAGAGAGAACACAAAGACAAGATTAAAAAGGGGGATGGGAGAAGCAGATGTGGCTCAAGCAGTTGGGCACCCGCCTACCACATGGGAGGTCCCGGGTTCAGTTCCTGGTGCCTCCTAAAAAGAAGATGAGCAGACACAAAGCACACAACAAAAAGACACAGAAGGCAGAAGGTGAGTGCCAACAATGAGGGTGTGTGCGAAATAAATAAATTTTTGAAAAATGGGGGATGGGAAGGAGAGATGGAGGATTTGGATACAGCAGGGAAGGGAAGCTTCTCTGAAGGGGAGATATTTGCATTGAGATCTCATGGTCTGAGGCCACGGGAACAGCAGGAGCAGAGCTCTTCCTCCCCTTTGCTGAGGGTAGGAACTGCCTCTCGTGTTCAAGCGTGCTGCACTCCTACGCACACACGTACACACACAGAAACGCAGTGGAGAGACCTGAGCAGCAAGCAGAAGGGCTGGCTGCCCTGTGACCCCTCCCGCAGCCACCCCCAGAAGACGCAGGCAGCAGCTCCAGGGCTTCTGGTGAAAGACCACACAACACAGCAATCGCCGCGTTTGCAGAGAGCAGTGTCAGCTGCAGACCTCCTCTGGGGCAGCGCTCTCGACGCCACCTGGCTGACCGTTAGCACAAAGTAAAAGCAAGATGGATTCCAGCTCCTTAAATGACTCCAGCATCCACGATTCTGGAGTCAAAGTGGGTTATTATTCGAAACACGGACTTGCAACTAACATCCTTCTGAGTTTCCCAAGTTCCTTGGCCAGAGGCCTTTTTCATTTTTATCTCAGACTTATCCTCTGAAGAAGCAGGAATTACCATCAAACTGCAATGATAAAACAGGCTTAGAAAAGGTAAGTGAACTTCATGATTTTTCTGCTAAACCATATTGCCTCTAGATGAGAGCTGTACCCCTCCCCATCCTCTTTTTCTGCCAACACACGCACACACACGCACATAGAACCTGCATTCTTGCACAAGGACCAACCGGTCAGCTTCTCCTGGCCTCCCTCCACACGGGCGTGTCTGAGCATGCCCAGTGGCTGTGCACGCCTCCCCTCCAGCGGGCCCTTCTCAACAGAGGGTTTCTGCAGCCACGAGCAACCAGGAGCAGCTGGAAATGATGAATCTCTGATCTAAAACATCCAAAGCATTGTTTTTGCATCTCTGGGCAGAGTGATATCACAGGTGCTTACAATTCTCCATTCCAAACTAATCCATGATTTCCAGGTGCAAACTAAAAGGGGGGAAAATCTCCCCTAAAATAGGCCAGAACACTCTGACCTGAATTCCTTCTAAACCAAGACCCTGAACCTCTGAAATTTAAACCTGAGTCATGGAGTTATCATTGAAGACACTTCCCAAGGGCAGGGCAAGGTCACTTTGACTTTGTGTCTCTTGGGTGGCATCTCCATCTCCAAACCTCCTGCTTCCCAATGCCTATCATTGCTGATTCCCACATGGAGGGAGGTGGAGGGGAAAAAAGCCACAGAGGAGCAAAATGACTCAACTCCAACCTTCATATGCATATTTTGCCTTTGTTCCTGCCGAATCAAAGAACCTCAAATTTAAATAGCTGGTGGCAAGGAGAGGTGCAAGTACAAATCTCCAAACACCGTCCACACCTTCTGGGACTTGAAAACCAAAGACAGCATTCGCCTTCCCGGGGCCCCTGCCCGCAGCGTGCGGAGCGCTCCCCTGGGGTTCACCCATGCAGGTGCCAGGGCTCAGGGGTCCTCAGAGCATCCGGGACTGTGAGCTGGACCACAGAGCCAAGCAGCCCCCCAGCCTGGGGCACGCCCGGGGAGAGTGGCTTCCAAGGACTGCACCCGCCCCCAGGGAATCAGGCTTAGCAACAGAACCCGGGGGTCTCCAAAACTGATCTGAGCCCTGAGGGTCCCCCTCGGAGCTCCTCTACCACAGATCCCAGGGTGACAAGAGTGCTCACGACGACGCAGTCGGAGCCATTCCTCAGCTGGAAAGCAGCGCCGTTAATTTCTAATGCACGACGACAAGCACATTCGCAACGTGATTAAACATCCCCAGCCAGGAATGGCATTATCCTTAATAGACTGATTAGCAAGGGAGGGGAGGCTGCGAGCGACACTCGGGGTAAATGGGATGTTTTAAATTACATTAGCTGCTCTATCATCATTTTGTTTTTGGTGTAATGGTTTGTTACCCATAAAGAGTACAATTCCTACTAATGATACTAAATAGCGAAATGTCAAGCTTCAACAGCCTCCTATAAATTAAAATTTTATTTATCATCCTTCTAATTATTTTCCTAGCCTTCTGTCCAGGACACTTCCATATACCGTGACTGTTTCTACACCTTAGGGCTAATCAAAGTTCCCAAGAAGTCAAAGCAGTTGAGGGAGGGAAACCTGGCAAAAGACTTTCTGCTACAGAAAAACTATCTTCCAAGATCACATTGTGAAAAACAGCTGAGAAAATGCAAACCAACCACTGAAGTCATGTTCTTTAAGTACAAGCACAACCTCCAAATGTACAGCACAACTGACAAGGCCTCTTTGTAAGGCATCGGTTGAGATTCAGAGAAAAGTTTTCCAAAGCTTGCTTACCTCTGTGATCTGCATCCAGAGCTCCCCAAAACCATCTCTGTTTAGTCTGATGAACATTCGGCAAACAGCTCCCAAGGACCTGGAGACAAAATCTCCCAGCCTAGAGCCAGGTGCTGGGGCGTCCTGCCCTGGAAGGGGAAGTGCCTAAGTGCCAGCAGGGCAGGTGAGGCAGGTTCTTAGCACACTCACTTCCGGATAAGCCTGGTAATGCCAACACCATCCTTTCCCGGCGAGCGGAAGCCTGCCCGGGAGAAGGCAGGCTGGGAGCCCAGGGCAGGATGACCTCCACCTTCCTACTATAAAACTACAGCGAGCGAGCCCCGGGACCCCTGCGAGCCAAAACACCCGTGCCTTCCTTCCTCGTTGAACTCCCTCGACTTCCCTCTTGAGCTTCTGAAATTTGAAATCCCCACCAGGACAGCTGACCCAGACAGTCAATCAAGCCCCCAGTTCATTATGATTGCCCCCATACAAACCAAAGCCCACCTGCCCTAAGCCAGCCCCTACAGGACTGGCGGCCCTCGTGCAATCAATAGGAGTCATGCTAATGTCCCTTGCACACCTGGAAAACTCCTTTGCCAGCCTTAGAAGCCTGGAGCTACTTCTCTTCTTGAAAGTGATCTGGCTTCCTTGCTGAAGCCACAGTTTGGTGTCCCAAATAAAATGCTGTAGTCCGCAAACCCAACTCCAATTTGTCTCTCACTATATCTTCTCACCTTTATCCAGGCTTGCAAGCCTGAGAAGTGCAATGCATGGGAGGCCCAAATGGCAGAGAGCTGCTCCTTATGACGCCTTGAAATAGCCACAACTCTGAAGATGCAGGAATGTTTTTCTTCTGAGTTGTCTGGCAAAGATCTGGATGATCTGTTGTGGGGGAAAAAGGGAGGGTGAGGTTCACTTAATTGTTTAATGTGCAGGTCAGAAAGAAAGAAGTAACTTAGACAATGGATGCCAAGACGCATGCCCAGTGCCCAATCCAGCAGCTCTGAAGGAAGTCCTCAGCCTTCCTGGTGGCAGCAGTTGAGTGAGTCCGTGCTTGCAGAGATGGCCGTTCAAAGACATTGTGATGTGTGATCTTGCAATTAATTCAAAGGCAGCATCGAAAACATGGCATTGGGCCAGCTGGGATGCCCTTGAATTTCAGAGAATCATAGGTCAGCTTTCCCCACTACCCCAGGACCAACACATTTACCAGCTGTATGTAGGATTCACCACTGTTCAGGGCCTGCATGAAAGAATGAGTGCATGAGCCATTTCTGCACCAAGGTGTCCCCGTTTCCCACCTGGACATGGCCCAAGGTCTGTAAGTGATCTCCTGATTTGCCCTTGCCGCACCCAAGTTATTCACCATCCAGCAGCCAGGGAAATGTCTCTTAAATGCCAACCTTATCATGGCTTTCCACTGCTCCTGAGCTGTCCCTGGACTCCCTGGCCCCAAATGACAACACAGTGTAAGTGTCCCTGCCCCCCTCCAGCCTCAGTTCCCATCACTCTTCCCCATCTCCGCTCACTCAGCTGCTACCTCTCCCTCCTACCCACCAATGGCCCCCAGCCACTGAGCCCTTGCAGAGGCAACACCCAGTGCCCTGACCACCGAAACTACCTAATGCAGATCCCCAGGGCAATGCGTACCCCTTTAATATGTGTGATTGTATGAATAATGTCTGTTACCCCCAGGACATGCTTTGTGAGGCACAATTTTTTTTCAGTCACTGTTTTTTCTTGTTAATTCTCTGCTTCATATTTGGAACCTGTTTTTACACCATGGTTACTATTATACTCCAGGTTCATACAGACTAGATGTCTAATCTTCATAAAATCCTGCCTTTCCTAATTTTACAGAGAAAAGTGAAGGTCAGAAAAGTCAATCAGCCAAGATTCCACAATCATGAAGGGTCCATAAATGTCAATTAGATGTCCAGATGACTGAAAGCATTTTTCACATCTTCTATATACTAATTTTCTTTTCACTTGTCCTACTGATTCTGAGGAGAGGAGAGCTGAGGTCTTCAAGTATATCTATGGACCTGCCACTCCTATTATTTTTTCCAATTCTATCCATTTTTATTTCATATATTTTGAAGCTCTGTTGTTAGATGCATGCATATTGATTATTGTTATGTCTTCTTGGTGAAATGAGCCTTTCATCTTAATGTATTGATCTTCTATATTCCTGGTAATTTTCTGCTTTCTGAATTCTCTTTTGCCTCATATTAATAGAGCCACTCCAAATTTTTAAACAATGTGTTTTCCTGTCATTTCTTCTTCTATCCTTTTATTCTGTGTATGTCATTATTTTAAAATGGTTTCTCATAGAGAGTGTGTAATTGGGTCGGGTTTTATATTTTACCCTACAATCTCCATGATTTTATTAGTGTGTTAAGGCTATATTTTATTTATGCACTGAGGTTAGACAGATGTAGGCTTACCATTTCACTATTTGTTTGGTTTGTCCCCTTTTGTTTTATAATAAACATATAATTAAGGCAATCAAGAAAAATGACCACACAGGCATCTGGAATGCTGGAAGATGGCTGGTCTCTATTGGGCTTGGCTTGATGGGCTTCTTTGTTCCATTTGCCTCTTATCCTCCTTGTGGGGCATAAAACTAGGTTTCCTTGCTCTTCTAAAGCAGACACAGAGGTGCAAGAAAGCAAATGGAGACATACAAGGAATTATAAAGTCTAGGCTCAGAACTGGCAAAGCAACATCTCTGTGTCTTTCTATCAGACAAAGCAAGACCTGGAATTGAACCCAAAGTTGAGGGGCTTGGATACATGGCCCACCCCTTTATTAGGAGATGCTGTATCACTCAACAGAGGAGCAAAGCAATCTACTGCAGTTCTGTAACCAGACATAGTCAGGAAGAGAAGATGCTGGGCTGATGTCAACCTACATCTGACAAATACATACAGAGGGAAGCTTGACCAAGAGTGTTAGATAAAATAAAAAGACCACCTGCATTAGAAATTGTTGGAGAGACCCCTTTCCAAGAGAGAATTTTCCAGAAGACAAAAACAATTGGCCTGAAGGGGCTTTTTAAGAAAATGGAACAATGGAACATACCTACAAAGCTGCAGATAAGCAACACTTAGTGTTAAACTAGTTTCAGTCCAATAGAGAGCACTTCACTTATCAGGACAGGATCCCACACCAATCAGTGTATATCTGCTTCCCACTTGTAACACTGCCCCCTGACACATAAAATGGAAACTTAACATCAGCCAATCAGAGCATTTTCTTTCTTGCTCCCACATTTGTGCTCTATAAGCCCCCCCTTTCCACGCCCTCAGTGGAGATCCTTACCCCTTTCCTTTTGTGCTGCCTGAATCACAGATTATTAAATACTTTAACACAATTTTTAAAATGCCTCAGTTTATCTTTGACAAGAGGTAAATTATATTGAGCATTCAGCACAGTGTCTGGGACACAGTAAGCAAGTAATATTTGACTATTGCTATTTTTATCATTATTTTAACCAATGTCACCAGAGATACATGTTCCCATCAAATAACTATCAAGAATAGATACTAAAGATATATATTATCTCCCTATCCTTTTCTTGGGTAGGGTAAGAAGATAGTAAAGCTTGTTTGTTTTTTCTTCTGCACAAGCAAATGTATGGATTTAAATGTCTCTAGAGTTTTGCTTTCCCATGTGGTAGCCATTAGCTGTACTTATTTAAATAGATTTTTAACTAATTAAAATCAAAGCAAGCAAATCTCAGTTCCTTGGTCACCCCGGCCACATTTTTTTAAAAGAAGCTTTAATGTTACATAAAAAAGTAGGGGATTCCCATGTGCCCCACCCCTTCCCACACTTCCCCATATTAACACCACCTTTGGTTAGTGTGGTACATTTGTTACAATTGATAAACACATATTGAAACATTGCTACTAACTGTGGTCTATAGTTTGCACTACGGTTTATACTTTGCACTGCACCATTTTATAGGTTTTGATAAAATGTATTAATGGCCTGTATCCGCCACTGCAGTGTCATGCAGAACAATTCCAATGTTCCAAAAATTCCCATGTTACACTGTTCTTCCCTATCCCTCTCCTCAGAACCTCTGGTGACCACTGCCTTTGTATCAGTGATAAAAGTTCTTTCAGTGCTAGAATAATAAGTCTATAATAGAATAATAATAGGTCTACTTTAGTCCATTGTTCATTCCCCAGTCTCGAGGATTCTGGGATGGTGATGCCCACTGTGTTTCTGACTGAGAAGGGGCTCAGGTCCCATGGAGCAGATGGATGGAGCTGTCTTGCTTGCAGTTGTAGATACTGTTTCCAGGGATGGGCATTGTCCATCATCATCCTTTAGTTTGTTGTCCTGGGTAAGTTCAGTGAACTGGAGAGTAGGTGTTGCAACTCTGCTGAAATTCAGGGGTCAATCGACACATGAATAGACCAAAGATGTAAGACTCTGGGGTCTATATTTAACAAGTATAGTACTAATTATTGGTTCAAATAACAGGAGCAGCAAGGCCACGTGTGGGGAAACTATAAATGAGTCTAACTCTGTTACGCTGGGGGGCCTAAACTCCAAAGTAAGTCCAGGGTGCCAAATTCCTGAGGTTGTTTGCCCTGCTTATAGTTTCTGGATCTCTCTAGAGCCCAAAGGAGCCCCGCTTTTTGTGGCACTGTTTACTGTACAGCCACATTTAAAATGCTTGAAACGGATGTGTATTTCATGGCTAAGGTATCCTAGAGCATAGTTCTAGAACTATGGCCATTCTATGGCCATTCTCTGGAGCTATATTTTATCAGTGATTAAGCTACTCTCAACATCTCTGCTATACCTTGGGTATACAAGTCATGTGTAAAATTCAGTGCTGGCTTTTAAGTTGGCATCACTTGGTAACGTAACTGTCATATATTCTGCACATATAATTATAGGGCATTTGAGTTAATATTTGGGGAGAAAAAATGATACTAGGTAAAAAATAATATGATGGGTAGTGTGAAAAATGAAAAGGATGACATTTTAAAATAGAAATGAAGTAGAAAGCTATGTTATCATGAAAACCTTGGCTGGTCTTTGTCCTGTGTTCCTGAGGAGGCAACCCCTCAAGCTTTGGAATTTCCTGCGATAGGAATGTCTCCTGCTCCTCAAGTGAGACCTGGACCACACCTGAGAGGGCGTATGCTAATGAGCTGGCAGGGCGGGGCAGCCTCACTGCAGCCTTAGGGTGGGGGCTGCCACACCACAAAGACCAGCCAGGTGAGCGGGGGCCTGGGGCTCTGGGCCTCCTGGGAGCAGCCCCTCCTCCCTGAGCTCAGCCACCAGTCCTGCTCACCTAAGGACACCCCATGTAAAACTCCCATGAGTCATCACACACCCCTCTGGGCCGGAAGTTCTGATTCAGGGCGGAAGCCTGCAACAGAGACCCTCCCCGGCCTTGCCCCGTGGCTCTCTTTCTTTGGTTTCTTATTTGTATCCTTTTACTGTAATAATTAAAGTTATACTCATAAGTATAGCATTTTCATTGAGTTCTGTGAGTCATTCTAGCAAACTACTAAATCCAAGGGGTGTGGGCGGACCCCCCAAATTTGTAGCCAGTTGGGTCTGAAGTGCATGCAGGTGGCTTGTGTTGTGGACCTTGCCTGGTGCCTCAAGGACAGGCTTGGAGAGTCTGCCCTGAGCCCATGGGGGCTGGCTGACTCCGGGTAGAGCGGGAATTGGATTCAACTGACGTCTTGCAGTCTCTGCAATAGGTGCCAGAGGCTGTTACTGAAGTTGTAGGGGGTTTTGATAACCTACGCACTAGTTTAATACAGACATGGAATACCAGTTGAATACCTAGAAACTGCTACTACTTTAAGCTTGAGTTTCTCACGTGGTGGGAAGGAATCTGGAAATTTAATGTCATGTTGAGTCTTGGGGGAAGTGTGGAAAACTAATTTGCATGGAACATCCTAAAATGCAAATTTCCTCATCACAGGATGTTGTATTTGTGGGTCAGTGTAGGGTTGAGAGTATTTCAGGCACAGGAAACAGCCTGATTCTGATTTAAAACCAGCTCTATTAGAAGCAAACCTTCATCTACCTGTGCAAATGGTAATTGATGCCTTAATGACTTGAACACTTGACCTCCTACGGTGTAGGAAATCTCCTTTTTAGAATATTGTATATTTTACTTTCACTAAGAGGGGGCTGAATGAATTATACAAAGTTTCAAACTGAAAAGCAATTGTCTTTTAATTTTAAAAATTTCTCAGGAGAAAACTGAGCCAACCAGATAGCAAAGTAATGCACTTATTCTGATTTTTGATACATACACACTCATCTTAACACACCTTCCTGCCTTATGAGAGAGAATTTGGCAGAATTATTTAGCTAAGGGAAATAACTCTTTCCCAGTAAATTAAATAATTTTTTTTCTAGGACCTTAATTATATTTCTTATTGAAATAAAATTTATTTGGCTTTGGGAAATATTAATTCATTCAGTTTCATTTAATAGTGTACAGGTATGGAGACATTTGGTAAAGTTTAAACATAATTAACTGGATATTTGGATTTTAATTTGCTTCTTTTTAAAGGGCTTATAATGGAATTTGCTTTTATTTGTTAATGCTGACTGTAGATCTGAATATAGCTTTGATGTTTGTCTAGAAAGCTGTTACTCTAAGAAGAAAACCCAGTAGAATCAGTGTCAGCAAAAACATGGAATTTATTGGGAGTATGCTGTACCCACTGATGAAACCCAAAGTCATAAGAAGACGGCTGAAGTTCAGCGTAGCTCGAGACCTGAGGGGAAGGCATTCTAGACTGTCTTTCTTATGTTCAGCACTTCAGCTACAGCCCACAGGAGTCTAAGGCAAATTCATGAGGGAGGACATCTGATTGATGGTTTTCTTTTCCCTGAAGCCATTTTGGGTAGGTAGGAATCAATTAATCAATCGATCGATCAATCAGACTTCCTTTAATTTGCTGAAATGGGAAGTAGACCAGCTAAAAGGGATCCTCTAGAGCCAGCTCTTGGAATGGTGGTTAAACCAAGCCAATCAATCAGAATGCCAGCAAGTTTCAAGTAGAAGATGAAAAGTGAATCGAGGAGGAGCAAAAATCCCCTGCAATGAAAGTAGCGCCTTGGTTGCTGATATTTGGGTATTTGTGGTCTGAGCAAAGTCTCCGTTTTCCTCTGCCCTCCTCCACTGCAGAACTGGGGAATAGAATGGGTTTTTGGACACATTTGTCAAAGCTGTGATTTGGCCCATGAAAATGCTGTGATGGCAGCTACATCTTTTATCTGTCTCCTGACACCCGCTGCAATGGCTGCTGTTTCAATTTTTGTTGGCTCATTTCTGCAGTGTCCTCCGAATATTGTTTTATGGGTTTTAGACAGCTAATTAGATGCATCTGAGGCCTGGCAGCATCTGTGTGACTTCATCTCTTCACACCTGTCTCCTACCTTGGGATGGAAGCCTGGGCTTGCGAGGAGGGGAGAGAGCCTTTTGATGGCAGGTTGACTTGTTTAAGACTCTGTTACTGTGGCATGATGCACTAATTATGTTTGGAAAGTTTTTGCAAAATAGGAGCAGGGCTTTCTAACTGATTGGAGCTTCATGCACAGAAATGGGAACTAATAGGGCAGAAGCTACTCTTGGGTACTGGCTCAGCTTGTGGGGGAAGTCCATCTCTGAGCTCCTATGGGGAGATTTTAGAGGAAGGGAATAAATACACTTATTGATACTATTTCATGATGTTGTCATCCCTCGAAGAGTCCTTGACCCATGATTGTCTTCTCATTGTTTGCAGGAACACTGTGTGTTTACATGAATTTCTGGACTGTGGCTTTCTTCTTTGGTCTTGTAATGGAGGGTTTGCTAAAGTAGTTAACATTTGATATTATTTTAAGACATTTTTTCCATAGGCTCTTTGTAAAACAGAAGAAAATTCTTAACATTATGGAACGCCATTGTGTTTAGCATTTTGGGAAACTACCCATTGATTTTACAAAGTGGTTGAACCAATTTACATTCCCACCAGCAGTGTAGGAGAGTTCCAGTGCCTCCATATTCTCCCAAAACTTGTGAGAAGAGTCTTCTAATTTCAGGCATTCGAATAGCTGTGTAGCAGTATCTCACAGTGGTTTCAGTTTACACATCCCTAATGACTCATGATGTTCAGCATCTTTTTCATATATTTATTGGCCTTCCACATATCTTCTTTGGTGAGTGGCTGTTCAAATCTTTCACCCATTTTTAATTGGGTTGTTTATTGTCTTATTAAGTTTTGAGGATTCTTTATATATCCTGGATATAGGCATTTATTAGATACATAATTTGCAATTATTTTTTCCACAGTCTGAGACTTGTCTTTCATTTTCTTTGTTTTAGAAACCCCTGCTATTACTAGCCCCTCTTGCAGAGGAAGAATGCTAGGAAGATAAATTTTAATCTGTATTGAAGGTCTCTTGTCATAAATAGCCTCTCGAGTAAAAAGAAAATGATTAACAATAGTTTTTGTTATCTTTAATTAGTATCTCTTTCTATGAAACATTTGACATTGGCTGTAATTTAAAATAAGCAGCCATTTACAACTGTTTTTTGACAAATATGGAATGTCAAGTCAGTGATGAAATGATATTCCTTTCAATAAATAGAACTGAAACAAGTTAATAAGCATAGGCAAAAAGGAAAAATTGAACTTTGATCCATATCTTCCACCAAATAGAAAGATCAACTCAAAATGAATCATAGACATAAATGTAAAGCCAACAACTATAAAGCTCCTGGAATAAGACATATTGAGAAAATCTTTGTAACCTTGAGTTAGGCTAAGATTTTAGGTACAATATAAGGATCGCAATCCATAAAAGAACAGCTTGATAAAACGGGCTTTACCAAAATTTAAAATTCTGCTATTCAGTAGTAAGAGAGTGAGAAGACAAACCACAGGGAGTGAGAAAACATTTTCTACCAGATGAGTCGTTTGTGTAAAATTCTAGAAAATTTATCTCTAGTTTTCTGTAAAGCAGATTTGTGGTTTTCTGGGGATAGTTTGGGAGGAGGATGGGAGGGTTGGGGGGGCAGGAAAGGATATGGGAAATGTGGGGATGTGATGGATGTTTTCTTTATACTGACTGGTATGGTTTCACAGGTGGAAGTACCAGATTACACGTCGTAAACAAGTAGAGTTTAGCGTATGTCAATCACACCTTAATAAAGTCATTTTAAAAATGGCAGCATTCGAAATTAATCAAGTCAGACACAAAAGGCTAAAAACCACGTGGTCTCTCTGCATCCTTCTGAAAAAGGCAAAGCTCCTGGGGTAGAAACGAGAAGAATTGTCAGAAGTCAGGGGTAAGTGAAGGGCATGGCCGAGGAGTCAGAGAACTGTCTTGAGGGAAGGCAAATATTTTTTATCTTAATTTCAGTTTATTTACATGACTGTGTCCATTTGTCAAAGTTAATTGAACTGACCCCTAATATGGGCGACATTTTCAGTATATAACCTATAACTCAATAGAGGTTATGAAAAATAAACAGGAAAAGATGTACAGTCATTCCACTGACTGCGAGAGAACAGAATGGACATTTAAATTGCCTTGATAATACTGTTTTCAGGGAGGAAGTTACTCCACATAAGCAGGGCCACAACTCAAAAGCATGCAGGTTGAGAACCTACAGATCGCTGGGGAGGAAGGAGTAGATCACCTAGACGACGATACAAGCGCTGCTCTCCACAGTTGTGCAGTGCACAACCTGCACACCTGCATTTGACCCAGCCTAGGGGGCTTTGCTAGGATTAAAAAAGACAGAAGAAATAGCTTTGCTGGAGTCTTCTTGCTAAGTAGGAGACATAGAGTGACTTTGGCTGATCAGCACAGAAAGTGTCTTAAAAGTCAGTCAAATCTCGAGATGTGCTGGTTTACATGAAAACGCAATGGGCTGAGAATTCTGAGACTCTTGCCTTCTCCTTGGCCACAGCACTCTTGGGGACTTGGGGAATCTGACTTCCGCTCTCTGGGCTCAGCTTTACCGTGTATAAAAGCGATGCGCTCCCAGGGCCCTGACCTTTTGCTGTTCCCTTGGGCGGAAGACGAGTGAGGGCTCTGAAGGGGACCTCTGGGCCACGGAGGTCAGCTGTGGCTGCTGTGGAGCGCGCGTCTGACCCTCACAGGGAGAAGGACACTCCAACACCGACCCTGTCTTATACCTGTCGCTGCTGCTCAGAGAGGTCAAGGAAGCTGCCCTGGGTCCCCAAGCTGATGGCGCACCGAGCCAGGTCTCTAACCCAAGACCTTCCATTCCAAAGCTGGAGGTCTTAGTGAAGCAGGCTAGTAAGGCGGAGAATTAACAGATGGATCTGGAACCTGCCAGAGTCCACTGGACATCCGGAACCCCCAAGACGGCTGCCCCCCGGGATTCTGCCACCCAGAACCAAGACTTCTTCCTGGGAACAAGGAAACGCCGGGATGTTCTCTAGACACTTTATCACTGGGTCCTCACTAAGGGAGTGCTGGGTGGGGTGATCAATCCAGACAGCAGACAGCTGGAGCCCCTCCCCTGCCATTAGCAAAGGGGCAGAATAATAAACAGTTTAAAAGCAACCGGGAGGCTTGGGGGCTCTCTCCTGATTCTCCTGCCTTCCCGCCTGTCCTGCCCTCTGCACACAGCTGTCGCCATTTTCCTCTGCCATGTGGCCATGCAAGTAACCCCGGGGATTTAAAATCTATAATGGGGAATTGTAGCTTGTAAATCAGCCCTCTTCACCCCTTTTCATCCCCTTCCTCACTACCTGGGCCCCCTGCTCTGTTATTTTCCCGCATTTCTCTTCCGTCCCTACCTGAATAAATTACTGCCCTAACTCATCCAGTGTACTCTTGAAATTCATTTCTGCAGCATAGCCAAGAACCTAGATAGAATCCAGTAACATTAATCCCCCGCAGTATTGCTTCTCCTGTCTTTGTCACCTAATACCTAAAGACCTCAGTTTCCCCGAACTCTGGTCTCTGACTCCCTAAGGTCATCAGGCTCCACCTGGGATTCCTGTCCCTGCACTGCAACTTGAAAAGAGCCTTTAGAGCAAAAAGCTCAGACTGTCACAGGGGGCATCTCGTTCGGTTTCCATTGTCCAGGGATCACATTATTGCACTCCCACATAGATTTTTTTTGTTGTTTTGTTTTTCGCCTTTAGCAGGAGGGGAAGGTTGGTCCAGTTACTTCCTAATGGACAGACCAGAAGTCCAAAGAGTCATTTATTTGTCAGCATGTAGTATGTAAGAGCCAAAACCCTGCAAGGGGCCAACATAGAAGAAGCCAGCCAACTATCCTCTTCTTGGGGACTCTCACTCCCCGGAGAAAGCACATGGTGGCAGCACAGAGTGTGAGCTTTGGAGTCAGAACTGGTTTGAATCGTGGGATCTCTGTGTGTCCTGTGACAAGGGGCCTAACCTTTCCAAGTTTCAGTTTCCACATCTGTAAACTGGGGATAAGAGCAAGCCAAACTCCATAGGTTGTTAAGGATTCAATACATAAAGCCCTTGGCACCATGTGGCCAGAGTAAGTGATCTAAAAATCCCCTTGCTATTCTCATTATTCATGGTAATTATGGGCTGTAAAGTCACTACAAACACTGAATTTGCAATTACTTAACCATTGCCCCTGGGGAAACACAGGATTAGGTTCCAGTGAGCCTCTGGTCTCAACATTTCAAAGGATCAAAACATAATCTTGCAACACTCATTCATTGCTGATGGTGATGAAAAATGGTGCAGCCACTGTGGATGCCAATTTGGAGGATCCTCAGAAAGCTAAGGATAAATTACCATATGACCTAGTAATCCCACTACTCATTCTATACCCCAAAGTACTGAAAGCAGGGACTCAGACAGATATTTGCGACTGATATTCACAGTGGAAATATGCTCAACTGCCAAAAGATGGAAGCAACCCAAGTGTCCGTCAACTGATGAATGTGTTAATAAAATGTGGAATATTTTCAATGGAATAATATTTACAACAGAATATTTTCCAACCATAAAAAGGAATGAAGTCCTGATATATGCAACTATATGGATGAACCTTGAAGACATTATGTTGAGTGAAATAAGCCAGACACAAAAGGAAAAATACTGTATGTAGCAGTTTGATATTATCTATGAATTTCAAAAAGAAAAACAGATTGTGGTCTGTTCCTCTGAGTGTATTAGATTGCTTTAAATCCAGAGGTTTTACATTTACTTGAGTAAGTTATGATTAAGGCTTTAATTCAGCCACAATAGGCAAAGAAAATGACACGGCAGAGGAGAGACTTGGAGGTTTGGACACTGGAGCCCTGGGAGAAAGCCAAGCCCTTTGCCTGATAACTTGCAGCTGACGAGACCAGACCTGAGAAAGCCTGGAAAGAAATGACCCCAGGGAGAGAGTCAAGCCTTATGTTAGCCTACAGCTGAGAATGGAAGGAGCTGGGACCACAGAGCCTTAGGAGTGAGAGGAAGGCTGATCGCTGGCAGAGACCAGCAGCCATCTTGCTCTAACATGTGGCAAGAGACTTTGGTGAGGAAAGTAATTTACTCTTTACAGCCTTGTGACTGTAAGCTTCTACCCCAAATACATACCCTTTATAAAAACCAACCGATTTCTGGTACTTAGCATCAGCACCCCTTTGCTGACTAATACACTGTGTGAGTTCACTGATTTGAAACAATTAGAATAAGCAAACTCATAGAGTTGGAATCTAGGGAATGGGAAGTTAAGGCTTAAAATATGCTGAGTTCCTATTTGGAATGATAGAAACGTTTTGGTAATGAATGATGGTGAAGGTAGCACAACATTGTGAATGCAATGAACAGAACTGAAATATATGTCTGAATATGATTAAAAAGGGAAATGTTAGAGTATATATATGATAGAAGAATAAAAACATTTTAAAAATCCTTGGAACTACAACTATACAAATAGTGAACCCTAAGGTAAACCACAGACTTTAATTAATAGTACAATTACAAAAATATGCTATCAATTTTAACAAATACTCAACACCAATACAAGGTGTTGGTGTGGCAGTTTGAAATTATTTTATGAATCCCCAAAAGGGAAAGATTATATTTGTGAACTAATCCATTCCTGTGTGTGTGAGACCCTCAAAGGGGATATCAGTGGGGTGCGACTCAGGTTAAGTGTCTGACATTTTGCAGGGTCTGATAAAAAAGGAGACCAGAGAAGGAGACACAGAGAAAGGGAGCCACCATACTCATCTTTCAACGTGAGAGGAAGGACTCCAGTTTCACCCACAGCTGAACTGCAAGGAGAGAAGTCCCCAAGAGGCTCAAAGAGCTGAGGCTCAGGAAATGATAAGGCATATGCTTAGCAGCTTGCAGCTAAAGTCAGAAAGGAAGTGGAGCAGCTGAGACAGAAAGAGAAGGCTGGAAAGAGATAATCCCTATGCCTAGTTTCCTCATGAGCTCGGAGAGACGAGAGATTCTGGAGGGGGAGGCAGATACCTCAGCAGAGATTGGCCGCCATCTTGCTTTACCATGGGGCAGCTGAATTTGGTGAGAAAGTGTCTCTGCTGATGCCTTAAATTTGGACATTTCATGGGCCCTGCAACTATAAGCTTTTACCACAAGTAAATCCCCATTATAAATGCCAACACATTTCTGGTACTTTATATCAGCAGCCTTTTGGCAAATTAAAACAGGTGGTGTATGGGAATCCTGCACTTTGTGCATGATTGTTTTATAAACCCACAAACTTCTCTAATAAAGAAAAAAAACCCAAAAGCATCACCTCACTTTATGTATGTTTCTGTCTAAGACACCTTATATCACTGAGTCATCAACACTGAACTCAGGGTCAACAGCAGTACGACGTAGACCCAAAGAAAGCTTCTAACACACATACTTTCTCCACAAGGCAAATCACAGCCTTCTTGCACTTAGGAACAATAGCCAGCACTTCAGCACTACACTTGGGGGCTATTTAAACAGCAAAATCCCTAACAAGAAATGTGAAAAGTGGGGCACTAAATATACTATGAAGGACATAGTAGTTGCCGGTATGGGAGCTGCAACAAGAAGGAAGAGTTGTGCTTGTTCAGCCTCAACCAGGACTGTATGCATCAGGGGTCTCAAATTTTCCACGAAGCATTGTAAATGTGCTGTATCAAAGTACTGATCTGAGGATTACAAAAAAATTTTAGTGATAGGCAAATTCACAATTATGGGATCTGTGACTATTGAAGATTAACCAGTCCTTTTCTGGGTACATGAATATTCCAACATATGCATCCACCTGCATATAGAATTACAGGAGCTGCTCAATCATGCAGCCAAACCAAATGATATCTAACAGCTAACCAGTCCAGGCTCATTGATCTAGTGTCTCAGTCCACCTGTGGAACATTCCGGCCGTCTGTGTTCAGATGACTTCTTCCCAAACTAACATGCCACGACTTATATCTCTACACTCTAGTTTGAGGAAAGAGTTATACAAAGCAGGTTCACCCAGGTACCATTTCCGGGTATGATCTAAGAAGTACTGCTCATCTGGAGACAGACTCTCTGCAAAACTCACCAAACCCCAGAGCACATTGGGAACAAAATACCCGAATTATAATTATGCTCTGAAGCACAAAAAGCCGAAGCAATCATAACCCTAAAACTGACTCGGTGCTTTTTCAAGAAGTCATCTACATGCTTAATGGCAATACGTACTATCGGTAGACTTATTCTCTATGCTCCTCAACTGTTATCTGTTAAGTGTCTTTGGCTTTACTGAAGGATTTCATGACAATTTTTATAAATATATTTCAGATATATTTGCATATTTATATTTTTACATTTATATTTTCATGTATTTATATGTCATATATATTCCATATTCTATATGTATTTTATATATTCCGTATATTTATACTTCATATATTTATATTTTATATATAAATATAAATATATATATGTATGTATATATATATATATACATACATATATATATGAAAGGTCAGAAACTGCCCTCAGACTTTCACAGTCAGTCTTTTAGGACAGATTCCATTCTCAGCTCATGTCCCAGCACCTGCAGCCCCTCTTACCCTTAGCACCCAAAGATCACATGACCTTTGCTTCAGAGACAGAGATTTCATGTGAAAATGCTCCTTCCCCTCAGAACTGAGGGAGGCAGAGAAGAAATGGCACTGAATTTCCTGTCGCTGTCAGCACTGTGAAGGCTTTCAGCCTCACCTACAAGTAGGGCATCTCGAGACACATGCCATAGTTCACTGGACCGGTATACACCGGCTGCAAACTAGCTTTTCTCTTCCAGCCAGAGCGGCAAGGAAAATATTTAGGTTGGCAGTGGTGGGAATAGAAGGAGGGCCTTCCATCTGATTTTATTGAAATTGGACAAGAAGGTCTGCTCCCTTAGTTTAATCTCTGTGAGAAGGAGCATTTAGAGAAAGTGTTTAGTGTAGGGGACTGACTCCCAGGGGAAAACATAAAGTTTAAGTTGTCGAAGGATACAAACCATTTTGTTTCTCTGTCCAATAAATGATTAGTAAATCCAGATAAGGAGCCAATCTCTTAAATAAGACCCACCCTCATAGCTCAATTTTCAAAGTGACATCAAGCTAGGATCTCTTACTTATAATTTCTCTCCACTGTTTCTTGCTCTCCAAGCTTTAATAGCAATTAGATACTCTTACAGATGCAGCTCATAAAGAATCTTGGTGCAGTAGCACAATCCGGAGAGTAGAGGAGAAACAAATAAAATTTGCATTTCCCATCCTATTTATACAATGCATTAAACAGAAGTCTAATTCTACCCTGGGTAGCCCAGCTCTAAACAACCAATTGAGAGCTTCTACTCATGCGTACCTTCAGGAAGTAGTGATTGAAAGATAAAATAAATTGTACTTCAGTGCTCAGGAGTTACGAAGCCATCTCTACTTTGCCTACAGACTGAAAAAATATTTCCCAAAGGAAATTTGGCTTCTCTGCCTACCAAGGAAATGTTATGGGAAACATGGATGAACGCTCACAGATGTAAGGCATGGCAAATGACACTGAATTCTTGATTCCAGCACATTGGCACACAGTGTTGGCAGGAAATAAAATAAAAAATAATGTGCACTTTACTTCTGCCCAGATCCCTCCACTCCAAGACAGCTGTTCCATTAAAGAGTTGCAGTTGAGGATTCCTACTGAAACAGTGGCAAAGAACAGAAGAGCACACCATTTGGAAGGGGAGAACCCAGGGACAAGAGCTCTGGTAAGACTGCCCCTGACCAAGTTAGCTTGCACAAGTCACTAGGTTTTCCTGCCAGGTGCCTGTAGTAGGCAGAATACCCCTCCTCCCACCAAAAAAAGAGGTCCATGGTCTAACCCTGGAACAAGACAAAAAGGAATGAAGGTTGCTAATCAGCTGGCGTTGGGATGGGGGATTATGCTGGATTTTCCAGGTGGGCCCAGTGTAATCGCAAGGATCCTTAGAAGTGAAAGACGGTGGCAGAAGCAGAGACCAGAGTGACAGGATGCAAGAAGGACTTGAGCCACTACCGCTCACTGTGAAGCTGGAAGAAGAGACTATGGACCAAGGAACGCAACCCCGTCTAGATGCGAGAAAGGCGAGGAGCTTCCAGAAAGGAACATGGCCCTGATGACACCTTGACTTTAGCCCAGTAAGACCCATCTGGAATTGTAACCTGTAGAACGAAAGATAGTAAGTTTGTGTTGTTTGAAGTCACTAAGGTTGTGACAATTTGTCGTAGCAGCAACAGGAACTAATATACCCCCCTACCATGTCATAAGAGCTTCTGTATCAAAGAAAATGCCCACCAAATTGTTCTGAAGAGTAGAAAGCATCAAATAAGTGGAAGGTTCCTTATTAGTGCCAAATACTAATATTCATTTAGTGACTAGCAGTAATTAGGACCTACCTAAATGTCTGTTGACTTAATATATAATGAGGGTAATGTACTTCTGGGTAGAAAACAGTGAAAAATATAAATAATTCAAATTTATTGGGATTCTTTCCATTCCGAGTGGGAAAAATTTGAATAAAAAATCTTATAATACAAAGGAAATGTATCAGCTCATGTAATGAAATATTCTAGGTAGGTAGAGCTGGAACCTGGATGCCAGTGATATTCTATCTCTACCTTTCCATCCATTTGTGTGGTCTTCAGAGCCTTTAAATTCACATCATCTCCTTCATAGGAATCAAAAAAGCAAATACTTCCCTCCAGAAAACGTAAAAGTCCCCCACCAATATTGCATATTTGGGTGGGATTGGGTCATCCATCCACATTTGATCTAAACACTGGAGCAAAAGGATTGAAGAGCTGAGTGGATTAAAAGACGACTGCTCTGGGGCCAGGGATGCACTGGGTCCCATTTGAGGGGAAAGGTTGGTTCCTCAAAAGGAAGTGGGGGCATCCCCAGTTTCTGCTTGGTTATAGAGAAAACTGGAAAGGGCATTGCTCCCATACTGCAATGAGGAAAAGCCAGGTAAACAGCAAGTAACCAACTTCTCTTAAATGTATCAGAGCACCGAGGTCACAGGACAAACAACTGGGAACAAATCTAAGTCAAAGCAGGTGCCTGTAGGAGAGACAGAATGCGAGTGGCTTCACTGGGATGATTGCTGCTGGACTCTGGAAAGGGAGCACAGCTGGAGTGGCTGGCAGTCGGTGGATGCCAAGAATGCACTGGCAAGCGGGTAGAGCCACTGGCGTTTACAGACACTGGGGGAGTGGCCTCACCTTCAGGGTTTTCCCCCACAAGCACTGGGAGGTGCTCATGGAAAAGACCAGAGAGTCCTCAGAAATCCTTCCTTAGAATAGGCCTGGGAAGTGTGTTCAAAGCACTGACAAGAGTTATGAAAAATGGCAGCAAAGAACTGGGAGTATACTGTTATGAAGAGTATAATAGTATTTGACTGTAGACTCAGGTTAAATATACACCTGTATTATATAATCTACAGTGACCGCTATTGTTTTTAAAGAGGTATAAATAATTCATTAGAGGAGATAAAATGGAAATATAAAAACATGCTGAATGAAACTAGAGGGGGGCAGGAAAAGAGGATAGAAATGTAAGGCTAAGAAATTGATAGGTTTTAATCAACAATATCAAAAGTTACATTAACAGTAAGGGTCTAAACACAACAATTAAAATACAGAGATTATCAGACTGAATAGAAAAGCAACAATTCACTACATGATCTTTATAAGAAATCTATTTAAAAAATAAAGATACAGATAGGTTAAAATAAGTACAGAGTTTCTGTGTGGGGTTATAGAAAAATATGAGTAATGAATAGTGGTTGTTTTAGTTTGCCAAAGGAGTGCCGATGCAAATTGCCGCAATCTGTTGGCTTTCAAAAAGGTATTTATTTGGGGTAAAAGCTTAGAGTTACAAGGCCGTGAGGAGTCCGGCTCAAGGGTGTTTTCTCACAAAGTCAGCTGCCTCGAGTTGAAGTGAGATGGTGGCTGATCTCTGACTGGTTCCTCTTGTCCCTCCATCTTCCAGTCCTCTCTCTCCTGGTGAGGCGCGTCTCTCAGGGCGTCCTCTCTCTCAGCTGCAGGCTGGCTCAGGGCTCCTCTCTCAGGGCTTCTTCTGTCTCCTGGCTTGAGGCTTGTTTCTTTCTGGGCTTTCTACATCAGGCTCCGTAAGCGATCAGGCAAATGGCTCATCTCTCCCCAGCACAGGATCAAAAATGACAACGTTCTCTCTTCTTCTGTGTGTCTTCTTGAGTGAGTGTCCATTTATATAGGCCCGCCAAGGGGGTGGGGACTCAACCCAAGTCATGTCTCACTGACATGGTGCAATCAAAGCCTTAATCTTAGCAAGCAATGTAATCAAGGGCCCCGCAACTGAATCCAATAAAATCTAAGAGTATCACACCCACAATAGATCAGTTTACAAAGTTAATCTTTCTCTTTTTGAGATTCATAAATAATCTTAAACTGCCACAGTGGTGACAGTAGCACAACATTGTGCTCAAAGCATAAGGGATGCCGGAATGAAAGAGGAGACACCATTATAGAGATCACAGACATTAAACGAACAAAACCTGACAAACAATTCTATGCCTACAAATATGACAACCCGGATGAACTGGATCAATTCTCTGAAAGACACAAACTCTCAAAACTCACTGAAGAAGAAATAGAAAACCTGAATAGCTCTACATCTATATCAATCACATACATTGATTTGGTTAAGAACCTTCTAACAAGGAAAACTCCAGGGCAAGATCCTTTCAGCGGTGAACTGAATCCTACCAAACATTTGAGAAACAAATATTACTGATTCTAGGGAATATATCTCAGAAAATAGAATAGGGAGGAAAACTTTGCAACCCATTTTATGAGGCCAGCATTATCTTAACAAAAAATCTAAAAAAATATATTACAAGGAAATAAAACTACAGACCAATATATCTTAGGAACATAAGCACAAAAGTCCTCAAAAATACTTTTAAATCAATACCAATAATAGATGAAAAGATTAACACACAACCAAATAAGGCTTATCCCAGGAATGCAAAACTGGTTCAACACTTTTTAAAAATCAATGCAATTCACCGAATTAACAGAGTAAGTAAGAATAAGAAATATGGTCCTCTTAGGAATGTAGAAAAAAATATTTGGACCAATTCAACATCCACTCAATATCTAAATTCTCAGCAATGCTGTAATAGAAGGGAATTTCTTCAATCTGCTAAAGGGCATATATAAAGATCTACAGCTAACATCACACTTGATGCTGGAAGACTAAATGCTTAACCCCAAGACAGGCGACAAGGCAAGGAGGACCTTCCTTGTCACCCCTATGCAACGTCGAACTCAAAATCCTAGTCAGTGGAAGAAAGCAAGAAAAAGAAACACATGCCTAAGGACTGGAAAGAAGAAGTAAAAAGCTGTTCTCTCCATAGACAACATGACTATTTACACAGAACATTCTACAAAGTCTATAAAAAGCCCATAGAGCTAGAAAGGGAGTTTAGCAAAGTCCCAAGGTACAAGGTAAATATGTAAAAATAAATTTTATTTCCATATCTAGCAATGAAAAGTTGGAACTTAAAAATATAGAGTTTACAATAGTACCAAAAAATGAAATAACTGGGTATAAATCTAACAAAATTTATGCATGATCTATATGCTGGAAACTACAAGGCACTAATGAAAGAATTCAAGGACCTCAATAAATGAGGAGATCTATCATTTTCATGAAACTGAAGACTCAGTGGTACTGAGGTATCAATTTTGCTCAAATGATCTACAGATTAAATACAATCCTGATAAAAAAGCCAGCTGTAGTTTTTCTTATAGATACCACCAAACACATGCTAAAATTGCTAAAGTAGCCAGATGACCAAAACTATTTAAAAAAACAAAAAACAAATTTGAAGGACTCCCAATACTCAATTTTAAGACTTAGTATTAAATTATAGAAACCAAGACAGTGCTGTATTGGTGACAGGATAGAATGTGGATCAATGGAACCAGTGTATCATGCTTTAGTGTCTCTTTTGCTCAAGTTCTTGGAGAACATTTTTGAAGGCATGTTAAGAAGATAAATATTTTGTGGGATCTTTAAAAAAATATATACCTATATATAGAAGACATATAGGATTGCATATCATTCACTTTTCCATTTTCTGAACCCCATCGACATGGACAAGGGAGTGGCCGTATTCTCCTTACTTGACCTGTCCCCTTGGCCAGAGTTAGACCTTGACCCCAAGAAGAGCCCATGAGCTCCAAATCCAGTTTATTTTTAAACTCAGGACACAAAACATTGGGGCCAAACATTAACTGGTGCTCTAATGTGTGTCTGTTTTCATATCTTAAAATTTATAGTAAGTACTTTAGTCTTTGTGAACTATCAAACTTTTACCTCTTTTACCTTGAAACGCAATCTCCTCAAGCATGCTTGTTCATGTAATGCACGAGTAGCTTAAAGGCTGGTAAGAAGCCATGTCTCTTACCACATGGAACAGAAAGTCCACAAAGGAAAAGTGAGCTGACATCCAAAGAGGACCAAACATGACTTACAAAGAGCAAGTCCTGAAGGGCTTTCTCATTCGTTACTGCTCACACCCACCACTTGGCTGTTTAAACCTTCCCTGGCTACCAGGAAGTAAGGCACTCTTCCATTAGAAAAAGAGCTCAAGTTGGACATTGGCCACCCAGAAGCAAACGGACATACTCCTCTATGGCACATGGACTAGTGGATCAGGATTGTCCCTAGTCTGTCTCTATAACCCACCCCCCAACCCCACTCAGCTACTGTTGGCACGAAGTACACTGTTCCTTTATTAAGGGTAACGTTCTATTTTCAGCTTTAAGATAAAGCGGAAATGTTATATAATGTTATATAAAGACCAAAAGTTCCTATAAATTATAAAATGGACGTTACTCCTTTCTTTGCTTATTGCTTCTTTAATGATCACATGTTGAAGTAACTGAATCACAAAATCTAGCGTCCTGGACTCCAAACTCAAGGAGAATGTCACTGATGCAGACCTGGTACTGTAGGGAAGGAGCTGGGTGTGAAGGCCAGGTGGCCCAGGGAGAGCCCACGCGGGAATGATGTGCCAGGAGGAAGAGCAGGCCACTAGAACTGGGCTCGCTCCTCACCCTCCCAACCTCTGCCTAAGTCTGCAGGTTCAGGCAGGTGACAAATTGCAGACACACCGAGGAAGCCCTCGGCTTCCTCCAGCATGGCCCCTCTCCACACACGCGACAAAGCCTACCTGCGCAGCTCAGCTCCAGCGGAAACAGGACATCCAACCTTCCATGGTCGTTCCTCATTTTTCTGTACCAGCCACATTATTTTCCCTCCACCAGCTATTTCTCCATTTTCCAGCAGCACCGCCATGTTTTTCTTTCGAGAACTGCTCCGTCTCCCACTCTCGGGACACGGGGGTCAAGTGGAGCAGACACCAGCCTTGCGCTCCAAGCGTGGAAACCCCCGGCCAGGGAGGGTCAGCACCCCCCAAGGTGTGGCCAACGAGGGCCAGTGACGCCCACTGCCTTCTCCAGTGGAGCGCTGGCCAGGCTGGTGGAAGTTACCCACAGATGACAGTGGCTGTGTCTGCAACACCTGGGGAGACCCAGCCGAAAGAGACGCCAGCATGGAGGAAAGCAGAGCGCAGGGGCTTGCGAGAGAGCTCCAAAACCCTGGCGCATTCCTCCAGCATCTGCGTCTGCCCGCTCCTGGAGCTAGTAAAACCCTTAGACTTTTTTTCCCCTTCCTCCTTTTCTTTTTTTCCTTTAAAAATTAAAAAGAAATATTTTCTTCTAATTTATCAAAGCCACGTTTTATCCCCATCACTGGTCCCTGCCTCCTTGGACAGAGGGACACAGCACCACTGGGGAGCTGCTTTTCGGGACGAGTGAGGTGAGGACACAGGAGGAGGAGTCCTAGAAGAGCCTCCTGGAAGCAAGCACTGGAGGCGCCCAAGCCAGCGGGCCCCGGGGAGCTTCCACTGCCCCCTGGGGTGGCCTGAGCGGAGCCCCCAGCGAGCCGGCCTGGGGCTGCTGGAGGTTAATCAAGCCCCCTCTCTCGGGCCTACTTTGCATTTATTTCTCGGGACGCCATAGAAAATAGGACAAGAACATAGATTCAATGCCCAGGTGAGTAACTTAACCTGGTAACGCCTCAGTCTCCTCACCTGTAAAGTGGGAGTAAGGGCACTCCCCACCTCATGGGCAGGTTAACAGCTGTGGCCACCACCCAGCAGATGGTAAGTCCTGGATGGGTGCTGGCGCGTGGCGCTCCCATAAGCCCAGGGGGGAGTGTCGGAATCGGGCTTCCAGATACTCCTGGATATATACCTTAACTCAAAAATAATTAAACCGGAGAGTTCTGAACCCAAAAACTAATTTGGAAATTTAATTATCTTGAATGGGTCTTTTGTGGCGTGCTCATTCCATGATGCAGGAGTGGGAGAAAAAGTGAATAGCATTTGAAATATATCAATTTTCCATTAAAAAACCTGGCTCTCATTTATTAGTCTGCCAAGGGATCATCAAGCTCATTGCTTGGTTCTCTTAATCTATTGAGCAGAAATGAATTAGAGCAAATGTTTTAGATTGTGGTCCCCGAAGCTGTCCCTTTTTTAAGTTGAAGCAAACATTTATTTTCATGGAAGATGTTTAAGAAACCCATTTATCAGAAATTTGACCTTACTAAGCTGAAGCAGGAGGTTTCATGAAATCACCTAAGGAAGACTGTACAGCTGTACAGCTACCTGCACATCTGACTCGATTTCATCAGCAAAAAGAGGAGGAAGAAAAACAGCCACAAGGTGCTGCCACGTTTGAGCGTGCGGTCAGAGTGTCTCTCCGTAAATGAACATACTCAGTTGCCAGTGTCGACTAGCCACCCCCGAGGTGTGAGGAGAGAAATGCTGAGCAAGACTCTAACACCCGGGTCTCCCAGAGCAGGTCGTGTGCTCTTTCCCCCTCCTCTCATTTCCGTGACGACTCACTGGCCTCCCCGTGGGACAGTATATGACATGCAGGGAGGGTTCCTGACTCCCCCAGCCCGAGGACGAGAGGAGGGCCCTTCTGCCTGGAACTACGGGCTTTCAGGAGAAAGTTGACCTCAGCTGGGATAGGCAAGACGACTGTGAAAATATTTAGAAATAGGTGTGTGGGTCTACGTGTGCGTGTGTCGGTAAAGGACTTGCATTGTAACACGGAAGTACAGCACTTAATATACCTGAAAAGCCCTGTTTCAAAACAAAGAAAGCTGAAGATGGTCACTGTTGGTGAGGCACCACTCTAAAACACTGCTTTGAATTCTTTCTCCCGCTCAGGCCTTCTCACCCGGCTTGCTCTAGCCACATTAGGGTGAAACGCAATTGGGTGGGATAGGAATGATTCATTCAACAAACATTTATTGAGCACTGACTCCGCCCCAGCCCTGCTCTGGAGATGCAGCGGGGGAGGACGCAGCTCCTGCTGTCGTGGGCATGGTTTTCTCGTGCAATGAAAGGGACCATCGACAGGCAAATATATCGGTGGCCTGGAGGCCACCTATGCTGTGGAGAGGAACAAACAGCGGGCGTGTCTGGGGGGCCCCTTGGCAGGGCAGCGACTTGGTGATGGGGTCAGGGAAGGTGGGGGGGGAGGGGACACTGAGGACACTGACTCGGGTGACGGTCATCCTGCCCACCACTCTGCACGTGTGATCCCATGTAACGCCCGTGGCAACCTCCCTGTGGAGCAAAATGTCACCTCCTCATTTAGGGATGAGTGGGAGAGGAAGACTGGGGGTCGAGACCACCCGGCTGTCACTGGCAGCCGCCCCCATCAGGACAGCCCACGTCCCCAGGAGGCGCTGCTGTTTCCATCTCACAGTCCTCTCCACGGCCTCTGCAGATGGTCCACTCTGGGGGAGGCCGAGTCAGCGCCTCCGTTCCATGCGCAGGCCCCACTGGATGTGGTTTCCGGGTTCTGCTGGTGGCCACAGCTGTTCCGCTGACCCCCCTCTTCCGCCTCCCCTGGGGGACACCACACAGACGTGAAGGGCTCTGCTGGAGAGTGACTGCTGTCCCCGCAAAGGGCAGGGCTGGTTCCCACCTCTGGCCTGGGCTGTGGACGCTGGTGAAGAGCAGCTCTTGAAGATGTCGTTTCGGGTCAGGGGTGGCCCAGTGGAGCCAGCCTGGGCTTCCTCCTGTTGGATTCCAGGAGTCCTTCATCAGCAGAAGGAAATCAGAGGGACCCCGAGGCGAGCAGCCACGAGCTGGAAGTCCAGGGAACTGCAAGAGGAAGACGCCGCTGCAGGTGCACTGCCCCGTGGTGGAGAAGCCACGGACCCCAGAGATGCCGGACAGCGGAGATGCCGCCCGGGAGGAAGCCGGCCACCTGCCCTGGGACAGGACCCCACAGAGCCCTTGTCGTTAGGGCAACCCCCTGCGTGGTGCTTGCTTCAGCAGCCGGGAGACTTACAGCCAGCTCCCTACCCACCCCCAGTTCCCTCCTGAACTCAGCTTGCCCGGAGAGTTAATGGAGATTGGCAGAGAAAATCAAGGTTTCATTACACTGGAGGGGGCAGCGCTGTAAGAAAAACAGTATAAAATTATGAATAAAAATTAGCTGCAGAAATAAATATTTATTCCAATTGAGACAAAACGAATTATAACATTTCAAATGCTGATAAATACACAATTTTAAAATGCCATAAATACTTTTATTAATTAACTGCCTAACACTCTAAGACTTCCGTTGTCCTCCATTTTTTGGCTCTGTGTTTTTGGATAGTCTCTTCACATAACCATAATCTTATAACACCATTTTCTATAGAGAGAAAAGAAAGTCAAGTCAGCCTATTCTCTCACCTGCTTGATTGGAATATGTGCATTTTGTTGTTGGCTTAGACCAGGAGTTCTTAATCTTTTAATCCCTCTGCCAGTCAGGTGGAAACCACAAACCCCTTACTAAGTCCACACTATATTGTATATTATGTAATAAATCTATCACACCTGCACCAACACAGCCCCACAAGAATGTTTTTTTAAAATTTCAAGTTCATGGACACCTTGCTAAGAACGCCTGGTTTAGACAAATTTCACTCAGCTGCAAAACCTGTTATTTGTACTATCATGTAAAATTTAAGGTTGTTGCCAAATTTGAGCACACTCTCAAGTTGCTTCAAGGTGTGAGGTGTGGAAGAACGTTCCATAGACGAGCCTCTGGCTCCGCGCTTTCCAACCCCGCTGCTCGGCCCACTGCCGCCATATTGATCTCACGTGCCAGTGCTGTGACCGCCCCCAGCCGTGACCTTCACGTCCTCAGGCCAGTGGGTCGGTGCACTGAGCGGCACAAGTACCCCTGGAAACACGCCAACCCGGGAGCCAGCACCGCTGAGTTAGAGAGACCAGCGTGTGTGCCACACAAACACACTCGACTGAATCTAAGTGAGCAGGAGGAGATCTCGCTCAGCTTACCCTGAGTCGGGTCCCAAAACTCTCAGCCCCTTCAGCACTACTCAGTATGAAGACAAGCATGGCAGAGGGGAGCGATGAAGAGAGAGTGACAGGGATTTCAACTGATGGACACTAAAACGTCTTACATGAAAGCATGTGACGTGTGCACACCCTGCCAGGCCCCTCCTGGGTCCTTTCTGGGTAGAAGATATTTGAAGTGAGACACGAATGACAAGAACAGGCCAGCTGTGCAGGGATCCGAACATAAAGTAGAGCCGTAACTACACTGCCCTAGAGTTACCTATTGTTAACGTGGCTATTATGTCTACTTTTCATGTGTGTGCCAAGCAGATGCACTGGGAGGCCCCCATGAATAGGAACCGAGAATGAAGATACACGGGAAGGAATGTATACATGAGTGAACGAATGGATCCCTCAATCCACAATCCATCCAAGATCAGAAGGCTAGGAGACGAGGAGCCAGGGCGAAGAGAGGGCTTTTACTGATTTAGACACAATGGTCACAAACTCTTGCAAGCCGTCCTCAGCTGGCCTGGAGGGACCAATGTTGCAAGGCACTGCGGTGGCCCCGCTGTCCCCTCCGGGGTTAGAAGGAAGTCCTCGGGTGAGCAGAACCCAAGGTCTGCCCCTTTCCATCTTCAGGTCTCATTACAAATAACAGGTGTTCTATAGCCCTTAGAGTTCATCCATTGTCTTGGCAATCACTATTATTAGAAGGGAAACAAGAAACAGGTAGCTACAAGAAGTTTTGAGTGGAGGGATTTTCTTGTTCTGTGGGTGACTAAGAGGGGCGAGAGGCTGCCAGTAAGAATGAAGGAAATGGAGCCCAGGACACTGGAGTTTAACTGACCTGCACACTCACACACGCACACACACACTTAAGTGTGACGCAGTTAGGAGGAAGTCTAAGCTTAGGTATTGACGAGAAAATCCAGTCCATGAAAACGGCAACCTGGGATGTCCTGAATCCTGGAAGAAACGGGAGGCACTATTTTGGCATGCCTAGAGTACAGCAATCATGAAATGTTATTGCTGGATAAACAACAATAAAGACCAGCGAGCTTCAACCCCACGGCTCTGACCTAGATATCTCCCTGCCTGGGATGTTCTTCCAAAATGTCTAAAGCTGGCTTCTTGTTTTTCAAATGTCTGCTAATATATCAGCATCTTCAGAGAAGCATTCCCTGGCCGTCCTCCAAACAGGAGCCGCTCCCAAGTATTTTTCAATTAAATTGCCCAGTTTCATCTGCCTCATCCAATTGTACCTGATTTGAACAACCTCAGTCCTGTATTTGGTTACGAATTTATTGTTTGTTTTTACCAGACTATAAGCTCCTGGAACTCAGCAGCGCAGTGTGCTGCTGCATTCCTCTAGAACAAAGCCTGGAACTCGGGGGAACTGTTTGTCGCATCAACTAAAGAACCCAACTGTGTCATAAATAAGGAAACTGGAGGCAGAAGTGCTAACTTGTTTTGTCCAAGGCTACAGAGGTAACGGGTAGCCGAGCTAGGATACAAACTGATGACTGTTCACTATTAGCGCACTCAGTGAAAGAATGCAAACGTTTGGATTCTCGATGCTTGGTAACAACCTGAAGGCCGATGATTCGGGTTCACAGAGGGAGGCCAAATCCGCATTTCCCCCCACGCCACCGAGGCTTGTCCCTGGGAAGAAATTAACCTTGAGGATTTTCAGAAGCACTGACCTGACACCTCCAGGAGAGGGTTTGGGGACTTCCCTCTTTCACAAATGACATTAGCAATTTAGAAAATGATTCAAAACAGAAAGGGCAGTTCACGATATTGCCAATAACAGTGAGCGGATCTCATTAATGAGAGCCTCTGATGTGGAAATCACTACCATTCTATTTCACAGCAAAATCCTGTGATTAAGCCATTGCATGCCTGTGCTGCTCAGCAAATGAATGCTTACAGCATGCCCCAGAGGCCTCTGGGCTGATGCCCTCGCAGTCTGGTCTGGAACTCAATTTGATGAGCAATATATTCCAAGCCATGCTCCAGGCAGCCTACTGCCTGATGTGTAAGGAGATATTAGAGCACAGCAAAACTGCTCAGTGAGCTGCAGGCCACGAAGCTCCACGGTCGGCTACTGTATCCTCAGGCTGCATTTAAATCTGAAAAGTGGACCATCACCGATTCAGCAACGGCCACTGAGCCTCTTGCACCTGTCAGTCCAGGAGCAGATGGGTGACACGGCCCTGACATGGGAGGGGGGCATCTCCTCTATGTAAAGACGTTTACAAATAATCGTAACACCAGCATGGAGCAACGACAGTATTGCTCTCTGAAGCGTGCCAGCATAGCTCGGAGGGTCTGAAACAGAGTGTCAAGCCATCTGATGTTTACACCAGACAAGGACACACACAGGGGAAGCCAGGTCTCTTCCCCCAATCTAAAAGCTACAGCATAAATGACCTTACCAAGGAGACATTTTCTTATACCCAGTCAAAGAAAAGCTGAGTCAATCCTCCCACCCTTGCAGCTGTCCCAGATTCACCAGTCCCGGAGCTCAGGCCAGGAGCTCAGCTGGTTCCAGATTCGTATTATTTACTGTGAGCCTTAGGACACCCTTTTAAATGGGTCTTCAGAGAAAAGTCAGAAGGAGGTTTAATTAAAGTGCTTGTCCAGCTCTTTCTTGGTGAGCATCTTGTGGGCGAGCAGGCAGGAGCTGGCCCTCAAAGGATGGCGCTTCCTGACAAACCCTGCCCGACGACCACACCTGCTAGCCGCGTTCCCTCCAAAGCCCTGGGCTCATCTCAGGGTTGCTTCCCCTACTGACTCATAGCCCCGAGAGCAGAGAATCTGAAGGCCTCCTCCTCGAAGAGAAACATGCTCGAGTTGTACTGTCCAAGGGTAAGATGAAGGAAGATGACATACGTGGTGCAGTAAGGAAAAATGAGACGTGTTTTCAGCAGATTTTGCAGGTCAGCGGTGGTTGGGGAGCCACTGGACGAACAGAAGGACAGACACGGTAGCAAGGAGAGGGCGATGGAGTACAGCCCCACATTCGCAAGATGAGCTGAGCCAAGGATCACGGTGATGCTCCACCAGCTGCAGAGGAGGGTGCGGCTGTAAGTGAGCTGCAGATCACGAGCGCCACTTGCCCGGGCAGGAAGCATGCTGGGAAGTCTAACGCGCACGGCCACGTGAAAGGCGAGCAGTGGGGCGTGGGCCCTGTGGGGTCTGCTCGCTTCACTTAGGCCCAAGGCTAGCAGACATTTGGAGAAAGGGTGTGCAATGGACAAAGGATGAACTCGCAAGATGATGCTGAATTGTTAGTAAAAGGGTCCACTGTGCTCTCTAACTCGGCATTTCTCCTATCTTCTAAACCAAATATTTGTGAATCCACACTTGCTCATCTTCTGCCTGGTACAAAATGGCAGCACACGCAGCTGGAGGAGCTGGCGGGTTCACCCCCTAGTGCGCGTCCTGTTCAAGCTGCCTCACGTCACTCGCTCTCCCATGCCTTGGCGCTGCACAAAGAAAGGAAGTAAAAACAATCCATCTGAGAGCACTGGACGACCTCCCAGGACTGGTCCAGCAGCATCAGCTTTAGCCCTTCACAGGAAGGGAAGAGCCAACCTATCGGTCATGTTGTGTGCCCCCTCCCCCTGGCCTTTTCTTAAACATCTGAAACAAATATGGCAAAATGTTCATCTGTGACAAAGCAATGTGCTGAATAAATGGGCAATTGCACAGTGTCTTCCACATATTTAAGGAAGCTTGAAACAGTTCATAATTTAAAAAACAAAACAACAACTTGTCTACTGAGAGAAGAGAAAGCATTTTGCTCCTAAATTGACACCAGGCACATCCATGCACCCAGAGAATGGGAGAAAGTGATTATAGATTCACTGGGTTTTACTGTTTGTTTGTTGGCTTTGCTCTGCTGTTGCACATACCTGAGACTTGCCCCCTGGCTTGTCTCAATCTTCACAAAACCTTGTTAAGGTCCCTCCCTAATGGATTAGCTACCTGTAATGGGAAACCTAAAGTTCCAATAAGTATTAGAACTTCTGTTAAAGAGCATCTGTCTCCTGAAATTTTAAGAATATGTTCAAATCTTAGAGAGTCTTCCTAAAGGGAGTAATGGAGTTGAATCTTAGAGTTTAGTCCCCAGGTACATATCAGGTAGAACTTAACTACTATTAAAAATTAGTGTTGAAAACCTCTTTCCCTAGCCAGGAAGCACATAAGATGCAGCTTTTACTGGAGTTATAATGTCCGAAAATACAGGCTCCTAAGCACCAGAACCCCACTCGTTGCGGGGAGACCCCAGGCAGGGGCATCCTGGGCAAGCTGAGATAAAGAAAAGAGGTTCCTCTTGCCCCTACCGGGCCCCCCTGGACCCACCCTGCTGCAGAAAGCTCTGGAGTGGAGTCGTGGGGAGAACTGCCTGCAGTAGAGTTCAGTCCCTGTGGGGCAGCAGTGCTCCAAAAGGTAGTCACCAAATGCGATGGATGTGCCACGATGATGAAAGAGGGTGTTGATGGGGGAGGAGTGGCAGGGGGGTGGCAGTATATGGGAACCTCTTATATTTTTTAATGTAACATTTTATGTGATCTATTAACTTTAAGAAAAGATAATTAAAAAATAAAAATTATAAATACACTTCTTTTCCACAAGTGACTATAGTTAGATTTGCAAATGCTGAGTGTCTCTGGGACATGGCTTTTGTGCACTTTACCTGCCAGCGATAGCAAAGCAGCGCATCACAAATCTGAGCGGCCTGGGCTGCGGAGGTGAGGAAGTCCATCAGAGAACATCCGCCCAACGGCGGCGGACACGACCCTTCTCCCAGAGAGAGCACCCTGGACATCTCAGAGGCTGGGAGGCTGGAGTGGTGCTGGACCCACGCCAGCTGCCACCACTCTAAACAGTTTCCACGTTGAGTCCACACGCCTGGTAGGTGGAAGAACAAGGGCACGGAGGGGACGCAGCAGAGGAGAAAACCCGTGTGGACGGACACCAGGGTCTGCTGTCCCTACATGAACACATTTCATCATCACAGGAAACCTGCGAGTTGGACATTTTAATTTTCATTTCAATGATGGTGAAACAGAGGCACAACGGGGCTAGGAAAGTTTGTTCAAGGTCTCAGGGCAAAGACGTAAGAAGCAGGGATGTGAACATGGGGTCTGGCTCCAGAGCCCAAGCTCTTGGCAGTTTTAGGTGGATGGTGTCCATGGGACAGTGAGCAGGGCAGGAAGGAGACAGAAGATGCCAAGGAACTGTGGTGTTTTACCCTCCAACCTCCTTGAGACAGAGGCGAGGGGTCAAATCCCACCCTCTGCCTGCTTTGGCAAATGCTATTTTATTGGAGCACAGTCACGTGTTGCACTGGCTGCTTTTGTGCTATAAAGGCAGGATTGAAAAGTTGTGACGGAGGCTGCGTGTTCAGCAAAGCTTTATGTATTTTCTCTCTAGCCCTGTACAGAAAAACAGTTTTTACCCTTGACCTACAGCAGAGGGCCTGGAATGCAGGAGGCACTCAGTGAGTGCCGAGTGTAGCTGCATCCAATTGCTCCAGAAAACTCTACCCACCCCAATACTCGACTGAATAGAAGCCTCCATGTGGGCCCTGGCAGGCTCGCTTTCTCCAGTAGCTTCATGCTCAAAGATTATCCATTCCCACTATCAACCACCATCAACATTCAGCTCTCCTAGGTCCAGTTTTTTAAAGAGCATTCTGAAAGGCTAGGTCATACTATAGCATTCTTATGTCGAACCAAACAAAACAGAGTAGTTGTGGAAAAGTAACGCTTAAAACAAAGGATGAACTCCTACTCACCCTTCAAGACCCAACTCAAATGCCACCTCCTCTGAGGAGCCCTCCCTGATCCCATCAGACAGAACTAACTGTTCTATCTCCACTGTTTCTTTGCCCTTGCCCTATCTCCTTCAACCAGGTAGGTTAACTAGTTTGTATTTCAATTCATTGTCTAAGCATCTGTCCCCTTCACAGAGTTCTGAAAACCCTGAGAGAGAAGGCCACTGCTAACAAGGACCCTGAAATCCAACACGACGGTGCCAGCTTCCATGGGGGGTCACAGGAAGCCACTTCAACACGGCGAAAGTGGAGTTTTAAGCTTAGTCTGGAGGCTGGCAGCAGAATGGATTAGCGGAGAGAGCACAGTTGGGCAGATGGGGGGTATCCCACCTGCACATGCCCATGCGTGGGCCCCGCGGCCAGCAGTTCCTGGACCATCACAGGACTTGGGGCTTCACTGAGGACTGATTTTCATCAGCTGCACAAGAGCTTACACAGAAGTTGTTTTTTTTCCAGCTACGAACCAGCCACTTTGAGACCTAGTAAGACGGGTCAGGCCCCTCGGTGGAAGTTCCTTCCCTTCAAGAGAGTCCCCTGGAGACCTCCACTCTCCTTTCAAGGCGTCCACCATCCAGCGCTTTGTCTCACACACTGTGTATCCATGGAGGCTCTCCACTTGCAGCTACAACGGGAGGCTTCTGGGGCCCTAGTGGACCAGGAGCCACTCAGAACCCAGGAGGACCCAGCACATGCGGTGGAACGGCAGGGAGAACGGAGCCCCGGAGCTCGAGCAGCGGTGGGTGCTCAGCCTCGGGACCCGGCAGGGGCCGGAAAGTGCGGCCGCTCTGAGGAGGGGAGGGGGGATGCCAGGCATCTGCAGGGCAGCACCGCGACCTCCCCTGCTCCTGCCTTGTTCAAATATGGCTTGTGTGCCCCACGAGAGCGCGAGCCTTCGCTGTCCCACCAAGGCACAACCCCACCCACCATCCAGGCTCCCTAAGACCCACCTCTGTTTCTCCTCCCCCCACCCCGCCCCCGCCCTCTCTTAGGGGTGGGCCAACAGGTTGCCCCAGGGGGCATCCGGCTTCTACCTTCAAGGACAGTCCTCACTGGAGGGTTAAAAATCAGCATCTCAAAATTGCATGCTCATAAAATCCTTCATTAAAAATAAAACTGACAAAAAGGTAAACTCATAATTCAGTGGTTTAGGAACATTTTTTCCTGCCCCAGCACTCCTAAGAGTCCCTCACTAACAGGGACTCTGACCAGCCTTGGTTGCCAGAGCTGGGGGCAAGAGTGGGGAGAGTGGATGGAGGAGAGCAGCACGTCAGGAAAATCACAGGTGAGAAAGCAGGAGTCACCTGTTCTGCCCATTCCACTGCGTCTCCAGGTTGGAAGTCCCTAACTTACAGAAAAGCATGGCTAGATGTGATGACATAAAAGCTACAAAGATCTCAAGGCAGTAACAACAAAAACAATGAAACTGAAGATAATGTGGGGAAAGCATTAGCAGTTTTTACAAAGCAGGATGAAACAGAGTTAAACTTAAATGATATTAAATCTCATTCAAATTTTAAAAATGCAAATGAGGAAAGATTCCATGTGCTTAGGTTTCCTCCATGCTCTTACGCCTGTCCCAGTATCTTAGTTTTACTAACACTGCTTTTTTGCTTAGTGGTCAAATGCCAAACCGCACAAAAGCTGCAGATCTCAAGCTAATCAACAGAGAACATTTTCCTGATTAATGTACCGAGACAGAACTTCCTGTAGACTGGTTTTGGCTTTTCAGGCACTGTGCACCCGGGTAAGCCCCTGGCTGTGAAGGCCATTGTACCTGGGGTCAGGTTATGGTAGCCTGAAGGGCGTGGTCTCTGCAGGAGCTGGGCAGGTGCTCTGCTTCTATACTCCAAGCCAGACTTCCTTTCCTGTCCACAGGAGCCCGTGAGTCCTCACTCAGGCTCCCTTCCAACTTGGAGTCGGGGCAGATGCTGTCTGTTTTCTCCGGGAATAAGTTCCCAATGACACAGACAGAAATTATTCAAGTAACAATCTATCTCTATGCTATCCAGGGGCCTGAGGTTTCCAGGTGACAAATCCAGCTTGCATCTCCTCCATCCATGATTACCCACAAGAACCCTGCTTGTTTTCTAGTCTCTTCTCCTTCAGCAACATGACCTTTTTTTTTTAAACTCCATTACTCACATATCCCCACAATGAGAGTTGATCAAAATATTTCAACTTCCTTTGTATCTCTATTCCACATTTTATTTATCCATTCAACAGTTGATGGGAACTTGGGTTGCTCCCATTTTTTGGCAATTGTGAATAATGCCGCTGTGAACATCAGTGTGCAAGTATCTGTTGGGGCCCCTGCTTCCAGTCTTTTTGGTGTATACCTAGTAGAGGGATTGCTGGGCCATATGGTAGTTCCCTACTTAGCTTCCTGAGGAACTGCCAAACTCTCTTCCACAGTGGCCGCATCATTTCACATTCCCACCGAGTGAATGTTCCTATTTCTCCACATCCTCTCCAACATTTGTTATTTTGTTTTTTTTTTTTTTTAACAGCAGCCATTCTAATGGGTGTGCTATGGTATCTCATTGTGGTTTTGATTTGCATTTCCCTGATGGCTAATGATACTGAGCATCTTTTCCTGTGCTTTCTGGCAATTTGTATATCTTCTTTGGAGAGCTATCTAATGAAATCTTAATATACATGACAATGTGTATGAACCTTGAAAAGGTTGAGTGAAATAAGCCAGACACAGAAGGAGTAATATTGTATGATCCCACTGAAATAATTAGAGTAAGCAAATTTATGGAGTTGGAATATAGAATGTAGGTTACCAATGGGTTGAACGGGGATGGGGAATGGGAAGTTAAAGCTTAAAAAGTACAGGGTTCCTGTCTGGAAAGGTGGAAGTGTTTTGTAATGGATGGTGGGGAAGGCAGCACCACAATGTGAACATAATTAGCAGTGCTGAAATATATGCATGTATCTGACTGTGTTTAAAGGGGGAAATGATAGATTGTATATATGGTAACAATAAATAAAATTTTTTTTAAAAACCTGTGGAATGACATTAGTCAAACAGTGAACCCTAACTTTAAGTATAGACTAAAGTTAATAGTATTAGTTACAAAACCGTGCAATCATCAGTTGTAACAAATGTTCCATCACCAATGGAATGTGTTAATAGGGTGGCATATAGGAATCCTGTATTTTATGCATAATTGTTCTATATACCAACAACTTCTCTAACAAAGAAAAAAATGTCTAAGGATTTTTTTGTCCTTTAAACAGAGTCAATCAAGTCTTTCCTTAAAACACTTTTTCACAAATTTCCCAGCACACTGTCTCAGGCCATTCAGACAATATATTATTTAAATTCTATTCCAGTTGAGGGGAACAGAAGGCAGAGATGACAGCTTTTCATGTGATTTTTTAGGAATATATTCATAATTCATACATTCACCGGGTTTGTGGTCACACTCAGTCTGTAAGCCTGAGTCTCCCCTGATAACATAATCCCATGGCAACTAAACAACTATCCAAAGAAGGACGTACTTAATTCCTATTCTGGAATGAGTTTTACAGGGACATGAGCCAGGCATAAAGTGTAATTGAAAAGCAAAGCTTCTTTGCACTTCTCATAGCCCTTATGGCCCAGGTGAGGCCAAACAAGAAATACGAAGGAGGATAAGAAAGGAGGTGAAGAGGACTTGAAGCATAAGAACACTAAATATTTGTCTAACTCCGGTTACATACTTTTTTTCCTTAAGTAATGTTTTGTCCCTTCTAAAGAGAAGGGAAAATTCAACCTCACAGACCAAACTGATAACCAAGGTTTGCATTATTCTCTCCTTTTCAAAGCCTTACACTTGATGCATTTCTTACGCAGCTCTCACAGATATCACGACTACGTGCCCGGGCAGAGCCCATCTGCATTAGCAGGGCTCGCATGTGGGTTCTTCTGATGCAACGTCAGCCTCACAAGGGGGGACTGTAGGTCCTGCCCTGCCAGGGATGGGCTGAGGTTGGCTGGTTCTGGGTGGGGGTGATCCAAGCCACCCCCAACAGAGCCAGTGCCGAGAGCCCCCGGACATGTGCTGCACCAATCTAAGAAGGGAAGCTTTATTCCTAAAGAGTCTGCGTCAGTGGGATGGATGCTGACAGCAGCTGGCAGCCATTTTACCACCAGGAGGGAAGAGCCAGGCTGAGCAAAAGGCAACCTGGAGGAAAGTCAAGGAGACAGGCTCTAAGGATACTGCCTCGGCATCTGCGTCCGCACGTTCTTGGCCCCAGTCTACTCCTGAACCTTCCTGTTTACCGGAGAGATTTAAATCCACTTTTTTGCTTGGACTTTATTAGTATAGCACTTCATGGCAGCATTGGACAGAGCCACCCCAGCAACTGAGAAAAACCCTTCTATTGTGATAGAGGCCCCTCTGCAAAACAAAGGAGGAAAATCCAAGCTCATATCCCCTCCAGATACCACCCCTGCAGAGTGTGAAGGACACTGCAGGCTGCTCTCAGCAGCCATTATTCTACCCTTCCCCCCTAGCAGCAGAGCTGGCAACCAATAACAGAGCCAGGCAATGCCAGATACTCACTTGCCCACTATCCCCTGCTTTCAGGGACCAGGGATCCATTGCTAAGCAATGACGTTTGAAGGGAAGAGTGCTGAAAAAGAGGGGTGAATCTGTGAAGACTGGAGGAGCTGCAGCCATGTTGAGATCATGAGGCAGCCAGAATACGGAATGTGGTTGAATGGAAAGACCAAAAGCATCTGGATGACACCACTGTGCTCCTGAGTTACCCAAACAAGGCCCACCTGCCTCTGAGCTCTAGGCTACTGTTGATGAGGGGTTCTATCACTTGCTGGGGAAAGCATGCTACAGGCATGACGACTCTTGCCTGTGTGTTAACTTGCCACTTAAGCTTTGAAAGGTTCAGCAGCAGATGGAGATTCCGAAAGCACCACAGGCTGGATGAGGCGATGCTCGAGCCTCTTTCGACAACTGCACCGAGGGCTAGTGCGGAGCTGGGGAAGAGGTGTCAGAACCCTGGAGCACGGGTTCCCCGGGCAATAAACTTCAGAAGGAGGCGGAAGACAGGCCTGAAGGAGGTTGACTCGGGTCCCCCAGGAGGAGGCGTGACCTTCCCAGCCTGGACACCTGCTCCAGCTCATCGTGCGAGTCCTCAGCCGGCCGCGCTCCTCACAGCGCACGCTTGCTGAGCATCCGCGCTCCCTAAAGAAGTCTCTGGCCCGGAGAAGGAGAAGAGGCGCCCGCTGTGGCAAAATGCACGGTGATAGCAGCAGACCCAACACCAAAGCGGCGGGAGGCACGGAGATTCTCCGGCAAGGGCGGGCGCTCCACAGTGGCCTTCCTGGAACACGGCGCCCAAAGGGGAAGCGACGCAAAACGTGTCTGTGGAAGGCGTTGCACACGGGGCGACGTGCTCTTCGTGTGCAGCGCTTTGTGACAAAGTCGCCATCCGCGCCGTGCTTCTGCTCCTGGGTGGGCTCCGCCCCACGAGCCCATGAGGGGCCTCTAAGCTGGGGAAGAAGCTGCCTGGCGGCCACGTAGAGCTCACCTAGCTGAACATCTGCAAGTCCAGAGACGCCTCCCGCCTAGTAGCGAGCCGGTGCCGGGCGGGATGCTGGAAGGGGGCCACGTTTAAGCACAGAAGGCCATCAGCCCACTCTCACTTTGCGTATGAAACTGCAGATTCTCTCACCTCTTACATTGTTTCTATTTCTTCCACTATTTCAGTCCTCAACTCTGCACTACAAATACAAAAATAATAACCATGTAAAAAGTAACATTATCGAAACCATCTCTGTGTCAGATGTGAACTTGGGCAATTTTTGCCAAGTCAAATCTAATAAAAGGCACAAAGAAGAGAAGCCTCGTGGAGGATCGCGAAGCATCTGAGCTGTGCACGTGAGCTTAGCAGGAAGAGCCGCCTGCGGAAGGCGAGGCATCGTCCTGTGAAAGCAGAATTCCTCACTGTTCCCCATCAGGTCCGGGGGGCCCCGTCCCCTGTGGATGTGCTTTCCTGCCCTGCAGGGCTACAGACGCCCACGGGGGGTGGGGGCAGCCCTTGCCGGGCGCCGCCCTCACCTGCTTCTCCGACCTCCCGCCGGTACCGTGGCTGACGCCCACTGCCGCTGCCTTTGTCCCTGTGGCAGCTTTCGTGGCACTGACTGGACGGAGAGCCGGAAAAGCCCTGGTTCTAAACGGGCGAAATGGCTGAGAGCGCTGGTGCCCGGGAAAAGGCAATCTCTCCACTGGGAGAGGCGGGGAGGCGGGTGGCGAACAGCTTTACCTTACAAACTGAGCGTCCTTCTCTTTTAGGGGCGCCCTGAAGTAGGGGGCCACCCCAGCATTTTGTCCGCATGTTAATTTTCTGTTTTACTGGTGTTATTGGGCCCCAGATCACCTTCTGCTTCAGAGAGCCCAGTGTGACGGCAGCGGACAGGTGTGGGTAGGCAGGTGGGGGGGTAGGTGATGTGGGTGGGCAGGTGGTGTGTGTGGGCGAGGGGCAGGTGTGTGGGAGCAGGTGTGCAGGGGCATATGCATGGGCAGGTAGGCGGATGTGGGAGCAGGTGAGGGGAGCAGGTGTGCATAGACAGGTGTGCAGGGGCAGGTGTATGTGGGCAGGTGGGGGGCAGGTGGAGTGTGTGTAGGCAGGTGGGGGGTAGGTGGTGTGTGTGGGCGGGGGGCAGGTGTGTGGGAGCAGGTGTGCAGGGGCATATGCATGGGCAGGTGTGCTTGGGCAGATGTGGGAGCAGGTGAGGGGAGCAGGTGTGCATAGACAGGTGTGCAGGGGCAGGTGTATGTGGGCGGGTGGAGGGGCAGGTGGAGTGTGTGTGGGCAGGTGGGGGCAGGTGGTGTGTGTGGGCGGGGGGGCAGGTGTGTGGGAGGTGTGCAGGGGCATATACATGGCCAGGTGTGCATGGGCAGATGTGGGAGCAGGTGAGGCGAGCAGGTGTGCATAGACAGGTGTGCAGGGGCAGTTGTGTGTGGGAAGGTTTGGGGGAGCAGGTGGGGGCAGGTGTGCATGGGCAGGTGTGTGTGGACAGGTGTGTGGGAGCATGTGGCTGGAATCTGCAGGGCCCGCTCTTCACATGGGGACAGAATAGGCCCCGTGGCAGCAGGAGGGCCCTGGGAGGTTCTGGGGGAAGCCCCGGGGAGGCAGCATCCAGGGGCCACGGAGGGGACCAGGCTGACCACGGGTTGCGAGGGTGACAGTGGGAGCACTTGGGCCTCAGGAGGAGAACAGGTGGCACTGGGGGCAGCCCGGGTGGCCAGGTGCTGCCCGGCACACTGTGCGCAGGATGCAATTTCCTGAGGAAGAAGCCAAGATAGCAGGTGCCACGGCCACTGAGGACAGGCCGGAGAGGCCACAAGCCGAGCGTCTGCACGTCCTTCCCTCTCCTAAGTGGCACTGCCTCATGACGCAGTGGCCTCGGGCCCCTCTTGGGCAGTGGCCAGCCCCTTCCCGGAAGAGCTGTGACCCTGCCTGGAGGACAGCTGGGAGGAGAGCTTGGCCTGGAGCCCGCCCACTGCTGCTGGGACCCGACCATGCTCAAGTCCCCCCAAAGGGCAGCCGGGAGTCCTGGAAGCGAAGCAGCGTGCGGGGCCAGCGGGGCCCGGCTCTGGTGGCCTCTGCCTCCGGGGCCCGAGGACAGCGAGGAACACCCAGCTCTGCGAGAGGAGACCTCTGTGTGTTTGAAGGCCCCCGGCTTCTGGTACCTTCTTAGAGCAGCCCTGAGATAAAGAAGATGACGGGAGAAGGTGAAGGAGCTCGGGTGCCATCAGGACAGCGCCAACAGGTCCCACCCCCTGCCACTTCAAGGACCTTGAGGGAACAGCTGGACCACGTCTGCGGGACAAACACGTGCGTGACCCCTCCAGGGATTCGGAAATGCAAGAGAAGCCGCACCAAGGTCTTGTCAAGGTCAAATTCCAAGAGCCAAATATATAAACCTCCCGTGGTAGAATGCCCAAGCTCTCCCAAGGGCGGTGGAGGGGGGAGTCCTGGGCAGAGGCCTCCCCTGATCACCCCACATTTGTTGCCATCAGTCAGGGCCCTTGTGAGAGGAGGAGGAACCAACACCCCCCAATTCATCTTTTAAAAGGGACGTGTTTCCTTCCTAGGAAATTCTACCATAAGGTTATTTTTCCCTGAGGTCCTCAAGAGTCCCTGGTGAATTCCAGATCTTGCACAAGGCGTGTCTTGAGGAATCCCTGGGCCCTTCTCCTACAGCAGATCCCTCGTGGGAATCAGAAGCCTCTTGTACCCCAGACTCCAACAGCTCCCGCCCACTGACTGGACTCGCCGCCCCCTCCAACCGCTTTCTTCCCAGCGCAGTGTTCTAGAAATCAACGTGCACACCACGGGCACACACCGCGGGCCCTCGCCCTGCTCTCAGCCGCTCCGTCCTGCTCCTGACGTCACAACCGAAGAGAGTGCTCCGGAGCTCGTGTCTCTCCAGGGTGAGGACGCGCCACCTCGGTTCTCCTTCAGCAGCCCACATGCCCTCTTTGGTCATCCGTGCGGGCGCGGGGTCAGGATGACGACGGCCAGCCCCAATTCCCCGCAGAGAAGTGGAGGGGGTCAGGAGACGGCCGGCCGGGCAGGTCCCTGTCCCTTCGGGAGCTGGTCCCGGGACAGGGCACCTTCTGGGGCCACCTGGGCAGCGTGGCAAAGGGACGTTACCAGGCCGGTGGCGAGCAGTCCGGATGGGGAAGGAGCTGGACCCCCGCCAGCGCGTCGGAGGACAGCACCCCCTTCTCTCTCCCCCCAGTTCACCTTTACTTGTCCTTAAACACGCAGCTCAGGTATGATGTCTTCAGAGAAGCCCCCCCAATGCCGTACGGTCCTGCCTCCCCTTTACAGACAGCTGTAATGAAACACCTGCTCGTCTACTTGGCTCTGCACTGTCTCCCTAAACGCCTGTCATCTCTATCACCTCGAGGACCACTTTGCCCGTCGGGGACTGTCTCGCTCACCACACTTAGCACTGATGCACAGCACACGCCAGAGTCCCAGGAAGTGCCCCATTATCGAGTGCCTGAGCCCCAGTGTGGCACAAGCGTTTAGGCGGAGGCCCCTTATAAGGACTGGGCGCGAGCCACATGGCGGTCAGTGATGGCTCGGAGCCTAACACCTACCCCAATTACCACATTTCTCGTCCACTTCCACTGCAGAGGTTGGAAAAGGAAACGTTCATTTTTCCAGGTGCCCGTCTGAAACATGTCTGGCCAATGAGACAGAGTGAGATACCTCCCAGGTGCTTTTAGGACTGCCTTTGGTTTCCAATAAATAGACGAACATCACTGGCATCGCCCCCTTCCACAGTTCTTGCTGCCTTGAGTATGTTTGTGACGCCCAGAATGATGGCAGCCATCCTGTGGCCATGAGGGAAAGGGCCAAGCCAATCATAGAGATGTCAGATCTAATATTTTTGAAAAATAAAGTGATACCTGCAGCTGCCTACTTTCAGACATATTGCTAAGCAAGAAAAATTAGGCACTGTTGGTTTAAGTTACGGATATGTTTACCTGCAGTCAAAGCATTTCCAACAGATGTGAGCAGGGTGTGTTGGATTAAGATATTTCAACATTCTGAGTTGCCATTTCTTCATCTGTGAAATTAAAGAGAGGACCCAATACCTCTTAGCCAGCAGTAGTAGTACCGATTCCAAGGCAATGAGCAATCTAGAACTAGGTAATTTTTGGAGGAAAGAGGAAGAAGTGACTAAAATACATGGGAACACAGAATGTGCTTTCATTTATGCGCTGGTCTCATCCAAAGTGAGTCACCCCTTTCTCTAACTCTGTAACTGCATGGCAGGCAGAGCTTGCAGAGTATGACTTCTTAAGAGGAGCAGGCAGCCACCAGCTATTTCTCCACCCCCCTGAGACTAATTATATAACTAGGTGACACCCACATACCTGAATCCTAATGGCTTGATTTCTTCATGTCAGCTCAGTTTTTCAGAATAAAAAAGAAACAGTACAGTGTTTCTCTGTTCAGTGACTAGCTATAATTAACTCTAAAAATATCTTTTACATATCAATGGAAGTAGTTTTTTGTTTTAGTAGTTATCTAGGGAGTCTCTGGGAAAATACACATTGTCACTGCATTCCAAGGGCTTCTAACAAGGCAAGGCTTAGATGTTTCCCCTCCTCTGAAAGCTCATGCCTCACTCCCTGTCTTTGAGTGCCTACTGCATTACTTTTTAAATGAGCTCATCCCTACTGATAAGCTCACAGATCAGATTTGGGATCTGAGATTGAGTTTCTTACTAAAAGCAAGAAAGAGTTGGATTTTTTAAATGCACAAACAGGCTGCCTTTTAAAAATCTTAGCTCAAAATATCATAGTACATTGTATGCTATCTAATTGCAGTAAGGTTTCTGGCACAATATCTATTCTTATAAGTGAAATTAACATACAGATAACAAATAAATAAAACCTTTTTGCAGCCTGGTCTGCAGTTCTTACAGTCAGTAAATCCTATTAGGGCTTTGCTATCCTGCTCAGTGATGGAAATGTATCAGCTCTTACAGATTTCCGCTGGCCACACACACACAACCCTGCTGCAAAATGAACTCTAACTTCTCATGGCTTTTTTCTGCAACATGAAGCCACCAAAATTGAGTTCCTGAGTTTATTCTGTACAAAGCATTAGAAATATGTGCCCACTCTCATTTCTCACCCATCCACGAAAGTTCTTTTCTCCTCCACTTCTTTTCCAACACAAAATTGTAACTGACTAGTAAGCGCCAAGGGGTCTGTGTTGACCCACAAAAACTTCAAAATATCACCAGGCAGCAGTAACTCAGAGCGAGGGAAGGCACTGCGAGAGCCCTGTTTCAGGTTGAACCCCGACAAGAAACATCTAGAATGCACAGAACTGACCCATCACAGAGACTGTCAAGTTATCGTTACCCTTCAGCCAACTGCCTTCTGCTAATACACAAGGAAAAAAGCCTGTGTGAGGATGCGCCCAGCTGAGGTCTGTTCGGACAGATCCTCAAGAGAATTCAGACACGGGAGGGAATGTCTTTGTTCCTCGATGGCATTTATATTTAAAAGGTCATTTCACATTCTAGGAGGGAAGGTATTCTAGAGAGAGGGACTTGAGGATGAAAGATGAGAGAGTCTTGGTAATGCCTTTCCTTTCCCACCAACAATTTCCTTCACCCCGTTCTGGCGGCGAATCCCTGGCGGGCACTCGCCTGGCGCAGCAGTCCTCGTGCGTCCCTCGCCAAGCAGGGGCAGCAGCAGCTCAAGCCCTTCCAAAAATACAAGTCTGTGCACTTCGTGGCTTCACGCTGGTGACGAGTGACTGTGAAGAATACGGGAAGCCAGCAGGGAGGGCCGGGGCTGCGGGTCTGACTTGGAGAACCTGGGAATCTGACGGGCTTCGTGCAGCGCTGGTTAGCGCCTTCTGCACAGCTGGCCCCATGGCACAGGAGTCAGTCCTGGACCCGGCAGGTGAAGGTGTGTTCAGCCCACAAATATTTCACAGGGTCCACTCTATGTTGAGAACTGTTCTCAGCCCTGGTGGAATAAAGGGGAGTAATTCTGGCATAATACCTACCTGCATCGTGGGGGTGACAGATGTTGAGTAAACACGTAAATAAGGTTATCTCGGGGGCGATGAGCGTTATGGAGCTGGACGGTGTGTGTGGAGGCAGGCGTTTGGGAGGACGGGAGATGCTCTTTAGGAAAGGGTGAGAGCGAGCTTAGCACCCAGTGGTGGAGAAGTCAGCCGCGCAGAGCTCTGCGGGTGCAACAGGTGAAGGAAAGAAGGACCACGGAACGGCCCGAGACGGGCGCGAGCCTGGAGACGCAGGGAGCTCGCAGGAGGCTGAGGGGGCCACGGTGCAGGAACGAGGGGGTGAGTCCTGGGACGAGAGGTCAGGAAGACGGCACCGTCCTGATCAAGTTCCCGAGCCTGTGAGCACAGGGCTTCAATTATCACGTATTCTTCCGTGGCCCTGTTCATATTCCCGTCTTCCTCGACTCTGCAGGGAAAACATGCCTTTCTCCTTGAGATGCAAGCACAATTTTAGATACTAAAGCTTCATTAGGTCAGCTCCCGGCCATCCCGAGCGCTCCCGTTGCTGCCTCCTGAGAAGCGGCTCCTGGTGTTGATCCTGGAGGTCCAGCCCCAGGGCAGCCACGAAGCCCCTGCAGCCGCGCCCAGCGGAGCACAGGCCCGGCCGGCGCGCTGACTCCCCCCACCCCCGGTAGGGGCAAGCTCCAATGCATTCACGCACAGGAAGCCCCTGCAGCCGTGCCCAGCGGAGCACAGGCCCAGCCGGCGTGCTGACTCCCACGCAGGGGCAAGTGCCAACACATTCACGCACAGGAAGGGCTGACTTTGCCGTGGTAAGAACAGGCGTCGATGCCTGAGACCCTGGAGGTTGGTGCAAGAATCCGTATCCAGTGTTTCAAAAGTAATTCAGTCTGGGAAATGTGGAAGGAGACCTAACAAGCTGCCAGCTGTGCTTGGGTGCAGAGAGGCAGAGAGCGCCAGGCCCCATCTGCAAGCAGCACAGGGTCAGAGGCCAGTGCAGATGCAGACGAGGCTAATATATTGGCATAAGTTCTAGTGTTTGGCTGAAATATAAAGAGAACCAAGAAGAGGGTGTGAATAATTATTTACAGAGAGCCTTGTGGAGTTATACTATGTGGATCAGAAAACACACAGTCTTGCATAATTAAAAATGTATTACATGCTGGCATAAGGTATCTTCCTTCTTTCTTTCTCCTCCCTTCCTTCCTCCATCTCTGCAGCTGGCATAATTTACTCCCTCCCTCCCTCCCTCCCATCCATCTCTCTCTGAAGCCCACTGTCTAAATGACAGTGAGAGGTGGTCAACCTAAAACAGGCCAGGTTTTTAAAATTAATAGAAATGGCACCCTCCATTTACAGAGGAATTCCGATGAAACTGTCACCAAGTAATATCCTGCCAGTTAGGACAGAACAATCACAAAGTTCACGTTGGATCTCTGATAGCACTGTTAATTTGAATTTCTTTGGAATCATAAGTCACAGGCAAGCAATTATGAAAGGTGGAAGAGGCAAATTCAACCAGCTACCTATAAACCAGTTAAAGGCAAGAGATCTCTGGGAAGACTACTGTTTCTATGCTATGTATCAGGCCCTGTATGTATCCATGTGTGGGAAAACCTCTAATGTGATTTCCTAGAAACCCACAAGGAGAAGTGAGACATTCTTTCAGACTCTCAGGAAAGAAAGCTAACATTACTTCTAGGACTCTGAAATTCAGTTTCCCTTCTTCCTTTAAACAGCGTCAGCTTTCCCTCTGCACCCATGAAAGAAGAGAAGAAAATCTGAATTGGAGTCCCTCTCTAGTTACAGGCTGCTTCTGTCCATCTACTTCCTCGCTACCAAATATTTTGAAAGAGGCCAATTTAATCTCTGTACTTCCCATTGCATCCTGCATCCCAGAAGCTACTGAGCGTCCCTGTGGGGTCCATTCCCCTTCTCCTTCCAACTAAGAGACCCCTGGTTTTGTGGGGGTGGGAACAATGTCTAGCTTTTATTTATTTATTTATTTATTTTTAAAAGATTTATTTATTTATTTAATTCCCCTCCCCTCCCCTGGTTGTCTGTTTTCTGTGTCTTTTTGCTGCGTCTTGTTTCTTTGTCCGCTTCTGTTGTCGTCAGCGGCACGGGAAGTGTGGGCGGCGCCATTCCTGGGCAGGCTGCACTTTCTTTTCACGCTGGGCGGCTTTCCTCACGGGCGCACTCCTTGCGCGTGGGGCTCCCCCACGCGGGGGACACCCTTGCGTGGCAGGGCACTCCTTGCGCGCATCAGCACTGCGCATGGCCAGCTCCACACGGGTCAAGGAGGCCCGGCGTTTTAACCGCGGACCTCCCATATGGTAGACGGACGACCTAACCACTGGGCCAAAGTCCGTTTCCCTAGATTTTAAAAAAAGGCAAACAACCCTTGGGATAGGACAGGCTGTGGGTCACAGTTCGTGCCGATGGGAGCAGGCAACAGATGAGGCATTTGGGAAAGGACCTTAAAGGGTGGAGATCGGCTGCTAAGTGCTCATGCATCCCTTTCATTTCCTCCTTTGTCCTGCCTGGACCCGCAAGTGATGCCTGCAGCTTCAGGACTCCTTCCCAGGCCTTTCAGTCCTCAAATAATACCAACTCCACAGGTAGAACTTTCCTGATTCCCAGCCGTGGGACAGGATGTGGGTAGCTGGAAATCGGCCACTGGAAGTTTTTAGACCACAAACACTGCCAAAGGCTACAAATCATGACTTCTTCCTCCGAGAGCCAGTTGCTAATCGTCGGTCAACACACCATCACCTCTGAGCCTGGACCAGATGACCTGCTACGTGCTCAGAATTGCTCGTTCAGATTTTTTCATTCCTTATGTGCCTTTATGACCAGAAGCGGGCTCTGTGAAGCTGGGGATTATCCTCTACCTGCCATATCCCCTCTGCTGAGAGTGTCTAGCAGAGTAAGTGCTTTATAAATATTCATAGCAAGGGGAGTGGAAAGGGGAAAGGGAGATTCCACAAAGCGGAAAAATGCCAAGATGACTAGGTAACGAAATACCTGGGCAGGTGGATTTCAAAATACCCCAAATAAGAAATATGCCCCAAGTAGGAAATACCCATAACTAATAAAGGATTAAAATCTAAGATATATAAATAATTCCTGCTGATCAACAAAAAAGGAAAGTAACCCCTAAAGGAAAATGAGAGTATGGGATACCCAAATAAATGGAAACCTACCAGTCTTAATATGAATAAAAAGAGTGAGCCAACCAATCAGCAGTCAGAGTGAGGCTCCTGCATATACAGTAAAGAAGCCTGCACGGACATCTGTGAGATATGGGGGTACACGCACAGCATTATTGGGGGCAGCATGGAGTTGGAGGTACTCTATGGGTCCACTTTGGTGGGTGAGCCCCATGGGGCATGTGCAGCAGTCAGAAGAAGTGGTTGTACCATAGAAAGAGGGGTGGGTGTTAAAAGTCCACCTCTGGATGGAGATAGATCCAATATATAAACCAAGACCCCTTTGTAGATCAAAACCATTCATGCAAATTACATATATGTGCACAAATATCAATACACATTTTGCAAAGAAAAAAACCCATCTACACAAAAGTACACATAATGGTGCATAGGTAAATAGAGAATGGTTAAATACAAGGAAAATGGGAATGGAAAATGAATATAAAAAGAATAAAAGAGCGAATGAGTGAATAACTGAATGACTGAAGCAAGATCACTGTGTGTTTGTGTTGGCTAATTATGATGTCCACACGCCTCAGTCATTGGCACATTAACTCAATCACCTGCATCCCAGGTCCACACGCCCCCACCCCACAAGGGTCCTCCAGTTCAACCTGCCCCACACCAAGCCCCGCCAAGCTTAAACCCAAGCCCCGTTCCCGCCCCCTCCCGTCCCCATCTCATGTGACACGGCGTCATCCATCCAGTTAACCTGGGTTGTGGAGTCCACCCCTGACAATCCAAATCCATTTATCAGCCAAATCCTATACGTCTACCTCCCAGAGAAGACGCAAGCACGGGACCTGGCCTAGGTCTCGGGCAGCCCACCTCTGCGCAGGTGTCAGCTTCTCGCTGGTCTCCCTGCTTCCCCCACTCCCCCAGGTCTTCGGCAGCCATCCAGCTACCGTGACTCCCTTGTAGGTAAGACCTCCCGGCCATGCTCCTGAGAAGCCTCCAGCTGCGCCCCTTCCCTGCAGACTCGCTGATTCTCGGGCAGCCTCTGCAGCCCTGGGCTCCTGCCATTGTGGTCCCTTCACTGGTCCCTCAGCAGACTTCTCCCTTGTGCACCTTCATCCTTACCCTGCCACGTGCGCCTGGTGAAATTCTGCCCTGGTCAAGCTTCCCCCGCCCCCAGGCAGGGCTCCTCTGCACCTTTTCTGTGCTCAGCCTCTTGCACAGATGTCCTGAAGAAAGCCCCTGCCTCAGGTTGTGGCACTTTGTGGTCCCCCCTGCCTGGAATTCCCTTTCCCACAGACTTCTCCATGGCTGGTTCCTTCTCATTATTCAGGTTTCTGCTTGAAACCTCGCCTTTTAACAAACCTTCATCAGGTTCTCTGAACAGCTCGCCTCTCCACCCCATCCTGCTAGTACTTTTCACCCATTATGGGGCTCGTGCTCTTCCTATCACTTTCTACAGGCTGGGGAATGCCCACATACACGTGGCCTAGAATAAGCCCTTGAATCTGCCCACACTGCAGGTGAGGAAACCGAGGCTGGGAGAAGTCAGGCAACCTGCCCAAGGTTGCACAGCGAGTGCAGGGTGCTGCTGGGATTCCAAGCCCAGAGCCAGTGCTCCTGGTCACCCTGCTGCCCAGGGCCTCGCTCGTGCCAGCGTCAGGAAGAATCCAGAGAATAGCCACTGCGCTGACCTCGCCCGGCCAGGCTGGCCCACGGGCCCTGGGCTCTTCCTATAGCCCGTGGGGAAGGGGTTAGGAATGCACCTTCTCTGCTAGCAGAAGACTCTGGGGACACATGGGAGGGCCAGGAGGTCAAGGGCTCGGACCAGAGGAGGGACCCCACGACCTCAAAGTGCTGCCCACCACAAGCCATCCAGATCCCTCGGCATTTTGATTAGCTTCTGGGGCAGGGAGAGTAACCGCACCCCAAAGATGCCCATGCCCTCATCCCCAGAACGTGGGAACAGGCTGTGCCGCATGGCAAAAGGAATTCTGCAGGTGGAATTCAGGTTAGGGACCTTCAGCTAGTGAGAGTAGCCTGGATTATCCAGGGGGGACTTAAAAGTGGAAGAAGCAAGCAGAAGAGTCAGATGGAAAGGTGCCAAGAGAAGAGGAGGCAGGTGCAAATCCAAGCAGAAGAGGGACTTGCTGGCTCTGAAGACGGAGGAAGGAGTCACGAGCCAGGGCACGTGCCCCATAAGCTGAACTGCCCCCTGCTGAAACACAGCAAGGAAACGGGCTCCTCAGTCCCAGACCTCCTGGAGGTTCCCCGACCACCTGAATGAGCAAGGAAATGGACTACCTCCTAGAGCCCCAGGAAGGCAGGCTCCCTGCCAAAACCTTGATTTTAGCTGGATGAGGCATGTACTGGACTCCTGACCTACAGAACCACGAGCTAGTAAACCATTCTGGTTTAAGCTGCTAAGTTTGTGGCGATTTGTTACAGCAGCAATAGAAAACTAGTGCAGATTTAGAGAGAAAATTATGTTTTACACAGATGAAAGAGCCCGTCAATCTTTGGGGAGAAGTGAGAATTGATGAGCTCAAATTTGTAAAGAGACAAGCAGAGGTTGCAGCAGATGCCAGCATCAATTAGATGCGACTTGACGGGCAGGTCAGAAAAGCTACAAAGAGACAGCGCATCGGCTTCCATCTCAGCTGGGTGCACTGAGGCAGATGCATCTGCTTGCCATGGAGATGCGCCTGGGCTTGCTTCTGTATGATTAACCACTCCAAAAAGGAACCGCTTGGTGCCCAGGGAAAGGGCCTCTAATTTCTCCTGTGAGTCCAAGCCATGTGGCAGGCTGCCCCCGAGACCATCCAGCCGGAAGCCAACGTTGGCAAGCACAAGTGGAGGGATAACTTCAGACTCAGAATGTTTCAGAATAATCAAGGTAAAAGGGCTGCAGGGAGCAGGGGAGTGTGTGGAGATCAGTTTGGTAGCACGTCATCTTTTAGACTCCCAATTTTCTTCCTGGGAAACCACCTGGAGTCACTGATGTCTGGGTGGAGTCACCTGCTCTAGGCGGACATATGAGCAGGCTTAGCAGGTCAGAGTCCTGTCTCCTCCAGGTCACAGGGAATGGTTCAGGAATGAGCTCCTGACCCAGGCCAGGCCAATGAGAGGCAGCCCTGGTGCCTCTGCTGCACCCTCAGTGTTTAGCACAGTGGCCAGCACATAGTAGGTGCACAATAAATATTTAACATAATTGAATGCCGATGTGTCTTGTTATTCCGTTACAAGCAAATCTCACTTTGCAAAGCTATGTACCTGTGTTGGTGGTGATTTCATTGATGTCTGAAATTAACTTTACGGGTTTGCTTTTATGGGTAGATTGTCATTTCCGCCAGAGCAGAACCATGTTTCTACCGTTTCCCACTAAATCCGTGTACCAAGCAGAATTCTTGGCAAACTGTAGGCATTAAAGAGATGTCTGTTGAGTGAAGGGTATTCTCTCTCTGTTCCCAGGCTCAATACTGCTGCTCTCTTTGGGCTTTTCCTCTGGAGCCGTCTACGCACATAGATTGGGATTGTGCTTCGCTGCCCTGGGAACAGCACGCTTACGCACAGCTTCTTAGCAGTGCCAGCCAAGCGCCGGCCAGTCCACCTGGCTGCAAGGAGAGCCCGCCCCCTGGCAGGGCCAGCCCTGCAAACCCAGCCCCGCTGTCTCAACGCTTTTCGTGCATTAGACGCCAAGCTTTTGTCACCAACCTCCTCCAGAAAATCTTGTCTCGGAGTCTACAGAAAATGTGGCAGCACGGCCACTCTCCCGTCAGCATTTGAAAAATCGTAACTATCCAATGCATTGGGATAAACAGTACAGAGAATAATGAAACCCGTGCCTCTACTTAATCTTAGAAGGCAAGATTCAGAGGGACATGAAAGTCCTGGGAACCCCCGCCTGACCCCTGGCACTTGCTGTCTTCACCAAAGATAATCCTGATACTGGTGTTATTTCCAAGTAAACCCTATATTTTACACTTTTATTATACAATTATGTAGTCATAAAAATGTGTGGAATCACTTTGCATGCTTTAAGCTGTACGTAAAAGTATCCCGCTGTGGGCATGCTCTGGCAGCTAGTTTTTAAAGTTTCTTATTTGATATTTTATTTTGAAGGAATGTTAAAACATGCAGGACCAATTACTTTTCACCGCTAGTTCTTACTTCTTTGTATGAACCTGGGAATGCTGGAGTTTCGCCTCTGCCGCTGGAGATACATCTGCCTTGGGCTGCAGCCTCCCCGCACATGGCAGAGCGATGGGGAATTCCACCTCTGCGGTAGCAAGGCCGGGCCTCGAGTTTACCTTCCTTTATTCTCTTGCAAAAGTCACTTTACCCCTCGGAGCCTCAGTTCTGTCATCTGGAAAATGGGGACTGTAATCATGAAGACTTCTGGAAACTGCGGTGAGGACTTAAACGAGGTGGACAGAGGAGCAGCGCTTATTTAATACTCACAACTTTGGGACGTTCAGATGAGGAAACTGAGGCCTCAAGATGCTTGCCACTTGCTCGAGACCACGCAGCAACCCAGAGCTGGCGCTGGTGCCTGAGCCAGCCGTCTAGCTCCAGGGAGCACGCGCTTAGCCGGGCACTAGGCTGCTGGAGGAAGGCGTGGCCAGCAGAAAGCGGCATCCGAGGCCCTCAGCAAGATTAAATAGAACTGCAACTGTGGCTCTGGACTTCAAAGCACAAGAGTATGTCGTGAGACGGACTGAGTTCGTCCAATGGAAAAACGAAGCCGCGCTTGTCCCGGGTCAGGTCCAAGAGAAATGCCGTGTGGGCTCCTGGGGGCCTCCGAGGGGCCCGAGAGCACCCCCACCCGACACTCAGCCTGGGTTTACACGGGCGCTTCCCTCAGTGAGGGCGTCTCTTCCAGTGGAAGCGGTTCTGCCGGGGACGGGGCAGCGCGAGCCAGGCCAGCTGCCAGCTCTCGCCCAGTCTGTCACCAGGAGACCTAGCCCAGGACATGCCTCTCCAGGATGGAACTGACTTTCAACCCTTCCAGCTCTTCTTGAACGGCATTCCTCCCCAAACTGGTAACTGATTTTGTAAAAAGAATCAAGCAGTGCCCAGATGAGATGTTGTTTTCTGGCTGGACCCCAGGGTGCAAAGATCACCTGATGAATCAAAGGCGACTGCAGGAGCTTTACACGGGGTATTCAGCTGCCCTTGGACGATTTCCACCACCGCTTTGATGCCGCGTCCTTCCCATGCTTGTGCAACTACACCTCCACCTACATTTTCCTTGATGGCAATCCTATTCTCCACCTACATAACCTGCTGGTGCTCGAGATCAAGAGTTCGCCTCAAGTGGCTCAGTAGACGCTGGAGGCAGTGCCAGGAGAAGAGAGTCTCTGTTGAAGGCTGACAGTCTGTTCTGGAATCATACGATGAGAGTCTGAACTCAGCGTCCACGATCCACAAACACCCACCAAAAGCCTAACGTGGTTACTTCACAGTGCCCGATTTCCAAAAGATGACCCGCTGGGCAGAGGCAGAACAGGAATTGTATGGGAACCAACCCAAGAAAAGCAATCACATCACTTTCCCCAACTTCTTCCCATCACTTAGACCAAAGGTGTGTGAGCTCTATCTGCTTGACATTTACCTATAAATACAGGTAAGTAGATACGTAGAGAGAGAGGAGACAGAAATATGGTAGATGATGATGGATTGGATGACAGAGATATACTTAATTAGCTGCAGCATGTTAAGAAGGGAACAGTGCACTTAAAATTCAAGAATTTGTTTTTTCATAAAAAACAAAAAAACAAAAAAAAGAAAACCACCAAGGGAAGCAGCTGTGGCTCAAGCAATTGAGCTTCCATTTACCATATGGAGGATCTGGGTTCAATTCCTGGAACCTCTTGGTAAAAAAAGAAAAATGGCGCAGAGAGGCAGAGACCAGCCCTCGCACAGCCAAGTGGCGTGCCAAAAAGATGACACAACCAGATAGAGGGGGAAAACAAAAACAACAAACTCAGCAATAACTAACCCACGATAGCTAAGGTGCCCTGTAGTCCCTAAATGCCCGTCTCCCCACCCAAACCCCGCCAGCACTTGGGAGGGTCGACCTGAGTGAAGCAGAACCAGGACGTGGACAGAGCTCTGCTCAAAGCCTGAGTTTCAGCTCCAGTGCCTCGTGTGAGTTTTTAGCTGCACATACACGTTTGCTTCCCTGGGATGTAATTAATTTTGCTTTAGAAACAATAAAACGCCATTAAGCCAAGGTTAACTTGGGAGTCAATGCCGTCCACTGGGTTAAAAACACGAGCTAAATGAAGGAAGATGCACGCCGCCCGGCCTTCTGACGTGTTCCTAGAAAAACTTGTTAAGCCACTAAGATTATTTTAACAGCCTTATTAATCGTATGGTTGCGGATGAGTGCTCATTAAGAGCTTCAATCATGTGACCTCAAGCGCCATAAACATCCTCTTGCAATTCTGTTTATTAAATAACTTGGCAAACACTTTTTGCACCTCTAGTATAAATAAAAATTGAAGCCCAGTGTCTATCTAAATTAATTTCCTAAGACTGTCATGTGAATGCTCTAGTCGAGAGAGCTGAGAAAGCCCTGCCCTTGGGAAGCTTACAGTTTAGTTGGGAAGAAAACACAGGTAGGTGATGTAAATAAAAAAGGCAAATAAACAAGCAGTGAACAATAAAACAAAGTAGACAATTCACTGCTATACTTCCTGGATACATATTATGAAGTAGGGCCAGATTTCAGAGAAATGAGAGGCTAATATAAACTGGGATTTATAGTTAGCAGAATCTAATAAAATTTACTGTTTTAAATTTTACTGTTAAAAATAACATTATTTTTAACAATAAAGCATTAGTGGGTACTTACTGTATGCCTTCACTGTCCTAGGTGCATTATGCAAACTTGACACACCTCTATATGAAGTGGTTAGCTATCCCCATTTTTCAAGTGGGGAAACTGAGGCATGGAGAGTCCAAAGAGCCTGTCTGAGGTCACAGAGCTGAGTGGTAGAGACAGGGTTTGCACCCAGGCGAGCCAGCTCTGGAGTCCACTATTCAACCACGGTTGTCTTAGGCACCTGGAACCTTCCGAGATGGTGTTCATTCCTGTTGGGTGGACACGCTGCTAGTCTCCATCTCCATCTGCCACTTCCTCTCTGTCTCACAGCCACCAGGTGTAGATTTCAGCTAAATCAGAAGCTTAGTCCTATTATATTATATTAGTCTCACCAATAACAGGATGAGAGAAGTCTGTGGAATAAAACCAATGAAGAAGAACTCAAGGAAAGGAAAACACAAAAGACCGATTGTCAGGTTGCCCTTGAGCAGCCAGGCAACTTTCTCCCCAGACACAGGGTCAGTTCTCAGCAAGATTCAGGGGGCTCTTGCTGGCTAAAATCCCAGTTCCTCATCCCCTGACCGTAACAGAGGGTGCCTTACATGAGGGCGCGTCTGAGAGTGAGGAGGCGAGAAGGAGCAGGACACGGCCTCCAACCACGGCAGACCCTTCCTGCCACAGCAGACAGACCTGACCGGGAATTACGCACCATGGGACAAACCACCCATGACAGGTGATGGACCAGGAGGGAAGATCAACAGCGACTTCTCTGGGAGAGCCAGGTGGGAGCAGAGCCGGGAGGGCCAGGGAAGTGTTTAGAGAGGGTGGGCACTCTGGGCAGGGCCAGCGCACGAGCAGGTGTAAGAAGGTGGAACTGGTGAAAAGTGGCTCTGGTGACGGCACTTCCTGCCCTACTCAAGCTCACCTCCACTCAGGACAGCATTTTAATAAGGGTGCATGTGACGTCTGTGGTTTTCCCTGCTAAGCACCAATTCTCCTCCTCCTGGTAACAACTTGACCTCACCTCTACAGCAAGAGTGGTCCAAAACCCACACCCAGCCAGCCAGAACCATCCACCCCAAGGGCCACTGCAACAGGTTCAGGAATGGGAACCAGATGTAATCCCAGGATTCCTAATAGGGCTCTGGGTAGGAAAAGTTCCCTTCCTGCTAAAGGGACAGACTTTCTAGGAAATAAGCACGGAGGTGCTGGTGACCGTGTTTGTAAACACTGATCAAGTCTGAGGAGGAAGCCAACCCCGAGGAGAGCAGCTGGGAGCTGGTGGCAGAGGCTGGGTGACTCTGTCTGAGTGCCCGGGTCGCTGTGTCTGCAGCCAGCCCTACCCTGGAGCCTCCAGTTAGGTGGACGATCAGTCCTTTCGGCATCTGAATGCTGGCTTCTTGGCCCCAGAGCCCCAGCCCCCAGGCTGCAC